>NW_026712703.1:2517831-3147289 GCF_030625045.1 Achroia grisella
TGTTTGTCGTGTAAAAATATCGAAAACAACATTAAAATCCACATCGAAAGCTTTACAGGGCGTGACTAATAGATCCACGTTATGGAACAGAAGACTTGAAAGTAGAAAAAATACGCAGCAGCTGTTTCAATGAAAAATAACGTGTCATTAATCATAACGATGAAAGGAAGGAGCGACAACGCTGCGAGTCTGCGACGACTAATACCTTCCTGTAGAGGCTGTGAACGAATGAGCGTGTTTGCACTTACGCGTCTCGTCGCGTCTCGTCGCGCACTCAAATGATTTCTCTACGTTATATTCTTTTACATTCAGCACAATGCATGGGGGAAACAATAATATATATTTTTTCTGATATTTGTCAATCGTTAAATATTTATCACAGATAAACGTTGAGAGAGGTTTTGTTTATGTAATGTAATATAATATTAGTGCATATTATTTCACCGAGATAGAATTTACACAAAGTTCTCTGTATGGATAAATTTAGTCCAGACATATTGAATTTCTGACGTTAAGTTGTTTATTTTGTAAGACGTATTTTAGTTTCAAAGATCTAGCAGTATTAACAGGACACTAAAGTTTGGCATCTTAGTTCTCAAAAATGCCAACGTGTGAAAGGTGTCGGTCATAACATAACGATGTCATGGCCACGTAGGTGTTCGTGTATTTACCTATAGATGATGAATACCTACTTGCAGTAGTTGGTCTTCAGCCACTTCATAAGTCATTGCGCTGGTTAGAATGCCATCTGCACTCGCCCGCTTTCCCGTCTGGTGAAGTTGTAGTTTTAGTCCAGTTATGGCCAAATTCTAATGCTAGAATTGTTTGAAAGGAGTCTGTTTTTTTATTAGTAGAGCTGTTCACCTTGATTATTATTTCAGATACATAAAAATATATTTTTAAGTTCTTTTTCTATATCTGTCGTCTATTAAATATAATTTAATACTTTCCATAATAGCGTTATTTTATTATGTATAATATTATTATTAAACGAATATTATACCTGTAGAAGTATCCAAGAGTAATTATTATTTGGTGATATATAGCGAGACTTAGACATTTCGAAACTATAGTTGTAACTTTAATTTTCCCACATTTCCAACTAAGATGTATGTATACTGACGTCATTTCCGGGTTGTACCAAACTTAACGTCTAGCAGTCTAGATTTACTGCATTTAAACTAACGTAATATATCATTGTAATTTAATCAAAAATTAGATTGTCTCAAAATAGAAGTTTTTTTTATATAACCTGTAATTATAATCAATCTGACAGTCTACCCGGTAGTAAACCACAGCATGAAGAGCGCCACCGGAACTACTGCATCGTTTTAAAGAAATAAAATCAATTATTTTATAGAGCATCTAGTATCTGTACGAAACCAGGGCATGTCACTAGTATTTAAATAAAATTGATTAAATTGATGAGAGTGTTTGAATATTAGGTTTTTCTGTAGAAATAAATTTTATCCTTATTTTGTAATAATTTATAATCTTTTATTGAAATACTGATGCATTTACTTATAACGTTAACCAACAAAATTTTACTGCCGTTATTAAAAAAGTTTTGCTTTAAACAATACTTTTGGTACTATGAGAAATGCCTATTATTTTCACCTCAATATGTTGCCTCCCCGAAAACTTTCTCAATTATAGGTTTTGTTTCCGATATATTCATAATTATGTCATTACTAGCTTTTGCCTACGGATTTTCGTTTGAACTTCCGCGCTGTGTGTTAAATTATAATTATTTTCTAGTTTAGTTTTTCCACCTAGTTAGAACAAAATGTATTGTTAATTAGAAAAACTTTTAATATATAATATATCCACATAATATCTTTATAATATTAACGTTTATATGCGATATCTGCGGAACTCCACTATACAATGCTTATGTAAGTATGGTGTAATTTTGCTCCGGTCAATCGAATAAAAATGAAAGTGGTATTAATAAGTTGTTAAGTAAATAGACATATGTATTTATAATATTTTGAACTTTATGAGTAATAAATACCGAGGATTGAAGATTAGATTTTCAAATGAATTACGTATAACAAATTACATTGTTCATTAAATAAACTGAACAATAATTGTCGACGAAATATTGCAATATTTATTACTACCTTTAAATGCTTTGTATTAGCACTTAGTGGCATAGATACAAATACTAATATGTTCTCTATTATATGAAAACTACTTAATTATTAATTAGAAGTATTTTGTGGTTTACTATTAAATTAATAAAATAGACTAAAAGTAAACAATATATAATATATTAATAAAAAAATATTTCCTCGCATTTATATTACGTCTTTACGAATAAATAATTCGTTATTCATAAAGACGTAGTATAAATGCGAGTAAACCTTTTTTTAATATTATTTTAAGACAAGCCGTTCATCTTAGTGTGTAGTACTTACTCGTAACACAGACAGCGCGAAACTTAATATAGGGGGAATTTATCATAATCCGAAGGAGGTCGACATTGAATGTGTCTCTACTCTATAAATACACACACGAACGTACAACATGCGAAATATCTCACTCCAGCCGATGTTTAACATATAAATTGCTATCAATTTTTTTCTAAATTCATATTTGAGGGGCTGCATGGAGGAGATAAGGCGGAGAGGCGCGCGTTGGTGGTTTTATTGCCAAATGCAGAATCATCTTCGTCTCGATGATATAAAAAGCGATTATGACAGTTTTTTAACTCACATTCACGCGACTATGTTGTATAATAGATATTGTAAACTGCATAGCCTATTCATTCTTTCATTTATGTAACATTTAACACTGAAAACCTTTTAGTTTTATAATGTACGGGTAAGTGTTCGATTTTATGATATTGTTTCATAAATGGAAAAGTGCATTATACTTTTGCCTATTTAATTTAACTTGCTAAACTGATATGTTTTGTTCGTGTGTATTTGTTCTCGTCGTATTTCATTAGACAATTAAAAAGTACATTAAATGTCTACTACGACTACAAAACCATAGAGGTTAGTTAGATTAAACAGTCACCAATGTAGTGAATATAACACTTACGTATGTTTATATTACTATTATTATACAATTATATGTCGAATTTAATAGTATAACTGGAGCTGAGCTCGCACCCATCTCCTAGATTAATTTGAGTTCATATCGGAGTATTTAGATTCTATTTATTAATCGAATTCGTTTTCTATCTATCTGATAAGTTTGGATTACTAAATGAAATTCCATAAAAGTATAGTATTTTAATATCTGACGCGAATGCGTGACGTATCTGTATAATCTATATTACTTCAAGAGTCAAAGAGATGTTTTGTTATGAGGAAAGTAATCTTTAAAACTAAAGCACCGCTTTGACAAATTTTGTCATTGTTTGATTTTTTTTATTTAACTGGAATAGCAAAATAACTGACGGCATATCTTATGGTCAGTGTAACCATCGCTTGTATATGATTGTAACAACTTTAGTGTATGATATACTTTATATCATACATATGATATATACCATGAACCTTAGCAGAGACTTCACTTCTTTGGCGCCCGTGATCAAATATGCGTTAGTATTCCAAAGAACTAAGGTGGCATGCGTATATACCCTGTAATTTTACTGCCTTATCAATCCTTCGAAATATGTCTTACAAAGTAAGATTATTGGCGGCTGAAATGAGTGAGACAGAAGTTCTCAAAAATACTACTTTGTACGAAGTCTACATTGATTATATTCCAGCGTAACAGGCTGTTATTCTTATTATTAAACTTTCGCGTTTAGTACGTATTATTAATATAGTTAAACTGAGTTGACTATGAATAATTTTAAAATAAATAAATATAGTTACCTCTCTTGACGTGGTTGCACTAGCAGTGGTTACGAGTCGAAAAGTATAGGAAGGTACCTTCAATTAGCCTAAAATTATTCATGTTGGAACCCGTTCCCTATATTAATAATAGGCTATTATATAATCTTTCTTTGAAGGAAGATCTGATTGGGTAACAGGTATAGGAAATTGTTATGAATGCCCTAACTCCTCTCTTTTTCATTCCTTCCCATTGCTACAACATGTTTATATTGAGCATAACATGTTATAAATATTGTCTATCAACTATTATATAACGCCGATAATGTAGCAAATAATGTATCAAAAGCGGTTTGCTTTGTATTCGAGTCCTTTGTCAATTTCACAAATTTGAAACCAATCATGACGTATATCTACCGTTCTTATGTTTGGAATTTACTGTACAGTTGCTATTGTTAAACAATGAATAAATGATACGTTTAGTAAATTAAGTGACATAGGAAATCGAACGGAATCGGATTATAAAAAAGTTGCGTTCACGTGATAAATTCAAGCAATTCAAATTCGTGCTGAGATACGTACGCAAAAACTTAAATTTATTTCCAAAAAATAGTCACTTACACGCTTATAATACAAGGAATAAAAATAAATTAAATATGCCTAGTTATCGTCTCAAAAAAGTAAGTACATCTTTCATGGGACATTGTATACGTTTTTATAATAAATTGCCAGATAGTGTTTTAAATTTAAGTGAAGGCAAATTTAAGATACATGTAAAAAAAACACTTTGCTCTAAAGCTTATTATAAAATAAACGACTACTTAAATGACTACAATGTGTGGACTTAATTATAATTTTAACTTTTGTTATGAGGCATATAATTTTGCCCATTGACATGGATAATGTAATAACATTAAAGAAACTTATTATAAATGATTTTTTATAATTTGTAATGATATAATGTAAATTAAATAATGTAAATTTAATATTGTAATGGGTGAAAACTGTGATCGGTACAGCCTATGCTGTAAATAATATAATTGACGTAGTGGAGTAACCTGAAACAGTCATGCTCGCTATAAAGTTCAAACTTGTGGCGGCGTGGTGGGCCGGGTCGATGTGCTCCCTCAAATATGGTTGAGTACAATGATGGCTGGCTCATACGTCATACTCGTGAACGGGTGCTACTTGTGGGGACTGGTCTGTTCAGGTTGTGAACACTGATTAAATTTTTTGTTCTTTGCGATAGCCTATGCTGGTGGTCACTCTATTCTCCCAAATTTGAATTTTAAAAACTATATTTATTGTAAACATGTTCCACTATTATTTGAAAAAAATACGAGCTGAGTTTCTTGTCAGTTCTTCTCATCTCGATATCATTCCGAACTGACGGTAGATTTGACATATCATAAGAGTCTGTAATAGACCTACATGAATAAAGATATTTTGAATTTGAATTTGAATTTGATCTATATTACTAATATTCAATAACGTAATATTATTACGGTTTATTACTATTATAAACGCAAAAGTCCGTGAATATGAATGGATGTCTGTTATACTTTCACGTAAAACTACTGAACAGATTTGATGAAACATTAGAGTAATATTATATAGCTTATGTATCAAGTAAGTGTGGTACAAACAAAGTTGCACGGGTCAGGTAATATTTAATGTTACTTATTAACAGTTACAGTACTTGACAACTTCACTAGATATATTTGAAACTAATGTGGCATGTGGGAAGTCTACCGCCATTTCGCATATTTTTTTGATATGATTACGACTATTCACCAGGGAGTCAGTCGGAAATATAAATTGGCACAAAGTTTTTTATCTGCCAGCATGATTTGAACTAACGATCTCTTTAGTATAATTCAACATAGTAAATCTCTAGGCCAGGACGAATTCCTATATAACAGTAACATGATCAATAATAGGTACGGTACCTTGTATAAAATTCCATTTCCGTAATTACAAAAAATGGATTCCTAAGTTTGAGGCTGCAAAATGAATTTATTCATAAACATTTTTAAAAGGGATTCGGAATTCTAAGTAGGATTATCTAGTTCCTAGAATACTTTTTTACAACATTAGCTACTGTTGTTTTTTAGCTTAGTTTATAATGATTTACAAATAAGCGTAAGAAGTGTATGCTTATTGATTTATTTAAATAATTTTATTTTCTAACGAGCAAATAGTACAAAATGCTTAAGGCTAGAAATATTCTCTACCAATCAACCTTTCGGATGAAATTCTCAAACCCATAAAAGGAAGTTATATATACGAGTATATACAATAGTAATAAATACAAATATACATTTATAGTACGTAAGTAATATAATACACAAATAAATATGAATTATCTAATATATAAATATCTTGCCAAAATCTCCAATCCAACTCTTCCCAATCATTTCAGATCTATCTCTATTTTGCCTTTTCTATCGAAAGTTCTTGAAATGTTCATAAACAAGTTTCTTATTTTATAAATAACTAGCTTTTGCCCGCCGCTTCGCTCGCGTTAAGAAGTATTATTATTAATTAGGTATAGTTTTTGTGGCTTTACTTTTGTTTCCTTTCTTAGGGGATGCCTACGTCATAGTAGCTTTATGCATGCAAAGCCACAGCCCGATCGGTCTAAAATTGACAAAGTTTCATACAAACATTCATCCCCTATTTTATTCCCTTGGGGGTAGAATTAATCAAAATCCTGTATGCCAAATTTCAGCCCGATCCGTCCAGTGGTTTGGGCTGTGCGTTGATAGATCACTATGCCAGTCACCTTTGAGTTATATATATTTAGATTGTAACTTCCTTACTCCTTTTCCGTCTGGTTTTTGGGCTAGTTACAGCGTTACTTAATGTAACTGAAGACTTCCGTGAAAGTATGAAGACCACTCCACTTATTATTCTAGTTTTAAAAGACTTCTTCAATTGTGTTGATTACGAGTTAATCCTAACCCTACATTCTCACCTCAACTTTTCGTCTTCAGCACTGGATTGGTCCTCTTCTTATTTTCGTGGTCGCCAGCAGGCCGTTCGCTCCGGGCAGGACTTATCTGACTGACATTTCTAAATTTCGTTTACAACTTAAATGGTTGTCAATTCATAACCGCAGAGACTTGCGTATTTTTTGCACACTTATCTGAAAGACAAATTTCGGTTCATCAGCGACTCCCATCCTCGTAACCTCCGTTCAGCTCATAACCTCCTTCTCTTTACTCCTTCCCATCATTCAAACTTTATGTCCAACTCCTTTACAGTCACGGCAATCAACCTTCGGAATGCGTTACCTGTAGACCTGCGCAGAGCACAGAGTAAACGCATTTTAAAAAGAAAGTTTTTAACTTCCTTCTGAGTCACCAGAATGAGCTATAACTGTTTGGTATTGCATTAAGAGTATTTATATTCACATATACACTACTATACGCCGCTACTGCCCTACAACGCTTTCTATTTGTACCTAAAGGTTAGCTGATAGAGAATATCATATGACATTAAGCTCGCCTTTTGTACAATAAAGAGTTAAAAAAATATATCTCGTGTCACAGTGTTTATAATGACTCTCTCTATCTGAACTTCTTCGATACGTCTTAACCGATTCTTATGAAATTTTGTTTGTATATTCAGTAGGTTTGAGAATAAGACGTAAACTATTTTCCATAACCCTCAATGTTAAGGGTTGGTCCAACCTAAAATATTATTTATAGACAAAATTGATATTTTTCTTCAACTTGATTCAACAATATAAATACCCAAACCCAATATTTTCGCCTTTCTTGGCATCAACCCCTATTTTTTAATAACGTTTAATACTTTAATAATTTCTACCCTCAGCGGTCGATAACTGATTAATTTATATGGCAAAACAACGTTTGCCGGGTCAGCTGATTCAATTATTCATAAGGTGATCACGAACACTTCCCTTGAACGGTTACTTGTTAGCTAACTGTTTCCATATTCCATTGGTGGTAATCTTTTTCTACTATTTTTGAAATAATTCTTACGATTACTGATTTAAAATATGTTTTACATTATTTAAATATGCAATATATAAAATATTATTGATGCTTAAAAAATACTTCTATTTACAAGTTCAACCCTTAATATTTTCTTCATGTAACCGTTTGGAAGTAGTCATTGATTTGATAAAAAACCGTCTTTGAAGGGTGTGCAAGCAAACATCAAACATTTTGCATTTCCGATTTGCTTTGCGAAACCTTTCTTTGAAATATAAATCGAGTGTAATTTCCAGTACGTTTAGAGAAAAATATCTTTTAAATAAAAATCTGTTCCCCCATTGGATATTTAAACAGAGAACAAATTATTGTACAACTTTAGAAATTACTTCAATAGACAGGTCTCGTACCATATAAGTACATAATTTTACCTTTCGTAGCTTTTATTATTTAAAACCGTAAAGATGGATGAATATTAGGTATATATACTCGTAATATTCAATAGTTAGGTAACATAGCGAATTTCCTAGACAACATAAATATGATGTTTCACCGCAATAGTTTTTCTCGAACAAGTAAGTAAGATTTACATAGACAAGAAAAAGATTAAGTGTAAAGTCCTCGTCTCTTCCAGCAATCGATTCGGATCCCGATGAATTTTGCCTTTCAAAATAATTTCGATTTGTAGAATCGAAATTATTAATAGTTATTTTCACTACCTCAATTACGTTATAAATGTTATATTTTTATTAAGCCTTAGCCTGCCCACTGGTCTTACTTTACCGATCGTGACTAAAAATAGTAAAAAGTTAATAATACTTATAAATACATAAAATTGAAGCAATTTGTCAGTCTCAGTTAAATCCAACTTTGGCCGAGAGATCAGACTAGACTTGGAGCGCTTGGGACTCTATGGCACAAAGTTTAGAGACAAAAATATATATACAATGAGTATTAGCCGTGCTAATATATGAAACAGAATATATCTGTTTTACAATCAAAATTGCTCGCGTAATCTGTAGATTCTCATATTGTCACTCTATGCAGACAAACGTAGGGTGATTTTCATTATTTCCAAGGAACTGACTCTATATCACGCATAGAGTAAGTTCTTAAAAAATAATGTAATAAGTCGATGGATGCTAATTTATGACTTAGGACCATAGTTTGTGGAGTATGCATGTATGTGGTAAAATAGACAGTGAATTATAGGTATGTTGTGTTGACGACGAATTTCATGGCATTTAATTGTTTTTGTCTATGTCTATTTTATGTAGAAAAATATTTTATAATAATATCATCGTTAATTTTTTGTTCCGTAACAATTTTTCCTTGCTATTAATAGACAATATTACCTGTTTAAAAAAATGTTTCCTTATTAACCGACAGTCCTTTCGGTCACAGGTAAAAAAATATTATTGTCTTCATATACCTACTATTTAATAAAATATTATCTTATATTATGTTGTATGTTCGTTATATAGTATGTGTTCTATATATGTATGTACTATGTATATGTTTTATCTATGCTCGTTCATCAACTGTCACAATAGCATTTAGATACACCTTCATAATGGGCTAGGTATTAAGCTATTTAGATAAGGATACGGGCCACTATTAATTATTTCACATACGATGACAGTCGGAAATGTGAGGCTTATAAACCCTTTATTAATTAGGTACAAACTACTTATCATTACTTATGGAGATCTCTAGGTCCATCCTGATTATGTTGAATAATATAGGTACGGTGACATATTTCTTTTTCAATAATAAATTCTAATGCATATAGCAATTTACTTACAGTAATAATAAAATATTAATTAATTAGGTATACAAGTTGTTATAATAAGTCTATTGAGGTATAGCAATAAAAATAAGTTGTTTATACGTTGTACACAGCGTAATTGTGTTTATTTAGAGTAATTCTGTCGGTGGTTTATTTCAGAGATTAATATATTGGTTTTCTTAGACTTTATTGCATACTAGCAGCCCGCTCTGGCTTCGCTCAGGCCCTATATTTGAGGTTTTTCTTTTATTAAAACTTAGATATCTCCTTAAGTGTAGTATATATTTGTTATCGCATTTTTCATTGCTTTTCCGCTCCTATTAATTGTAGTATGATGCAAATAGCACTCGAAAATAATATACCCTTCTAACAGTGGAATAATTTTTAAAATCGGATCAGCAGAACCTGAGATTACCCCGAACAAATAAATATAAAAATTTTACCTCTTTATAATATTAGTATAGATAGGTATATAAACAAAGCTGTGACCAAGAAAATTTCGTATTAACACGCTTGCAGTGTTACATCACTGGAGTTTTCATTAGATTTATCTAAATAGTATTTCATTATACTTAAATTTAAAACTTTTAACTTAAAACTTTTATTTTAAATTAATATTAAAAATATTAATTAAAAAAACCTCAGTTAAACTGAGGTTTTTTTTTATATTTAATATTACTACATATTAATATAAACTCAGTTAAACCACATATAACATAATATTACATAGTTAAATCTAAATTAAAAAAACCTAACCTATGTTAAAAAAACCTCAGTTAAACTGAGGTTTTTTTAACATTTATACCTACCTAAATATAAAGCAGTATTTTTAATATGCAGTAAATATTTTTTATGTAATTAATAAATTTCAAAATTTTTCATACCATTATATGTATGAATCGACATTTATACATATATATAAATGGCGCAAAAAATATATTTTTTTACATTCAATGTAGAAAAATGAAAGGGATAAATCTAATAGACTGTCTATTTATCCGTAGGTAAACATAATGGCAAAGTAATTGCACATTACCTATTAGTGGCAAAAATAAGAGCAATAAATAAGAGGAATTCCTGCGTCCGCGTTATTCATCTCGATAAACTGGCCATCAATCTTTTTCTTAGGTCACAGTGGTGTGGGCCGATGTAGACGTAGAATAGAATTGAGGCGATGTCAATAAAATTGTAGGAACTCTATTGAAATAAAAACCTTATTTTTTGTTATTTAGTAACTGTTAATAAATTTAGAACAAAAGATGGAATGGGTTTTTTAAAGATTATTATTAATTATTAAAATTCGTATTTCTTTATACTAACTGACTCGACAAACGGTCTCTTGTTTTATCGAATTGTCACAAAAAGTGCAAACTGACGCGTGAAGTTATTCGTTAAGTTTTCAAAATTTTTTTAAGCAATATTTTTTTTTTCTGTAGGAAAATCTTTCCACAAAGTATCTGAGAAGAATAAACAAATATTAATGAAATTGGTTCATTTCTCTTCAAACTATATAGGTTCTATTATATTAGTTCGTGTAGTAGTAGATGTCAATGTTTTACAAATCAATCGTTATTTTTTTTGTTATGCCATAACTGGAGAATGTTTTAACCGATTTATATTTTTCACTAGTAGAATTTTGTACATATAATCCATCATACATCATATAGTGCATATGTCACAGTACAAGAGCTATTGCAGGCCGCTGTGCTATGCTCAAGACGTCATTTAATCTGAAAACAACGAGCATATTGAAGGTCACAGTATATTCTATGATGTTATGTATAGTATACTTAATGGCAAACAAGCCCACAAGTTGATTATTGGAGTTAGAATTGAATAACTTAATGACATAGAAACAACAATTTGGTCACAATCAACTTCACCATTTTTTAATTACGTACTCTTAATATCCAAAATAGTCAGTTAATATGTTATTCAAGGAAAGTAACCTACGTAAAATTACTATTTATACCAATGATTCCTAGAACTAATAAAGCTTATAGTCGGCTCAAAATATCTCTCAATTCTGAAAATGATACCATTTTATTAATAGAGTCTCTGATGACCGTTTACAGGACAAGGACTATCAAATTTCATTTTCTGTTTTTTAATTTTATGACTAAAATACGCATTAATAATAGTGATGAAAAAATATTTATTATCTGCGTAATAAGGAAATCGTAGAGTTTATAAAGTAAATTAAGAGCCATATTTAAGATACAGTTTTCTTTAAATACATCTCATTCTTACTTGAACTTAAAATAATATTTGAATAACATCAGCTCGGCCTTGGATAGTATTATTATACAATATTATGTTATCTGTGATATTATCTTCGTTTTTGATGACATCAAATAAAAAATTTTTTTGGGCGAACAATGTCGAAAGTCATGTCTATGCATTGTTTGTAATAGAAAATTGCTCTATGTTATATTTAGGTGAGCTGAGTGTGATTGAAGTGAAATTGTAAGTCGTAATTATACCGCCCAGAATAATGAAAATCCATTAGGTAGCTTTAATAATCATCAAGGTTTGGATGGACCCATCTCAAATTAAGTAACTACCTGTAGATATGTGCTTTACATGAAAATGAATTCAAGCATTCATCAATAAGTTCCCTTATTATGATTTCAGAACCAACTTTACGCGGTCAAATACAGTCTTGTATAAAGTTTTAAGTTGACAAGTTCAGTAAATAAAACAGAGTACTTGCGTTGAAGCACTGGAATATCGGAGTAACACTTCTATTCTATACAAGTGCGTATGGTGATTTGTGTGGAAAATTATTTCCACTTGCTTGTTAGTTACTAGTAAATGGTATTTTTACATATTAACCAAATCAGTTATTTTTAGAATACGTCTACGACTTTCGATGACTTTGTCACGGGATTACTCCTAAATAGATATTAATACCTAACGCCTTAATTTGGCTTAAGCTGGTATCGTTAGCAAAATTGACATAAAGTATTACGCAGATGCCATTGTTTTATAGAAGTAGAATCACTAGATACAGTCCTACTTTAATCTTAAGAAAATTGCAACCTCTAAGTTCTTTGTAGGGTAGATTGTTTACCCACTAATGCTAGTTGAAGGGAACTTTATTACTAGGTCGCTATTAGACCAACTGCTTTATATGTTATTGTAGTTACTTTGAATAATATTACTACAATACACTAAATGAACCACGCTATATTAATATATTAATAACATTAAATGTTTGCGATTAGTATTTATAAAGTTTTTTTAAATGTACCTCTATGTATTCAAGATACAAAACAAATACTGTAACACAAACTATAATGTAGAACATAAAGGAAGATTTTGGAAGGAGCTACACAGACAAGAGAGTGCCGCTTAAATTATGAATGAATGTATACAAACTATAATCATCAAGATATCAGCAGCAGTATAACTATATATTACAGAATAAATTTATCAAAACTGAAATCTTCTATCTTTTAGTTATATATTTCAGTTTTTGTTTACTTTAATTTTAATAAAATTAGATGATACCGGAGAAATAAGTAACACGAAATTTAAAACAATCATTACATTTACACACAACATTTACAAAATTAGTCAAAACTTTATCAAAACATTCTTTTACAAAAAAAATATTGATAGTCGAACCGAGATACCGAGATACCGAGATAGAGGTTAAGAATAATAAGTTACATACATCAAGTAGATCGTATAATATAGAACCGTCCACCAAGACTATGGGGAGTGGCGAAAACTATTCTGGAACTAACTCGGTTAGTGGTTTCCAAACCGCAACCAACTGATATTGATTAAATCTAGGTGTCTAAAGTTGGTTTTGTTCAATATTATAAAGTAGATAACTAATAGACGCTAGATTGATTTAAATATCTACTAGCTGGTAGTTATAAATAGGTTTTACTGTATAATGGTATTACTAAATTCGCATAATATATCTTCATGCAACAGTCGTGACAAATAAGCAACTTGCTAGAATATGGTGACTGTCGCTTTAAAGGTATTGTGATGTTTGTGTTACCATGGGTTACCATTCCTGACGGCTAAAGTGTTATCCCTCGGTACCCCATATTTTCACTGTCATATTTATAACCGAAATAGTTTACAAAGCAAGGTGTTTAAACGTCGAAAATAGGAGAGCGTGCTACTTTGTACAAAGTTTAGCTACCTAAAAGTAAGATAATATTGTACCACTGCAAACCAATAATTAGATTACCTCAGAGTACAACTAACAGTTTATATACGTCGGAGTTTAGCGTGGCGTTTACAATTCAATAAGTTGCTCATTGTTACTCAAATCCGGACTTCTCAACAAAACATGACTTTGTTGCTTGTAGGTCGCAGATGGCGCCACTGTGCACCATCGGCTCCCAGCCGAAGCGACAATTCAAGCATCCTCCGCAAACTTCCACACTTCTTGCTTTCGCACGGAAATAATGTGAAAACTTGGCCTTCTTTTTAGGTGCCACTTGTGTCAACAGCAAGTTTTAAACTTAATCTTTATTTACATACTTCGTTGTTGGTGTTATTTTTCAAATTATTAAAACATTACAAATTGTATGGTAACATATTTGATAATAATAGTAATATAAACATTATACGCAAGATATAATATAATGTATAATGTCGTAGGATTACATGCAATTATACACCGCCTTTA
Source organism: Achroia grisella (assembly GCF_030625045.1). Classification (NCBI taxonomy): domain Eukaryota; kingdom Metazoa; phylum Arthropoda; class Insecta; order Lepidoptera; family Pyralidae; genus Achroia; species Achroia grisella. Next base: position 2,532,031 of record NW_026712703.1, read on the forward strand.
CTTGTACCACAGATAAGATAATATTATATACTTATACGTTGATTTTCTCCCTGGCGTTTAGGGACTTTATAGGGGATAATCATTTAGCAGATGTCCTTAACATCTGCTAAATGATTATAAAAAAATATTATATATTGTGTGTATATTACATACATATACAGTACATAAAGTAGTATTATAAATTCAATCAAATTAAATAGAAGATATTAATATATTTATAGTACTTTTATCTTCTTACTTATATACTTTAAATGTTAAGTTATATCATGATCTAAAAGAAAAATAAAAGTGTAAACGCAAATAATTAGGTACAAGAAAAAATTATAACCGTTTATATAATCGCATTAATTTTCAATTCAAGCTTTTCTTATCAAACAATCGTAAATCATGATTTATTTCGGTAGATTGAATTTTTATGCTAACAAGTTACAAACTTGAGGTCATTGCGAAATGAAAAGGTGAACTTAGAATAAAGAGAATAACTTTCAGTTTGCAATTCTTAAAAATTGGGAAATGAAAATGTTAATGAAAATTTGGTCTACTTTTCTAGCAGTATATACTGGTAGTTTTTTGTAGTGTTGGCATTGCGTCGATATCAGTAAAAATTATATTGTGTGTTAATCTGGAATATTCGTCTGTCTGTCTGCATATACATAATTTTTTTTACTATTCGCATCTAACTTTTTTTATTATATGATAGATAGCATCTTTTCATACCTGACTAATATTTCTTAATTTATGTGCATAATTAAGAACTATAATGATAAAAGTATTTTAATGTCTACATAACATGACAGCGTGTAGCATTGTATAATTCAACTTTATTTCTAGTTTTGTGTTATGGACACTACAATTAGAATTGGTAAATTAGGTGCCATGTAAAACGATGATTTATCAGCTTTATTTTAAATAATGTATTTAATCTATTGTTTATAAATTTACATTGGTAGTGAGTAATAACTAATTCAATCGTTTCAAATTATATTAAAATATTGTAAGTAAAAATTATAGTTACCAAAAAAGTAAAATCCAGAAAAATATGTTATAGTTGAGTTTCTAAACTGAACGAAAGGGTTGAATTTTTGAAATGTTAAATTCTTAATAAATTGATTTCGTCATTGGCTATAAACATTCTTCTAAAATATTGGATATATAAGTAAGGAAATTATGTTACGTAGCTAAAACTGACTTTCTGCGTATGTCAGACATATTCCATAGTAGACCTCAAAGTGATTACTGGTCTTAAGTCATTATACAAACTAAGCGCTATTCAGCATTACGTTAACTAATTACTACATACAAACTTTTGCGCTTTGGCATGAGAAATATACATTGCCATTACAAGAGCATAAGGCGTATTACCGCCCTCTTTTCCACCAACATTTAATTATATTTACACGAGAAAAGCATACTGCCAGATGTAACATTTAAAAGGTAACGCAATATGATAATATGATTAGCTTGTAGCGGTACCGTCTTGCATTCCACTATAACGTGTCATGAGCTCGTAAAAACCATTGCTTATAATTATGCTCTCTACATTTCATTGTGGAGAAAGTAGCCCTTATGTAAAAATAAAAAATAATTCCCTTAATAACCCTCTGACGACACATTGTAGGAAATGGGTTTCTGTGCATGAGCTTAACCTACTATTACCATGCTGATTAAGCGGCTAAGTACAGGGCTTTTTGAGATTTACATTTGTTACGTTTGTCATGGTTTATTTGTCTAGTCGCCTCTTGTGACGTGAGCAAAGAAAATTGACGTCCATCTACTTTAGTAAATGGTGTTTCCATTTACCGAATTGAAATATTCATTAGTTATTTATAAACTGTTTATTGCACCAATAGAATTAATACATAAGAATTATACAGATAAGAGATGTGCAAGTACAAAAGGCGGTCTTATCGCAAGAAGCAATCTCTTCCAGACACAGACCTTTAGGAAGAGAAAATACAACAAAAGTGGTAAGTAGCGCATGAATAGAATGGAAGAATATATATATAAAGGTAATAATAGGTAATAATAATACCAATAAATATTAGAAAATAACACATATTATATATACTATATATAAAATATATACATACATAGATATATAAATATAAATACAAAAATTACTAGCATTATATAGATAGATATATAAATACACAAAAATACAAGTAAAAACAACAATGTCATGTGCAAATGAACAAGACACATAGCAAGAAAATTTAAGTTTTAATTAAGAATTAATTCGTATTTTAATATCACATAGATATTTATATATTCACTGAAAAAATTGTAAATATTTGAATTATTATTATTTTATTACAGACATAATTATATAAAACCCAAGATTTGACAGAAATAGATAAGAAATAGTATCAAAATTTTTACGTATATGTAGTCGGGAGCGTAATAAGTAAAATAACATAGTTTTACAAGTCTAAATGTATAATCTACGGCTATGTAAAAATATATGTAGAGTAAATTGACAAATAGGGTGATAAATTCACGAAATCTAACGTATTAATACTATTACATATCACTTTCAAATTATTGTCCCATTTTGTGCACTAAATTCAGACTTTGTGATAGTTAACACCCGTAGAGTTTCTGTGAGAAATGTGCCTTTAGAATTAATCTTCAAAGTGCAAATTTAATTGCTAGCTAAAGTTTATTTTAAACAATATCGCATATCAATAAAATATACTCGTAGGGGGTGGGAAATGTCAATCTAGATTTAATAATAATCAGATAGAGTTTTTAATTTATACAATAACTTAGGTTAATTTATACAATAACTAGCGATGATCTAGTAACCTTACTAGGTTACGGGATATATTAAATGATGATGTTAATTATTTCTATACAATTACGGAATTTAAAAAATTCAAATAACTGTTAGAAAAATAATAATATCGATTTTTATATATTAAATACACTTTTTGATACGTTAATAATTTTAAGAATAAAAAGTTCAAGGATTTTTGAATCATTAATTATCATGTATCTTCTTGCTTTTCATTTAAAAAGGCTAAAATATAAATTACGTAATCCTCATGATTAATTCTCTGCAAAGTATTTAATACTGGATTTTAATTTCTAGTCAGGGAATGAAAAATCTTCAATCTTAACCTCTGGGAGTAAACCGAGGGTGTATTGCTAACACTTAAATGGCAAGAATAGAGACATTTGGCGGGTTGCCAACGTAATCATCGTTAAATAATACGTAGATATTTGTTTGGTGAGCGTTTTTATTATTCTCAAGCGAATACACTTTTACAGTCTCATTAAACTTTACTATTTATATTGCACTTGGATATTTTATGGAAACAAATTTAGTGAGTGCATTTTAATGCTGTCTAGATTAGACATTGTATTTGTAGGCGGCGTGTATTGGAGTTGTGTTAGTAAATAAAGGCGGACCTTTCAACCATTTGTTTTCGTTAGTAAAGTTTCGTGCTCCTGTAAACATGATACTTGTTTGTGGTGGTTTTTCTTGGTGGCCCGTGAAATTTTGTTAGTTATAAGTTTATGGTTTTAAATTATACCCTGGTTAAAATACAGCTTAACTAAAGTTTGTTATAATAATTGTTAAATGGTTCTGAAATTTCACATGTCGTTGTACTGTTTCGATTTTTTTAATATATGTAATTTCATACTTCTTAACTTGTTTTTCACTACCTAATCGTACCGTACAAAGCAATCAGCTTAGAGCCTGAAATATGTGAGGTACCCATGCAGACGATTTTTTATAGTCTACCTTTGATTATTGTGAAATGAATAGGAATTGAGTATCAGTTAAATTTAATTTTTATGCAGGCAAATGTGTTTTTTAAGAATCAGAGATTAAAGTAAAATCTTAAAAAAAAACGTTGAGCTTGTTATTTTATCCAAATGGTAAAATTACACGTAAAGAGAAGCTATAGCAGTAAATAGCAGCCATTGCCTGTGTAAATTAGTATAAAAGTGTCCTACGTGTGTTAACTCTGGTTGTCCTCGCTCTGTTTACCAAATTTCAATCAAGTCCGTTCAGCCGTTTAATTGTAATTCAAATAAATCTCTTCAAACAATATTATTAACTTTGACATTTCCCTATAAATATAGTACAACACATTTTTTTTAATTGACTTTCGTTCTCTGGTTGGTAAGAATGAAGTGTCTAAAAAATATGTTTTTCTTAGACCACGGAATTTATAGCACAATTGATGTTGCATTTTAGCACGATTTTTGTGTTACTGATATTATACAGCAGGGAGATAGGGATTAATGAATACTATGGAGCACCGAACTAGCTTCCTAGTGGTAGAAATGGACTGTAGGTAAAATTTTAGTTAAAGACATACTTAAGTTATATTTGTACTTAGCGGAGCGCTAGGGAGTTGTTTGCGAAAATGGGCGTACACACCTTTGAAAATAATAAATATTAGTGGTTGCCCAGTGCCCAGTGGCCAGTTTCAACCATAATTAATAAATAAATCAATTATAATATCTGTGACCATTATTAAGATTCTAATTCAGATTACTGCTATAGAATTTTCTTTTTGTATTGACATTTTATATTAGATACCGCTCGCCCAATATCTTTATATATAAAAATTACATGTCACGTTGTTTGTCTTCGATGGATTCCTAAACTACTAAACCGATTGCAAATTTGATTTGCATTTTGCGTGCAATTTCAATTTGAAAGATAGGATAGCTTACATGTCAATTTATATTCGCAATATTATTTTACTCAAGAATCTTAGCCACAGCAACGCGTGGCCGGGTCTGCTATTACAAATATAATTTTGTATATTGAGCGAGCGGTATTTCACTAATAACTAACAAATATATATATATATATATATATACTAGTTGTTAGTAAATACCACTCATATTTCACTAATCATATCGGTTCAGTTTAGGCTCTATAGATATACAATTTGTTAAGAATATATATCAGAATAGCATATATACTATAATTAAAAAAGATATTATGAAAATTGTACATGAAGTCGCGAGCGACCGCTAACATATATAGAGGGAGTGCGAATTTTGTTACGAGGAAAGTAAACACCACTGTATCAGTTAACTGATTTGAGAAATTCTTTGATTGCCCGAAGATTGCTTCTACATATACCACAGACTAACCATTTACATATATATCTCGTCCTACAAACGATACATAGTATACTAATCTATCTGCTTGAGGGTTAAATAGATGAGACTGAGGTACCCACACAGTATTTATATACAGTCTACTTAATTTATTTCCATTGTGTAATAAAAATGCGTGTGTGGGTCAAATTTAAAAAATAATAATGTGTGCGTGTTACCGTGTCACGTATCAATACATGCAAGTAAAACTTTATCGTTGGTTATGGGTCTCGTAAGGACCAAATAGCAATAACACGAATTTAATAATACATCCGACATTGAGAAGTTTATTGCAGTACCTATATTTTAACAATTTTTGTAATTTTGTACAAGCATAATAAAATAAAATAAAACAGTTATTAAAATATGAGATCATAATGTAAGAAATGAATACTTCATTAACGAAATAAAACATTTTCAAGATAAAAGATAAACAAATAAATACTAGGGTAATAAAATAGTGATTGGGATAAGGTTTTTAGTTGATACAGATTTCAGTTGATAGACTATTATTTTTGTGTCTAAGAAACTACTACTCAGACTTAGACCGAGAGAGAGATACTTGGCTAAAGTTCGACCGATATAAAAAATCTTTATGTACCAATTTATATTTTGACTAACTCGCCTGTAATGGAAATATCGATAACAAATTACTACAAGAGATAACGAAAACCTCACCCCTGCTGTGTTAGATATCCACCAAATAGTGACAAAAAATATTGCATTCACTCGATGGCAGTTAACAGTATCTAAGACTCATCTGCTCTGTAATAATAATCGTGATATAGGTATATATTTATGTCCATCACTGTACACACACCTATCACAATTTCGTAGCGTCTGTTCTGGCGCAACAATGCGTGCCAGGGTTGGGTATGCATGCACTGCGGTATTTACTCGAGAGAGTAAATACTCAGTAGGAAACGAGTAATTTAGCTATTAAATTATTTTGCATTTATTATTTTTTACCGTCACTCAATCCTATAATCCTGTAACCTATTATTTATTATAAATGAAAGAGAGTTATTTGATGTGATACAGTTTCATGGCGTAATCAATTATTATAAAATTTTGTAAATCATGCAAACTAATTCGCTAGAATAATTTTGGAACATTATTACAAAAGGTATATTTAGGAACTACATATTCTTTACTTTATAAAGCTTAAGCAGATATAATTTTGGTATGCAGTTTAAAAACGAACCATATATCTTCCAATACATGTTGAAGCTTCTTGAAGCGATAAGACCGCCCATTGAAATCCGCTTTCTTCGTAAAGTCTATTTTTGTATTTGTGAGTTGTAGAGCGTAATACAGAGTTGAAACTAACATGAATTACATACATTACGAAAATTTTTATTAATTAAATTTTGATAAATTAATTTGGGCTGATATGTATGTGTAAACACGTGTATTACATCCACGTACTAAACACGTCTACTTTGATATCGCAAATGCAGTTAGTAACAGTGTGAGTTCTAGCCGCCAAGTACGCTCTAGTGCCAAGTTATGACAGTTTGTACCGTGTCTAGTTTGTGAATGGCGTCTACGTGGCAGTTTCAGTTTTGCACCTGCTGTACCTACATGATGTTCTTTTAAGATTCTCCAAGAGGTAGTATTAAGCGTTAACAGCTTAGTTACACTTGTGGTCTCGTAAAATTTAAAGTGCAAAATAACAAATGAACGTCTAAGCCACAAAACATTAAAGTTGCAAAACGTTCAAATTGTAGAACATTGAAGTTACAAAAGTTCTTTCTAGTTGCAAGATGTCCAAGTCTTTGTTAGATGTGATTGCTTTACACAATTGTATATATTTTTTTATTATTATTATATTTGGACTATATTTTTTATGTAAATGGCATAGAAAACATGCTGATGTCATCAGCTATGCTATATTGTTATAATACGGAGTGCTACATTTAACAGTGGTAAACCATTAAAAAAAAATACGATGATTGAGTCACTACTTAGCACGACTAACAAGGGAATCTGATAGAAATTAATCCTTTGGTTGGTTTTTAGTTTTCTCTTAATTACACTATAAGGGGCCTGATATCTTAGTCCTCTAGGATGGCAACGCGTGGCTGGTATCACGTGTGCGTAGTTTTATTACGATTATTCATTTACATAGGCAACGGTTATCGCTTACTATCAGATTGGCCATTACCGTGTCCGCATGTTGCCATTCTAATTTAAAAAAAAAAGAATTGTACAAGATATAATTGAAAGTTTAGGACTATACCAATATTATATTTGAAATTATATATAATCATTTATTTGCAAAAAGGTGATGCGGTATACGCTTTATTACCCAAAATAATATTAGAACCTGACAATAATAGCGCCGAAACGCCTCATTGAAGAGGTGGAACACAAGGTAATAAACAGGCAACATACGACGACGTATAATAAGTTACCTATGCTCTCTGTACTCCGCTCCGTAGCGATAGCGTCGCGCCCCACTTACACGCAACACATAGCACTGACAGGCATGATTATGCGTGTGATTGAAGGGGGAAGAGGGGAGTGACAACAAAAAATAAAGTAAAATGTCACATACGTTTCAGGTTATTTTGTATCTGCATGTCAATTATGGTATACACACGAAGCAAAAAAAACGAGCACAAAAATTATTAGACATAATATTGTGTTGACTAAAGTAACTAAATATACATTATGGACAAGTCAAGTAATTTAAATATATTTACTTTATTTATTACACACAATACTTTTTTGGCTAAGTTTATCTTTTTCATAGATTTCACGATCTTACATTTAAGTATTTTTCAAAATTCTTAATGAATATTCTAGTCATTTGTAAAATATCAGCCGCTGATGGTTCTATTATTATAAATATATAAAAATATTCAATTTATACTTTCCAATTTAAACATACCAGCAATATCAACAGTTTAACTATTGCTACGCGATGTTCTGAATATAAATATTGGAATAAAATAATAATTTCCAAGGGTGTCCTTGCTAAAGTTGTTACAGAGATTAACTGAAAAGCTTGCGGAGTTATCCCCTCTACTAATAAAACATGAACGCCTTGCATAAATTATACTGTAATGCCGCCACAACAAACAGATTCTAAATTATAAAGTGGAGTTTTATTTCTGTTGACTTGTTTTTTATTTAAAGACGGTGAAGATATAGACCTTGAAATAAAGTATTTTGGTCGTGTGAGTTTAAAAATTTACTGGCTAATTTAAAATTGCTTAATCAGTAAGATATTTTATCAGAAGTTTGTGAATTATATCGTATACCTATATATCATAAATGGATAAATATCGTCCTACTCGGAAAAGTATAATTAAAAACAAAATCAGTGCAGCCGTTTAAGAGAAGTAAGGTAATAGTTACAGAAGTATCTAATATATTAATATAATAATAATAAATAATTTCAATATATGATGTAATACATATACAAAAAATAAGATTGAATTAAGATGTCGGACTATTAATAAGGCGATTAACGTATATGTTGCCAGCCGCGTATAATAGAGTTAATTAATTATAATGCCGTTCAGTAAAGCCAGATAGGCTTCATTTAAAGTCTAGACATGAATATTTTTATTCAGATATATGTTTGCTAGTAACAGATTCTTCAATGAATAATGTTATCATAAGAATTATTTATAAGGCACTGTTTTCAATGTTAGATAAATATATGAATTATAATTGCTTCTTTTAGAAAAATTAATTACAATATGTAATTAGAATGTATTGTCCGTTAAATACGGTTATAATTGGGTATGTCACATATATTGAAGTTACTTTAATTTCAATACCGCATGTAAAGTATACATTTTATTTCCATAGTAGACTGAAGGAAATTGATGTGGCATGACATGGCATAAAGAATCCAAATAAATAATGTACCCTGATTCCCTGATGTAGATTATTGAGGAGAGAAAAGAGTGTGTCATGAAGAGTATTTTTACGCGGCTCGCGCCGTACTTTACCCTCTCTGTGTTTACGACACTTCTTCATCTACGTTGAGTAAATCAGAGACATTTTGGAGATTTTTCGATTTGCCGCTACACACGCGGGTGGCGCGATTGATTGACTCCGTGATTCGTTGACGTTACGTTTTCCATTTATATGAAGATCTCAGAAATTTGTTCAAGAAAATACTCTGGGGATTGCAGAAATCTTATAACACTCGCCATGTCATTGATGCCTCCTTTATTTTATTACTAGAAAGTTATCTGTTTGACTTAAAAGGTGTAGATAGGGATCATGAGTACAATCGTTCTCATCATCAGTTATTGGTCTGCTTGTTTTATATATACATACATATATTATATGCGAAAAATATTTCAAATATACTTAAGTAGTCAGTTATTTAGTATCCATAACATCGACCCAGGTTACCTTGAGACTATATCGTATCTTTGTCTCTGTATCGTCTTGAGTAATTTAGTTCAGTCTATAAATAATATAATGATGAAGCTATTTATAGGAGTCCATAATAATATTGGTAACTTCTGGCATTTTTGCTACAAACTTAACCTCTATATGTATAGTTCCTTCTAAAAACTGCCATAGATAGTTACTACTAAAATTATCACAATGGGTTAAACTGGCCTCATCCTTATTCCATTTCTCCACTAGTCTATAATCCATAATAGAATTTTTTAATCAACAATAAAAAATATTATAGCCATGCTCACATTTACAAAAGTAAACACGCAGTATGAAAGTTCTGAATATATAAAGATATATTTCACCACTTTACATTTTGAAATTACTTTTTTTACTGAAATATAAATGTTATAACTTATTAAAATTTTCATTAAATATTTTTTTTATTAAATGTAAACAATAGAGTTTTCATTGATAACTTTCAAGGTTCAAAAGCAAAGCAAAAACTCTTTGATAGCCGAAAGGGATTTTGTTAGTTATAATTTAAAAATCTTTTATGTAAAGAAAAGTTACCTGGGTTAAAGCTAGTGACTTAAATGATAAAAAAAGCTCAATGGAGCAATATTAATTTTCCCGAAGTTCCGTCTTAAAAGATTTTGCAATTCATTCTTGAATAATTACTTTAGATAACATAATATTCTTAGTGTATTTGCTAAAAGTAATACTGAAATTTAATGTAACGTAGTCGCATAGACAGCTAGTTGTTAATAAGTAAGTAAGCATTCATCGGTATGATACTTATGTAAGGTGAAATCGCAAGGATTCGGTCTATATTTATTACTAGACATAATAAATATATTTTTATTTATTAGGGATTCGTAAATTAGAATAAAAATTTCAATTTATATTAACTTTTATAAAATACCACTTTAAATAAACCCTTGTATAATTTAATTATAAGTTGTGATAGAAATATGATTAGATTTTGTCATTGAAAACATGTGACTTTAAAATGTATGATTATAACTTATTACTTCGATGTATGTGATTGTATATTTTGTATGTATCTAATTAATGATTGTTGGCATTAGTTGTTCTTTAATTACATAATTTGGTAGTTTCTTTTAATGAAGCATATTTTGTAACGTGGCTACGTATACATGAAAGTAAATAATTTATTCATTCATTCATTCATTCAATTAGTGTAGGAATGTACGATGGAAGGTTTAACGAAACGTATTATAATAGATAATTAATCTTTAAATCTTTAATTTTGTTAACCAAGGTCTTAATTTCATTATCAAATTTTTTTTTTTAAATTGACTTCCCTTTCATCAATAGACTTAATTTCAATGTCATCATTGATGTCGTAAGAAGTCTTATTATTGTCACATTAACATGTGGTTCATTATTTACTAAAGAGCTATCTATATAATAATGAACAGTAGATAAATTCGCTGGGCATTCTTTTTGTCAGCTTCATCATAGGAAGCTTTTCACGATCTTCAACCAATGCACTGAGATAGTCCGTAGTCTATAATGCAATTTTCTTCTCATTCACAGTGGCATCCTCATCACATGTCACTGATATGTTTTTATAAACGGAGGCTAGTTTAAAAACTGAATCTGTAAACTTTCAAACTGAAAAATTCTCGTATTTGTAAACCATTCATGGCGTTTTTAACAATAGCTCTCTTTTCATTGACTTTATTAATAAGTTTAAGAGCTTCGAACTGAGTTGAGCTTTATCCAGGATTCTGTTTTAGACAGTCCCTGTACTTTGCTCATATGCCAAACCATGCCCGGATTAAAATCTACATTTAATCTAACGTTGCCATTATCAAATTTTAGATGATGATTTACACAGAGATTTGTTTTCCTCACGCCTCACGTCATATCCCCTACTATTAAGAAATCATCTAGTAACAAATACACCGTACTTACTCTTTGCTTCTTTGAGGGAGCTGAACCTAAACTCAGAGAATAAAACTCATTCAGAGATTCAAAATGGCTGCCTGTTGCTGTATGCTCAATTGCTGTATGACAACTCGCGTGCCGCACTTCTCATAATTGGGAGTTACAGGAAATTTTTAGTTAGAATACAAGTAGCCTTAAATAACCTTTCATATTCAACTTAAAAGGAGGCTGTGTTGCATGAATATAAATGAGTTCTCTATTGACTCGGGAGATATGTGTACCAAATATTAGATTATTACTTCCAGCTATATGGCATTGATGAATAAGATTTTACATTATTTTCTCATTTGTATCAAGTCGTATATTTGTTAGTCTACTAATAATTGTCTATCACTTGAACAGCAAACATCGTACTACGATATAAAAAATAGCAACCGTCACGTATTTATACGTAGACATCACAACAGACATCACGTCGTCGAAATGACGAGTAGTCAAATGTGGTTACTGTTGAAAAAAAATATTGACATCAATAGAAATAGAAATAGAAATAGAAATAATCTTTATTCAAATAAACTCATTACAAGCACTTTTGAATAGTCATATTTTGATTCTACCACTCATTCGGAATGCAGATTCATCACAAGAAGAATGAGCAAGAAACTTGTGTGTTGCTCTTTTTAATAGATGTTTTTTTTTTATATAAATAATTACAGTATAACAAGTAAGAGGCATGCGATAATCAACATAGAAGTCGCTACGCACTCATTATTAATGTAATCAGATAATATTGTCAGTGCTATAGATTTAAAGTTTTTCTATAAAAACATTATTATCGTTAACGAATTCTTCAATTTTATAGTAAGCTTTTTTTGCAAAGGAACTGTTTTATTTGACATTTAAATCTTTTTTCTGGCAGATTTATAACAGACTCTGGTATTTTATTGTAAAACCTTACGCAATTGCCATAAAACGAATTACTAACTTTAGCCAAACGACATTTAGGTAAAATCAGTTTGTTATTGTTACGTAAGCTTTTATTAGTGCAATCACTAACTCTTTTGAAACTGTCTATATTCCTTCTGGCATAGATGATGTTTTCATAAATGTATTGAGAAGCAACGGTGAGGATATTTGATTCCTTAAAACACTCTCGCAATGACTCCCTGGAACCCATACCATAAATGGAGCGAATGGCCCTCTTTTGTAAAGTAAATATTGTATTTATATCAGCTGCTTTGCCCCATAACAAAATACCATACGACATAATGCTATGGAAATAGCTAAAATAGACAAGTTTAGCCGTTGCCACGTCTGTTAATTGTCTAATTCTTCTTACCGCGTAAGCGGCAGAACTAAGTCGACTCGCCAATTTAGTAATATGAGCACCCCATTGCAACTTGGAATCTAATGTGATACCTAGAAATACAGTATCGTCAACAAAATTAATAGATTTATTGTCCAATACGATTTTTGAATCTACCGGCCTTACATTGGGGAGAGTAAATTTGATACATTTAGTTTTATTTGCATTTAGTAGCATATTATTTGCCGTAAACCATTTTAAAACATAAGAGAGAGAACCGTTTACTTCGTCCATATCATCAATATGTCGATTGACTTTGAATACTAATGAAGTATCATCAGCAAACAGAACTATGTCAGCTATCTTTTCTACCATATAAGGAAGATCGTTTATGTAAACTAAAAATAAGAAAGGACCTAGAATAGAGCCCTGAGGAACACCCATTTTAATACTAGTTCCCTCAGACTTTACACCATTTATTTCAACAACTTGCATTCTATTATTTAGATAGGATTTCATCATGCATAGTGCTTCATATCTAATACCGTAATATTCTAATTTGAGTAAGAGTGTTTCATGATCAACGCAATCAAATGCTTTTGAGAGGTCACAGAATACACCGATAGCATCCTGTGACCTCTCCCAACAGTCAAAAATGTGTTTCATTAAAGCTACACCAGCGTCAGTAGTTGATTTACCGGCCGTGAAACCAAATTGCCGACTGTGAAGCAGTCTATTTATTTTAAAGTGGTGAAGCATCTGATTGAGCATAATTTTTTCAAACACTTTACTTAGTACTGGTAAGATAGAAATGGGCCTATAATTACCTACTTCAGTTTTATCCCCTAACTTTAAAAGTGGAGTTATTTTACTATGTTTCATTAAATTGGGAAAAACACCGTCAAAAATACATTTATTGAAGATAGTTACTAAATATGGAGCAATAACATCTATAGCGGTGTTAATAACTTTAACAGACATGCCCCAATGGTCTTCAGTATTTTTTAAATTTAATTGTTTAAATGTTTTCGTAATTGTAGCAATGTCAATAAATGTAAATTTAAATGTAACCGGACACGAAGCAACATTGTCAATAAGGAATGATTTAGCTGTACTTGGAGAAGAGTCCAAAGAGGACGTAATATCAGTTGGAATACTAGCGAAAAATTTTTCAAAAATATTGACTATTTCTTTTGTGGACGTTACTAGTTTATCATTATAATTTAACGTAAAATCATTATATGGACTTTTAACTTTGCCAGTTTCTTTATTAATAATATTCCACACTGTCCTAATCTTATCCTTGGATTCTTTAATTTTTTTATTTAGATAATTAGACTTTGCTACATTACATACCTTTTTAAAAGTTTTTGAGTATCTTTTTACATAATTTACGAATGTACTATCGAAACGGTATTTTTTTTGATCATATAAATCAAATAATATATTTCTACTTTTAAGAATTCCCTTTGTAGCCCATTCTGAAAATTTTGTTTTGTTACTAATACTGATAGTTTTTTTGTTAAAAGCCTTATTATACTCGTAAGAAACAATATTGAAGAAATCTGTATAAAGTTTGTTTGGTTCATCAGATTGAGGACAAAAATCTAATTTACTACGAACTGATATTTTAAATTTATTGATCTTATAACTAGTCAAGTCTCTTTTTAATAAATTAATTTTCCTAATTTTGTTTACGTGATTTGGAAAAATTACTAATTGACCACAGTGATCAGAAGGAAGGTTGTTTAATATTATTTTATCTAAATATTCACTGTTGCTAAATATGTTATCCAAACAAGTAGCAGACGTGGCTGTGATACGAGTGGGTTCGTGGAAGACACTACTCAAGTCAAAAGATTGAAATAAACTCATTAATTTAGTTTTTGTGGTGTTATGTGATAAAATGTCAACATTGAAATCACCACACACTATAAATTTTTTGTTAATATTAAATACTCTTTTTAAAATATCCTCCATTACCTCTTCAAATAAATTATAATCACTATTTGGAGGTCTATATACACACATAACTATATAATTTTCTAGTTCCACGCAGGAAATTTCAATACAACACTCAACGGAAAGATTGCCAATATCACTACGTTCTTTTACTTTTATATTATTTTTCACCAATATCATGGAACCTCCTCTATTTACTATTTTTCTATTAAAGCAGCTGACAATATTATAATTGTTTAAGCTTAACATCATATTGCTCACTTTGAGCCAATGTTCAGTTAAACATAGAACATCTATATTATTTTTTTCTAAAAACAATTGAATAATTAATTCACAGCCGAGAAAACTTTGTATGTTCTGGTGAACAATTTTCAATTCTGATAGCTTTCCCTTTGTCTTTTTCAGCAGTTTAAATCTGCAGTCATATTTAAATTATTGTAAATAAAAGGATTCTTACTAGAATCAATATTTATGTCAATATTTTCAGAATGTTTAGTATTAACATTAGTACAAATACTACTAATTGGATTAGTGCAACCCATTATATTACTTATAATGGGGTCATTTATATTATAAGCTAGTAAACTAGCTATATTTCTTATTTGTTTTTTAGGCAGATAAAATCTATCTCCAGTCATACAAAAGTTTGTAACAAATTTGTTACTATCAAAAAATAAAAAGTCATTATGACGACAAGTCATATTATAAATTAAATTATTAATATAATATATGAACTTATTTTGTTCAATAGTCAGAGAATGACAGTAAGGAAATGCACATAAAATTATTTTACCTATGCCCAGCTCAGCAATATTAAGCAAAGAGTTTACAAGTTTAATGACATGACTTTTTTTTACATTTAAACAGTTGCCTAAAGCAATGACTAATGTGGTTAACTTATCATACCTACCATTAACCACCTTATTTAAAATATTAGGCAATGAAGCACCAGGTAGACAATTATTTATAACATGTTGAGATAAACTTTCTGATAATGAACGGCCCAAACCCTTACCATATTCATCTGAATAAATAATTGTCCTTCGTACTGGTGCAACATTACAATTATCAGTTTTTAAAGACAAGTTAGAATTGAGTAAATTTGAACAAGGAGTGATTGACTCAGTCAAGACTGATGTGATTGACTTATTGTTATTTCCATTAGGGCTATATTGACAAGATTTAGGAGATTCAGGTGTCTCACAACAACATTTCTCTGTCAATGAGGTGAACCGCTCCATGTTGTAATTACCCAACTCTATTAATTTATCCAGTGATTTACTATAGTTATTAATTTCATGTTGAGCACACTCATATTTATTTGTTAAATTATATAATAAAGATTCCAACTCTTGAATTTTACTCTTTAATTTATTTTGTTCTAAATCCTTATCATGTAAATTTGTTTTACAATTTTGAAGTTCTTGTAACAGGTCTAATTTTTGTCTTCTAATATTTATAGATTTTAAACATTTAGTATGAGTTCTCACTAACTTTTCTGACTTTTTAATAAATTTGTTTATTTTTATATATTTTTTTAATTTATTGACACTATTAAATTGACTAGTACAACTATTTGAGCTGGGTGTATTTGTTAAATCTATGGTCACCAACGGCTGAGTAGACTTTTGATCACAAGTGACATTTAACAATTCTGTATACAGATCTAAGGTGTTATTATAGCTACTCACCCGTTTGTGTTCCAACATAGATTCACTATGTGCTTGAGCTTCCTTAAGGTGTCTCTCGAGGTGAGTGATACGCTGTAGATTTGACTCATATGTGTCCCTGCAGTGATCATATTCATTAACAATTTCCTGAAGTCTATCCCTGTCAACGCGTAGGTCTTCACAGAATACATTAATGTTTACAAGTTCCCCCTTCAGGGCCACATATTTGTCAAATAGAGATTTCATCTCTATTTCACTATCATCCCGTTCCTGTAAAAATACTTTATTCAAGTCTTGGGTTTTCTTTAATTCAACGAGTGCCACCTTAAGTTTAGCATCAAGATCACAGGCTCTTCGGGACATCATTATTAAATATGCTGAGTAATAAATTTAAATATAAAGGAATTAAATGGAATTTAAAACTTGTGCTATTTCCTTACAATAAAATTTATTTATAAATATATAATATGTAAGTAATGTTAGTAAATATGTTAAATATAAATAACAATACTAAAGATTATTATATGTAAGAACTTACAGTTAGTACTTACAATAATATTTGGTTAGTGGGTAATTTTTTTTTTCCTCGACGCACAACTTGAATTCACTTTTAAAATTACCACAATATTAACATGTAACACAAAACAAGTAATAATAAAGGAATGTTATAATAATTTAAATTGAATTACGCGATAACATATACAAGATTGATGTAAATATAAGTTTATTACGAACTTTGACAGTTGACCGGTAGGAAATATTTGTGTCGATTTTTGTACACAAATACAATATAAAAATGAACACAAACAACAATAGATGCTTCTTATAGCTTAAACTCACTAATTATATCAATTGCACTAAAAAAATCGAGTAGTAAATTATATAAAAGTATTTAATTATTACGGCCAGCTGACAAAGACAGTTATCGGTAATGTTGCCAGTCGAGAAAAAAAAACAATATAATATATATAATAAATAGCTGTCATATCCAAACAGTATATGCGAGCGGAATCAAAAATTATACAGAAAGGTGTTTTCTTATCGCTCAGAGTACAGGTGAGTCTGATTTGCTATTTGGTACTCGAGATCCTCCCAGCTGCCGAGCTCCGAGGCAAAATTCTACAACATACTCACGTAGCTCATTTCCTTAGTAATGGGGTTATATTCCGCGGCACAATTTTCAATTTCCTAACCTCTTTCTATATTATATCCGTTTTTTCGGCGACTGAATTGTACTCTGTGATTTTTCTCCTGTTTTGAGAAATGTTTGGATGTCTGTTACTAATATAATTTTAATGACACTACAGCATTTAAAAAGGAACAGTGATCTGAATAAAATACATTGTACATTAACTATCCCAACTTATAGCGTAAGTCATCATTCTAATCTGGAAAAACACTACAAATTTTTAATATAAATATTGGCATTATCAACTATAGAAACTGATTTAATTTTCTTTTAATTTATTCTTAAAATTTTAATTATTTTATTTAGAGATACAACTACTAAAGAGAGATTTTATTTAGACAAAAACATGAAGTAGTCCGGCTGTCATTCTGTTACTTCGGCTAGTTAAATTGATAAGACCTTATGTGTCACTATATATGTATTTCTGATTGACTCCCCAGTGATGGTAACACCTAACCAAATTCATTTGAGAATGGTAGTGGCCCTGAAGCTTTCCTCGTGGATCCACCAAATATATCTAGCAACATTTGTTCACCGTTACAGTAGATAAATGCTCCGGCTACCGCATGTTAAATATCGGTGGACCAAGTATAATTAAGACGAAAGTTTTTATTCAATACTTGATTCAAAAATACTCTCAGTAATAATATAGGTAAACATTAACTTAATTCACAGTCCTATAAATTTATATAAATTATTGCTTATTTAACTCCACTACTACACAATGGAGGTTTTATCGTGATGCAACTGGCTGACAGTTGACGAAGGCGGTCTTTTTGTCATAGACGTCCAATCTCTATTATATAGTAATATAAAGCGAAGCTAAATTACTATTAATATAAAGTATTGATATCTCTTTATATCAGTGCATTAAATATAAAATGTCATTAATTTTTTAAATATTTATACACTATCTGTTCATTATTAATATATCCAATTCAATGTGTATATTTTATTACCAATGATGCTAGCGATTTCGTTATATATGGTATATATGTTCCGTATTCCGAACCTCCTTGGTCTAAGCAGGTTTTATCATTCTTCATCTAACTGAAGCAAAGGCCGCTTGGTAATACTGCCCACAAATAATTATGGCAACTTAAATTTCGAATTTAGAATAAAAGAAAACAATTGAAAATAAGAACTGGTATAAAACGGACGCTCCGTATTTTTAACTGTATGAAACGAGATTATTAATGATTTATTTAATATAATATCATTGTTTTTTAAGAAAATATAGGTCAATACTAGTACTACACATAGGGACGTTCCTGACCAAAGGTGAGTAAATTTGGTTTTACATTGCTTACTCTGGGGTGTTCGGTGTGTGGAAGATATCATTCCAGATCGAAATCGTATTTCTGCGTCCTTTTCCATTAATTATTTTCTTTTCAATAAATAGAGTCCATCATTACGTGAAATAGCTGTGACGTGGTCGAGTGGAATGAGTAGTCATGCTCACTAAAATGTCCAGACATGTGGCGGCGTGGTGGGCCGGGTCATTGGGCTCCCTAAAATATGGTCGTCTCATCCGTCATACTCGTGAATGAGTGCTGCTTGTAGGAACTGGTCTGCTCTTATCACTACGACTGATTTAATCATATTGTATATTTATATTTGACCTAAAAAAAATAGTGATGGTTGGTAGTTTGTATTCACACGTTTCGATTTATAAATGTAAAGTTACAAGGGTTATTTAAAAGAGTAACACACAAGTTTCTTGCTCATTCTTCTTGTGATGAGACAGCTTTCTGAATGAGCGGTAGATAAAAAAAAATGTTATGGCTATTCAAAAGTGCTTAAATTAAGTTTATTTGAATAAATGATTTCTATATATATATATGCCATTGACGATAAAGAAACTACATTAATAATATCAGAAAAACTGATCAAAGTCTTCGTCCCACGTTAAATAGTGTTAACGATTTTTTTAAGAGTAATAAAATGTAGAAAAGAAGTATAATTAGAAAAAATAATAAAAAGAACTCGTGACTAATTGTAATTGTTTTCTTGAACATGTTGTGTTGTTTAGTATCAATAATGTAAACATTACATTTAACTTCAAATTTGTTAGAGATAACGTAATTAAATGCAAATCCTCAAATAAAAAGAAAATCACGTTAGATTTTCATTGCTAATTCTATAATAGATAACAATTAAGTTTACAGCTTGCTACTCATTCTACTGCTAAATACCACAAACTTCTCATCACTTTAAATATCTACATATAAGATTTTGTTTGAACTGTATAATATAATAATATATGTAATAGAATAGAATAGAATAGAAAATCATTTATTCAAATAAACTTACATTGAAGCACTTTTGAATAGT
Source organism: Achroia grisella (assembly GCF_030625045.1). NCBI lineage: Eukaryota > Metazoa > Arthropoda > Insecta > Lepidoptera > Pyralidae > Achroia > Achroia grisella. The sequence continues at coordinate 2,551,907 of NW_026712703.1, forward strand.
CATAACATTTTTTTTTAATCTACCGCTCATTCGGAATGCTGTCTCATCACAAGAAGAATAAGCAAGAAACTTGTGTGTTGCTCTTTTAAATAATTTATTCTAACTTACAATTTAAGTTTAAGTGTGTGAATACAAACCACCGATTAGCACTAAATCAATGAAATAATAAAATAGAAAAAACATTCAATATACAACAACTGGTTAAACAATTAATAAGAGAAAATAAGTCATAGTGATTAGAGCAGACCAGTCCACACAAGCAGCACCTGTTCGTATAATTAATCATCATCACTATCTCAGCTCGGAAGACGTCCACTGCTGGACATCTTTGTCCAGCGGTGGTCTTCAAGTCCTCCCCCAAAGATCTCCACGACGATCGGTCCTGCGCTTCTCGCATCCATCGCCTTCCACCGATCTTGATCGTCGCTGCTGGAGATTCACCTTGCTCTCCAGCAAGGCCTCCGCCTTCCCACGCTGCGTCTTCCGGTCCATGGTCGCCACTCTTGACTTTATTGCCCCAACGGCCATCTGTCATACGAACTATGTGCCCTGCCTATGGCCACTTCAGTTTCGCAATTCTTCGGGCTAAGTCGGTCACTTTGGTTCCTCTGCGGATCTCCTCATTTCTAATTCGTTCACGCAGAGAATTATAATTAATAATAGTAATAAATTTAATAATACACACAACGCTAACTAGTTCCAAGTTAAATTTGTTTATGAATACTAAAGAACTGAATAAAAATATTTTACATTTTTTTTCTAGATAGAGAAACCCACAGAAGAGAAGAGAGAAGCATACAGAAGTCCACGCGCACTAAGTTGATATTGCCAGCGTAATATATGTTAGATACGAATAATGAATACTTTATTGTGATCACAAGAATGCATTTTCTATTCTGTAGATTGTACAGAATGCTTCTTTAAAACATAGTTTGAATAAAAGTAACTCCGACGAAGTTTCTTTGCTGGTTTTAAAATAGTCTTGCCTTGACGCTAAGTAAGTAAGAAATATGAATGTTGTCTCACTGGTTAAATTTTATTTTAAAACTAGCTGTACCATCCATTTTATATACATACTAAAGTTTTGGAATAACCATAGGTTACATTAACTTTTTGATTAGAATAAGAATAAAATAGACATTTGTTACGGTAAGTTGTAAGACTTCGTTGAAAACTGGAATCAACTATAATAGATAAACAGTTTCTAAGATTAGGCTGCATAAAACTATAGAAAATTATTTTAAATACATTCTTTAATCTTAATATATTATTTTCATTTTTTTATATTTAAAGTACAAGTACAGGTTGTTTTAAATATTAATTATATAATAGGTATGTATAGGTATAATAGGTTGATATTAATTATATAAATAATGGCATGAGATACGTATCTCTATATGTATTTAAGTCTGGTACGTGGCATTGGTTAAATTGTTGGCACCTACCTACGCTGTATTATTGTAAAGACAAAATATATTACCAAAATTTATTTGTCATTGTATTATTCGTCGAATAATATTTTGTTTATGGCTAATCTCGTCGAGAATCATTTACAGACGAGGCAAATTTCGGACGTTTAAATTTCACGAGCTTTCATAAAATTACCTATTGTTAATAACGTACCCCTGTAACGTTGTAAGCGCTCTGATGGTGCGAGGCTCCGCAACAGATCGCCCTAATGAGAAAAGTTGGATAGCCTTCGTGAGACTGAGAAACAATGGCACCACCCAACAATTTCCTGACACTGGACAATCAATTCAAAAGCTTTTTGTAGCTTCCACCCGCCCACTAACTTTCTTGCTTTCGATACTCATGCTTTTTAAAATTCTCCGAAATTTATTGTAGAGAATTTTAAAAAGCCTTCATCATTTCTTCATAAGTTGTACAAAACAAAAGACATATACAACCGAACATAAGTATATTACTGCAATAACAGGGTATTTCGCGCAGCTCTGTCCGCGTGCGAATATTTAATTTCTACTCTGTCGGGAAGTATTCTGAAATATTTTCTTACTATTTATTCTAGACAAATGAAAATAGTGGAAATATTAGATATAATAAATAATAAAAAAACATTGATTTTATATCTAATTTTATTTTAATCTTTGGTTAGTTCTTTGTCACTTGTAGCGCCAACTTGAACAATTTATTTTCAATAATTTGCAAGAAAAATTCTTGCACAGAGAAGGAACTGTGCTTAAATATTGAAATAAAATAAATTATATATGATCTATAATCCTGTAGTGACTTTCAAACATATTGTATGATATACACAATGTACAATATATGTTATATTATGTATTTACTACTATAAGAAATCATAAATAAATAACATTACTTCAATATTCATAGACACTTTCAAACATTTTGATTGAGAATAACTAATAATGTATTATTAAGTATAGTGCCTTCTCACCGTCCGAAATTATATTCGACGAGTGTGTTTGTCTTGTTTCGTATTTTTCCTGTTATTGCTGAGTCGAGTGTTAGGGAGTTTGTTTTCTTGTTTACAAAAGGCCATACAGAGCGGGTGTTTGCCTTTGTTCACGTAATTACATTGTTACTCTCGCTCGCTCCACACCTGTCACCATCAAATAGGTACGTACCTACCTACTGCTGAAATTTCACTTTATGAGCTTCAAAACTTGATAAACTATGGTTAGTAGTACGTAGGATCGATTAATGATAACATACTCATATTTGCCGACAATTTTCAGACAATGGTGAAAGGTTAAATAAAATATGTTCAATATATAAATTAACCTTCTTTGTCTATCTCTTTAACTTTACTTCTTTATCCTTAGCTTCTTTCTTTACATATTATGTGTTTGCCTGTTCTGAAAGCGGGGGTAGTTACATTCCTATGGGACAATAATAATTTAGCGAAATTTATAAACACATGCAAACCTGCAAATTTTATTAATAAATTCTATAGAGATTGTATTCATGCTTTTCATTTGCACATCATAAGTAAACGGCTATCTACAAATATACATGCGTATGATGTCGCGGGGACCACTAGTTTTAATATACATTTTTTTGCAAATAAATTATATAATTTAATTTCATGCTGAGTCATAGTCTATCCTGACTGCTATCAAACATTATGACATGAGTTATGCTCTTAATGTTTAATGCGGATCGAAACAAAATCAAAAGACTTAGTGTCAATTTATTATATATTTGTGAATTATTCTTCAATGTAACAGACAATATAATCCAAGAGACGGTGGTATCTTCGCTCCTACCGTAATTGGTTAAAATAAGCTTATGACAAAATATAAACTAGCGCGGTACATTCACAAGCATAGTAGTTTATAGCCCTTCTCTTAACAACCTGATTCTTTTTCTGGAAATTTCACATTGCGCTATCTGCTCCCAAGCTAAGCAGAGCTTGTATTCTGGATACTAAACAGCATATAGAAATACTTAAATATATTTTTTCGGATATTCATACATAATATATGTACATAATAACAAACAGCTGTATTCATAGGTAGTTGTATTCATGTCATACATACACAAAAGTTTGCATCTTACAAGGAATCGAACCCGCGACCATCGAAAGTAAGGCAGTGTAACTGCTGGACCACAGAGGCCGCTATAGGTAGATACTAAATTAAATAATACGTTAAAGAGACGGTACCGTTATTCACTTTCATAATTACAGTGTCAATGTTGGCTCATTATCGCGACATTCACATAAAGTGTAAACACAACTGCACTATACTATACGTGTGTTGACATGGGAATTTGTTCGTATTATCTAAAAATACACTCGCAAAAAAGAAATCATAAAAATGACATTTGGTAAATTACAAGGTGTCAGGTTCAATCAGGTGGGCATCGACTCCATATTTGACCCTAGGGTGGAGGATTGTTAGGGCAACCCGAAGCTCACCGGGGAGGCATTAGGGTCTGGAGGTGGCCTGCAGGGAACAGTGTCTGTCTAGATGGAAGGTCCCTTCGATGGGAACCATGCCGGTGGTCTTGGTGAATGCTTGCGTATCCCATGGCCACGGCGATTATGTCGAGTAGGAATAGTCGTCAGGTTTTTAGCAGGTAGAAGTCCGGCAGTATTCATTCGTCCCTAAGCGGATGGTTCTCAATGATGGATTTTCCTGACGTAAAAAAAAAGGTAACCCATAGCGGTACCGTTACAGTAAATTCATATCTCTACCAGGCAGTAATAGGCCTTCAGTTGTTCTATTTTCTTACGCGTATTTAGAGTATCCCCTGCATTCATCTCTACATTCGTCGGATGATTCATTAAAGGATAGCTGTGGCAAAAAGCTTTAGGCTTGCTTGAAGAAAAGCTAAATCACCCTCTGCTATATATTATATATATACCCTCAGTCAAATACCGTCTGCATATAAGTAGTTTAGTTACTATACAATTATTCTTCAATTTGTTTTTCCATTGTTTATAAGAGAGATCTCTAAAAAAATGTACTTATTTCTGTGAAATAATATGGATGCTTAAAAAGGTATCTACGTATAATATAGTGATAAGGTGTAAAGGAAAGGGTTCGAACAAATTTCTCCAAGTAACATGGGTCGAGATACGAAAACATTTTTTGAACAGATACCTAACAGATGTATCTTGTGACTACGCGTTTTGTATGAAGGTTTGTAGAAAGTTTTATATAACACATTACTATTTGTATGTCTCTTTTTTATCAAACTTGACCTTATTGATCTCTGTTTCACGGAAAACATTTTTAGAACATTCTCTCATCACTTGTCTCATCATTTTTTCTACAATATCACGAAGATCAGTCAGTAGATAAACACCTTTACTATCTACCGATATGACCATGTAATGTGCTTAATTTCTTCTTTTGTGGAATAGGTATTCCCATTATGTATTTATTTCTTTATATAATATAGTTCCATAAGTGTTTCGTGAAAAACTACTCCGTAAGACTAAACTGTGTGGCTAACTCTTCTTCTGATTTCACCGTCCAAGGACCTTTTTTACTTTCATCCACAACTGCCGGCATGATCTATCATTTAATTAAAACTTTTTAGCACTGAAATTTATTAGTATTTATTTTGTTCACAAAGCATTGACATAATTTACAGTATAACAGAGTCATTTGAGTATGTAAATTTAAAGCTAAACTATAAATTTGTAACAAGTATTTGATAGGGCTATAGAATTCAGGTATGATAACTGTTCCTAAAAATAAAATAAATATGTCCTTCCGCTTATTGTGTGTAGTCAGGTATCGAAATTATAAACAATATGCCGCCTGAAAATATCTAATAATTACTTACATAATGCAACAAATATAGACCACATGGCTGTATAGTGGAGTATTATTAGAACTACATAGATAAATATTAAAATCAACACAGTTTATTCGTGTCTTTTATATTTTGTACATTTACAGATAGAGCCATATTCATTACAGTATAAGTACCAGAATGTAGGTAACATGTTATAAATGTAGGTCAACGTTGTGCTAAAAAGTAACGTACCAACCTCAGACTGCATAAAACTCGCAATTCGTTAGCTACAAAAAATATGAACCGGAGTCAAGGAAAATGTTTTGCAATCAATACCTGAGCTTCCAACGTACAATTTGTTATAGGTGCCGTAATAGAATTGGTCATGGCTCTACGGTATATTATTCGTAAAAACAGTATACTGTATTTGAGCACATATTGGTGTATAGTAAACATGAATATTATACTTATTAGGTTAATTAAATTATTTTATTATTTTTTGACGTAGTTACTATTTACACGTTATATCAAGAAAAACATCGGACTTACCATATTTTTCATTATTGTTTTGTTGGAATTCAAAATTGATATGAAAGTCATTCACCTGTGCGTCTCGTATTTTTCCTTAGTATAATAACAGTTAAATCACAATGCGCATAACAAAATAAATTGTCCTATATATATTTTAGAATCATCTAAGCTATTTGAGATAGTAGTGTCATATTATATTTACACGAATATTCAAAATCAAATCTTCTGGATAACTTTTCTTGTTATTACTGTGTACAGACACATGTGTAAGAAACCAAGAAATAATAATAAACACAGTTGTTTGTATTGAACGGGCATTGTACCGTCCACAATGCGAGGCAATTTATATATAATACTACACCACTAAGGTCCAGTCTCCAGATGTACACAAATATTTACTTCTTATCTATATTAGAATTTTAAATGTCCAAAAAAGATATAAAGATCTATATAGACATAACAGACTCTGTAGTTTTCTAAAAAATTAGAGCCTCTTTAAGAAACACATATTGTAGAAATGAAATCCTATCCATTATTTTTCGATGTTTCTAGAGATTAGCACGGTCATACACACAGACAGACGAGCACCAAGGGACTTCCTTTTACTCTATGTATAGACTCTTTATTTCCCGCAGTAAGGATATCAAATATAAATTTGACTTGTCAGCCCCTGCCTTAGTCTGTCCCTTGTCAAGGAAAGGCTATCGCGCATTTTTTCTATCTCAGTGGATAACATAAATACATATGAATGTTTTGATTTAGAACTGAGTTTTATTAGGCTTTTTGGAGGACAAAACTGTCTCGCATGGAGACAAGAATAATAAAAATTTTATAGAAAATATGTCTTTGAGCTCCATTATAGAGCTGAATATGAGGATAAACTATGCATTTGTTAGTACTTTTATGGACAGATATCCTAATATATTTAAATATACATAAATATATATATATATATATATAATAAAAACAATACAATTACTACATATTTGTGTCTATATTTGAAAAAAAAACAAGGTACGGTCTTCTTTAATTAAGTCCTATTAATAAAATATATGAAAGTGAACTTAAGGGAAGATAAATATGGACTATTTTTAGTATGTATGTCATTCGCAACATTGCCAAAATATTAAGAACTCTGTAACACGATTTAATAATAAATATTTGTGATCTTGTTTTTTATACTTTTTATAGCATATTAATGTTTGCAACAATAGTGGTATAACATAAAAATCACAGGTCTTCCTAACATCATTATCTTGAGTACTACGTAATTCATTCACTACTACATTATTACTAATATTATATCTAACCCTTCAAACAGCAAAACAATGAAAGCACACTGCTTGACTGCCGAATTTATAAAACTTACCTAGTCATGAAACAATACTGTAATTAATCTCTGTCTACCTTGTATTTTAGCAAATTGTTGCAATATACAAATAACACCAGCTTCCTACGTGTTAGTACAACTCAATAATATAATAATTTAAGACCTAACTACACTTAGGAATTAATATTGCACTCTAATATGTAATGATTATTTAAGTATGCAGCTAAATGTTTTAACGTAATGCAAGTAATACATTACAAATGTATAGAAATCGACTTTAAATTAGAAGATTTCAAATATATTTCAACAATTTGTAGTCTTCGAATTAGTAAAGTTTAATTAAAGTATTCGATATGCATTTTTCTTGGATATTAAAAGAATAAAATATAAATTCAAATTTGAATTTGAATTTCTAAATAAAAGGTTTTATTCTAAACTTTGTTTATACTTATTCCATGTCACTAAAATATAATTACATATTAAAAGATTTTATTATAATATGGCATTGATTGTAACTGTAGAATTTACATTAAGAACCAAGGGTACCGAAAGGTAAAGGTAAGTTTGGATGTGGTGGCCATTACAATGATGTCATCATTCATATCTGATATATCATGATATAAAATGTAAGTATATATTGTTATATCTTCAGATTTATAGCCGTGTGCAATATTTCAACACGATTGGATAATCGGAAGTGATTTGTCCCTAGATTTATCTTCTACAGACAAACTCGACACAAAAAAAAGATTTTAATGGTTAATATTCATAGTAGTACATCGCTATACAGCTATGACGCGCTCGTCATACTACTGCCGCTGCGCGCCGTGCGTCTGTGGGACATTGCGTATCTGCCGGAAAATAAAAGACTACAAAATGTATTAATTGTTGTGCTATTCATTATAAATTATTTTATACTATTGTTCATACTATTCATGCAATTTCCTTTGAATATAATAAAATACCTATATACACAACAAAACGGAATATAAATTACTTATTATTATTAATTCCGACAAATATAAACTCTAGCAAGCATCTTAATGTATTATGAAAAGGTATTGAATTCGCATAAAAATAATAATCGCAAATAAATATAAAAATACGGAAAAAATATCTATTCATATTGAAAATAATTGTAAAATGCTTGTGCATATCTATCCAAGTGTCTCCCAGTTTATTGCAATATTACTTCAATTGACATATTTAATCGACATGAAATATTTTTATGAATATTATAACACAACGTTGAATTTTTTACAGCAGTTCCGCCCGTAAGGAATCCTTTGTACTTTATTTCGTTGGGAATTTCAGGAAATCCCTTGTTAGTACTCACTTATCCTAAACGATTTGTAAAGAAAGTCTGTGTAAAATTTCATAAGTTTCTATTTTTACATAATTTCATATGTATTATAGTTATTACAACATATATATTTACTTCGTATAATCAGGGTAACGTCATTTATTTGTAAATTGTACCTACAGGTATTCAAAATTTTATAAAGAACCTTCTCCAGAATGAAAAGGCATGTTACTGCATCGATAAGGGTTCTACGGTTCTATAGGACCCTAGGGATTTCACGGCAATTTCTTTAAAGGCGGCTAAGGTTAAGAATTAACATGAAATCAAATGAAAATACTACCGAATCTGTTAGGAAACACAGTTCGCCTTCGCTCGAACCCCAAGATCTCTTTGTTGCAATAAATATTGGATTAAATGAAAATTCAGTTGGGCTTAACACTCGAGATAAATGAATATGGAATAAAACTCCTCGTAAATTTTCAATGTAAAACGCCTCTTGGGCACAAAATTACTTTACTTGTTAATAGTAGTTACAATGTATTTATGTTTCGATGTATTATTTAAATAAATGTTAATAGAAATAAGTTTAAAACAATCGGTCAGTAACAAAGTTGTGTAAATTGGTACTTATCCTTTATAAACAACATTTTCCGAAATAACAATTAGATATTGATTTACTGGCTTGTAAATATTCCCTATCTATATTTATATTGCTGCATGATTAGAATATTTTTAAATTCTTTATAATATGAAAGAAGGAAGTACTTTAATACCTTCATTTTTAATTATAGATACAACTATCTGAATCTTTTGTGACTGCTATTTTCTAAACAATTCATCGCGTCTCCTTTTTGAAGTTGGTTAAAAATCCCTCACACAACTTGCTGAATGTTCAACGGTGAATGAATATTTTCGTAATATTTTTTAGACAAACGTTTCATTTGCATAGATAGGAAATTTCATGGTAATTAATAGTCACCGTTGCGTTGAGAAATGAGGGTTACGTCTGACCACTTCATTCTCATTTGACAAGATTAATGGAATAATGCCACGCAGGCACTAAATTGTACCACAATAATCTATACATATAATAAAACTGTAACGAGAACGTGTTTGTTTACGTGTGAATTGTTTATTGAAAAGTGACGTGCATTGTCTAATCAATTGGCTAATAAAAAATATTCCAAATTTGTATTTAAATTGTTTTATACACTTCTGTTCTTATACTATGTTGTTTTCTTCACTTCAATAAATCTGTCTTCATTGAATATTATCATCCTATTTGCTATATATATTTGAAACAATTACAATAAAAATTGTATTAGCATTACAGATTATAATGCATTTATATATGTAGTTATAAAAATATCAGTTGCCTAGTACCTATCCATCATACAAGCCCTACTTATCTTGGGACCAGATGGCGCTGTGTGAATTGTTCTGAGGTATTATTATTGTTAGGTATACACATATAAAAATTATGGTACTATTATCGAACGGAATGGAAAATATTTCAGGTAGTCATTAAATGTCATGTTAGGTATATGTTGCCAAGGAATAAATAAAAAAGAAATATTTTTTTTAATATTACTAGTATGCATACAATGTTCTATCTATTAAGTAGTAAAATATTATATTAAGTTCCTAATTAGCCAGTTCAAAATTAAGTCATTTTTAAACAAGCATAAACTCTAATAGTGTATGTATGTATAGTCCATACTAAACATTATTATAAATGCGTTAGTTTGTATAGACATTCAAACTGTCTAAGGTTAGTTATATTTTCAGGACTAAACGACTAAAAAATCTTAATAAAATTTGATGTGATAATTCTAAGCTAAGGCTGTATCACAATATGTTCCATACACAGACTGTTGTTTATCTAGAAACAGCGAATAACATCTAGGTTCATATAAGAAAATAATGTTATTTGTATATACATTATTTAATATGAATATAATTCCGTTATTAAAAGGTGGCGCATGCTCTTGTTGTCTTTGTTCAAATGGACGTGGAAACTTCTTTTTATCTATTTAAATTGCGACATGTTGTATTATGTTAAAGACCATGTTCTGCTAAATATATTTCAGGTAGTGGTCGACTCTCGATCGTAGAGACAACACGGGTGGAATAACATTTATAAGGAAGGTACGATTGTTGTCCTTCAGAGCTCACATTTTTCGTTAATGTTTTATTTATCAATTCAAGATCGGTACAGTCCTCTTTTAAATTATGTCGACACTAGGACAAAACTTAATGTTCGGTATTGCTCTTTCATATACACACACATATACACCACATTGTTCTTATTTACTTGATAATACGTATTAAATTTACCATAAAATGTATTACTGTAAAAACCACCTGATGACTATCACCTAAAATTCCTTGTAACGAAGAGTTAAATAAAATATGTGTATTACTGAGTAATTTATGATTGTGGGGAAAATATCCTATACTTTTATTAAGGTATATGTTGTACAAATAAGTAAGTAATTAAGTAATGTAAGTAGTAAACGGCTTAGACAAATTTAATGACTTATGTTATATATTGTATGTTAAAATTATATTATATACGTAATAGGAGTAGTAGTGTAGAAGGATAATTCGCGTACTGATTATAATTTTTAATGTCATTCTATTTTAAAGTCATAAAACAATAAATTAGAATATGGCATGCAGGCAACTAAACAAGATATGCAAGACAGGAAAATTTAGGCAACTGCTTATAATTTACTGAACAATATTTCCTTTTTCTTTAAGAATGACAATATAACTGCAGTCATTCGTCTATCATCCATCATCGTCAATAACGGCCCAGGAACACGACCACGGTCTTTACTCATCAGATCTTTTTATCATACTCGCTTTAAACCACTCTGGTCAATCTACATATATATAACTTTTAATAACATCCTATAATAGTACGACCGATTAGATAATATGAAAATAAAAATTGTGAAATATAATGTTTTAGTCATGTATAAAATATATCACGTTAATTGATAGTGTTTTTAATTATCGGAAATTTATATATATATATACATATATTTTCAATTTAGCTTATTAGTACAAATAGGTATATAGATATGACCCCACTAAGACGGTGAATATATTCATCATGGTTAATTTTAATTCCGTATTTATTATATATAATATACAAGGTACAATTCTCAATTACACAAGTAAGATAGAACACCGAGTACCAACTGTAACTATTAACGTACCTAGTGAAAAGCCTTTGTTTTGTTAATTACTGAGCTTCGGGCTAGTCCGCACCTGCTCCTGCCGCAAAATACACCGGATGACTAAATTTTCTCTGCATTTAAATAAAATATAGTTTTTGATCAATATAATTGAAACAACATGCGTGCTCTTAGCCTATTCATAGGTCTAGTAACACTTATGAATGCGGATGAGTATCATCTTAGTCCTCCGGAATGCGAAAAGGTGAGGGATACCAAGGGTGTCACTGACCATACGATTAGTTATTTGCGGTCTATTTAAATTCCCGTGCCCATTACAATAGGATAATAAAGCAAAGTTTAATTTATAAACTTTTTAAAAGATTTAAAGTAGTATATCTTTTTTAATTTAATTGAGCCTAGTTATGAAAATGGGTGAAGCGAGATTACTGTAAAGCTCTGCTTAAGATGCCCTGAGAGCCAACTCGGTTAAATCTAGATATATAGATAAATAAAGTATATTTATTACGTTTTCTAAGTTCATATTGAACATGTTTTTATAGATAATTCAGTTCGGTACTAGTAGCAGACGATTTATTGATAAGCTGGTTCTCGCGATTAACTTCAAATATTCGGAGGTTTCATCCCCGACAATACAAATATAACTATATAAGACTATATCTATCTATATTGATCTAAAATGTATTAAATTATTACTTAATTTGAGTCTAGAGGGTGAAGTCTGTGTTTTCTGGACAAAAAATATTACGTTTATAATTATAACATAATACTCTCAATCCACCTGATGTCCACAAAATATATTATTACCATAAATCACACTTACGCGTCTCTATTCCTGAAGGTTAAGTTACTGGGATTGTTTTTTATTTATTGAGAAAACAATACACTATCTTACATAACTAACAAATTATATAAATAATATAATAAACACATATAAAAGAAACAATAATATAAAACTGCTAATTAAACTTAACAAAAAGTATGCACTTATACTTGGTATTATGTAGCTAACATGTATCATTAATTGGCACAAAAAACAAAGTTCTTTCAATGGTGTTAGAAGAAAAATTTACTTCGCTACAGTTCATTACTAAGAAGTTGTTTTAGGTTCTTTTTTCGCTAATTAATTGCTGTTGATGCTCGTATCGCACTTAGCGAATCGTAAATTAACTAGATTAATTGCTAAAAATAAGCTTGTATATATTTCTAGACTATTTGTAGCTGTCATAACTTTGACAACGCTTAGATAAATAATATATTAGCTAAAGTCAAACTTTAGCAGTAGAAATGAGGGCGTTTCACAATAATAGCATTTACTCTATAAAATAACTAAACGAGACACGGTTACGATTTTGCGGTTGAGGAATAATAACCTGCATCACTTTTGCAACTTTGTTTGCAGAATGATGCATGCATCTCTTCTGAAACGGCTGTCAATCTAAGGAATGAAAAGCAGAGTTTTTTGCCACAATCATCACTGGATTTTCCGTATATACATATATATAAAATGAAGAACCTGGGAAAAAACTATAATTCCAGCATAAAGAATGTGGCGAGATTGGCTATTTAAAACAGTATTTTTTATTATAAGTATTATCTTTATGTTAATGATATCAAATGAGAATATTCTATAATCTTTATGCTTAATTAATTATTTATTCCCTTATTAATATTCTACTATATATATAATTTTTATGGTTAACTCTTTAATACCATAAATACTTTAATAAAAAATACAGTATTTATGGTATTAAAAAGTCTGACAGTAGTACGACTCAAAAATATATATAGAAATTATTATCCTAGGTATATCAGATTTATTTTATAGGTAATATAAATGTGTCAGTATTTTCCGATAATACATATACACTAAGGAACTTGAACTGCAACATTGACGCCTCAGTGCGGAAGTTAATTCTAATCTACAATCTAAACGACGTCAACTGATCACGACATAACTCGTAGCTATACTTTAGGTAGAATATCGTCTCATTGTTTAGAAAACGGAGAGGAATATAATCGGATTAACACTTCATGGGGGGATGTCGCAAAGCGACGGGAATACGACTAGACATGGACGAGGCGCGTGCGAGCGTGCGCTATCATGGCTCGAGGCGGACACCTCGAGGATCCTTCACTTCCTCCGCGCACTTGTCCTCTGTAATCAAACAAGGTAGGCAGTATCCATATCCTTACTAGGTACCTATACAACATGAACACACCTATGGTACATATATATTTTAATTCTCCCGGTGACACTTTAAATTTCACTTAGTGATATAGATTGGATAGGTGATTTTGATTATTATCAAATAATCGTTATCAGCAATAATTTCTTTATAAAAGGCTATAGTTTTAATTCCCAAAGATAAAAAGGGGTTGTAGTAACAATTGGTAGAGGATGAGGTTTCTTGGGGTTCTTAATTTCTAAGTCAAATTACTTAACGGAAATAAAATAAGTGAAACCTGGTTTCGATTTCATATAGTATTTAGAGGGAGAGGTACTTACACAAGCTATTCGTTTTATTCTAGATTTAAATCTCGCTCTAACTCACAGTAGTCTAATTTTAATTTCTTGTTATATCCATTAGGAAATTTAGTGACTTGTCTAAATAGACAAGATTTCCACAAAATGTTAGTGGCGTATCAACTTAGTATTTTGTCTAACATTAATAAAGTACTATGTAGATACATCACTAAGATTTGATTGATTAATATTTATTTAATATAGTGCCTCTCTATGTTGAATTTCTAAAGCATTTCTACTATCTAAACTGAAAATTACTCCTCGGTATCAGAAGCCCTTCATACATTTTGGTATAGTAATTTTATTTAACTTACTTTTAACCGACTTATAAACTTGGCAAACAAATTTGATTGATTCATGTCTAACTTTTAGGTATACCTTTGAGCTAAATTAATAAATATTGATTTGTTTTATAAGTACACATTCACGGAGTGATAAAAATAAACAACTTATTTACCACTGGTAGAAGGAAAGGAAAATATCTTATTGTCAACTAAAAATGTACATACTCACAACAAATATATACAACAGCAATATCTATTAAACTGATCTGCTTTCGTGACTATGACTGACTTATTTTGTTACTAAATGTGACTGGAGCGGCAACAATAACTATTTATTGAAAAACTGTATTAACTGTATAGAAGTAGGTATATAATTCCCAAAAGGCCTCACAAACAAGTCAAAAGTGATCAATAAAATAAAAGTATCAAAATAATACAATAGGCATTTATAAAAAGGATGTAGGATAAGCTGGTAGCAACATCCCTGAAGTAGATATATATTTATTTACTTTTGTCAATCTCGCTATTTGGCAGTTTGTACTCAAACAAAATACTAAATACATATATAGTGCTAAACAACATGTATTTAAAAGAGCAACATACAAGTTTATGTTCATTCTTCTTATAATGAGTCTGCTTTTCGTATGAAGTATAAAAAAAAATTGAGATTATTTATAAATAAGCTAAACTTTTCTACATTTGATGAGCGGTACCAATGTAGGACTATTCACCCATCTTTGTGGTTTCAACGTCACAAAACTGTAGCTTTTACTGGCAGCTTTCATTACTAGGCCACTAAATGTTGGAACAATAATTCACCACTCATCAGAAATATTACATCTCAATATACATTTAAAAAACATATAAAAACACACCTATTACAGCAAGAAAAACTAAGTTGTTCTGGTGACAAAGCGCAGTAACATTCTAATTGTTTTCCTTTCCCTTATATACATTTTTCACTTCTTTTATGACTATAATTACTATTATTTTTACACATTTATTATATTCCTAATTATAGTATTCATATATCTCAAATTACATTATAGTATCTTGGTATTTATAAAGTTCTGGTACTCTAACTGGAATTCCTACTTTCCAAGTTTCTTTATTATTTATTTATTTCATATTATTTCGTTTAGTTCATTTTAGTTATTAAAAGCCTTTCACCCTCGAGAATATAGCTGATAATCAATGTTTTGCACCTTGAGTGATTCTCCACACTGAGTTATAGCACATTCATGAAGGTTTACCCTTATTGAATTGTTATATTATACTTGTCATGTGATGTTATAATTAAGCCTGTATATAAAAACTATTATCTATCTATCTATTATATATTTGGTTGGAAAAGGGGCCGGCACGCGCCATATATTATATCAGTTTGCTATAATGGCTATTTTATTCATGCAAGCTTGTAAGCCAGTTAAATGACCTTATGAATGAGTCAATAGTAATTATAATAATAGTAATGGCAAAAAGGATTGTTTGTACTAGGAACAGTTGACCTCATTGCTAGCAAATGTTCCATGTGAGTTTGACCTTGGAAGCAATCATCACAATTTTCTGGCGCATTCGCCATAATAGCCAAACTGACGTAACTTTACGTTCATTTTATCAAATACCACTGGTGTCCCGCTAGCATAAAGCGTTAGGACAGGCGGGTGGCCGGCCTTCCAAGAGGCACTATACCATTAACATCCATTAAAAAAATGTACTAATGATGTACGTACATAATAAATATCTACTTATACAAAAATTTAACTTTAAGAGAAACTTGCTTGCATAAATAATTCCTACCCTGACAGTATCATATTCAAACATCTAAATAGTATATTTACCTATGTCAACCCTAATAAATTATGCTGGGTTTTTGGGCGCTTCACGCTGCGTGCAGTTCAGACCACGAGGTAATACTTCGGTGTGCTGTTTTATAATAAGGTCTTATAGATCATGGAATGAAACAAATATTTCTAGTTTTGCACTTTACACACATCATACTAGTGAACGGCTTGTTCTATTCAAGTTATGACTGCTCATTTAATAATTTCAATGTACCTACCTTAAATTAATGCTATATTATGTATAAAATCTTGAAAAGGCTTGACCAAAGAAATGGCACATTTGACTTATTATAAGTACTTAGTTATCTGTAGTTAAATCTACATAAATATAGATAACAATAAAAATATTAGAAATAATCTATGCCTCTCTATAGATTATGAGAAGTTATAAATGCGTACGAAATCTACATTAAAAAAAAATCAATTTTAAAGTCCTACTGCTGTTACCCTCCTTTATTGCTTTATTATAATATTAAGTGAGCGATTAAAATAATTCTTTCTTTGCAAATGTACCACTTACCACATTTTTATTATTTTCCTTCTTGTCCTCTTATTGGAGGGTGATACCCTTGGCACGCTGAGAGTAGAAAAATGATTGTTCTTGAATAAAATTGACTTTGTAATTACATTTCCCAGTCTACTTTCTGGATAATTCTCTTTTACAGCAATTATTTACAACTACTTTTTGTAAAATATTTCTACAATATTTTGGTATCTTACATATTATTCATAAGAATAATATTTTTATTTTATACTGTTAGGATATGAATTTCTGAAAATTATGACAAAAACCCGAATGTTAAGTTTGACAATAATGAAGTTATAATAGTATATATACGAAATTTTTCGCAATACTATCTGTATGTAATATTATGTTATCTGTGCTTTAAGTATTAAAATTTAGTCGTAAGTTAGTACAGCCTGTAGCATATTTTAGTCCCAGCCGTTCCATCTGTGTCTCGATTAAGTGAGTTAACTCCTAATTAATATTTAACGATTTGCGGATCCGGGTTTCAGATACTAATGTTTTTATTTATTTGTATCGAAAATAAATATACCACAGCATCGATCGCACATAGCTATAAAAGATACGTATGTAATTAGGTTTTGGCTTATTTACGTAGTTTGTTAATTTTATCGGTACCAATGCCTAATATTTACCTTTAACTTCCTTCGTCTTACAACCTCACATTTACCTTAACAAATAACATTCAGTTGTATATATCGATTACTGTTTATTTTCTTAATTGTATATGTGTAATAATAATGCACTATAATAAAATAACACAGTTCTATAGTAATTTAGATGCGAGATAATATACAAAACGAATGAGATAATTATGTTGGAATTATTATTATAAGCAAATAATAAAAAATCTATATTAATAATCTAACCCAATAAAAAAGTTTCATCGTTCTAGCTTTATACATAATTCCATATTCAATATTAGATATATATATATATATATATACATATAAATCTCGTAAAATAAATTATAAGCTTTGGAAAAAAGAAATTAAATATTACCACATATTACTATAATATCGCTACTACAGTAAATAGTTTATAATAATAATTTAAATATTAATAGGTACTGTGAAATCTGGGAAAATTATATAATGCGTATAAAATGGAGTACGGAGAGTTGCCATATACTTTTTAACAATAAAATTGATCTTTCATCTTCTGTTATATAATACTAATTTTATTTTCCTTTGGCGAGGGAAAGGCTTTTCTTATCTGCGTTTCACATTACCACCCGCGTTGGAGGCTACGAGTTGTTTTGTTTATTGACATTTTTAATATTATATGTTGTTTTATTCTTATCTGATCTCGAGCTTTTGTCCATTATTATAATAAGTGTGTATTCAACCGCATAAAGATAACCTTGCATTACCATTTTCAACCACTTACAACCCTTTTTTCGCATTAAAAAGTAGCCTATGTCCTTCCTCGGCGTCTAGACTATATGGTTACCAAATTTCATTTAAATCTGTTCAGTAGTTTTGGCGTGAAAGCGAGACAGACAGACAGACAGACAGACAGAGTTACTTTCGCATTTATAATATTAGTAAGGATTATATTAGATATATATATATACATATCTCGTAAAATAAATTATAAGCTTTGGAAAAAAGAAATTAAATATTACCACATATTACTATAATATCGCTACTACAGTAAATAGTTTATAATAATAATTTAAATATTAATAGGTACTGTGAAATCTGGAAAATTATATAATGCGTATAAAATGGAGTACGGAGAGTTGCCATATACTTTTTAACAATAAAATTGATCTTTCATCTTCTGTTATATAATACTAATTTTATTTTCCTTTGGCGAGAGAAAGGCTTTTCTTATCTGCGTTTCACATTACCACCCGCGTTGGAGGCTACGAGTTGTTTATTGACTCTTAATCCCCTGATCTCCAGAGCTTTTGTCCAGTTCGCTTCGGCGACTAATTGGTACTTTTATCTAATTGTAAAGATTTGTCTTTAAACGAGAATTTTTGTACACAATACTCTATTAAATATTAAAAAAAAGTTCGTTGTAATCATTTTCATCCTTTGTTTATCTGTACTTAGTTGTTCTCAGAAGTTAGCTACCATTAGTTTCATTACAATCAGTCGTAATTTGTATAATTCGTCACATAATTTTGTGTTTAAAAAGTATTTGCATCCTTGGATATTAGAAGAGAAAGCTGTTGCATAAATAGGTACAAAACCCTTAAATTAAGATCAAATGAACAGATTGCTTCGTATTAACTAATTACTAACCACGATATATAAATATCCATCTTGCTTTAAGCGTTTGTTAGACCTATTTTTTAATAATGTACATGAAAGATACCTACAATATTAAATAAGTTTTAACTATATTTCTATCTTTAAAATAACTAAATCTTCCTAAACCCTATACCAGCGATAGCATTTGAGCTGGCAACATCTCAAATGCTCTAAAAATAAAATTTCACAAGAGTTTAACCTTTGAAAAATAGTCACTTTAACTCTCTTTTCTGTACTAGAGCTGTTTGTACTAAGTTCTCATAGGGCCTAATTCTCTAACCTATAATAAAATTGAATTAAATTAAGAACTTGTTCAGGGAAGGTAATTTATAAACAAAAAAAAAGAACTAAACATCATTAAACTCATTAGCGATATCAATTGTGAGCACTGAAAAGTTTATTGTATAATGAAACATTGCGTAGAGGAAGGTAAGAAAACACTTCATAGTAAAGTCACAATAAAGCTAAGTAATATTGCAGTTTATTGATTTATTTCGTAGAACGTATTTCGTCTACCAGATAAATGGATGGATCTGAAGTGTTATGTCTTTTTGTACAATATATTGTTCAGAATAGAATAGAAATCTTATCTATTTAATGTAATTTTAGTTTTTGTTTATAATTAAACCTGAACAATACATTTGAATATAATAGATCAGTATGATTTTTAGAATTCGAAGTCACATTAAAAATATAAACTGTTATATTTTTTTGTGGTAGTCATTATGAGCTCCAAAAATGTTTAATACTTTTTGTAATGTATATTGTGTAAGAAAAAAATACATAACGTTGCCTTTAATTCTCTGAAGGTAATTCTCCATAAGGTACCTAAATTGAAAGAATACATTCTTAAGAGGATTGAACAAGCTTCTTGTTTTATTTAATTATTATTCCAATGTCTAGTCAGCAGTTAGTTATTTACATTATACGGGTACACAGAAATAAATAATTATACACAATGTAAAAAAAATATGGACTTGTAGCAAACAGAATATTGCTGTTGTGATAATGAAATTAGTATGACATCATTAACGCAAACGAAATTTATAAATTGTCATACATATAAAAAGTGTCAAACACAAAATCATTATTATTCTCTCTTTTGAAGATGTTTGAAAATAAATTTTAATAAATTGTAACTCGACTTTTACACTAAACAAATTACCAATCCCGGCTGCTGAGCCGGCTATTTTCGATCAATATTTGACCTTCGAGAGGAAATTAGAGAATTTTAAATAAAGAGCCTATTTTTTAATGCGTTTATTTTAGTAACTACTTCTAATATTAATGAGCTCCGGTGATCAGTCAATCTATAATAAATAAACAACAAGCTCGTTTGTTATCTTTCCTCATCAAAAAGTATATGGGTAGAATGATGTATTGAGATGAAATATCTAATGGCAGTATCCATTGGGGGAGGGCGATTGTAAATAATGGGAACTATAGAGTCTATTGCTAACAAAATATCATTATTAACCTGATGGTACTTTGTTAGATTTGGTAAAACTGACAGAATAGTTTTATGTTTGACTTACAAAAGCAAAAACTTAAATGATCAATCTTTTTCAACTAGTATTTTAACAACTAGTATTTGTTTCATCAATAGATATTAAAAATTAGTAAAACAAGTTTATAATAATAAATATGTATATACAATATAATTAAATTAAGTTACTATATATTACCTCTTGTAATTCTATGTGGATGGAAATTACGATTTGCGATTCGGAAACAAATATTACTATCATTAAGAAAATGTAAGTAGACGCTTGTGACCTTTCGATCTGTATTTTGTAAAAAGTTTGTTGTCAATCGTGGGATATCTCGCGATGACTCCCTTTCCCCTAATGGACATACACTCAATTAGCTTTTATAGCCGCAGCGCCGTTCAATTTAACGCCTAACAGCAACCGCAGTGCAGCAGGTACCTATTTATTTTTATTGACATCAAAAAAAGAATAACTTTTTTCTTTCACAGCCAGGTAAAAGAGGATAAATAGCGCTCAGTTTATTTCAAACGAGTTATGCTTGTTTATCTTTTTATTTTTGTATCCTACAACTTAGACCTTTCATTTTTCTTCTCCATCATTAGATGTTGCGTAATACATAAGATATATCAGCATATACCCAGCAATATAGCATTTCTTCTCAATGCGCGTATAGTAAATTGCTTTCAATAGTGAATAAAAACATGATATAATTTGATCGCACCGAGAAGTTATCGGGAAGCCAATTAGCGTATGCTTTTCAGGATATACGAGTAGGTATGTATCTAGTATTCGTGTTAGGTATGGTATGTTCGTTTTAAAGGATATAATAGAAACTACTATCACTCAACTGATTTAAAAATGAATATGTTATTTTTATTTGTTGTTTATGTTCATTTGACTCTTCAACTTCATTAATTTAGTTCCTTGGATTGAGTTCTGTTCTACCATGATAGGAAGTATGTGTTGTGTTGTTATTATGTTATTAAATAAGCTGATAATTAAATAAAATTGTATCTAACAAATAGCGTATACATCTTGCATATTGACCAAATAATACAAACAATGTCTCAAACAATTTTTATTTGAATTTGAAATTGGTTAATTCATATCTTAAAAATATAGATTTGAAAGTTTTTAATTACTGAAATGCAGAGAGAGACTTTTGGAACCAGAGTTGTCTTATTGGAAATATTTTTTCTCTGTCTTTGGACTTTGATATTTAAAGTTAGGCGGCTTCATTAGTTATTAATGATTAAGTTCAACAATGTCAAGACAATGTCAGGTTACTGACTTATCAGTCATTAGATACAGTTATACAATTATTCTTTCAGCAACATCTCTTGTCAGGTATGGTAAAAATGCTTCCGTTTGACAATGATAGTGATATTACTTACATATTTTGCTTATGCTTTTTGGGGGTAGTGTAGGTACTCTCCTATAACTACCTACTACGTAGGTTGCTTTAATTGTAGTTACAGTATATAGCTCATATGAAAACTTTCGTAGACATATGTAGGTATATCGGAATCATAAAAGCATTTATTAATTGTACATTATCATAAAACATAAAAAATGAAACGTTATTAACCCTAATAAGTAATAGCGAACAACAAGAAGTTATATCATTATTTCCTTTTTACTATAGAATATCGACTTAATATAAATAATTCTGTGACATTTTAATTAGTAATAGTTTCAGTAATAGTGATACTGGTGATTTTGATCTACAGTCTATTTATTCTAAAGATTATTATGTTATAAAAGCAATAGACGCTTTTATAACATACGCATACACAATACGATTTGTATTGGATTTTTCGGCACGATCAGTCATATGCTGACAACACATAAAGCTAGTTTGGTTAGTATGGTGAAAGATTTCTACATTAACAGTTACGTAAGTTACATCAATACAATTTTACTGTGAATCCCAATTGTACATAAGACATAAATACGACATATCGTTTCAATAAAAGCTGTTTTAGATAGCTACTTCCGATTGTTCTTACTTCAAAGTTTCAATAGTTCGATTTCCGTGCTTAAAGGCTGTTTGAACTGTCTTGGTGGTTTAGTTTGATTTGTTCTTCAAAATATAGGTACAGTCGATAGAATGTAATATATATTCTATTATGGCAAAGTATATCTGATATTCTCTGTATTTATATAATTTTAAAAGATCTATGTTACATTTGCGCAGTACCTGATAAACCTATTATGAACATAAGCTAATATGCAGTTTTTGTTGGTGTTTCCGGTGGCTTGGACGCAGAGCTATTACGGTATTTACTAAAAAAATATAGCGAATTGATTGTATTTACTCTTACACTACGTGCTGGAATAAATTACTAATTCTTAATGTTATTAAGACTTTAGTTATCGAAAAGAAAAGTGGGTATTTTTTTTCTCCTTACATTCTATATTATCTTATATTCTAATGATATCATATCATAGTGTTTTTTTATGGAAATGTCTTAGACAGTACTAAAGTTTTTACAACAATTAAAATTTAGTCTGCTACTACTAAGTATATATAATAAATTTTTAGCTTTTGAATTAAAAAAAGTAGCACAGACGAGCTCTAGTTCATGCATAAGAGGATTACTAATTAGTTTCATTACACTCTACTCGAAATTAGATATCAACAATCTTATTATGATCTATTTTCAGATGGGTAGGTATTAAATTTTAATGTAATAATTGTGAAACATAAACGTTAACGTGTTTATATAATAAATAATCGAGTAAAATGAGTGAGCCTATAGTAGAAAGGGTTAAGGCATAATCTTATATAAAACAGTAAGATTTTTGTCAACTGTTGATCATGTGGTTAAAATTAAATTATCCATTATTCTCCTTGTTACCTATAGGTAACAAGGAGAATTATATCTAATGTCAGAATGTCTTGTTGCATTCCATAATATAATTATGGAATGCAACAAGACATTCTGACCTTAGATTTATTTGTTTGTGTTGCTGATTTATTGTACTATATATTATGTAGGCAGTCAATGTCTACCAATGACGGTTTAACAATAAATATTTTTATATACATTATTGACATCAAAATTGAAATTTCGACATGATAACTAAACTCTAGTAGTTAGTTAGTATTATAATCTAGATATTATAAAAAATTTTTGTTACTTTAATTTTATTTTATGCATGAACAAAAACATCATCTCTTAGACTAGTAATTATATAAATGCTACATTGTTCATTTTTATTTGTCTAATAATTTCTGATTATTATGTAATAGTAAACAGTAGATTTGGTGTGGTGACGAAATGAGTATCTTACCACTTTAGATAAGTTACAAGTAAAAAATAATGAAATAAATACATTTCATTTCTAACCTTAGAAATATGCAGAATTTACAATACGTACATTTTTTATAAAACCTGCTTTACATCAGCATGCAGTCAGGAACAGAAACGCTCATTTAGTTCTGCTTGTTGCAGTTCAACTCGAGGTGGTACGTGTATGGATTTGCTACATTATCTAAGCACTATACGGGAATTCCATTGTTACACTGCGCAGTGCCTGTTTCTGACTACTTCAGTGAATGCATCATGTATGTAATGCATTGTGCTTCTGCGTATTAACATAACGCTAGGTAAATAGGCCATTGATGCAACGTAACGTTAAAAATGCCTTGAAATTTGATACGTATTTTGACACAGTCCTCGTTATATTATTTGCTATGCTTCTAAATACTGTACTGGGAATTTTGCTTATTTTGGAGATTTGCCAGATTTGCCAGATTTGCTTATTTTAACAAAATTTGCATATTAAATTATTTTAAGATTTTGTATTATTGTACTATGTGGGATTATATTATTATTACGATGTGTACAATTTATACTGATTATTCAGTAAGATATTTCAAACATTAACAAACAATAGCCAAATATATTATAATATAATATACCTTAATATTTTTAAGTATAATATTTCCAAATGTAGCGTATATCTTTAAACAAAATAGAAAATACGAATGAGTCTTTAGGTGGGGGAAGATCTAGGGTTTTAATAGAATATTTATATATAAACTATCTATAGTTAAAAGAATAAAATAACAGTTACGTGTATATAAGGATAATAATATTAGACCCCAATCAACATTTCACATTATTCACATATATACCAAAGAAAGCGGCCACTGTTTGCAAAAGACTACAAACATTACCATATCAGAAAATAATTATACAACCGTGTATACTTAACAATTTACTACTGACACAAAATTTAAGCAATAATCGAAGTTGGAAGTGACAAAGTCGATTGCCTATAAAGCATTGAGTATAAAGGGAGACAAAGCACCTTAATGTTATGTCTTGCTGGGCTTACGGCTGAACCGTCCGCGTATCCCATCCAAGAGTTCTTGCAGCTTACAACTCAATTTCCTTTAGCAAATCCTGGATCAACGAAGGTAAATGCTCTTTAGGTATTTTATGAATACATCACAGCAGGAAAATATGTTAAATTTATTCTTGCATTTACATATCAATTTTCTTTATTTTAATTCAATAATGATATCAATTAAGGTAGCGTTATTATAATTAAAGTATATTTCGAGTGTTGATTTAGATGTAATTTGTTATATCGCAATAATATTAAATCGTATTGCTATATTTACATTTGTTAATATAACATATGGTAACATAATAAAATTATTAATTCTATAACGCCTATACTATCTATCTAAAACTGTATAGGTATAGTTGTAGCCGGTAAGAATATATGTAGATTAATTGGACATTTTCTGTGGCTTCGCTTGTACAAAACCTATTAGTTAATATTCCCAGAAAATTATTGGTTCTCTATCCGAAATACTACTACTTAAGTATAAAGTGTGCTTGTTAACAAAAGCCACTTGGGAGAAATAAGAGGAAATTAATTTGTACTTAACCCTACTAGGATAAATAGAAAAAAAATCCACTCTCATTCACAAGAGGTAAAGGGAGGTAAAGATAAAAGTGAATAGCCGGGAAAATTTAGAAAAAAAAATTGAGTCCACATTAACATATACATAGACAAGAAAAGTACTTATGAGAAATTGAAATATATGTGTAGTTTATGTGTTACAGTATATAATGAAAAAATATAAAGTTATTTTTTATATTTCAGATAATCAACAATTATTAATATTTCGAAAATTTCGTTTCATATGAGTACACGTACTAAATCAAAATCAGTCGTAACTAAATCATTAAAACATAGTTTTTCTTAGACATTTTAGCCGTATTAATAGGAATCCTAAAAATATATATTTCTTAATATAGAACGTTTGTTTTTGTGTTTACATTAATTTAAATAATAATTATAAAGTTATTGGCAAACTTTTTGTACTTTGTTTACAAAACAGAATTCTGAGTCTGATAAATAATCTACTAAAGTAATTAGATCTCGATCCGAAAACCCATAGAGTGCTTCGCTAATTTGTAGGATGATATTAAATGAAACGTGAAACTCCATTACGAAAAGATTATAGATAAAGCGATTACCTTGATAACTTTCTTTGAAATTGTCTGCGATACGCCCGTAACACTAAGTGCAGCCATCGTATTCTGATCTCAATTACTTATGAGAAAGGAGGACTTAACTTTATGACCTATTCTTTATATTTATAATTTGACTGGTAAACAGACTGACGGCTACTTGATAGTTAATGGCAAATATTGCCTATATACTATATAAACAGGAACACGAATATTAAGTCAAGACAGCCGCGTTACCGTGTCTACTTTTGCCTTCAATCGTATAATAGCTTACGAAGTGAGCTGTTTTGCGGCTAAAATATATTAGACAGATACTCACGTGGAGGATTTTGTACATTGTCTACCTCGGTAACAAAACTCACACTAGGTTAAGACATATAGAGCGTACAGAGACACTAACGTATATAGAGCTTCTACATTTCTTAATGAAATGTTCTAACGACAAACACTTAAATCGGATTAAATATAACGCGCTTTATAAAGTGATCTCATTAATGCGGTCCAAGTCCATTGTGGAATCTCGATTTCATTAGAAAACTTTTGGGTGGCGTATATAATAGTTGATTGGGCTGGAGCAACAGTCAAACTAACTTCCGAATCTAACCTGAAACTCGCTTTAATTATTTGATCAAACAGGTTGTAGCACATATTTTTAAAATGTAGCTTTTTAGTACATTCGTATTCTTCTTTTCGTATAACTAGTGACCCACCCAGACTTTGCACAGGTTTAAAATTTATATTTTTTTTATTTAAGAAAAAAAAAAATATAAATTTTAACTCACCAAGATCGGTCGATATTGATATTCTGTCTAAAATTGTTTTTCATCACTTTGCTCTATTGTCAATAACTCCGCAAGGTACACGATACAAGTAATTTATTCATCATTTTTTTAAAATAATATATCATATTCGTCAAGGTAGGATGGTAGATAGTAATCTTCTTAATAGTATAAGATTTTTTCAAATTGGTCCAGTAGTGTCCGAGCCCATTTATACTTAATTAATACCTTATTAATACCCCAAAAGAAAAGTTAGTAAGTCATGATTTAACTAATAGAAGTCATCATATATTTCTTTATAAGCGTCGTCCGATTACCACTAACAGATGGCGATACATAATGGCAACAATATTTTTATTAGCATTACTGGAAATACTATAAATATCTTCTAAAATGTTATTTTTCTTGTTACAATAAATTTATTTAAAATAATTATGACTCAATTAGTCATCAAATGATGAAGTTAGTTAATATAAGTGGTATAGATGTATGTATACATTCTGTTCTCTTTTGTAAACCTTTATCGCCAAAAGAACGCCTAATCTATCTTACGCCCATGTTTAATTACCCCTGTAATTACACAAACACGGATGAAGCGTTTTCCAACAATTTGATGTTTAGAAAATCCCTTGGAAATGTTGCGCAGAGGTAATATTCTACAATGCTTAAAATTAAATAATTTTAAAATTGTCAAAGTTTATATTTTTAAAAATTGAATTAGATTTTGTAGCATAGATACAAATTGATTATCAACAACATTTGTTTCTCAAGAAATGATTGATTTCACTCTGGATAAAATATATATAACTAATAAAAAATCATTTATTCAAATAAACTTACATTGAAGCACTTTTGAATAGTCATTACATTTTTTTAATCTACCACTTGTTCGGAAAGCTGTCTCATCACAAGAAGAACGAGCAAGAAACTTGCGTGTTGCTCTTTTAAATAATTTTATGATTACTTTACATTTTTAAGTTTAAGTGTGTGAATACAAACCATCAATTAGCACTAATTCAATTAAATACGCAAATAGAAAAAATATTGAATATATAACCAACTGGTTAAACAAATAATAAGAGGAAATCAGTCCCTACAAGCAGCACCCGTTCACGAGTATGACGAATGAACCAGCCATCACTGCGCTCGAGCATATTTTAGGGAGCCCAATGACCCGGCCCACCACGCCGCCACAAGTCTGGACATTTTAGTGAGCATGACTACTCAAAACACTAGACCACGTCAAAGCTACTTACAATTGCCATCTGATAGTTATAGTATTCACATTTTACATAAGAATGCATGCTGCAATCAATACAAAACCGCTACGCTTTCATATTTCTGAAATCAATCAATTAAATCAAGAAAGCAATGAGAAAATTAAATTAAAACGTTGTATGCTAATAAACTAATTATTTACTTGATATGTTGTCTGTATCTATGAATTCGTCTATCCTGTAATAGGCTTTCTTACATAAAAATTGTTTAATATAAGATTTGAATTGCCTCTCTGTCAGATTTAATGTAGATTCTGGCAGTTTATTATAAAATCTTACGCAATTACCATAGAATGAATTACTGATTTTGTGCAGGCGGCATTCAGGTAAAATTAGCTTATTTATATTGCGTAAGTTTCTGCTTGTACCGTCTTTGAGTTTCTTAAAACTCTCTAAGTTCTTCCGCGTATACATGATATTTTCATAAATGTATTGTGAAGTAACGGTGAGGATATTTGATTCATTAAAGCACTAACGTAATGACTCTCTTGAACCCATACCATAAATAGAACGTATGTAAAATAAATATAGTATTTGTATCGGCTGCTTTACCCCACAGCAGTATGCCATAAGACATTATGCTATGGAAATAACTAACATATACAAGTTTAGCCGTCGCCACGTCTGTTAATTGCCTAATTCTTCTAATTGCATATGCAGCAGAACTGAGTCTACTGGCCAATTTTGAAATATGGGGCCCCCATTGTAATTTCGAGTCCACCTAATTACCACCACCAGCTGTTATACCTAAAAAAACTGTATCATTAACAAAATTTACTATTTTGTCATTAATTAAGTGTGTATATATTAGTCTTACATTAGGAAGTCCAAATTTTATACACTTTGTTTTGCTAAAATTTAATAATAGGTTACATGTAAACCAATTTAATATTGTAGACATAGCACAATTTACATCGTCTAATTGATTACTTTAACGTCCAATTTTAAACACTAACGAAGTATCATCCGCAAACAGCACTATATCTGCAAATTTCTCTACCATAAATGACCTTCATTTATGTAGATTAAAAAGAGAAAGGGGCCTAGGATTGACCCTTGTGGAACGCCCATCTTAATATTAGCTCCCTTAGATTTTACACCGTCAATATCTACAGTTTGGACCCTATCCTCTAAATAAGTTCTCATTAATTTTAGATCATTATCTCTTATAACATAATGTTCGAGCTTGTACAAAAGTGTTTTATGATCCACGCAATCAAATGCCTTTGATAGGTCACAAAAAACTTCGAGTGCATCCCGTGACTTCTCCCAAGATTCGAAAGTATGTGTCATTAGCGCTACCTGCGTCAGTGGTAGACTTGCCGGCGGTGAAACTATATTGCTGACTGTGAAGCAGTCCGTTAACCCTGAAGTATTGTAACATTTGATTTAACATTATCTTTTTTACTTAGAACTGGCAAAAGAGAGATTTAGGTCTATAGTTTCCTGGCTCAAATTTATCTCCTGATTTAAATAGTGGGATTAATTTGCTAAATTTCATTAATTGTGGAAAAACGCCATTATCAATACATTTATTAAAAATAGTGGCTAGATATGGAGTAACAATATTTATGAAAGAACTAACTACTTTTACAGATATGCCCCAAAGGTCTTCCGTATTTTTTAAATTTAGCTGTTTGAATATTTTTATGATATGAATGGGGCTAACATGTAGAAATTTAACAACCACCGATATTAGTCTCTAGTAACGTTTTTGCTCAAGATAGAGATGAGTCCAGAGAAGATGTAATATCAATCAGAATATTAGCAAAAAAATCTTCAAAAATATTAATTACATCTTTTGTTGTTGTTATTAATTTATTATCATAATTTAATGTAAATTGATTACAGACTGTCAGTCAGAAGACTACTTAATTTGTTTATTAAAATAATTAGACTTAGCCAAAATACAAACTTTTTTTAAAATTTTAGAATAATTTTTCACATAAGTGGTGAATTTATCATCAAAACGATATTTTTTTTGATCGTATAAGTCAAACAAAATATTTCTACTTTTAAGTATTCCTACTGTTGCCCATTCCGTGAATTTAGATTTAACATGAACTTCTTTTTTCTTGAAAAATTGTTCGTATTCTCCTGATAAAATATTGATTAGCTTGGTGTAAAGATAATCAGGATTATTACTAGATTGTAACAGCAAATCCAATTTATTTTTAATCACGCTTTTGTATTTATGAATACTGTAAACATTTATTTGTCTTTTTGATTTTTTATTATTGTTGACTTTATTGATTTGACTGCTAAACTTAACAACTTGACCACAATGATCTGAAGGAAGTTTATTTATTATGAATTTTTCTGTATACTCGCAGTTACAAAAAACATTGTCAAGAAGTAATACAAGAGAAATCAATGAATGGCTTCCTCCTGTAATGGTCTAATATGAATTTTGTCCAGAACTAATTTATCAAAAGGCACAGAATTAGCTGCGTTATTGAGTAACACAAATATTTAAAAAAATATATATTATATTTGATTTATATTTTTTCTATAATATATTCAAGTGTACCTCTCCTTTAGAGTCAGTTGAAAACATTGAAATCTCATTTGAGAATTCGAAATAATAAATAGGTAGACTAGAGACAAATAAATTCTATTAGAAGCTTTTTCTCGTAAAACGACATTCAATTTCAAAATTCATAAAGTTAAACAATTTTAAATTCTGTAAAAAGATTTTTATAAACGAATTGAAAAACATTCTCAGCGAACTTCGTTGCGAAGCAGTAGGTACTTAAGTCTACAAACATCGAAACTTTATTAGTGAATTGAATGAGTTTAAGAAAATTGAAAGACAGTATTTAATAGGTTTAGAAAATGTAAGCGAGAATCCAGTATATATTAAGGTACATACTATATACATATATGTATATACCATAGGTGTAATTAGTTATCTTATTATATCTACTTAAATTGTTTGTAATTACAGTATAATAATAATCCGCTTGTCACTTGAGAACTTTCTACTGAGTATGTGACCTGGTAACTGGCCCTTTGGTTATTAATATAACCAAAGGGCAATTTAGTTATTAATATAATTTATTAACTGTGTGAAAACAGAAAAATTATATGTATATCTAATATTAAATTATAACTATACAAGAAAATGACTGAATGTTTTTCTATGATATTTTAGAAATGAATAATTACTAACACAACTTAGTAATAAACTTATTTGAATTTGTTGAGGATCATGAAAAATAGTAATTAGGTATATAAAAACGCCATTATATGAACTAGATGAATCTATGTTATTTACATACAAACGAAATTTCTCAGTCCAAGACACAAGAAATTTCACACAGAAGTTCATGACAATATGAATTGAATGGTTTTGCAGGAAGCAAGATCTGTTAAAACTCAAATCGATGCAATTTTTTTTTAAATAAATAAAATTTGTTCTAGCCTTCCCTTTTTCATTCCATCCCAATACGTCCATGTTACTATATACATTGCGCCTTCTGGATGTACTTTTTATTCCTCACAATTTTATTCACAATTCCAACCGATATTTATTGCTAACTTACTTATTGAATCGTCTCTTTTCAGATATTTTATATGAATACCCAATTATATGCCATGTTTTATTATTAATTAATAAAAAAAAAACTGTAGAAACAATTCTTCTGAACTTCCTTGAAATAATTTGTCATACTGTTCCTCGAACAAAACGACTTTACTATAACTTTATTTTTAGGTAGTAATATCGGTGGGAAATTGTTGCAAATAGTGCGTATTGTAAACCTTTACCGACATAAACCTCCTTAATATTACATTTGTAAGGCTAAAAAACCCACAAATAGATTAAATAACAGTATGGTATACATACCTTACCAGTTAGTAAGATAAAATGCGTGAGAAATGAGCTTTTCTTAAAACACAGTCTTAATGTCGGTAATAATGACATTCAATATAAAATTATTAATTATAAAGTTCATCATAGGTTTTGCTAGTAGATTTAAAAGTAATTATTTTCTTAATCTCGTATTAAAATGTACCTGTATTCCAAAATATTAAATTAAACACCCTATTAGACCATCGAGTTTTCCACTCTGTATTTGTCAAATATTAATTAACATTACCTTGTTCGGGATATTTTGATTTATCCTAAAATAACAAGCCTCGCTGTACTCAATGAAAAGCAATAAATTAATCGGTCAACTTGTACCAATAACTCTGTTTATATTCACACGTTCACCCAATCGGTTTTTCATCTAGTGAGCCGATATTGGGACGGAAATGAATACGTCGAGTGTCGTTACCAAAATGGCGGTGGTCGTCATTAAGTCGGAGTGCCCTCATTTATACTCCCGGAGTCGCCGTCCGCTCAATTTACAATACGGGCAATAATTTACAGGACTTGTCTATTGAACTGCATCGTACCAAGACGTTCATAAAGATGTTCTAGAGGGTCATTGACTTTGTATAAATAGTTTTTTTAAATATTTATAAAGGTTCATGTTACAGGCGACTGAATAATGATGTTTGGTATAAGAAAATATGCGCACGTGTGTGTTTGTTAGAATGTCCAAATTTAGGTGTATGGATTACCTGTATGCTAAATGGATTTGGGGTGCTCATAACGCCCCAATTAATCGTGTACTCAACATGTTTCACAACTGTGTAGGACGAAATACGTCGCCCTATCGCGATTGGGCCTACCCTACGCCAACCACAGGATGGGCCAACGCCGCCGGAGTTGCGATGGAATACAAACGCGACCTCGTAATCATAGTAATGGAGCTCGTAGTATTGTGTACACACAGTAAAAAAAATATACCTGCCCGGTAAAGCCTGGTAAATTGTAATAAATGCGTTGACAATTGGGTATTAATTGCGGCAATAGTCAAAGCTACGCTTTCTAATAACGATATTTAAAATAAATCTTTTTATTATTTATTATGTTCGCATACTTGTTAATTGTGAAATTTTTGGTAACGTTTGTTTAGAGAAAGCATGTAACTTCTTTGAATTAACTTATTAAAACATATTATTTTTCTTAAAATACGTTTAATATTAATTTGTAATTATTATCAATAAATATTGTATTTACTCCAATTCTCAGTAAAGAAGCACTTTGTTTATCGCGAGAAATATCTCAAGGGTGCCAATAATGGCAGTTCCCTATCAAGGAGTTCTTTTTGAAAGTCATGACACTGTCATTCTTTCATTGATAAAGGTGCACGAGTAACTTAACTTCGGAATAAAATCTATGAATCTAGATATTATAGAATATATATTTAGGTTTGGTTACTAGATATAATGTTAGTATTACATTATACATAAGCATAATGAAGCGAGAATTTACATAAACAAGCGTTGAGAATAACATAACTAAACATAATATATCTAATACTGAATATTTCGTATTTTGGTTTATTGTTTTAGGACGTAATTATTTTCATTATTCACTAGTATTCCATCTCCTAGAGTAACAGGTTCGTGGCGCGTAAACAGAAACGGAAGGAAGGCGAGCTAAAAGCCTCTGGGTACTGATGCAGCTTGCAAATTAGCCACGCTTGCTGGATAAAACACGTGAGGATGGTGACGGGCTAAAAGATTACTCTCTACTAACGACAACACTGTATTTGCATACATTTTAAGGGCTCCTACTTACCACTTTAGATATTTTAGCTTTTCAAAAGTTTCCTAGTTAATTTCAAGTTGTTCTACTTACCTAGATACAGTTCCTTACCCTCGCACTATGATACGTAAGTTAACGAATTGAAAAATATATGAAATAAATTATAACTCGAATTATTTATTCATGAAATTATGAATTAAAAAGTAGGATTGACATATCTGAATCAGGTATTAAGACCATGTTTTTAATATAATTTTTCTTGTGATTATCATGGAATGCAAATTATTATTGGCAGAATTATTCCAATCCATGAATCTAGATACTCTATTATCTCACCTATGATCCTACATCATGATTAAGTTAGTCTAATGTAAACCCAACCAACATAAACTCAGAGTGCGGTATCATGTATAAACATTATAGCGTCTAGCCGCCAAATGGATATCGGCATGAATATCACCAAATAGATAGACCGCATTACTAAACATCAACATAGAGGCAAATATGTCAATATTAGTCTATACATAGATCTATGTATAATTCATTAGAATACTTCATAAAATCAAACAGAAATTTAGTTATGAATAATTAAAAATGTTATATCATAGTCTCACTACCGTATAGTCAGAATTATAAATGTATTAAACAATCCTACTAACATTATGCCTTATGCATGTTTGGAGTGCCCTCTGAACTCACATCCATTTTTGTCCGGTGAAGCTTTAAAGGCAGAGTAAGGATGCTACCTTTAGTTAAAAAATTATATTATATACACGGTTTGCTTCGCGGAATACATACATACATACATAGGAAGTAGTTTTAGTATTCCAGATCAATTACGATGTATTCTTGTAGCATTAGGTACGTTTATCATACAACACGTTACCCATAAATGTATAAAATGATTATTTAATAATTGATATGATTCCATCAAAATGTTTTGTTTTCTAGAGATACTTTATTATTATTACTGCACATCAGAAAAAATAAAGAATAAGAGGCATAACATCTTATTCCTCCGTAATGGCAACTTATAAGTATAGTATCATGATGTCATTATATCCATGGTGCTGTATACAGGTGACGATTACCACTTATCATCTGGTAAAGCCATACCATCACATAACAACATATACTATATAAATATGTCGCTAATTCACAAAACGCCGATAAGTAAGCTCCATGTAATATTCGTACCCGAACTTAAGTAAACAAACGGATGATCCCTTCGGGACCAAAATACAAGTAACGTATATGTAGATATTCGTATTCCCAAATTTTATTATTTCCGTTTATAACTTCAAATATTAAGATACTGAAATAAATATACCCGTATTTCTAATAATTTACATTGCGATTTAGTGCCTTTTAACTGCTTGCTACTATTGCTTACAAGTTATTTAAGTTGTTAAAATACATTTTTTCTCATTTTAAGTCTCTCACTACTCGTTTGATAAATCAGACAAGAATATTTAAACTGATATTAAATATTTAGGTTTATATTTTTAGTATCATTTCGAACAGAGATTCAACAAAATCAATAATTATCATATGAAGTTAAGCAGAGACTAGATACAAATAAGTGAACTAATTCGAAATTGCCTAAAGCTAGTTCAACAAAGTTTAATCTGTCCATTCTATTTCAGCTAATGAACGATTTTTACATGAAGTCAGCAAATAGTGTTTTACACGACTATTTATGATTGTAAATTTAATTTCCGACTATTAACATTATACCGACCAGAGGGAGACTAAAAACTGCGTATGCGTGGGTACCTTATCTATTTAGATGCCAAGCAGCTTGCTTTGTATATTCTGTTTTATTTGTAGGATACTTATTAGACAGTGAAGCTACAGGACATATGTAAGGCATGAGGTCTTAATTTTCTGGAACACAGGCAACACATGAGTAGTATCACGAGCGGCACATGATAACTTGATGTTTATAATGCTGATCATATATATACATAAGCGAGGGTTATAGCTTACCATCAGGTGGACTGTCAGCTTTTTTGCTATTGCAATTACACAAAACGACCTTGTTAGATACTTTTTGCAAATGGTAACACCATTTGCACTTCAAGATTATTGAATCTGAATCTAACGTATTCACTTGCTATAAAATAAGTACTTACCTCTTCTTAATACTCTTTCTTCAAAAGGACTGAAATAGTGTTTTTAGTGTAACATTGTCTAATTGTTCTCAATTCTTTGATCACTGTCACAGTTTGAATCCAAATGGCTATAAAATGGAATATCTCCTTAGAGCGATGCTGTCGCAAAGCTTAAACAAGACCTTAGGGTCCAATATGGACGGAGAATTGGAGATTTACCGCGGTCAAAGTTAGACGTTTCTCCCTAGAGATACCCTCTGTAGTAAGTACTTATTCATTTATAGTTATGATGTTGTATATATTGGCCCTTTCTCTTAACCAATAATAACAAAAATAAACAAATACGAACGATTGATTTTATTTTGGTGAACTTTATTAGAACACACATTTAACTTTACTAGAAATGCTGGCGATGTTATATATTATTCAATAATGTAGGTAATTCCTTGACATTACCGACAAATCTAACTTTCTTTCTCGGTGCGCGCGTTGAACTTTTTATAAATTAAGTGTATTAACGCATGTGTATATATGTGTTTATTCCATGTGTACAATACTTGGACCCTGTTACGAAATTAAGAGCTGCAAAAGAAGCATTTAATTTTTGCTATCGATAATCTATAGCTGATAACCATACTGAACTTTTCTATTTCGCGGATCTTTCTGTATCTATATTATGAAATCTTTGTAAAAAAAGACAATATTTTGATATTGTCTTTTTTTTTTTAAATTGCTGCTGTCTATTATATTATATTCTCTTTTGAACAGAAAAAAATACCTATTTTGTATTTTATGTCCAAATTTCAAGTGCAAGATATGGCAATGAAATTACAGCGACGCAGACTAGATTAATCATCAGACACGCCTGAGGTATCTCGAACCTCGAAGAAGAAATTTGGCGTTACACTGTATTTTGTGGTATATTGTTTCAGGATGCTTGTGTTTGTGAGTTATTGCGGCCGCCAGCTTGTTTATATTCGAGTCGTTTATAAATATGACAGAAGAAGTTTCCATATGCTCATGTCTATTTATTTTATTTTTTATTTATAAATATTCTATGTTGTATGTGTATTTTTTAATAATTACATTATTTTAAGGATAGATATACTTATCTACACTTCAGAATTCCATAATTGTATTCTATTACATTTTAAAAGAACCTTCGAATTTTGTAGTGTAAGCATATTGCATAAATGGGTATTTTTGTGGTATATTAAATGGTCACGCCTGTTAAACTTAGTGACTCGAAATAGTGCAGCTACGATTTTCAGTTGTAAGGACACATTCATACTCGTCTAATTAGTAGTAACCTGTGACTAACTTAAAAACTTAATGATTTTTCACCTCTGACCGGATGTATTGAGTTTGGTGGCACTTTTTGTGTGTGTTTCAGATAAATAAAACCAAATATCTCGTTGCAATTGTATAAGGTTTCGAAGTGAATAACGTAAAGTCTCAGGAATGACAATGCATGATATAGATACAATTCATGCAGGTAAGGCCGTGAGTATAAGAATTTTACACATAAGTTTAACAGTTTATTCCCTGGGATGTAGTGTCATTGGATAGTTATTACTATTCAACTATTGTGTAAGAAAGTGCTGCTATTGTATTTATAAAATAAGAAATGTATTTTAATGAAACGATATTTCAATGGACAACTGAACTATGCAATAAATGTAATGTATCATAGCATATTGGCTAACAATTAATAATTATTGAATGAAACTTCCGCATAATGATCCTTATTTAATTACTACTTAATAATTAAGTTTTCGCGTAATAAAGTAATCGACTTTTGCATAAAAACGGAAGGTTTATTTTCGGTTTACATATGTATAAAAAAATGTTATATATGTATAGCAATATGTTGGTATGTTAAATATAATAATTCTCAAATCTCAATGGTAAATTTGACTGAAAGAGCCAGTCTGAATGCACACTAACATAAGATTCGCTGTTTTGGCTGTTCTCCAACTGCTTGTTAAGGAAACTAGGAGTTTCATGGAGCCACCATTGTTTCTTGTTCTGTAAAAGCCGCTACTATGTCGCAATTTTAA
Organism: Achroia grisella; assembly: GCF_030625045.1. NCBI lineage: Eukaryota > Metazoa > Arthropoda > Insecta > Lepidoptera > Pyralidae > Achroia > Achroia grisella. The sequence continues at coordinate 2,589,774 of NW_026712703.1, forward strand.
TATCAAATGATTTCTTGGTAAGAGAAGTGTTTAGGTGATTGTACTATAATGATTCTTTAATGATTTAGACACAGTGATATTATTAGATCATTCAATGTGGTATGAATATAAATTAATTAGTACTACAGGAGTTCAAACCACCTCTTGTTATTTGAGGATATTTAAATACTGATTAAGTAAAAATGGACTTTGTGCACTCTATTAGTGCAATGTTATTGTATTAAACCTTTGATTCGCAAAATATATCATATTCATATTCATTTATCTTAGATATATTAAATATAATCAATATATATATTTTTTTTATGAATAAATATTATCCATACTGATATATAATATTCGTAGAGAAAAAAACATTACATATTGTATTGTAAATGTTTTACATGGCATGTTCATTCATTTGAATGAGACCGTAAGTACAATTGTATCCTTACTTGATTGAATTTCCTTTTACAAGCGGGACGAGTCACATTCAGCAAATTTGAATTTTATTCGTATCATGTAATACAATTTCAATAAAATCGATGCGGTTTAGGAAAAACGGGGGTATTGTAAATGTAAAACATCGGTGGTAAGTCAGAAAAATCATGTATTCAATTTAGGCGGGATTACTTTTGGATAAGTACTGGACGCCACATGAATACTATAAGCTTGAGATGATGATAAAATGCTTAGAGTTTAAATGGTATCTTTTCCTCCTTTAAAATATTTTCATTAATATTTTAGCATATTTTTTACATTTAATTGATGACAACAATACTTCCAGTAGAAGGTATAAAAAAAATAATCTTAATAGAGCAGCAGTAAATTAAAATTGACGAAAATTAACAGTAATTAATAGTCTTTGTATACTATGGTTATCACACACTTATTAAAGTAGGCATGCATACAACTTAGTATGAATTAACAAATCTTTTCTCTCGCCTGCGGCTTATATAATACTTAGATAACGTATACGTTTGTGATTATAATGTACTATGATAAATTATACTAGTTAAAATATTTTTATATAATAAATCATCTACTGAATCTTTTAAATAAGAGACGGTTTTATAAGTATTTTTGTCCGATGGTCTTTGCCAAGTGTAGGAGATATTTCTCGCAGTGCCCCCGCCCATTGCACAACGGTCTCTGCTTTTGTCGTCATACAACACTAAATCTTGGTGGCTTCTCTTTAAATTTAGTTGCTTTCTTTACCAAACATTCTACTCACTTAAGACACTTTTGCATAAATTTAAACTTAAATAAGCATTTCGCTTCCTTTGCCATTTCATTATAGTAGTGTTTACTTTAAATCTTTAGTGTTATAATGAAAAAAAAAAACATAGTAATATAATATGTAACAATAGAAAAAAAAATAGTAATAAAACCTGCGTCTTACAAATTCTATATTAGACAAATAAAGATACTTAATTATCTTAATAATAATAAAATATAGTTAAAATCGAAAGATAATTTTTAAATACATACAATGAACAAGATGAGAAATATTCCGAAATTTTAATATTATTCTTTTTAGTACTTGAATATGTGAAATTCAATATAGATTACGTTTAAAATGTTACTAGTGTGTTTTTATTCGCTGTATAGCTTGTGTATATGTGTACCTAATACCTATATCTATGGTCTTTCTGCAACATGCATCAATATACAGTAAATACTAAAGATTTTTTTATTTTCTCTGAAATAAATGTCGCGTGGATATTTTTGGGGGAGGCCTTTGTTCAGCAGTGGACATCTTCCTGGCTGAAATGATGATTTTGGTGATGATGGTATATCACATGATGTTAAGTACAAATAAAAATAGATTTTATAATAAAATCAGTATTAGGTATAAATAAGCGAGATTTCTTTTCACAAGAAATAACACTGGAAAATTGTTTTTGAAAATGCTCATTTATTAGTAATCAGAATTGTAGATGAATATTACACACATCACATTGATTTACATACAGCACCCTCATTCATCCTCTTACCGCGCACACACACACACTTTCATGCCTAAGACAAATTAATAATGCTTTCTACCAACTTAATACCCACTCACCTAACATATTATTAATACGTACATTCGTGTGTAATTCAATTTTAATTTCTTATATTTTCTGCATGCTCTTTACTAAATGTTATAATTTATACAAAATATAATTCTGTTATTGGCTGTATATTTACAATTAATTTATTAAAATACCTATGTTGTTTTAAGAGAATTTAATTTCGTAGCAGAATAAAATATTTTAAGCACATAAGCTAGTATGTGTACTCGTACTAAAAAATATAAAAGATTTCTGTTAATAAATGATGGATGTTTCATGAAAAATGTAAATCAAAATTTAATAAATAACATAAAAGTAATTTAATAAATAAAAATTAATTTTAATAGAATAGAATAGAATTACCATTCTAACTACAAGTCTGTCTAACTACAAGTAGTAGTACAAACAATGTTACTAATATTATAAACGTGAAAGTTTGTGAGTATGGATGGATATTTGTTACTCTTTCACACTAAAACTACAGAACGGATTTTGATGAAACTTTACAGTATTATAGCTTATATATACATCAGAATAACATATAGGGTATAAATTTCACGCGGGTTAAACCGCGGGCACAGCTAGTATATATAGTTAATAATAATGACATTCTTTCTTATATATTGTTAACAAAATAATTTTATACTCAACGCTTGTGACGCCAATGGATATATAACCTAATCCTAATGAGTAATCCTAATAAATCTCTGAAAAATTAAATTTCGAATATGAATTAGTCAAATACAGAAAGTCTGGATACAAAGCAAATATGAAAGTCTGTCTACCCGCTTGTATATTTGTTACCTTTTCACGACTAACGGGATGAATACTATCTGAATATAAGTTATTTTCCTATACATTCATTCGGGTAATAAGTATTTATAGAATAAATATTGAGTCAGTCAATCATATAAAATTAATATTGAACAAATCAATGATAATTCTTAACTTATTTGGAAGATATTTGATAAAAATATAATTCTAAACCCTTAGGTATCATGTTATAATATCGACACGCATATCGTTAAGTATGAATGTAGTGTATTATCTAACACTTCTATTCGAGCCGACGATTTACAGATTGGCTGATTTCATCAAAGCATTACAGGTGAGGATGTTCGCTCCAACCCCGGATCGATCTCACTTGTAATTGGATTCCACCGAATAGATTACACCGTACTCTATACATATAGATATTATATTATAGAATACCTTAAATTAATATTTAACTGGAGTACAAAGTCATCTGCGCGTGTACCAATGTCATACCTATTTCTACCGCCATCGTTTGTAAGCTGTATTTGTAAGATTAGATATAGCAGTGAACATTGTATTTTTTTATTCATGGCATGGGTACCTCTGTCTCACCGAATTCAACCACCAAATAACTTGCTTTGTAAGACATATTTTGGTGGAAGGGAGAGATAAGGGAGTGACAGAATAGCAACGCATAAGTCGTAACGCAGACGTCGCATGATACCGTGGTGCCTGTAGTTACTGTTCCTGAATATAGGTAACAGTTACTACTTACCATCAGATAGACTGATAGCTTGTTTACCATTCCAATAATTTAAAAACTCATTTTTATCCAGAGACAGAAAAAATATAATCTTAAACAAAAATTTGCGACACAGGTGCGTACTTTATCTAATATATAGGTATACCTATATATTATTAAGTCATTAAGGGCGGAAAGGGTATTTTCTTCGAATAATATTTTTCCGCTAATGCGCTGTGCTGGTCGTCGCCGTCCTCGATTCTGTGGAGAGGGCGAGTAGCGATAATTTTGCGAGAATGGGCGACTTGTCGACGGCAGTGGCTCTGCCACAGCGCGGGTGAAATAATAACCACATTATGATTTTAGACAGGCCACCGCTTAAAGTGGTTTAAGGTGACGCAAAGTAAGAGAACGGCTTTGTGGAACGGTGAAAAATGTAATCAGGATATCCTTCCTTCGTCTTTTGTTAATTTAGTTAGCGCAAAGCACTGTAGCTTTTTGTGTGTTAATATTCAATGTTGCCACTCCACAGCGGTGGAAATGTGAAACAGTATGATAAATAGACTTCTACATAGATAAGCCTGAAGTGTATTCATCGTGCTGCCTATATATCTTATACCTACTAATATGTAGTTCTGAAATTACACGTGTTTGTTACTCTTGTCTCTTGTCGAAAGTATATTTCTACTCATTGTCCGCATTTTGTACATTTATTTCTAAAATCTAGTTTAATAATTGTTATGTTTCGTTTACTGGCTTATACATTTTAATTTTTAAGACTATAGAAAATTGTTATTAAATTACCTAACAAAGATAAAATACATGTAGTAACTCCCAAATAATTATTACATATTTAAAGAATCCAATAATACAAAAATTATAAATAGAACCTCTGGTTAGTCAGTCGAAGTATATATAAATTTTCAGGAGCATTGTTTAAACCGTTTATATTTATTGGCCACTATTACTATATACCTTATTTAAAATAGATCTATTAGTATCTATAACCGATTTTTGTTTTGTTTGTTATATAAACATATATCTGTACTACGTGTTATGTACATCAAATATATTAATAATGAATCCATATCAATATTATAATTATGTAGAGGCACACTTTTTATTTATTGTCATTTTACAACTGTACGGTTGAACAGATTTTAATGAAATTTGACATAGACTATTTATTATTATTATTATTTTTACGATATGTAAAAATAAATATAGATTGGTCATCTCTATTTATCATTATGATATCTTAGTAAAATTACGTAGTCTTTTATCAACAATAAAGCCCGCCAACTGTCTAAGTGGCGGGAAACTAGCTAGCTAGCTCTTCTTTTTTCTTGTTAAATATATAACTAGCTAGAGTTATATATGTAACAATAAAAAAGAAGACTCGAAATAAAACTAATAACCAAACTTTTTGGCTGAACAATAATATTTATATTAATTATAAGTCAATTTTAATTATATTTTAATTCATATTACAGATGCAAGTTTGACATATATTATAGTGGATCGTATTGATTTTTATTAAAGTCTTACTGTAAATTTATTGTATCTAATTAAATACTATAAATAAATGTAGACTGAAAACGATTTTGCCTTATTTATTAGTTATAATATTAATAATATTCAGCATTAAAACAATTTTAAATATAGGACATTAGACATCATTATAATATTAATTTAAGATTGTTGAATGAAGGCGAAGCATCACATCGATGCTGAAACAGTAATAAAGAAATTAATTTCCTCGTCTCGGCTTTCAGAAGTAATTATTTGAAAACAGATTGCGCCTGTCACTCGGTAAGATATTGTGTACTTACAGACTTGGATACTGTTCCAATTTAACAAATAAATGATTTTATTGATCATTGTAAGACAAATTAGGTCAAAAAATATAATAATAAAATGGTAATAGATATTAGTCTTTCGCCTAATTGACTCCTTACATTATTTACAATACTTTATATTAGAAAATAATATTGATATAATTAACAAACACTACTGATATAATATATATTTAAATAAAATCAACTTTTTATAAACCCAAAATTCTATGTGAAATACTGTTTCTTTCACTAGTAAGTTACAATAGATTCAGTAAAAACCTAAAACATGCAAAACATATAGTAGAATAGATAAAAAATAATAACAAGTATCATATCGGCTTCGAGTCCGAAGTCTCTCAACGTAAAGAACTAGACTGCGTTTACATCTCCAGAACCAAAACCTACTTTTACAAAGGCGTAAGTAATTTGTACTATTTTCGCCACTGGTGTAATATCAATCATACATATATTGTCCACATTGTAAATAATAGAGTCACACTGATATAGTCTCCATTACTGGATCTATATTTGTCACGATATTAATAATAAAATATTTATTCCATCACATTCTCCTCTATGGACATGAAATTCGTAACGTAATTCAAAATTCATAACAAAACGCAAAGCCGAATGCAACTGATGACGATGTATGTATAACCTATAAATACTACAAATATAATTATTAACTAGAAACAAAAACTGATAAAGAGTTCTTATTATAGAGAAAGAGTTCCGCTAGTATCCGCGATGATAATTTTAATTAAGTTACTTCTACTTATGAATGGAACAAAAATAAATAAAAAGCAGAACCCAATCAATTAAAAAAAATCATCAATATCCATCCAAATATAGCTTAATGTGTTGTACATAAAATGGAATACCATCCAATTGTTGAACTATATTATTGGCAATTCGTAGGAAACGTTAGTAAATTATTTTAACATTTTCAACTTTAAAACAAACTTCATTTTATGTTGAAGCGTTTGTGAGCCTTCATTCAGGTGATTGGTAAAGTTATTACTTTTACTTCAACAAAATGTCTGTGTCGGCATGACGTGCCTGTAAAGCGTCATTAATTACCAATATCGAGATCAAAACTACTATAGCGGGTCGGTCGCAGTTTAAAGTTATTCACGGTTCCGTACCATGCGATAGCTTCATAATACTATTAGTTTGCAATTTGTCACGCGGAAGGGGCCGTCTGATTATAATATGTAGGTAATCTCTTCCTGTCACGCCTATCAATATATAAGTCTACGTTGATGTGTCTAATCAATTTACTTACATACGAATACAATAGACTCAAAAAATATATGTTTAAGATTTTTTCAAACATTATTGTATTCGTCATAATATTCAGTGATGATTGAATGTAATCCTAGTTAACTGGGATTACATTAATAAATTTGTTTTTTTTTAATATTATCGAATAATAGAAATTGATTCCAATTACTTGACTATTTTTTGTCTAAGTAGCTGCTAATAGGAATAATTAATATTATAATTAATATACTCTATATATAATAGTTATAAGTCTTTATCATTATTTATATCGTACTTGTTCTATAAAAGAAAACGGTTTTAACATCAAAACTAGGTAAGTGTATTATTATAACATTGTATTATATATATTGGAAGTCGCGCATAATAACTAATTAATTTAAATATTAAATCACCGTTCGCAATATACATTACAGCCGTTATATCCTTACTGACAATGAAATACCTATATTTAATTAAAATAATAATGCAACAAAATCGCCTTCTGTTACGAGCACGTCGCCTTGGAAAATCTTTCATGAAGTTTTCGAGTTTCCTTTCACTACAGGGAGTACGCAGCTGAAGTAAACCTCAACATTGTTAGTATAACAAAATTAATTAGATATGGCACATAATGCTTTATAAGATCTAAGAGATCATCTTTAGTAAGCGAGAGTTTAATTGTTTTGAATTTGGAAGAATTAGGAAAAGCATGGTTTAGTCACGAGGATTATGTTCTTGGCAATGTTATGATAGCGGTTATATACCTTAATCACATTTATTTTTTACATAATAAAACCATAACTTTACGAGACAAAACTGACTATTTTCATGTTTTTGCAATCACATAAAAACGGCTAGAGAAATTAGTAGAAATTTGCACAGAATATGTTGTTAAATACGCCTCATAGGTGGAAATAATTAATTTTGTGAATATTTAAGCCTAACGCAATTTTATTAAATAATTATTAAAATATTGTCATCGAGAGGTTTACAAATATGCACGTGAAGTGTAAGAAAGTCGCGGCCAATACTTTTAAACTGTATTTAATAAAATAAAGAATAAAAAAAAAAACCAAGAATTTCATATAGAGTAATTGCATATCTTAAAAAAACTTGAACCACCTACAATCTACCTAGCATATTGGAATCGCTTACACATGATTTAAAAGATATAGGTATGTTCAAAAGGTAATTTTATATGACTATTGGATATCTTTATTTTTTAAAAGTTTCTATTGTACTATAATTTATGTAAATCTTAGCTTTTACCCACTGTGCTGACTGAAGTGAAAAGCTATGTAACCAAATACATTTTACTATTTCTGAAGTCCGTCACATGTGGATATTTAGTCTTGGAATAATATTGGGTCTTAAAAGACTACTGGGAAATAAGAACATTCATTTTCTTATTTCCCAGTAGTCTTTTAATGATGAATTTACGTAATAATTGCATCTATGTAGAAATTGCATTTCAAGAGTAGACCGACTACCGACGTGATCAAATCAGTGTTGTGAAATTAGTTTATATGTTTTAGTTGTTGCTAAATCCATATTAAGATTATAAATGCACAATATGTATGTACTTGTCTATCTGTTTGAAACGACTACGCTGCTTATTTATATTATGTAATGATGGATTGTAACATGAGGATGGATAAAAGCTAATTTTAAATGGGAGATAATGTCGCGTATAATGGCTAGTTAATTCATTACTTTATGATAATTGATCAAGTATCTGCTAATGTTTTATCTACCATAATGTTACTTCAGTCATACGCGTTGTGAATAACTATTCCTTGGGTAATATTTTATGCCTAGATATCTAAATAAATATCTACGATCAAAATTGTTTAGAAATAGAAAATAGGCAGTATAAATAGTTACCTTACCTACATATTATATTAGTACGAAAAATTTATATTATTTTCAAGTTCTGAATCATTTATTTTTCTGATTCGAACGAAATCTATGAATTATCGTTGTATTTAATAAAGGAGTCCCCTCGCGGAGAGAGACATCTTCGATGATTTATCTTTTTATGCCTACCCGTAAATTAAGACACGGTCCTATGATATGATTATCGAACATTCTTGATTCCGACGAGTGACTAAATTCCAGTGTGTTGTCCCAAATATAATATAATAAATCGAAGTAATCTTAGCTAAATGCCTTCATTTTTTTTAACAAAATTGACTTAATTTAAAATTATCCTTAAACAGAAAATTCGATGGAATGATGAATGAATTTGAATTAAGATACTGACTCTCAGCATAGTTTTGCAAGTGTAGTATTATGAGATAACAATACAGTATTATATTTTTAATAGAGTTTGTTATTTAATTTTATTGTTTGAAATTGTAATATCTATTACTATAACGAAATTAATTATCCTAAATCGAATATAGACAGCAAAATCCCTTTCATTTCGCAACCCCTTGATATGGGTATCGAATAAAAGATCTTGACAAACAATAAACGACAAATTACGTGAAGTAATTCTTAATCAAATATGGCGGATGGCTTAAGGTCCGATCCGATTACCGTTCGGTTTAAAAATTCTCTAACGAAAATTCAAGTAATTCCTTAGATAAATAATAATCAAAATATATATCTATGTATGTATATACTCTGTATATATCTTGGTCGTGAACAAAACAACAGGTCTGGGTCCAAAAGTCCAAAGATTTATATTTCTGTCCGAGTTTCCTGTGATGGAAAAATCAATATCAAACCAAATTAATCCAATGAAAGCGGTAGTCTTGCCCCTGCCTCATTAGATGGAAATATACTGGAGAAATAAACTACCATGTCTGTATGTATCAACCATTACATTCAGCACGACTATCCCATCTGAGATTACAGTCGTAACGACAGTCGTATTATTTTTAATGTATAGCCTAATAATATAACGAATCCAATTGTGATATAACGTGAGAAAGAGATGTGATATTAAAATTTCTTTTATAACTTTCAAAGCAAAGTTCTGAAGCTAAATTTATTTGCCATTATCATACAAGCAGCGAAGAACGTGTTTGAAGTTTGTTCGAGTATTGATTTTACTAATAACCTTAGAGATAACCCACGATTAAGCTTGCGTGAGTAAGTAGGTCTATCTGATCCATCTGGTCCAAATATTACTAATACAATCATGCACTGTTATTCATGTACTACCCAGATAGACATAGTATAGGACTTACGTTAGAATTGAAACAGTTCATGCATCATGAACTGGTAATACAATTTAACATTCAAATTAAATTAAATTTGGTTTATGCTGGACTTGCCGCTTGATGTACATAACCAAACACTAAACTCTAACTTATTTACAGCGTCATTATTGAATTATTTTCGGTGCGATTTTATTAGTCCTAACTATTTCTGCAATAATTTATGGAACTTTGCGCTATTGACGACAAACAAAGTCGTATTATATACTCGTTTCCCCTTTTGATTATCAATCATAAAAAAGCAGTAAGTATGTACTGTATAATTATTTATGCGAGTGATTTGATTGTACAGAAATGTACGTATTTAGAATATCTACATATATTCATCATCGAGGCTCTCACAATACAATGGCACTCGTCATCTAACGAGGTCAAACAGCTAAATGTTTTGGGTCATTTCTGATGAATGTGTAACTCTACACTGACATTCCGATTTGAACATTTCCTTGCTTCAAACGGTATTGTTTTAGTTTGCTATTGTAGGATTTTCTAGTTTTGCCGAAGGCAAGAAGAATTTATTAGTGGTGCAATTAAGAAACAGTTGACGCTTTCCATCAGTTCTAAACCAAGTCGCCGTATATAAAAAAGAATTCACTAGGAATACAAACAAGGAATAACTCATTGAACATCTCGGCATCTAGTCCTAAAGTAAACACATATTTTATTATAAGTATTAAACAACTGTAGATATACTTCAATATATACATATTTTTAATCTATACTCACATTTTCTTATTATTGAAACAGTTATTTTTGCATCAAAGTACTGTATTACCATTGGATGTAAAGATATATATTAATCTACTCTCTTATCATGGTAAAGAACATTATGTTTAGACACAATAGTATGGTTATAATATTGTAGATGTACTTAACACGTATTCATCATTCCGTATTATGAGATAGTCGTTCATTTGATGGCTTTGAGTAAAACTCGGCGAGTTTTATCGGTCACAAACAAGCTGTTAAGACTTCAGATATGAAGCCTCGTCTGTTATCATTTGGACTGCGGCCAGTTACTACAAGCAAATCCTATACTATAGATACGTAGACGCTACATTTTCATATATAATTTACCAATTTATATTAATATTTAAAAAAAGAACGGATTCTGCTGTGAGGAGACTGTAATCATTGCATTCATTTTAAAAACATAAGCTTCGGTTTTAAAGATACATTGTTATAGAGTACATAGGTTATATATTATAATAGAATACGTATTATATAAACAAAATTCACAAAATCCTGAATATTACCTACTTTTGCGAATTACACTTGCAAATAAAAGTACTGCAATTAAAACTTTATTATAAATAAATATTCTTAATATTTTTTCATTATTACAAAATGTTGTCCTTCGCGAACATTATATTTATCGCGAGCATTATATCTCCGCCTTTGGGCTAGACTTTAAGTTGACTAACAGTGATTTTCTATGGCTTCATTATCCTTATCCAATTTATTTTTGTGTCACTCACTTTACTTTGAAGAGAATTGCTAGTATATTTTATTAAATATTTTTACACTCTACTTACAAGTTACTTAGGTTTATGTCTATTCAAATTTAATCCACTATTTCAACAGCTCCTGGATTTTTTTTTTGGGTAAAACATAATTTAGTTCGTTCTCGTGATGCATCCTATCTTTTTATCAAATTTTAGAATGATCCGTTCAGCCATTTTAATAGTGAAAAGGTAACAAATATGACATACGGAAAGACATACCTACTTTAGCAGTTATAATAATATCAGTGTCAATATTATAATTCATATTTTCAGATATTAGAACTCTCTTTGGTTCCGTCAAATCTAGTTAGTAGATATCTAATAAGTACTAGATGCCTGCTATACTAGATTGTCGGCTTGTATTTTCGTTAGTTCGCTCCCTCTCGAATAGTTAAGAAACAATTGTTATTTTTTGCTTGCTTGCTCTAAGAACTCGTACAGTATTTTAAGATAGTCATGTACTGGTATAACTCCTTATCTTAAAAAAAAATTTAAAGATCACCTATAACTATTATAGATCCCTTAGTTGTATGAAAAATACTATGAATAATACCGTATTTAGAATTTGTGATTCTGAATGTAAAATAAGTCATTAAATGGCATCAGATCTAAATAAGATGGTACTGAACTAAGTAAAGTCTACACAAAAAAGAATATACGAAAGAAAACACTTAGTTTTATATCAAAACTTCTATTAAAGTTCAATATTTAATAAACTTATATATGTAAATTATAATCAACATTCAAATAATTTAAAATGGATGTGGAGAAAGAACTTTTGTAAATATTTGATATATTTGAGTAGATATATTACAGAATCGTCATTTTGAGCCGATTTTAATTAATATTGGTTTAATTAAGATGGTATTTAGTTATTAAAATGTGCAAAACTTGTCCAAAGAAATAGTTAAAAATCGTTTAACTATATATAATTTCGTTAACTATATATAATCAATTCAACATTACAATTTCTTTGACATGAAGAGGGTTAAACTTCAGCCATTTATAAAACTTCTAAAATATAAAAGTATTGTGATTCATATCCTGTTGAATATTCAAGAATATTCATGACTAGCTCGTTAGCGAGCGGGTCGAGCGTATTTATGTAAAATATTGTATTAAATAGGTGGCTCAATGTTTTATATCGGATTGTGCTATTTTTCAAAGAGACTCGTGTAAACTGTCAGAAGTATAGAGTGATTTCATGTCTTATTTATTTAATAAAATAATTTATGTATCTCGAAAAGAAATTATATTTCAGTTAAGGCTTAGTTCAAAATTTACATGTACTTAGTGTACCTTTTAAACAAACTATCAACTGTTAATGCGTGACACATTTGTAAATTAACGAGGCGTTTTTTATATTAGGATGAAGGTAGTTTAAATAAATAGCTATATTTATAGTATACAGAATTTTAAACACTATTGTTTCCTCCACGCAGTAATTTTTTCACGTATATTAGGAATATGTTTTTAGTCCACAGATGAAAATTGATATTCCGAGTGGAAGAATAAATAACCGGCACACGTTGCTACGAGAAGTTTACAGAATATCTGATAGAATGTAACATATTCAGACGATTATTTTCAGTTTACTCCATGAACACCTCGTTTCGTTTGAAAAATGGTGAGAAATCAACTCTATAAGCATTTACTTACACAAAACTAGATAATGTATTTATTGTACAAACAATTTTATACTAATGCACACTAATATATTGTAACGATAGTAAACTTTATGTGCATGTGTGTATGGACGCTAATCTACTGCTAATGAATTTGAATTTTTTAAAGTTTAGGTATTTAAAAGGTATTACATCCAGATAAATGTTTGGAACATTACATTTATCTGGAAATAATACTTTTTAAATAATATACTCGTATGGGAGGTAAGGGATTGTTATTAATGTGGACTACTATTGCTATTAATGTAACCTGTTAGATTGACCTCCACGTGGTTCCCCCTGGAAACCATCGTGATAAATTCCTGATAAATTTGCCACGATGGGCTAACTGACTTGATGCTGACTGATTTCATGTTCATCTTATTATTCACCAATGGTACCCAGCCAGCGTATACCGTTGGCACAAAAGGGTGCACCATTTCCTTAACATCTTAAAAAAATACATACCTATTCGTTATGCTTATATGACATTCATGTAAATGACACACACACACACAATACACATATTGTTAGGTGAGTAATATCGGTACATACGCAAATATTATATTAAGGGAAATGCTGGAAATTATAAATAGATTTAATAAAAAGAAGAAATTTATATATTTTTTCTGAAGTAAACTAACCTACATGAATCAAACTTTGCCTTAGCCGGGAATCTTATGAAATGAAAAGTATGTATAAACTATAGTCACATATTTTTTTTATTAAAACTCGTCCTAAAACTATCCTATTTGGAATGTTACAAAAAAGTCATGATAGAGTTGAGAGAGGATTGTGGTTGGAAGTGATGTATGTATGGGTAGATTCAGATTAGGATCCTCAATTTGCCAGGGGATCAGCCGGCAGTAGGTAGTATTCGTCACTGACAATGTCTTCTCTACCTTTGTGGCTAGCGTACTGTTAGTTTTAGTTTACTTATTAGGAGGCGGATACATTTTTTTTAGATACGAATGATGTCTATTGTCAAATAAATCTATCTCACGCACACACATATATACCACAACCACATCTATTATTATTATTCTAAAAGTTCCATTGTAATCCAATATGTCATCAAACTCAACGCTGTAAAAAATTATATATCATATGCCAGTATTTTGATATTTTGTTTATATTTCCGCAAAGTCAAAACAGTGGAATTGACAGTATCTCTAACATCCTCGTCTGGAATCACTCCTATAATATATATTTCACAGTAATAATAACTGAGGCGGTGTGCTAAACCGCTAGACAGTGAGGTAATATAATAATAATAATTTTAGATCATGAGCCTATGATGAATATATTTGGTAATACTATATGTGAAGATTATTAATCAAAATAGCACAATTCAATATATATTAGTAGTAGATTAGTAATATGTAAAATTAAACATGATTAATTATAAATAATAAATAAGTAATTTAAAATTCCGAAAATTTATAAATAATGTCAAGAAATTTGATCAATAGTCATGGGTGGAGATAGCATTGAGGTATGTACTATGAGTATGTATCAGTACAAATTAATTCAATATATCCGTATTGAAGTAAGACAGTACTGAGATATGTTATGAATAAATGAATTTATAATAAAAAACTTGTTAGTGATAACTGTCACGTTTCTTATTGCCTCTGTAGTTATATAGTACCCACATTGATGTTGCCATACCATTTTCTAAATTCGAATAGAATCCGGCCTTTAAAGATCGAATACGCATTGGCACGTAGAACGCATGATATAGGTTCAGTTTTAGCGGAGCTACGAACGATTTCTCGTCCAAAATTGATGAGACGCTTTCGTCGCGTAAATGGACCTTGCAGCTGAGAGTTATAGGGATCAATATGTATACCTATACTAAGCGACAGTTGACGGTTGCTTTAAATGCAAGTTATTGAAGGAGTTGATTTGTAGGATATATATCTAAAACATTGTAATATAATGTAATTTTGTCATGACTGAACGTAGGTATGTCTGTATGTAATAGCATCATAACAGGAAACATTCTACCTACGTTTCATAAGAACAACTTTAACAACACAAATTCAAAACTCATGAAGCTTTACAAGAAAATTAAAGTAGCTAACTGTCATGGAAAGGAGTAGATATCCATAAAATATATTTTTCAGGGGCTTCATGATATGTCAAACTTTTGAATAAGACTTTTCTGACGTTGCATATTTCATGAAATGTTAATAATTAATAATTTCTTGACTTCCATGACAACTGTTTATTGATTTTTTTTATTAGTTATCGTCTTTATGATATACAGTTCCAAATATATTTTAATGATGTATGTTAATTATTTAAGTTAGGTTATTCTTTTAGTAGTGTATAATAGCGATGTATATAAAAATAATATTTATTACATTAGTTTAAAGTACACCAAATGGAGTGATAGCTTGTTTTTATGCTCTCTGTTATTTGTACTTCAAGCATCTTTCATTGTTATATCTACAGTATTTTATAGATGGATTCGAGGAAAAACTGTTCCACATGACGTACATCTAAAACGGATTTTAATTATTAAATTTGGGTAGGAAATGTAAAAATCTCGTTCCCGTTATTACAACGCTATCAAAGTTTAGATTGGCGTTGTCAGATAGGCAAGTCCCACTTTACCCTGATTTGTGAGACAGCCTAAGCACCGATATATATTTTCATCAACGTTATTTATACGAACAAGTTACTTTTATAGCGTTCTTAGGAGCACAAAGTGCGAGAAATGTCTTACAAGCCTTTGAAAAAATGTTTCCATATGTTACATTCATTTTTTTGTTAAGCTTACCCCGTAGATATTTTCTGTACATATTATTACAAAAGATGCAAAATAGTAAATATGAGTATTCCCTCTTCTGCAAATAATGTCTGACAGGCCATATTTTAGACCGTAGATCCTAGTCCCAAGGTGGATATTTAGACACGAGTGATATCATATCAACATTTTTGTATAATTGCACTTTCGAGTAGGTTTTGGTTGGCTGATCTGTTTTATTCATTCATCACAGTAATCTTTGATATTACATCTAGTTTAAGTAATTTAGAGTCACAATATAGTTTCGAATATAAGTGTTTGGCTATTCATGTTTTTATTATTATTACTTTAATTTAAATAAATACCGACAGGAAAACCCAAGTTGACTAAAGTATAAAGTATAAACATAAATGTTTGGTCAGACTTTGTACACATTTTATACTCAAATACCCGTACCACATAATTCGAATTTGTAAGCGTATGAGTATTTGAATGTATGTCTCGCGTCGACTTAATGAAATTATCATAAATTGGAAGAGAGAGGATAATGGGTAAAAGAGATTGTTACAACCGTTTTGTAATGAAGAATAATTTGCTAATATTATTTAAGGCTGGTATGAATACTATATGTGATGCACTAAAAAACACGTATTACGCCTTTTTTTCTATGAAGCAGCAATGAGTATGTCTCATTGAAGCTGTGTGAGTTGGGTTCTGAAATAAAGAAAAACTATAGTGCAGTCTAGGGCCTAAAAATCGTACTTACATATTTTCATAAGATATGTATACAAACCGAGGCTACTGCACGTGTAGTGACATAATTAAAAAGAAATCTTTATAATAAATAAATGACTTCTGTTTTTTTTATTAATATTAAAATAATAACAGTTCTTCATGTATGCATTTAACAACGACCTGAAAAGAACACACGTCTTAATACTTTGAACAATGTAATAATAGCCACAAAAAAATAACACGGTGGAACTTTCATAAATTTTATTCGGTAACTTTATCCAAAGGTCTTTGTAAGCAAAATCGGTAATTGATCGAAATTTCTTATGACTGAATTGCGAAAATGTTATGTTGAATTGTGAGGTTTATAAATATTATTTCAGTGTTAACGTTAATGTTATAAATAGTATTGTAAGTAAAATTTCTTGTTTTTTATTATTACCACATAGATTATTGTCTGATGATTAGTCTGAATGAATATTGTCTATTATATTATTTACATATAGTTTTATAGTTTGAACGGTAGTCGTTTATTACATATATTTACTGCTCTTGTATGTATTAATTATCTCTATCAGGCATTGAATTAGTGATAGTATATAGCATTTTAACAGAATTTAATGTATTTTTGCTACTAGTATTTATGCCTCTGTGTATTGTTATATACTTATATGTACATTATCTAACTGTAATGGATTAAGGGATCATACATTACACACCGTATCGGCACATTGTTGCAATAATACATCACGTTTAAACTTAGCAGTTCCTTAGTAACCTTAATAACGTACTACATTATCAAATGTTTAAATCATAAAAGATAGTAAATTATATTCAATTATTATATCTCCATCAATAAGTTATGATAAAAATTATACCCAAAAGTATTCTTACTTCTAAGACATAATTTTATTTAGCATCATTTACCTTATAATAGAAGAATCGTTATATGATAAAAATCATTATCATTACATAGTATAAAACAAAGTCGCTGTCGCTGTCTGTCCCTATGTATGCTTAAATCGCAACGGATTTTGAAGCAGGTTTTTTAATAGATAGATAGAGTCATTCAATAGGAAGGTTTATTTATATAATATATGTACACCCGTGTAAAACCGGGGCGAATAGTTAGTTATTTAATAAATTAAATATCTACTTATGTTAATTATTGAATATCTAGGCCGTCATTCGATTTATAATTACCTACAGACAAACTCTTAGGAGGTGATTTGGATTATTTACATATATTTTTTTTTGTATTTGGTTTTATTATTGTTTAAAAAGGTTTGAATATCACTTAGGTGTTTTTCTTCATGGGAAACAATTTTAATTAATTTATATTATGTAATATATCCAACCATAAGAGACCTTTATACCTTAATTTGTTATTACAGTTTGCTATGGTTTTGCTCCTGTCTAAAATCTTAATGGGCCTTTATGAAATTTTCTTGACTTACTCATTGGAAGAGGAATATATATTGCTTTGGAGACCACAAAAAATAGTACTAAGGCGAGGCGAACTATGACGATCAAAGTTTTCCATAACCCAAGAGTAAGTTTAAAATTTTAATAATTCTTCTTCAAACAAAGTTCTTGAAGTCAGCCGATTACAATTCAAGCTCATCATGTCCTTTGGGGATTATCAGTCGGAGTACTAAACCATTAAGCTACCACCCTCTCATTTAGCTGTAATACCCTACCTACTACTAAACATTTACACACACACATACATACATATATGTATCCAACCCTATTACGCAGTCAAAACAAAACAGCTGCTAAATTCCGTATGTGTGTGTACAGGAGTTGTCTCTTGCGAATAATACTGAAACATGCAATCTCGTTGCAACTACAGGAGGTTGCCTCGCCAGTTGCCCTGTTAAGAAAATGTTTTATTGCCCCTACAAAATCTTCCGTGTTTCGAGAACTCGCCCGTACTGTATGACTGGCTACAATGTGACGGGTACATCTTCAGTTGCAACTATAATCGTAAAATCCACTGTTAAGACTGATTCAACTGCATACCTCTACACATTTAGGAAAATTATATATTTTTTGCCCACACTTATTCTACATTGTATTTAATTTAATTGCAAAATACATAGGTTAGTGTAACAAATGTGTTTTTGTGTTTTATATAATTATTATTATTTGTTTTGTCATATTAAGGAGCACATGATTGACTGTAGCCTAAAATTAAAGAATGAAGAAAACTGCGTGAAAATTCGTTTAATAGATTATCACGCATATATATATATATATATATATATATATACAGAAGTACTCAGAACTATATTTTGTAATAAACATAGATATATGTATTTATATTAGATAAGTACCTACCGTTATTATATGAAACATTATGCGCCTAAAATAAATGTATTGTTCAATAATAATAAATATAAATCACTTAGATATTTTATATGCTGCCATTGTCACTGAAAACTGAACTGTCACTGAACTGAAAACTTACATAAAAACCTTAGCTTGTAAGTTTATCCCGCTTTATGTCGCAGCAATGTAGTCCGAAATAAGCTGTCGATAAAGTACCTACAGATTTTCGGAGTATATTTTGTTACTCGTCTAAAGTTGTTTAAATTATTATTTTCACATATTTATATTCGTTTTGTAGTGCAAATAATATAGTGTTTAATATGTATTTACTATTTTTACACATAATACGAACAAGCAATATACAGAAAGTTTCGTTTTAAACAAAATAAAAATATAACTGTTTTAAAACATGTGAAAGTCTGAACAGAATATCAAGGTACAATATTAATAGTTTTGCATAAACACTATCACACTCGCCACGTATATCCCCTAAGCACGAAGAAGATGGCGAAAATAAAACTTTGCAGACTTTTCATATGTATTCGGAATCGCTATGTGCGATACATCTCTAGGTATCTGCTAATGTTAAATATATATACCATATGCAAATTTGGATGCGAACCGCAAAATGATAAATTGATGTGAATAGTAGGTTACTGTTTTCCTACCACATAACAGAAAATGATGCAAAGCACGTACTCAACCATTTTACGTGCCGTTTCTCTAGTGGACTACCGACATAGACTTGGATTGTAGCTGCTTAATTCTCCTGGCAGTGAAGCAAAAAACGGAAAAAAGGAATACAAAAGGCGAGCCAACAAAATGCTTGCGGGTCTGGTGCGATGGATTATGAACCATGCGTTTGAAGGAATAAAACTCATAGGAGACCGAATAGTTTTACGGTGGATGTATTCGCGAGCTTCATTTGGGCAAAGGGAGGTCAAACACTTAAACTCCGGAGATACAAGATTGCAGACGAGTTGAGGCAAACGAAGCAAGCCTTATGAATCGCTTTCGTAGATGCAAGAGGGAAATTTGCAGAGTCCTACAGTCATATATACAAACCAGTTGGAGATACGAGTATTTGTTTCATCCTTAATGTAGTTCTTAACTAAGTAGGTATTCAAATTGCTTATCCAATGAATAGTGACTCAGTGAGATTAAAATTATCCTTTCCATCCTTGAATATAGTAATCTCATATTACGGAAGGATTGATATCCAAACCCGTAATTAAAATGATGAAATATATTTTATTAAAATATTTGCAAAATATAAAATGAATTAGGAAAAAGAAATTTAAATGAAGTTTATGGATGTGATGTTTATTTTTGTGTGTAACATCAATACACATCAGATCCAATTTCAAAAGGATTTTTATAACAATTCCCGTTGTAATATTAATGTAAAACAAAAAAAAATTGTACCTTGCCATATTAAATTAAATATATTTTATTGATAATCTTAATGTTTTATATACCTATAGATGGACCAGATATCATGCAATAAACATGTTAGATATATATTTTTTATTTATCTAACATGTGTATTGCATGATATCTACTTATGATACATGCCGCCAATTACAGCTATTTTAAAAAACTAGGCTGTTACCCCTTACGTAAGATAACGTGTGAAAAATAAATGGCCTTTTTCCCGTGGAGCGGGTGCGAACGCGACGCATCAGCTATTTCTAAAGGAACGCAAATACACGCACATTGAGGTGAGGAGTGCGTTTGAATCGACACATACTCGTACCTACTGACTAGCGTTCAGTGCCGTCGCAATGTCAACACGAACTAAGGCATTAGAGTGTCCCTATTCCTGTACAGGAGCTTTAAATATGACACGTATAGAATATAAATTCTTATTGAAACTAATATTATATAGACAAAATATTACCTACGTATTGAATAAACTTAAAAAAATATGGAACGTATTTAAAAAAGCTATATAATCAACGATTAACATACCTAGCCAAGATTACTGTTACATTTCCCTCTATAAAAAACGATATGTTTTTAAATATACTTTATCGTCAAAAAAATTGAGAGTAATATTTTCTAGAGTTATAAAACGGGGGTGGGACGCTCGCGTAAAATAAAATGTACTGCAAATAAAATAAATATAAGTACCTATTCGAATATTTTAAATAAAATCTATATAAACAAATTCCATTAAGGGCAGTGAGTAACATAAAATGTGATTCCATGTAAATATATCACAGACATTATTGAGCATATGGATTGAGTTAGAATCATACATCCGTATAAATGATTTGGTTACTAGGTATGTATAATGTTAATTACTAATTAGAAGAGCTCAGTTAATTTCATTACAAATTTTCAGCTACAATTGCTTTTCGAACCGACACAGAAAAATGACATGCGCATGTGGCTATGTTTGTCACAGGTTAATATATATGACATATAAAATAATATTTTATTATCATATTATTTTCGCATTGTGTAATCATAAATAGTATAATATTTTTATAACCTTACTTTTACATTAAAATACAAACCAAAACACCAGATTGTAATAACGTATTATTATAGAGGTCTTTGGTTGAACCCGGAAAAGAAAAAGGGAAAAGGAAACATGTTTGCCGTCAACAGGAATAATAAAAATAATTTACTTATATATTACGTACTAAAGGCATAATTCAAAATTTTCTTCAGATCGATAACGTGAGTATATTAGTGTATCCATTTAAGATTGCCTAAGCTTCCGATTGTTGTGAGTTCAATTTCTGCACAATTTATATTTCATTTAGTATTATTTGTTGAATATGACTATCTGTTCTATTTGTATATCTATCTGTATGAATACACGCGTCATGTATATAGGAAGCACCTACCTATATTATACCTACCTATTATTATTTATATATATTACTTGTGTATTTAAGTAAACGTATGTATAATGTTATGATATGTAATAATTATTTGGTTGTTAGTTAATAATAATAATTATTATTATTTATTTAATTTCACTTATTTAGTCCAATTATGACTACTTACACAGGTAGATCAACAGTTAGGCAATATTTTCTCGTAACTATTAACAAATTCGTAACAAAGATCGATATTCCTACAGCCAAAAATTATTTAACAAAATATACTTACAACCTTGGGACTGTTGGGACTCATTGAAACATAAAAGAGTAGGTACTTACCCCAATCTGTTCTTTTAATCAAAGCGGGAAATTTTAAAAATATTATTTTGTAAGAGTAATAACTTGATTCATTTTTGAAATATTTTCTTTTGATGTTCTATTTCGAAGGTGTTCGTAATTACTGATTTTTATTTTAATTTTTAAGAGGAAACAAATGTTTTTCTTCGTTTAAAAACCTTTACAGTACTCTTGTTTATGTACAGTGACAGGTGAAAAGTAAACAAGTCAAGAAGTCACTCAGTACCTATTATAGTTTATAATATAATAAAATGTAAATCATATAATTGCTGACTGTAATTCTCCATATTATATCATCAATACATAGTATAAAATAAAGTCCTTGTCGCTGTCTGTCCATTCCTATGTATGCTTGAATCTTTAAAACTACGCAACGGATTTTGAAGAGGTTTTTTTAATAGATACGAGTGATTCAAGAGGAAGCTTTATATATATAATATTTGTACATCAGTGCGAAGCCGGGACGAATAGCTAGTTTTTTTATAATAATTAAACATTTATGAATAACTATCTACATAAAAACACTTAAATATGATTAGAAATTGAGCATAATATCTTTGTAAAATAGAATTGAACCAAATACACGAAAATAAACTATCTTATGTATATTGAGGTATTTGGTTTGTTTTTATTTTTTACGAATTGTTTTAATTTTTGCGAATGCTACAAATTTGATAAATATTCATGTGACATCACCCAAAGTGCATACGAGATATTCCAACATCTCTAGCCTTCACTAGTTCAGATTATTAAGTGACATTAGTCCGGGCGAGGACACGTTATAATACATGAACATATATTGTATATAGTGAATAATTCCTTAGCAGTGCTTCATTGCATCTAATGCTTGCACCTAGTCAATCTGTAAAATCCGCTTTACGTTACTTTATAATACCTAGTTTGTTGAAATCCGATTAAGTAGGTCAATCTGGTGTATTACGTATTAAAACTCCTATAGAATAATATGCATAATAAACAAATTTGTACAAAAACTCTCTCAGAATAATCCCTCTTATCGCTTAGATGTACCTATTCCTGGAAACGTTTCTAATTACCACAAGTCACAGCTAGTGGGTAGCGGTTTGTCTTTACCACGCTATCAAAGGGTTTGTAAGTGACAGCACTCACAAAGTAAAGCTGTTTCTTTTTTTGTGTTCAAAAAGAAAAACGATTTATTAAAATTTCTTGAACAAGTTGAAGGGAGTTGTTTGTTCGACAGTTATAGGGGTATAGGTAACTATTATGTGAAAATAATTTTATTATAGCTAAAACTGTAACTTCATACTTAGTATAAGAAGTACATAAAAATTAAATACTTAAGTAGTACTGTATCATATTCACAAAATAAACATATTCTATTTACATTTGTTTATTGAACTAAGCTTGTAATAGCAGTTCAATAAAATAATAAATATTAAAAAGTGTTAATATTAAGTTGAATCAATATTATTTCTATTATTTTTATACCTACTGTTAATAATCTGAAATATTAATCAAATGTCCCAATTTTTATGAGATGTATATAATGAAACTGCTGCGGTTTGATTATTTATTTGTTCGCTTTTACACAAATGGATCGTAGATTTTAATTGCTTCGGTTATTTTATAAATTATACACACCTATTAATGAAATTATTTTTGAAACTTATAGATGAAATTAGATAATGGATATATCATCATCGTTTATTCGATTCTACAGATTATGAATTTTTAGGATTCTAATTTAAATAGTGATTTTGTAAAAAATGACCGACAATAGAAAATGTAAGCTCACTAAAGCACAATATTTTAAATTTCGTTTGCAAATAAAAAAATATGAAGGCGTAAGACATTAATCCGCAGGCATTAGAATACAGTTGTATCGGGGTTTAAAGAAAACAGAGTTCAAAATGCAAATACTATGCATTTAAGGATAAAGAGAGATTTATTCTTAAATGCACAGTATTTGCATTCTGTTATTATTTCATATAAGAGACAACGAAATGGTCCACCGGTATTTAGCAAAAGGTAGAACATAAAGTTAGAATTAGATAAATCATTAGTGTTATTAAGATCAAGTCAAAAGTTATCGAATTATATGAATAAATCAAAACACAGCATAATATAAAGTTAGAAGACGAAGCGCCGCGCAATCCTCTCCGTACAGACTCTGTTGTAAATCCAAATCGTGAACCAACATTAATCGTCCGTAGAGAACCAACTAGTTTCTCTAATTATTTCCTCGCCTTCGACCCTACGGTTTTGTCTCTCAAATTGCTGTATTCAAGTAATGACACCATTAATTCCCCAACTCAATTGTATCTTTAGCAGGTTACAAAATAGAACAAAATGGCTCATCCCCATTTGTTGTCGTTATAGAAATATTTTAACTATAAATTAATGGTCGTCCATTTACCAATTGTATATTCAATCATTTAAACGTTAGCTGAAATCTTTAAAGCGAATAGTCAGTTGACGAAGGGATAACAAATTGGAAAGAGATTTTGTATGAAGTCGTCTTATCACCTACCATCAGAAATATTTTGATGTCATATTTCGCTTATAAAGCTATGCAAGCGACGCGAGTGAGAAACAAGTAATAAAACTATTTTTTGTTAGTAGCCGCGTCCGAGTGGAATTTTTGCTTTACTAGCTTGCAGGAACACTGTATTATTCGGAACAAAAACTCTTGTTTATCCTTCCCAAGAATGTCCAAACATAACTTGATCTGAATACGCCGAGCATGAAGCGTGAAGCGAGATTAACAACCGTTTTAGGGTACAGTAGTGGGCGAAACATTTTAATAAAATATTTTTTGTAATATATTGTTGTTTTGTGTCATTATCAATACAAAATATTTACTTTGACTAATTATAAAATAGATTACATAAATGAATATAATACAATACATAATATTTTTTTAGAAATAAGTTTAGTAATAAAATATCTTTACGTGTTACCTCTACAAGAATTTTTAGAATGACATTATTTCATATAGCTAACTGAGAGTGTGCCTAGAAAAGTTCAGAAATAGGATAGCAGAGCGTTTCTATTACAAAGGTTTTAGTAATTACAAATGCTCCTCATTGGTGTTCACTATTCAGAAACAATTGCTATTTGACTTGGAAATAATGCATCTGTTTAACTGAATAGTAATTTTGAGTTGTATTAATTTACTACTGCCTTTAATCCCTGACTTTTACTGGCATATTCGATTTATTACTTTATTTTTTTATATATATTTTCTTTTATTTTAGGCACAGAAACAAAATGTACTCAATTTATAAAATACTGTTGACAAAACCCTTGTAGAAAATTATAAAAAAAAACTAACAACGTTCAACTAGCGAATATGTTTCGTGGAATTACTTTGGTCCATGGTATAATCCTAGTATTAACTAAGGTCTATCTTTAGTCTGTATTTTGTAATAAGATAGTTAGTTTTTTAAATTAACTTGCTTTATATTTATTACTAGTTCTTGCGTGTAATATAGCTTATGGTTCTCTTCTTAATAACGTACCTAATATATTTTTTAAATCGGTTAACTACTTTTTTTATATTGTTCATTACAATCTTAAAAACATGCAGAAATAATTTTTTTAGTATTATAGATAAATAATATAGCCTATAAAATCAAATACCGATCATTCGACACTGATTTCGCAGTTATATTTTATTAAATAAATGGTAAGAAATTGTTCACCTATAATTTTGTTAGGATTTCCAATATCATGCTGAGAACTGAGTAAGGAATTGTGTTATGCTTTCGGATCTACTAATGTCTTTGCTATATTTACCTTCCAAAACAGAACACATCTCGCAAGTTGCTTGGCTGCAGAATTCATATTCATATTCATATATATTTGTGTCTGTATATCTATTTGTAACTTTTTAACCTCTAAACGACTGAACAGTTTTGGCATGGGCTACGTGGCTACTAACATAATAACCTTTATCTAAAAAAATGACGCTGTCTCGTCATCTGTCCCACTGACGTCAACAAAATCCATACTATTACTATAAATAATATCAGTCCTTCTGACTATGTGATTGCCATCGTTTTGCGAGAACCGTCCAGGATAATTTTTATCAAAAAAAATGAAAGTGAATGCAACTTTACACAGAAAAAATAACAGGTAAAACCTAGTCATTAATTAATGTTTCAATTCCATCTTGCTTGCGCCTAAGACTCCACAATAATACATCTGTGCAATCACAGGTCGTGTTTATTCAAGTATCGTGGTATTTATTTGCAAAACTCTCCAGGGATCCACTGGTTACGTCGGCCTAATTTCCAAACGAAAGCTGAATAAGCAATCGATTGCAGATTCGATAAACATATAATCAAATACTGACGAGATTGAATAGACGAAAACTAATTCAGGAAGTTTCTGCGTAGCTTCGTAAAGTGTGCAGTTCTAGTGTGTTACAAATATTTGATAGTGTTTACTTCATCATCATCATCATCATCATCATCATCATTTGCTTCTTCCTTATCGCATTAATTGAGGGTCGGCGTAATATTTTTTTCGGTTTCTATATAATGTTTACATGCTTACATTTATATTAATACCTAATATAATGTTTCACTGTTCAGTAGATTATAAAATATAGTGAATTAATTAAAAAAATATATTTTTATAGTGACATTCATAATCTTCTAGATTATCGGCAAGTAACGCTGTCCTTTTGTCTGTTTGTTACATTTTCATGACTGAACGGCTGAGCCGATTATCATCAAATTTGATATGTACGAGTTTGGACTGAGGAAGACAGTGGCGGGATTATCTTATATATATTTTTTATATTCATTAATATTCAAATCAAAATCCAAAAAATATTTATTATTCAGGTAACACACATAAAAAAAATGTATAAAACAGTGTCATAAAAACTGATGAATTCATTCATTTCATTGTACGGAATATTATAATTGCAAAATTCAACTGCAATACTTTTATTGGTCTAGCAATGATTGCTTTACAATTCAAAAAGAGGTTTTCAATTAAACGGAAGCCCGAATGAAACTGTTTGAAAGCGACACACATGAAGTTCTACATTGAAAATAACAAGCATGTTTTATAATTTCTCTTTTTCATTTGCCTTTGATCCTGTAATTAATTGGCAATTATTTATAAGTAGTAGTTAATTGATAAAATAATTGATCACTGAACATATGACCATTGGTGTTCGTTCAATTGAGCGATATATATGATTGATATCGACAAATAGCCTATATTGTTTTTTTAAAACCAAATAGGAATCTAGCTATTAATAAGAGTAATGTATGACTTCATCTAATATTTTTGAGATAAAAGATTGCCAATGTTTGTCATCGTAATACAATCTATCTTTACGTCAAATTTGATTAAGGTCTGTTGAACTGTTTAGTCGAATTGGTAAAAAATGAACTGATAGTTAGACTTTCGCAATTGTAATAATTATATATATTTAGACGATTAAATGGCTGCCCATAAGGTCGATGCTCAATCAAAATATATAAAATCAAGTGTATTGTACATTTCTCTATGAATCTTAAAACACATTTTTTTTAAAAAAAAGGGCCTTTAGAATACTTATTGTTATAATTAAAATACGATCAAATTTATTGATCTCTACTATCTGCAGGCTATTTATAAACTATTTATATAAATTAAATCCCGCGCTAACATAATTAGATTAAAATCTTGTAATCGTGGTACGATAACGTGTTGTTATGATAATTATTATTTTGTTCGAAGAGTTCTTAATAAGGCAATAAAATGCCAACTATAATAAAGTGCCAAGAGCTTTTTGTCTGAACATTAATTTGCCTTTTTTAATTTCTGTTGACTATTTCGTTTATAATTAATGTTTATCTATCTGTTTAATTCTAATGA
Organism: Achroia grisella; assembly: GCF_030625045.1. Taxonomy (NCBI): domain Eukaryota; kingdom Metazoa; phylum Arthropoda; class Insecta; order Lepidoptera; family Pyralidae; genus Achroia; species Achroia grisella. The sequence goes on from NW_026712703.1 coordinate 2,617,679, forward strand.
ATTTTCAGTAATGTTTTATACTAGGACAGGAGAAATATCTCAAATACATATTATCGCGCTTTTATTTTAGAAGCTGAGCAGTGACATTATCTTTTTAAACTCAATCTTAAACAGTAATCCTGTTTCAATTTCTTTATAATCAATTAATCTACATATCAAACATGCACATAATAATTAAACAAATAATATATTTTTCAAAAATCGACTGGAAGTTGAATTCGTATGTATTTCTAAATATTAAGTCATAAGTTACATGATTTTCAAATATTCCCTATAATTTAGCCACTTCAGATCTACTTTGCAGAAATTACCTTAACTTCTGCAAAGCCGATATAATATGATAATTAAGTGCATCTGAAATTGAATCTACTTTTAATATCACAGTCGTCAACAGTTCTTTCCCTCGCCAATAATATATTTATTAAAACATTTTGACAGTAATCATTCGAAATCAGTCCTTTTGTATTCACAATTCAATTCTAAGTAAACCCTTTGAGTATACAATTTAATTTCACTCAGTGTATTTGTAATGTTTATATTACGTACACGTAACATGTACACATGTATACAATACATGTCTGCTTAATTCCTGGTATACACGTAGAGGTTTTATTTGTACAATTTTCTAATGATGGTTAGTTTAGGTCAGTTTGGCAGAATACATAAATAAACTACGATATTTCAGGCACTCATAAGAAATTTACAGTGTTATTAAGACCATCTCGTAGCCGAATAATTTCTGAATCACAGTATGCTTGCAGATTCATTACCTAGTAAGGTCGAACACTTACATTTTGTTGTCAATATAAGAACATAAAGATATATGTATGTTGGCTTATGTCTTTATAAATATATTTACATTATACATACAGTATCTGTGTTACTCTCTTTATTATCTTTACGTGAGTGTTTAATACCTCAATGTTTGTGCCTTAAATTCAGTATATGTATACGAGAACATGCTCAATAAAAATACATATGTTTCACTGATTCTGCTTACAGTCCGCTCGAGACGAAAAATGGTAAAATAATATGATTTCGAACGTTGGAGAGAAAAAATATAAACTTCATGATAATTTATATTTACTTAAAAATCATTGGTCATTTTTAACCAAGCTAACGTCTTTGTCGTCTAAATATTTCTTATATAGGAGTCAAATGAAGTGATCGTACGTGACTATATGTATATATATAAATATCCCAACTTCAATGATGTGGTAGGTATATTATACCTACATAGATATGCATATATACCTACCACATATATATGTGGTGTGTTTTATCATGATATTAAAACACTTTACAGCACTTTTATTATTTATTTGAATAATAAAATCTTAGCATTAACTACACGTCATCGTCGTCGTCTTTTCACCTCCATTACACTCTTACTCTCTCTTTCACAAACACACATTATATCTCTCTCATTCGTGAATCTTCGTTCATACTCGCGTCTGTCACACCATCTCACAGTTATACCTACGTCTGTTTCACCCGTCTATTATCTCACCCCCACATATATATATACCCCCATGTATATAAACAATTTTTAGCGACGTAGACTTTGTAAGAATCGTCTGAATGAGTACCTCAGTCTCACTTATTTCAAACAGCTTGGATATATGAGATCTTAGTTTTTCATTAATAGCAATGCATGCGATATCCGTAGTGCTGTTCATGTATATAGTTGAAAGTGACCAATTAACATCAGGCTATAAGCTTGTTTACCATTACAATTACATATTTTGTTATTTTAAGTTATACAACTGTATTATATTCAATTGCCCTCAAAATCAAAACGGACATTCAGTATTGTAGGTGCGCTCAGCCCGTAATAAAATAAATGTATGAAATGACAATAAAAACTTTCTTATTGTCTTGTGACTTTTGTGTGCATCAAAATACATTTCAGTGAAATAAAATATAAAAATATATATATCTACCTATCTCAAATGCATTTTTATTCACATCCATAAAAGAACATGAAAAGCGAAGGGTCTTCAAATACTAAAATGTAATAACATTCAACATATGAACACAGTAACTGCATTTAAGGATAGCAAATTATTTGCTCTAATTTTTGTCTCGCTATCCCATAAAGGACAGGGTGTAATAAATCACGTATTATTATCTATCATTGAACCAGATATTGAAAAAATAAGTTTTATTAACTTTAATAAATACGATATATTATTATTATCGGTACTAATATTATAAAGAGAGCGAGAAAGTTTAGTTATGCACTGAGAAAGTTATGCACTACAAATTCTTTCACTCCTTAGAAGATACATTATTCCTGAGAGAAACTAACTATACACAATATTAATATGTACAAAACTTACAAATTTATGAATATCCGTACGAAGGTCGGCGGCTTACTAGTATTATATCATGTATCTGATCCAAGAAGAGTGTAAATCGCCTTTTAATAATAAGCTATCAGGTAGGCTGTGGTTAAACAAGAAGTAGTAGTAGTAAATAGTATAAATTATCCAGTAAATATTGTCACTCAGCAAGACTTCAATCTCTGAAATTGCCACAAACTCAGAAAATAAACTTACTAGTTGTTACCTAACATAAACAGTAAAAATACATTGATTATAAATAAAAATCTAATCTGTGATTTTTATATCTAAATTACATATAATTACTATCCAGGTAAACGATACATCAAAGTGTGTGTATAGTTAATTGGAATTGGATTGATATTTACCCCGAATTCTGTATACATACACTACATTCAATGTAAATTCCGTTCTAATCCTAGGTAAATTTGTGTTAGATTCGTTGTTACAAAATTTGTTACTATAACGATGTCATGGTACTTTCCGACTACCATTTATTGAAAGTAGATACCCATTACTGTCAACTATTAACCACTATTTTGATAACTGTAAAAAATAATCAATTAATTAATTCCAACTAACAGATAATCCGTTAACATGATAATATTATATAATACTACCTGTCCCGGCAAACGTTGTTTTGCCTTAAAATAATAAAAAAATTTAGGGATGGACTACCCCTAACATTTAGGCGGATGAAAAATAGATGTTGGCCGATTCTCAGACCTACTCAATATACGCTCACAAAATTTCATGAAAATCGGTCAAGCTGTTTCGGAGGAATATGGGAACGAAAACTGTGACACGAGAATTTTATATATAAGATTATTCTATTTTGCGTTAACTATAATTTTAGAACTAGAAACTAAATATTGAATTGAATGTAGATAATAAGCTAATTCTATAATGTATGTAACACATTGTGTTATCTGCACAATATCTAACGATTTATCTATATTTAACCTAAACATACATTTGACCATTCATATGTAACAGATAAATAAAATCAACTGATTTTATTTACCTATATTTCAATTTGCCTTTAATGATTATTCGATTAAAAAATATTTCTCAACTAAGTTCATGAGACGCGTCGTGGGAAGAGATGGCGACCGCAACCGAGCCGAGTTCTACTGGGAGTCCAAAATTTGGACAAAGTTAGTTTGTTGCGACCACCGGACACGGCAAGCCACTTGATCGGTAAGCCGGCCACCACCCAAACACTGCCGCTCATACTACACCCAAGTACTTAGAACTTATTCACGTCTATCAGTTACGCTTCAATATTTAACATTTATTTTATATATCCACATATATCGAAATCTTCGCCAATTCTGACTCACTAATTTTAATAAGTGCTTATAGCTGTCTCATCGTTAATTGAAGCTTTTTTTGTAATACAATATTTCGGTTGCAGTGAAGCTTACTAAAATGCTTAACTGGGCATAGGTAAGTGACTACCGCAAACACAATATGCCAATATGACAAACTAAGCAAGAAAGTGGATAATACGATCAAACTGATCGAACGTGCAGACATCGCTGTATGGGCGCAATTCTCTTTGCCATTCCTTTAAATGGTAAACAGAACTAAATAGAAAAGCAAACTGATACAATCTTTGTGTTTTCATTACTTATTATAATTATTAATAATCGATTCCTGCACCAATTTTTGGTGATTGATACACCTCTAATTTACTGGAATAGAGTATTCCAAATTCTAAATTTAAATATTGTGAAGCCTTTAAAATTTTGAAATTTATGTTCCTGATTCAAATATTTAAATTATTATATATACGTATCTCATATCAGGTATTAATTGATGCATTCGCTGCGCAAATAAGTAATCATTGCGATTTTGCTGCGTTTACTCATTTTAATAAAAGAATAGTGAGATTACTGTAGGCAATATAAATTTTGTTACGGTTAAAGTTATTTTTATTCGGAGCAAAATATACTTAGGATCTGTTCGTTTTGTAATGAAGATTGAAATACCACAGAATTGTTAAGTTCGGTTTTGAGACTAAAATACATTTAACTATATATACGTTTTATATACCTACTTACCAAAAACTACGATAGAAATAAATTGGAAATATTTCTCCATGTATTATTTGGTGTGCCTATCATGGTGTGCCTAGAACTGTTTTAAGGGTGAGATGTGACTTTGAATTACTGGTTACGAAAATTTACTATTATCATATAATATACTAGAAGTCTGCCCCGGTTTCGCACGTGTATTTACTAAAAATTCAAAATGTTGTAGGTTGGTACTAATAATGTGTCCTAGTTTATAGCAGTGATACTATTGCATATTTTAACATGAAAAAATGGTTATTGTGATATAACTGTAATAGTTACACACATAATATTTGATTGAATATTTGTTACACTAATATATAAATCATATGGTGTTCATAGCGATGTATGAAACTTGAAAGATGTAGTCACCACTTTCCATGAAATACATTAATGTGATATGTCTTATTAGCTTTTTCCAATTACAAAAAATACAAAAACCTATTTTAATCATCACAAATTAGTATCTTTAAGAATAATAATAATCTTTAGAACAAAAATATGCATATTGTATCAGGTCACTACATTTTCATGAATATATCATTTAAACATTTTTGTAGACATACATAACCTCATATGAAAAGAACAAGAGCCGGAGATTTTTTCTTAGTTCAAATGTGAATTATGAGCTGACGTTATCAATTTTGATTCGATTTGAATACGGAGCAAGTAACTGTCTAAATCTGTGCAGAAATACTGATATTATCGCGTGACATACCCACAATACAAATTGACAATCTCTTTTTTTACTTAGGAGAAATATAATTGACGCATTGTGCAAAGGCATTCCTTATTATTTGGACACGCTAACCTGAAAAAGATGCCTCCGTATCTACGATATGTTTACAATCAGGCAACAGTAGAATGGGCCACACACATGCAATCTAAAACTGTAACCAGCAAGCCACTGGTTTACGGGCCTAATAACTATGCGAATTAAACGGAACTCGTTTTACTGTTTCCCCTAGCTGGTGACTCGTATTATTCGAATCCTTGTCGTGACTCGTAACAGATGAGTACGGTATATATACACCTACAAAAAAATTAAAAGTCCTTCATAAAGAAATCTCACTTCACTTGATTGCGTACCATAATGTAACTTGGAGTGAATAAACAAGAAATATGCGGCCGCTTGTGTTTTGTTTCAGCTTTATAAAGCGGGGCGCCTTTATGGTTTATAGCTCAATAATATAGGCCGTAAAAAGGCCCGGACCCTTCGTGGATCTTACTCTGTTTCACAATTGAGTCATCGTAGTGAGTCCTCTATACTCCTTCAGGACTTCTTGAATAATTCCGCTTTGTAGGTAACAACGTATTTCGGGCGGTCTTCTTTGTCAACTGTTTTATCTACGCTACTGTTCCTTACATTATTATCTGCGTATCTTAATATTTAAAATAATACGTATATTTACATAATACAGAGAAATGGTAAGTATAATTATATGAGAGCGTCGTGCCTTAGTGGTTTACTAGATCGCCGATTTAAGTCCAAAGGAAAGGAGTTCGAATCTGGCTGACACCGAAATCTTTGTGTACTTAACAATTTATATAAATTAATAATCTGTTATCTATGTATTTTCGTGCGATAGTATCAAAACAAAATAACCCAAGTCCAAGAGAAAACTAAGCATTTGCTACATCTGATTCAAATGTACCCAGCGAAAAGTGAGGATATTAAGTGACAGTTGTTTTTGTTCCATTTTTTCATTTTCTGCACGGTCAATACTACACTTCTACTTTTTATTTTTTCGTCTATGCTTTTGTATGCGTTTGTTCACGTTTTATGGCCGCTTTTGAAAATATACATACGTAATTTAATTGAAAATAATATTTATTTTATTACCAAAATTTTACTTGGTGAGACGACGTTTATAAAACTAATCTACTAAAACTAACTAAAAATCTTTAAGTGGGCACAGGAAATTATTCGATATCGAAAGTACGTTACCTGATTAGTAAAATGACGTCAATAACTTGTTAAAAACAAATTGAGAAACACTAAATTTAGACTCTATACACTCCACACAATTAGTATTAGATTACAAGTCTGGTTTTCGTTTTCTTATTTTAATAGGTTACTTTAATGTCTATTTTTAAAATGATAAGCTTAACTTTTAACATGTTAGTGATAGGTACTATTTTACTTATTAAGTAACGTATTATCGATATTGGTTTAAGTCTTTTTAATATCCATAATAGTTATGGTATAATGGACTTAATGATACCATTCATACATTAAAAATTATACTCAAAGCTGTGCTATGGTTCCAGATGTTACTGTCCGTATGATAAATTTTTTTTCGTTCGTTCATTCTCTTTATTATAATTATCAATATAGACTGTATACGCGACATTCACTATTAAATTTATTTCATACTCATTTATCATAACATAACTAATATATACATATTAGGTGTGTAGTTTATTGAGATACTCCAATGTTTTCAGTATTATTTTATGTGTTTAATCTTTTTATTAAAAGTATAACACTAATGTTATTGAAATACATTTGTAAAACTTATTGAAATTAAACAACTCCGTATAATTTATGACATTTGGTGTAAATAAATAAATATACCAGTCCTGACAATACTATCTGTTTACATAAGTATACGATTAAAAGTAAACTAATCAGAATTATAGCAAGCTATTAAATTATTCGAATATGAAATTGGAAACAAACAGTTTTAGATTTCACTATTACATTGAATGTAGGTATACCTTTTTAATGACCATAATTTATTAGAGAACAATCTGAGCTGTATTGACGAATATTTTTTTGTTTCTAAACTGATTTGAATAAAACAAACACAATTATTGAAATGAAAATAAGGTTTACCGGATTATATTGTAAAAAATACACTTAAATCGGTTAGATTAGATTTGATCTAACTTAGTTAGGTTAGATTTCCACAGAAGCTTGCCCGTGGCAAGCAATTAAAAATCCTATAAATAATTATTTTTGATTCTGGTCTAGCATAGTAAAGATCCCAATTATGGTTGTTCTTAAATGTATTTCATATTTACATAGCGATCAGTAACATTATTTACCATTAGTATTATTATATTTATAGATTACTTATATATAATTGGATGAGAAACAATGTCGAGTATACATTAAAAAATAAAACTTTGCTGACTTAAAACTTCTTGGCACTTCACAACAGATTATTATTAGCTATCTTCGAAGCTTCGTTGATAGAATCACCGATAAAATTCATCCTTGACTTGAGAAAATTGCCAATGGTGGATATTTTCCTCAGGCGCAAATTGAAATACGCCACAGCGAGTAAAAAACTGTACATAACTAGCGCATGTAAAATATTTCTATCCATACAAAAATTGGTTCGTATCCTTTAAATTTATCATTAATTTATTTGATATAGACAAATAACGGTTGTACTACATATTATCCTATATTCACTAGACAAATAAAATTATTTGAATAAACAAAATGTTATTCAAATAAAATTTTGTTTATTCAAATAATGTTTAATTCCTAATTCGAACGCATGGTTTGATATTTAAATTCTATGTAACGTTTCGTCATATTTATAATTAATCTGAATCATACTGTGACTAATAAATAAATTTCACAAACATAAAGCAATTTTAACATTCCTTTAAAAACACTAATTAAAATAATATTGACTACACACTCGATAAGGAGCAATTCTAAATACATACATAGAAATTCTATGTATATATATCTGTAATCGTTGTTTCATAGCGCAAAATAGCTGTCAAATTAACCATCACACCCACGCTTCATTCCTTATAATATTTACCTATTGACACCCTTAATTTCTATATTTTAGGTAAATAATAAATGAATAGCATATTTCAAATATGTAAGATTGTAAATGTACTCCTAATTATAATTAAGACCCTTTAATTATAATAATTTAGAATTATGAATTCGCCGACTGACTTCCCTAAGATTAATATATACGAAATTCAAACAATATTAACAAGCATAATTAATTGAAGAGATAGAAGTAAATTGACTTTTCCAATTGGTTTTTTTTCGGAAGCCAAAGGAGGGGTATACAAGGGATTGTAAATTGTGTCTAAAGTATTTTATATTTGTCCATAACGTGAAATCCATTTCCAAATGCCAAAACGTGTGCTCTAAAATTTCAATAATCAGGTTGGATATGTCTCATTACTCTTAACATCTAAAGTCGATTCATTCATTCATAATTTAAGAGCTGTGCTCTTGTCGGTGGAACTCCCGCCACCTTCCACGATCTTCCATCAGTCCTTTTAGCTGTTGATACGACACGACTCCAACTTTTTCTTTAACTTGCTTGATATAGCTGTGTCTTGGTCTTCCCCTTCCTCTCTTTTCATCTATTTTTCCTTCAATAATGTTGTTAATTAGTTCGTTGTGTCGTATCAAGTGCCCAACATTTTTCCCCGCCCATTCTCAATAATACCTATGATCTGTCAAATTTCCTTTAATCCTTTCACGCACTTCTTCATTCCTTATTTTATCTTTCCAGCTAATTCTTTCCATTCTTCTCCAACACCATACTTCAAAGGCTTCCAGTTTGTCTCTTTCCTTTTGTGTCAATGTCCACGTCTCACAGGCATACAAGGCTATACTCCAGATGTAGGTCTTGATAAGTCGTTTCCGAGAGGACTTTGATGTATTAGCTCTGAAAAAATGTGTTTTATCATTAAATACCCTTTTTGCAATAGCTATTCTAATATTAATGTCCTTAGTACATCTGGAGTCACTGGTAATCAAACTACCTAAATATTTAAATGGGTACATTTTCAAATTGTATTTTTTTTTAATTCTTGTAGTATTTCTGTTATGGGGTTTATGTTTTGTTACTGTCATTATTTTAGTTTTTTTGGTATTAATATTTAGTCCATATGTTTTAAAAATTCTATTCATAACGCCCAAAAGTGTATGAAGCTGTGTGTAGTCTTCAGCTAGGGCAGCTATGTCGTCAGCAAATCTTATAAAATGTATCCTTTGTCCGTTTATTTGAATACCTCCCTGGTGTAATTCTATATTTCTTTGACTGCAGCTTCTATAAAGATATTGAAAATGACAGGTGAAAGTGGACATCCCTGTCGTACTCCCTGTTTAATTTTAGCTCTTTCTGTTTCATTTCCTATCTCTATTATAGTTTCTTGGTTTTTATAAAGTTGGTAAATTAATACAGAGATAGGAGATCTCTGTAATCTATACCTACGTCTTTTAAAATTTGCATCATTTTTTTCCAATTTACTTTATCAAAGGCTTTCTCTAAGTCTACGAATGCAATACAAGTCTCCCTACCGAGTTCCATTATTCTGTCCATTATTAAACGTAGTGCTAATACTGCTTCACGCGTTAAAATCTATTAAATATCAATATTTTTTTAATAAAAGTTTGTTATTTATATTATTATTATTATTTGAAGCTACGGAATTTATTTATAAAATTTCGAAGTACTCAATCGTCCGAACTGCACTTTCATTCCATCCATCCATTTCGAAGTCTGTAATTTAAAATATACTAGGTATACGTTTTGAATTATACACTTCGAAATGGATTCTTATTTTTTGTTATAACTCTGATTTGATATAAAAGAAGTAATATGATTCATTTTTACTCCCAAGCTCAGCAAGTGTTTATAATCTGAACAATGAACCCGTTCGCACTGATGTCTATTGAAGGAACGGCCGCGTATAGTATCGCACTATCGAAGGGATTTAATATGGGTTCGTTTTGACTGCCTCGTTCATATTCACTCCGAATACACCTGATACTTCATAAATAACATGCATTCATTAATAACTCAATTGTAGTTTGGAAAATAGAATTCCTATTTATAAAAACATGTTTCGGAATTCAAAGTATAGATCAACTAAAATCTAAATTATGTCAATACAATCTTGATTTTAATAATATTATAAACGCGAAATTTTGTAAGTAGGGATGTTTGTTACTCTTTTACACAAAAACTACTGAACGGGGTGTGATGAATATTTTATAGTAATATATAGCTTATGCATCTGAATAACACTATTGAAATTAATATATGGTAATTTAACGCGGGGGAAACCTAGTAGCTAGTACATAGATAATTGATATGAACGTTGGCTGGTAACTGTCCCGAGTATCTATTGAAGTCATCTATATCAGTGGTTAATATAACAAAAACCATAACACCGTATCCGACCACAGTTCGGCGAAGCCGTCACAAATTACAAACTAATCATAGGCCACCAATTGGGTCCCTCGGATAGGGTTAATTTTCCCAATCCCGACACCGCGTTAACGTTCTGCCCGTAACTGCCGCCCCACCAATTAGCTTTTACTGCCCTTGTGGCCCGATAACTACGCCACGAGACTTATCTATCGAATGAGGCGAGTATTATGCCCTAGTAAACACTAGTAGAATTGTATCTTAACATCGTGCCTTCTTGAACGATAATACAATTGTGATTTATCTTGATTCAAACATTGAGTGTGTTATGTGTTGGTCATAGATTAAAGTGATGGAGCAATAAAATACAAATTACCATAGTATAATAACGAATATTAGCCGCGTTGGCAACTACAGATCTATTTATGTTCCACCTTGTTACTTTTAATATATGGTTTACTTTTCTGTTATTAATAATATTACAAATGAAAAATAAAATACTTTAAAGTCAATTATATAATTATATATATAATTATAAAAAAAACAATAAAATCACAGAGATTTATTATACTATTGTTATAAAAATATTTTCTATTCGACACTAAATACAAGCAATGTTGAAATACAAACTTTCTTTTTGTATTTCAACGTAATAATTTTGCAAGCGCTGACGAAAATGCAATATGTTACTAGAGGCTATCGCAATATAAGGTACAAACCTAAACTTGTGTCAGTTCTTAGTATCTTTTATTACATCTTTGTCAGCAAACTGCCTTCTCAAAGATTCTAGATACATGATATGAGCACAATCTTTACTAAACTAATATTATTATATAAACGCGAAAGTTCGTGATTATGTAGGTATATTGTTGACACTTTCACGTTAAAAGTGCTGAACGGATTTTGATAAAACTTTAAAATAATATACCTCATATATCAGAATAATATGTAAATTAAAATTTATAAAGCTATTAAGAATATTGGAAATTAAGTAAACACATGCAATCGTCATTAAAAGTTGCAGTTTCAATGACTATCATCAAATCTCAGAGTCAAATGTATGTGTTTTGTTTTCGTGTAATATTTTTAAAATTAAATTTCTTTAATATATGTATGTAATAATAATATTATTTCTGTGGTGTAACTGTGAATGGAAATGCTATGTGTACGTACACGTGTAAGAGACTTGGATTCGAATCCTACCAGATCAAGCTATTAAAAAATTATAAGTGTTAAATTATTCTATATTTTTTATTAAAAAATAACTGTGACAGTGTCTCTATACAACAATTGAGTATATTTCGGAGTAACCTTCTTAGAAAAAAAATATATTTAGTACTGTCTCGTATTTGAAGTCTAATCTATAATCATTTATAATCAATCAATGAGCTAAATTTCTTCAATATATTATATACCTATTTAATCAAAATGTCCAAACTAACTAAAAGAAGTAAGACCACTATAGGTGGTAATAAATATAAATTATCTTCACATTCTCGAGGTCAATATTGACAGCATAAATTATAAACTATACCCTTGTCAGACCCAAGACAAGAAATTTGGCACCTAGTTAGACCCAGGAGACTTGAGAAAATAATGTACAACAAAATTCCGTTTTTGTGAGCATATCAATTATAGAATAAGTACACAAGATATAGTCATTTTGTAAAAGAAAAACCAAGGTGCACAGAAGAAAGAATAATATTCAAAGGTATTGTAAAATATTATAATATTTTTTAAATAGCTCATATTTATAGATAATTATATGACCAGACTCTATGTAATCTATTAATATCTGTCAGCTACGTAATCATCGAAACGAATCAATTTGATTCGTTTCAAATTCGCTAACAATTTATTGTATTACTCTAGAGCTTCTGCCGCCGCCACCCTTCAGCTCTAGTTTACTGTCACTGTGATATGATACGGTCATTTGTTTTGACCAAATCACTTAACCGATCGGAATTCAGTTTCAAAATTTATCATTACACCCAGGCAGTTTATTATTAAAACAAAAAAACTTCTCTTTTTAATTGAAAATCTTCATTTTCAATTTCACATTATAACTTTATGTAAGTATTTACTTTACTTTAGCGATCCTTTCTATTAATATATACACTTACGTTGCATACATTTATTTTTTAAGTTTTTTATTCCCTTGTTAATTTCATCTACAGGTATACAAGCTCATTGAAAAATCTATAATTTTGTAATGAAATTCTTAATTTCTTAAATTATCATGAAATTAATAGTAATAGTTAATATTTACCATAATCAATTAATCAGTTCATCTATAAATATACTTTTTTTAATTAATTTCATTTTTACTAAAATAACTAATAAACTGACAATATAAATTTCCCCGAAGAAAATTTGCAAAAATCAGCACAATATATCTACTCCTAAGAAAATGTTATAATATAAGTATTGATAATATTATTCCGATGACCCTGGAAAGTGTTACTGTAATTAAATTTATTCGATAGAATAGAATAGAACAGAAATAAATAAATAATAATGTGTACGAAATATATCAGTTGTAACCAAGATTGCTTACTTATGAGCATGATATATTGTTACACAATGTAATTATTTAAGTACTATTAATATATCATTATTTATACAACTATTGTTCTTATTATTAATGTTATCTATTATTGTTTTCCTATAGGAGGTCTATAAGAAATCGTAAAGTAATAGCAACTATTCGTTCTCTTAAATCTTTTATATTTTATAAATAGGAGGCCATTCGTTACAGGGGCATTGTTAGAGCAAAACCAATATCAATTTTGCCAAAAGAATATGAGAGAAATATCGTTCATGCAATTGAATCACGAGTTGTGCTGGCTAAAGCAAACTTCGATATGTTACAGCATCCGTGGAAATCTGAGATGATCAGTGTAGGTAACCCCTGCAATTTCGCCCCTACACATAAACCTACCCGCGTATTGTTTAACTTTTTCTCTCTCAGGACGACACATAAACTCGTCGCAAATCCTACAGAGGGTTTCAGAGCGTCGTCTCTAAAATTTTCCAAGTCAACGAAAGCAAGAAGCGACAATCTCGCCGACCTATGTCTTATTTTTCAGAGAGAGTCGGCCCATTACAACAGCAGAGATTTACATTTGAAATAGGCTGAGATACTCTTTTATTCGTTCCGTTTTATTTTTTCGGTCAGTTTGTAGCGTTGCAAGTCACTGCGATGTGTCTATGTAGGTACTTAATGACTTTATATATCGTATATAGATTTGTTCCGATATGTACATTAATATCTGTACTAGTAATAATTTAAAGTGTCTTATATAATTAATTACTATACTGTATATTATTTACTTTAGCATAACAACATAGAGTACCTATATAACTTTAGTAGATAATCAATTACAGGATGAGTAAACTTTGACAAACAAATTGAATCAACAGTTTTCAACAGTAAATCCTGTTTCTAAATTCAATAATTACATGTTAAAAATCAATCATTCAACATTAATTACTATAAAGGTACATAAATTTATTATGTTCATAAAATTTTCCGATTTTGCATGTTATATTTGTAAGTTTTTTACATGTATATATGAGTCAAACAATCTATTTACGTAGTTTTTAAGAAATTTATATTTGTCGTAAGATTAATTTACAAAGTGTACAAATTTTTTGCTTTTAGTTAATTGTCTTAGGTACATGGCCAGCTAATATTTTGCCAACTGAGACCCCGAAAAATGGAATAATTTATCAAACAATATAACGAAAACAAATTGTGCGGGTCTGTGCGATCCATCAAAGATTTTTTTCTTCTCAAACGTTGCATATAAGTTACTTATGTATAAATATGTATCTACTTTGTAATCCGCGCCGTACAACGTTATTGATGAGCGACCCCTTACAGTCAATAACCATGAGAAAAAAATTACCATCGTTTTATAAATGTTTGAGGGGAACGAAGTTTTCATATCTTTTTTTATTAAAATACTACAGTTAGCTGCTGATATTTGTATGCAAGTATGTATATACCAACTGATACGATCAATAAGCTGTAGAATAACGACTGAATCAGTTACGCTACTGAATTTTCATCCCATTAAAAGGGGAACGTTGCACAATGCATCAAATTTCCAATTAGATCCGCATTGAATTTGAAATGTAGGTAGATAGCGTTACAATTGAAAGTTAGTCTGATTAGTAAAGACATTCATTTACCATTCTCGTACAGTAGCGGTGACAGAGCCTACATTCGGAACAATTTATGCATTCATTCCCTTAATTAAATTATACGGGAGACTTTCCCACGAGGATCTTTTAATGTCCCACTCATAAGATCGGAAGACATAAATTAACTGAGCTATTTGTTATGCTGGGCCACGCGCGTTTAATTATTAAGGCAACGTCACTCTTCTCCGCAGAGCTCTGGGCATACAGTACACGATTCATAAATAGGGATGTGCTTACAAACGACTTATCGAGATATAACTTTTTCTTATTTTTAACTTATGTTTTATATTTCCTAAAGAAGATAGTTGCTGTAGATTTTATTTACAACTGTGTTTATTTAGGTCTGAAGCTAAGACAAGTTTTATAACATAGCAACCTCTGTC
This sequence comes from Achroia grisella, assembly GCF_030625045.1. Lineage (NCBI taxonomy): Eukaryota > Metazoa > Arthropoda > Insecta > Lepidoptera > Pyralidae > Achroia > Achroia grisella. The sequence continues at coordinate 2,632,843 of NW_026712703.1, forward strand.
CCATGTAAAAGACTGATTATTGTATCATGTGAGACTCATGTTGTCGATGTCCATAGGAAGTACTAACTAACTGGTTATGCTTTCTATCCGCTTTCTTTCTTCGGTAATCGCAAAAGGAGCTTTAGGGTCACACGTATCTATTGAATCCCTATAATACTCATGAGGTAGTCTAACACACATTTATCTAAGGGTCTTTATACTTTAAATTAGTTATTCGGATTAGATCGCCTCTCAAGAACCTCCGGTTACATTCACTTGTCAAGTTATCAGTTTGATCTATACACATGACACTTAATTTTAGTGAAACTCCATCAGGGCCAGCAGAACAATTTGGAGTCTCATCGCAGATCAGCAATGTCTGACTTCTAACAAGTATTATTTATTCGTATTCAAATTTGGAAATGTATAGAGATGAACATGTAGTGTACTTTTTAAAATACTGCATCGTGCACAACGAATTCAAATATGTAGGTATCGGTTCAGTTGAATTCGCTGATTATCCTCACTGTTGATCACGTATCGTAGTCCCACCCTCTACCATACCATAAGCATAAGAGTCACATCATTTTAAAACTGTCCATGTTCGTTTCAGAACATATCTTTGTTCATACAGTGAAGCTGTTATAAGGACTTTACCTTCATCATTTGAATTGTCTAAATTTTGAAAAAAAATATTATAGTATGTATTCGCCATTGATATTCACACGGGATAAATGCAGTTTCAAAGTTCTAAATGATACTTCAGTTTGGCGGTGAAGAGACTAGATCTGTTGACTGATCTGACTGACTCTTGATTTATTTTGTAGACTGTAATAAAATAAATCAACAGTCTTGTCTCAGAGCGCCATACACTCGTTTGTAACCTGCTTGTTATTGTCTCATAAACAATTTCAGCGAATATTTTAATGAAATGAAATGTCAGTATAAAAATGCACTATAACACCCAATACTGTTTCTGATCATGCATTGCTTTCATGTTCTAGTTTCGTGCATACAAAATGCATGAAAAACCACATACGATGGTTTCATCTAGGCGAACATTACCTCATTATCATAATAATACGGAACTACTATTATAACAATATGATGATAATGTGTATAATATATTCATTTATTCACACATTTACACCGTCCATCACTATTTGCTTTAATGATTGTGTTGTAGATTTTAATGGACACTTTTAAGCTTTTCATCCAGTTTAAAATAACGTCTGCCTAAAACGGGTGAGCACAAAATGTAGACCTACACATACCACAAAATTTATATCGTAGCATATTTATTTTAACAATTTAATCTTCATCTGTTCTATTATAACTTCTCGTAGAACAATGAAAACGAACAGTAAAAATCAGTTGAGTTTTATCCAATAGCTGAAATAATATAGTCGTTTCTGTAAAAAGATTTTATGAAAAAGATTTATTTTAGAACAAGGACTTACGGATTGCATCTGGTTGTTGCATGCTGTTGGTTGCTGCATAAAAAATTAATAATACTCGTATATTATTCTAGTATACTCGTATAATATATTATATATCAAATTTATACACTATATGTAAAATATTATCACTAGCTACAGCAGGTATACATAGGTTATCGTTATCATAACCGAGAATATGATCTGCTCTTTACATTTTACTGAGCAATTAATCATCTTCTGAGCCTTCTTGTTCTCACAACCTAGGGTAAATTTATTATATTTCTATAAACTTATCTGATTTTCCTTTTGATATTACTTTAAAATTATATTAGAAATAACATTGTATATTTAATTGTAATTAACTTCATGTAATTAAATCTTATGTTTTAATTGGTTACTGTTTATGTCTTTCTAGGTTAGTTTGAAAAGGAATTAATTTATACCAGATTAAGTAATCGTGAATTTACTTTTGACATTAATGACATTAAATTTCAAATAAATCATTATTTCATTACTTCATAAATATTTAATAAATCATCATATATATATACATATAGTCCTTAAAAAAGAAAAACACATTTAATTGATATTAAATGTTTCTTTTTTTTCTTTTTTGAGGACTATACAAAAATATTAAAATAGAGAACAATAATCTCAGATAAATCTATGGTGTGCTTACTAAACACTTTTGTGTTTTTATATTTTATATTGTGTTATTATATTTTATACTCACTGCTATCACCGAATAAGTCTCTGCTCAAATGTAAAATAGAAAATGACGGCGTAGTAATTCAGAGAAACGAGCACAATTTATAATATATAGTTTATCCAATAAATTTTGGTACTCTAAACGTCTGTTGAATTCTATGAATAGGTACTATAAACCGTTATGCGTAGTTTAATGTGCGTATTCCTATTATTGCTAGCAAGTGTACAGTGCTTTATTGTAGCGGCATCAGTACCTACCTCTCTCGTGACAGCTTACACATGAATTCGGAGCTAGACAAAGAGTGTACACGATGAAAGAGCCTTTCATTCATCCCCAACTCAGACTGACTTCGGGAAGAGCTGTGTACATAGCGATAACAGTTAAATTGTCCTTGAATACAACTTTCGTTCTGATTGCCGTACATATGTATAGGTACACATAAAAGGGTATCACGTATAAATAATTACATATTATTAACTGAATTTCAATGCATTATACACACATGGACTGTTATTCACGTGGGTAGTGTCGCGAGTAGCGCTAAGTTTTATGAGCTAGTTTGGAATAAAATCTAGTCGTTTTACATAGAAAATATACATGTAAAACAATACTGAAATAATAGCATCGAAGATGAAGAAATGTCACATACCGCACACAAGGAAACTAATAGTTTTACGGTTTGTAATGAAAGTTTATTTATGCTTTATATGTTTACTAAAATTCACGTAAATAACTCGTGAAAGATCATAACATCTTTATAGTAATTCAAAATGTTACAATAAAATATGTATAATAAATAAAAAATATGAAAGAACATACCTTTCATATTTTTTTAACATCAAAAAAGATACGCATCCGTGCGCGTGGGACTTTTAAGATTTTTATTTATTGATAGTAAACTTCAACGTTCTTCTCCACGTCTTCCACCACTACCTCGCCTCCACGTTCTCCCACCATAGATTCACTTTCCGAATACTCTCTTTCTCTTATGAAACGGAAGAAGGCATCTTGCTCATGGGATATACGCTCTGGACCTGTAAATACTTCTATGGAATCCTAATCTGTTTCTATAATAATTAACTGTTACTATTAATTTTTAATTACAGTGCGACAGCTCCAATTACGACAAAATGGATTTTTGTTTTGTTTCTTATTCAATTCAAAAACCATTATTGTAAATAAAGTATTGAACATAAATGCAATCTTTACAAAAATATATAAATTCATCATAATGATTTCGCAGTTTTATGGTAAACTGTGATAAACTGTGAAGTTACAGCTTCAGTTATAGTTGTACTTAAAAAAACTAATTCAAGTTGTAGAAATAACTATCTTATACTACTGAATGGTTACTGGTACTATGAAATGGTTGACGACATGTTCAACTTCGTTGTTTTGATTAAACTGCATTAAGTGGGTATTTATTATACTTTTTATATCTACATAAGAATAATCAATGTAAATATTGTGACTTTTTTGGAATAGGAATTTAAATAAAGAAAAGAACGTACTTAATTTAAAAACCATAGGCTAAAATTTTTCAATATCGTTCCCAAGAGATAGTGACCCAAACGAAATAGTACTAAACTGGTAATTTAACACATTTACATATAATATTTTGATACAATTTGCACATGCCTATTTAATATTGTCCAAATATTATTCTTATAGTTACGAATATACATACATGTTTCCAGATGGAAGAAGAGTAAAATTTTATATAAACAAAGCTGAATTAATTACTTAGAAACTTCTGTAACTCTTTATTACGGGTCTCTAAGCGGTTGTGGTCTTCGTGCCGAAAAGTGTCCTCAAATAAATGCTCCGACCGCAATTTTATTTCTTTCCTTACAAATTGGCATCGTTATGTAGTTCTGTTATTTAAAAGAGTATTAAACCATTTTGAACGTTCTTAATAAAGTTTTACTAAATAGGTTTTATATGGTTGCCTAAATAATACTCTAAAGGCACACTGCTTTATTTTCTGATCATCAAAAGATCGATTACCACACAATAACACTATTATATAGATAAATGTATTTTCATGAATTGTGTTTATATTGGATTGTGTGTTATGAAGATATCACGATATATTTGTAATAACTTATTTAGTGTGTTATCAGAGTTAACTTATATAGTTAACTCAATCTGTACCAAAACTTGCTACACAATTAAACTACTTCCCTTATTGTATCAAAAGCTCTCTGAATTATAGCCAATATTTTAGTATGAATCAAGAATGAAACACGGCAACCCAGAAGTTTATATACATAGTACCCTCGATTTTTGAATTGAAATAGGTCAGAGCCAATTAGTCTGCAGAGCCTAATTTAAGGCTAAAAATTGACACCCAAATTACGCGCAGTTGCAATCTACGAGTATTTACTCCATACTGGACTGTAACGTTTAATCACACTATAGTACCTGCATATACGAGTATTTCATACATTTGCAACTGAATATTTATTGCTCGTACATAGTATTGACTATTGATGTAGGTACCTAGTCTATGTGGGCTGGATATTTGTACTGTGGTTAGACTGTGAGTCGTTTAACAAAATGACGGGCCCTTTTTATCTTAGTCGGGTTGCAATTTGTGGCTCACTCTATTTTCTCCGCACCGCAAACCGACGGCTGCTATTTTGAATATCCCTTTTCTCTAAAACTAAATAGATCTGGTTCTTTACACACTTTACAACAACGCAATTTCTGTAAACAATTACAACAAATCATATCTACTGTAAGTCCATTAGACAGTCTTTTTTATTACATTTATATATAGGAATAACCTTTTTATTACAGTATTTGCAATTACGTCTATTTATATAAATTAACATATTCATACAGATTCCATAATAATTGATTAAACCTCTAGACTCATCTTGTCAATCTGTCTTCATTCCAGTGCTGCCACCTTCAATGCACAATGTTAATACAGTATTTTCTATAGGTACCTATACCACTCACACATAAGCGAAACCTAAGACTAGGAATAAAACCGTTTGACTTGACTGACTACACAACACACACTAACTCTAGAAATAGACATATAAAACATAATAATATGTTTATTTTATGATGTAAGCATCCGTTAAAAAGCAAAATTTTGAAACACTCATCATGTGTGCTGCTACAGTATCATACGTTTAAAGCTGCGACAGACAGCTCGTTCCACGTAATTTCCTTATGTATACATCAATACATATTCAAAGTACGACAATTTTAATAATCAACCCATCATTATCATAGTAACAGATGGTGTTCATCCTCCACAAACTAATTAATATTTGAGGGATGGTTGTAGGTAGGACTGATAACATAATATTATATTGCACTTGTAGTGGTAAATTTGATTTATTTTCCTTAAATTGAATCTGTTATTACTTGTGAAGAGAGTGTGAATTTGGGAGTATGTACAATGTTACATAAAGGATAATCTCTGGCACTACTGAACTTATTTTAAAAATCCATCATTTGTAATGTGTGTTATCTACTCCAGTCGAACGGCAACCGTTCAACTGAAATTGTTTTATTACTTTTAATTCATGCAAATACAAAAATATAATATCAGTAACTGTATTAAAATATATGAAAATTATATATCCGTGTGTCTATATCAAAATAATTTTATAGTCATAACTATTTGTAATATAAAATTTATATTTTGTAATTAGTTTATAAATTGTTCTTTAAAACACTAACACAGCTTTAAGTATGATAGAACGGCAATAAATATAATATGCAAATGTATATCACGCCGGCTGCTCTAAACAACTTTTGCCCTTTAACTTTTCGAAATCCGCAAAATTTTTACCGCTTCCATACGTAACAGAGAGTTGTGCATAAAAGTTATATGAATGAGAGGCAGATGGATTTTTAGCAGTTATCATTAAATTATATTTCAAAAGTTATTCTAGATGAGTAATCACATCATTTCAAAAGCGCTTTTACAAGATGGAACGGCGACCGTTGAAATTGCTCCATCACCGTCATTGTAATGTAATAAACACTGAAACATCTAACTATTTAGTTACTAACGTTCTCGGCTGTTGATAACGTTATCGGAAGAATCTTAAAGTAATGGTTGTAAGGTTGAGATTTGGAGGAGATGATAGGATGCTTTATGAAGTGGAGTTCGCTTCAATCTCGGCAATGGCGGGCGTCTCTGCGTCGTTCGTCGGGGGGCACTTCGTTTGTCGCGATATCGCTCATAAGCGCTCGCTATCTCGCCGCGCCGCCTCCCTATTCACCCGAAATAGTACCTCAAGGAGTTCGGTAATGAGTTCCCTTGTAGACAGTTACTAGCTACCACTATTTTTAACGTAGCCATTTTGAAAAATTGTCTGTGCCCTATCTCGATGCTTCCGCCTAAAGAAAACATTAGCCGCGAAGCTTCCTAAGATTGTAGCTATTTTGTGCACGCAACTTGTATTTTCAAAGAATAATTTTGTAACTGTTTAATGTATATAGTGATAATACTGATACATTTTACTTTATAACTATTTGAGCATTTGATACTTTTTGATACTGGTGATTATTGGCACTTAGTGGTATATATAATTCTTGGAAACAGGAATAAATTTCATACGCGAAACACATTCCTGCCCATAGTTATTATACAGATTCTGTGGTCTTTTATAATCTGAAAAATAACTGCATTATTAATAGAACTATTCATCTACTCTTCAATACATTGTAATTATATCTATTATTAATATAAAAAGGAAATTATTTATTAAATTCCTAAAAGGCGAATGCCGTAAAGAAAATTTGATCTATATTGATGGTTTTATTTAAGTTTATGTCTAGTATATACCGATCATATTATTATGTACAGTGTAAATTAATTAGCAGTGTGAGTTTTAATAGATTGACCTATTAAATTGGGAAATCCATTCTAATATATAAATAATTTATCAATAGGCAGTTCAAATTTTGTAAGTTAATTATAGACCTCAATTGTTTAGTAACTGTCTATTATTTAACTACGTATAACATGTATATTTACATGTATACAATTAGTAGATTCTACAAAGTACCAAATTTATGTAATTTTAATTTTATAGAATTCGAGATACAATTCGAGGCACAAAAATTTAACAATTTATTGAATAGAATTACAATGAAAATGTCTAACGAGGTGAGTAAGTTTAAAATGTTTCCAGCTATACTGACTGACTTGCACAATAACAAGTAGACATAGGCTTCCTGAAACTTTTATTTTATTGAAACGCCGCGCTCACTCGATATCGTGACGGCCAAGTTCGAGGCGTTCAGCAATTTCTTTGTTAAGTCAAAGATCGGCTTTCTTTTGTAGAAAATAATATGAAACATGACATGAATTGAAAAAGTTCATGCTAAAGAAACTTGCAGCGAACGAGTACTACAGACATTTTTTTTTGTTACATTATATTAAACTTCTTTTCTATTTACTTATACAAATATGTTGTGTACACATTAACATATCAGATTTCGTTTCTGAATAGGACAATTGCTTATTTCTTGTTTCTCTAGGAAAATCTTTTATTTACCTAGGTAGATACAATATTTAGATTTATTTGATTAGAATATTTATGTACCTAAATATGAATCAAAAATTTTATACATATCTGTATATTATACCTATGTTATATGTAATATTACTCGTGTACAAGTGCTGTATATATAATAGTATAATAATATGGATACTTAAACTGTCACAATTATGTAAATTTATTAATAAACTAAAATAATTAATATTAATTATTTAAATAATTTTAAATTCTATATTACGAATCATTGAGAGTTATATCATTCATATCATAAAACTAGCGTAATTTAACTATTGTAAATGAAATTACGAAAACTTTTTGACACAAAAGTTGTAAATACTTAATTTTTTTGAGTATGAGCTCATCTTCCAACTTATTTAAATATCTACAAGGAAACTGTATCGATACGTAAATACTATTATTTATTCAGCAACCGCATATACAAAGATATTATTCATCTGTCTGAGACGAAACAATAGTGCACAACTATTAATACTGATGGTTATTGATATATACTTGCAGAAATCCGAACTCTAAGTAAAGCTTCATCTGCAAATAAAGCGTTTATAATAGCTTGGGTAAAACCGATGAGTCAATACAGTCGATATTATGTTCCATCTTAGATGTTTCAGTCAAACACTGACCGCATGGTGGTCGATCTGTAAATTCACGAAAAGTTAATGATATTGGATATTTATACTGTTATATAATATATACGTATAATTTTCTATTGTATTTGGTTTGATAATTTTAGCATAAATAAATTTTATAATTAAATAGTTGTAATATGAAGCCTTTAATATTCACGACGTTCTAAATAGGAAATTAAATTCTATATTATGTACAAGTACAATAGATTTAACGTATGCAGTACTGTTTACTATAATTATATTTTAGTTCAAATTGGATAGTAGATACCCATACATACGACCAGCTGGATAGGATTAATTAACCGAATTATTGATAATGTGGAACCACAGCTATGCCTCATTAACCCCTACAAATAATGTATTTGAGATCTAAATGTACTGACATCAACATTGGAAAGCTAAATATTTATAGGATACGAATTTTAAATGTATTCGGGTAGGAAACCGAGGCTGTGTATCGCAAGCAGAGATCGCTGGCAACAAATTGCGGTTGGCCGAGATAAAAAAGGTCCGTCCGTCATTTTGCTAAACGAGCGACGGAGGACGCGCTTGGGCCGCGGACGAAAAAACGACAAGCAACCCTTCTGACCAGTATCATGCGCTGTCTTGAAAAAAATATACGCACTGCCATTTCTATTCACGTGGTTTGGAGCTTTTTTGACACGCAGGACACTGCCCTGATCAGTAATACTTTATCTTAGGCTTAGGATGGTTTCAATTTGCAGGCAAATTTGTTTTTTTAAGTTCTACCGGGCCAATTTTAATTTGTTGAATATTAGATTGAAAATAATCCGTATCTTTAATGACGCAGGCTAAGAGTTATCAGTTTATACTTCAAAATACGAAATAGACTACTGACTACTGACTTAGACTATGACTAGTCTACCTCACCAGGTTTAAAAAGATATTAATAAATATATATTCACATGAGCGCCGTGGCCTCACTACACTACTTACTGTTTATTTACTACACCGACAGGTCGTGAGTTCAAATCTGCTGATATCCAAAAAACTTCGTCTCAATTTATATTTACAAAAAAATGCTCTGGCGATGGACTTTTATAATAAATGAAAATTAATCAGTATAGCAGTTCCTCGTCGCCCTTGCCACTTTGAACTCAAATATACGAAACGACATGTAAGCTTATTGCATTTACCACGACGCTCCCTAACTTGGATAAAATCATTAAGGTATACTTCAGATGCATTCGAATTCAGTAGGTTTCTTTTAAATATTATATTTAAAATCTTGTATTAATATTTTTTAGACATAGAGGAAATTAGTTATAAACTTTACAATTGCTACTTAGAAGTACATTTGTGTTTCAGATAGTTCATTAGTTAAGTTGACATAGTGTAAGTTAACGTTTGATATCAAGTTTAAAATAATTGCAAAGTTCTTGATTCACTTTGATGTTTCCGCCAGACTGTAGTATATTATATACTGTATTATGTGGCTGGAATAACAAGTAATTTGCCTGATCGTAAACTAAAGTTTCTTAATAAACTAGGATAAGTATCTTATTTTTCTATCATATACAATATGTGTTTTAAATAGCGCTAGTGCAGGATGACAGGAGAAGGTTGAAGTTACCTGTAATGGTGAATTAATCAGGCTAGCTAAGCTACAAGTAATAGTAGGCTACTATCCTTCTCCTATAAACAGAGACCTATGCCTTGCAGTCGAAAGTTAATGGGTTCTCATGATATGATATACCTTTTAGTATCACGGACCATGCCATAACTACAGAGTATTTCCATACCTTAAATATAATTCATACAGTATTTTTTTGTCAATTAATGTAAGAAATTAAAGATATGTTATGAAAGAGTATAAAAAAACTAATGCACAGGTATGTATTACAATGTACAGGTTACTATGTATAGGTATATGTAATTCTTGATTTACCTACAATTATATCGCTAATAAAAACGAAATGTTCTGTAAACTTTTAGCTATACAATATTTATGCAAAAGTTCTTTGTCCCTGATCACATTTTCAATTTGTTAAAACTATATAATATTAAGGTATAGGTAGATATGCCTCAATACTCTTCTCTTTTTATCATATACTTCATAATACTGTATCAGTAACATAATACAATCTTTGTGTTAAAATCTTTACCAATCCAGAGAGAAGCATCTATGTATATTATTATAACTGTATCAATAATTAAATAAAACATGATATTCAGCAGTATTATGAATTCTACGACCGGGCTCAATTTTTTATCTTTATCCTAAAGAAAATCCTGGATAGCTAATGTAAAATATCTAAAATTCCTTTTTTCCCCAAGTTCAGATAAATAATAGCAAATTAGATTTGCATGATGTTTCATTGAATCTGAAACATTTCGTGAAACGTCGCAGTTTGAGATCGAGTTCTGAAGTTGAGAAACATAATAATAAGAAACACAATATTGTTTTATTCCAGTAAAAGTTAGAAATAAGTAAATTATCGTTTATTTAAAAGACATACTTATGTCAGATGCTTGTTATAACGTAAGTTAACGAAGGCATAATTATTGGAATGAACCTTCCTACGAGTATGTAGAACAAAAGGCAGGTAACGGATTTCTAAGTATTTTAAAAATAATTTTATTTTCTGCTTATATGGGCTAAAGAAGATATTACCTATTTTATTCTCTATATCTATATCATAATAAATATTATATATCTATATCATAAATGATAAATATGAAATAGTTCATAATTGAAATTAGTTGCCAATTCTGATACAATATTTTCAAATTATATTTACTGAAGTACTTAACGAGAGCCTTAGTACTTAACGAGACTATATAGGTACAGGACAGTGGGCAGAATACCAAACATAAGGTATAATAGCTAAATAATTGGTTCAATTCTACGTTAATATATATGTTATTGAAAAATAAATAAAATTCATTATTTCTTTTCAGTAACACGACTAAATTACTGCCTATTTTTTATGAAAGAATGGTCGATATTTGCAATATACGGAGTGACATGACACTTTAGTGACATTATCTAGGAAAACCAATAAATTTTATTTGTACGTCGTTCCGTACATAGGTACGCAATAAATATGTATGGACGTCACCACATAACCGTATCTTCGTCCACAAAACAGTAGGATTTCGTCAATCGAAACCGGCAGTAGTCCGCCTGAAGTCGGATAAAAAGAAAGACCGCCATTTCGTGGAATAGGAGTCGGGTTGGGTCCTGCCATGCTCATCAATATAAATATAGTATAGAAGTTTGTTTGTTGAGGACATGTTAAAATCCATAACCATGTGAGAATGAATATCTTTGTAAATTGACATTACAAAGAATTTGACAATCTCTATAGCATGTACCTGCTACAAGGATGTGGTGAATAATATTTTAGAAGTTGGAATATCACTATATTAATTAGTCATATACATATGTATTCATATGTATGTATAAGATTTTATTGAAAACCGAGAAAACATATTTATATATTTTTAATTATATTGAATACACAAACTAATATTAGGTATATCTAAATACCAAAGCTCGGGGGGAAGGGGATTGTTAGTAATGTGGATTGATAACCCCATTGCTAGCAATGTATCATGTCAGGTCGACCACCACGCGGTTCCCCCTGGAAACCATCGTGATAAATTCCTGGTGAATTTGTCACGATGGGCTAACTGACCTGACCTCATGCTCATCTTATCATCCTCCACTGGTGCCCTGCCAGCGTAAACCGTTAGCGCAGGCGGGTGCACCATTCCATTATCATCCACAAAAAAAATACCAAACCTCTGTTTGTTTATCTTATACATTGAAGATAGATTGTATCACATAGACGAACATAGACTGTCTTACTAAAAACAACATAATAAGCAACAAAATAACTAAAGCATTATTGTTTTGATTAGTTAAAAAGAATATACGTGTAAAGAGGAGCGTAATCGTGGGCTTCGTAATAAGAGTTTATACTCGTACATGCTATTGTTTCAATTCGATTAGGTATATTAGGTATTATTCGTATTTAGAGGTTTAAATTTTTTTAGGATTTTAAATTACTTATTATTATTTTCTAGTCAATCAGTTCAGTTAACTTAAAAGTATTTTACGACTACATAAGAAAAAAGATTTTATAAAATAGTTTCTTCAAAAAGAAAAGAGAATTAATGATATAATTTATTAAATGTGTTTTAAATACTATGTACATTATACGATATTAAAAAGAGTAGGTATATAACCAAATGATACAAAGCTGCAGACGTTACATAGGGGAGTGACCTCCTTTGAAACCGGTGTTCCGATAAAACAAACCAAAGAAAGAGCCGCTAGGGACCATGAGAGAGAACACTTACTAACACTTTACGAACACCTTCTCTTTGTGCTATAAGGTCAATGATTCTTTAGCTTAGTTTTTTGAAACATATTCAATATGACCGGTCTATAGTTTTATAAAATCCAATTTGCCATTATAAAAGCCCCGTGCAATATTTTTTACTTTTTGTATTATCAAAAGAGTTGAAAGCTGCGACCTTTTTCAATTTTTAATAAAATTATTGAACTTTATTAAACTAATACACGGTTTTACAGAATGTTCAATACGAATCTATATGGTTTCAAGTACTTACTTACTTACTTCTCATGGAATAGAATTGTAATTTTTAATTTATAAAGTTAATACTTTAAAATCTAGTACTATATCAAAGTCAATAAAACTATACCATTAATCATTACGTTATATGTATGTATAATTTACCTTCAAATTTCTGTATAATATCAAAAATTTGCTTTCTCAAACATTATATTTGATCTATATATAATGAATATAATAATTACTATAAATTTCAGTTGACATCAATCTATATTCATACAAACAAGACATTACTCATTCGACAAGAATTAACTCTTAGAATTGATTGATTGTTCTAATCGGAAAAGTGCGATCACGATTTAATATAGACCTTTTATTTGTTTCATGAACGTTGATCTTAAAAATATTTATACGAATTTTGTAACATATTAACATGTCGTCTTATATATGACTAAAAAGATATACAAATTAAGTAGAATTAATAGTTTCGTATACATATGATCTGTACTAGCTATTTCCGTACAATATTATTTCAATTATACATTTAGAAATTTTACAACTGATTTAATTCTAGAATATATAATAAAGAGAGGTTTAAACTGGTGAAGCCATTTGTTAGTGTAAGTGACACTAACTAATTATATATTATGCGTGATATACATATTGAATTATTACGTATATATGTATTATTCAAGACGTCTACCCATACTAAGCGGCACAATATCAAAAGAAAATTGAATGTAGCATCGGTCTGACGTTTATACATATTATTTATGTTGCCAGTCATTTACGTTTCTCTCTAGCACGCCAGTCCTGTAACACTTTTGCCTACATTTAGCTTACTACGACGAAATAAAAAAATCATACGTCATAACATTTTGACTGATCTTCGTAGGTTTAAATTTCATAGAACCTTACGCTTTTGTTTACAGTAAACTATTTGATATAATACCCATATCATATCCTATCATCACAATGCTGTACAATGTTCCAGTCATTATAGATATAGTACATATCTATCTATACGTTGGAAAATAAATGGCCATGTACACAGATGCCATCCACAGTATTGCAAGTATCCATACGATAACTGTACTATACCTAGATATATACCTGGAGAAAGTGTATTCATATACAGACTGTGTTGATTCAGATTGCTTTTTAAAGACGTCTTTGTTTAAAGGGTATAAGGCCGTGTACGAAGTTAAATTAACAGTATGAAAGATATCCGGAAAAGCAACACCTGACTTGTTCCTGATGTTACGTGATGTCCGTGGTGTTATTCAAGTATATGATGATTAGCATTTACTATCAAGTGTGCCGTCAGTTTAACGTTTCATGGCAGTTATAAAATGTCAAATGTTTACAGTATAAGAGAAACAAGAGATAGATACAATAACTTTAAATCAACTTAACTTATTACTCCAGGACGGCCCCGCCGCGGGCACGCAACGACATCGTGTCGACGACGGGATGGCAATTTACAGCCACAATAAAAGTATCGCGTTTATTGTCGAACACAATTCGTTCGGACAGTTCTAATTGCTACTGCCGCACTCGGTGTCTATTGGTTCCGTAATTTAACCCCCACTATTTTAACATCATGTCGTAATTGACTTTTTTCATTAAATCAGCAGAGGCGCTTAGATTACAACTGGGAAGAATAAATATTCTGACCCCTGAAACATATCTACGTTTACTTATACATATATACCTCAAAATTTATTAACATTAATTTAATGAGTAATCTAACTTTTACTACAACTAGTACGTACTATACTGTTCTATAAACCATGTTCTTAATAATGATCTGTAGTCAACGTAGTCCGTCACAACCAGGATTCCTATCTCTTTGGCTTAGTTTATTTTTTAAAACCTATCCGTTTATACAGATGACTGAACTGTAGTAAAATATTTTTTGAAATCAGATTTTTATAAAATCACATACTAACTCATTGCGGCTACATTTCTGTGTCATAACGTTTGTACCCATATAAAACGTAACAATTTAAGCAAACATCTCTAAAACTACCAATGTAATACTGTAAAGTTACTTTAACGCATTTCACAACACTCCGAGAACTTTAAATAGGTATATAAAAAAGAGGCATTTCTCTTACCCGTCGTTAACCGCAGTTGTATTTTGTGCTCCACTCTTGTATTTCAGTTAGTTTACTACCTACCAGTAAATACTAGCCTGGAATACATTAACTGCATACTCTAATCCGTGTATATACCTAATGTGAAGAAAAGAGACAAAACATGTTACAAAGAAATTATATTTATGCTGAATGCGTTTTGTGCACAAAACGTCACGTATAGTATTAACTGAGTCCGTAGTTGGTTGTCCTTAATCCGTTTCTCTCTCGCTCGTCGTCACTAAGTATAAGCTGCATTATGCCACAACGGTAGCTAGTAATAGTCCATAGCGAATTAAAATACTATAAATTGGGTGAGTATGCCAAGATAAATGTCATCAATACACGTACATAATATTTATACACATATTAAATACTTATCGTTAACTACAATTTCGCCTGCTTCATTAGATTAATGCAGTCTATGTTCATTTAGTGGTTAAAATTAATAAAAAAAAACAATAATTATTCTAAACCTATAAAAACTTATAAACAAATTTGTACAAAACTCCATACATTATTACTATTATTCCTACTTCAGGATTCGCCTCGACATCATTAGGTATATTACATTTGTATATATTAGTTTCATCTTAAATGATTAATTGGCCCCATGCCAATAAGCTTTTCCACTACATCAAGAAACATTGGGTTACATCCATATTATAAAGATAATCACGCTGGTATCTGTAGATACCAGCGTGATTATCTTTATAATATCAAAATTGTAATTTTACTTGAAAATGATTACATATGAAGAACTCTATAATTCAAAATGTACCGAACGATGATAAAATAGTTATTCTAGTAATACAGACTCTGTGTAGTGTCTTTAAAAATACTAGAATGTAATCTGGTGTCGTAGTCATAATCACCTAAGAAGTAGGTGATTATGACTACGACACCTGGAACGGAATGGATATGGAACCTACATTTGTAACTAGCCCCCAATAGATACGTGAGATACCACGACAAAAGAAAGAAATCGAATACATTTAAATTATTCTATTTTAAATATTATGTTTAATAATAAAGCCTATTTATCACCCAAAATTCTACGGTTATACCGTATCTATGTAAGTTGAGGTAATACCAAGGGCAAACCCATTTATAATAAAAAAGATTCTTTATTAAGTATAAGTGTTTTATATGAATAGTATAAGTAATTTATTTAAGTAATTTTATATAAGTAATTTATAAAAAAATATTAGATAAAAAGAGATATTAGTTTAATACTAATTTATCAGTCGGTTTCTGTTCGTCTATTCGTCTATTTTCTGTCATTTAATATACATTTTCATCTTCTAAGCTGCACAATCTTAACGAAACTGAAAAACAAGTTCGTGTCGAATGATGGCGTGTTGTGATAACGAAATTTGAAGTAGGGTCGTCTCGACACGTTCACGAAATTGCCACAGGTAAGGTGATAAATCTTGGATCGAGAAAATAAGCGTCAATCTACGTTTCGTTGTTTGAAAGTAATCCAACGCCCACAGAGGTCGAATGTAAGTGCATGTTTGAAATAAAGGAGAGACATTACATACTCTTTACGATTTCAATACCTGAATCTGTGAATTATCTAATATTTATTTCGAAGGTTAATTTGAAGAGAATGTTATTAAATTTATTTAATATATTACAATTATTCAAAATCAGGTTGTACGTTCTAAGATTGTTTTTATATACTGACACCAATGGAAGACAGGTAAGTTAAGTCAAAAGTATTTTATATGTAAATATTTGTATAATATAAAGCTATGTTGTATGTATGATATTAAATGTAAGCTCGTAAATTAATTGATTATATAATTAGTACAGTAAACTAATACTACCTATAAAAAGATTATACAACAATAATTCATTATAAAAATAAATATAGGCAAAGGTACAGTGGATTGAATTTCTTCAGCAGTTGCAAGTAATAGAATTGTATACTACACAATTACGATACGATGCGTATTTGGTATTATATAATAAATCCACGATGTAATTAGTTTACCAAGATATTAATGAGGTTATTTCCTACACTCGTAACACAGCTGTACTGGAATAACCGCACCATACATGCATCGTTATTTACGCACATCCACGCTAAAATAATAACCCTCCAACGGTTGTGTATAGTGTAATACACAGTCTCCCATACCTCATAAACCAAGATAGACGCGAATCCCAAATTGAGCAATATCTCGTCTTTCACTGTCTCTATATTTATTTACTTAAGCGCAATACAAGCATTGTATTGAGACCGAGCACAACTTGAAATCACAACGACCGTGCGATAAGTGAAGACTACTGCAAACAAAAGTATTTCCGTTCAAAGAAAAATTCGAAGTCAAAGCAGATCGTTATCTCTTGAAAACATTGCAATACAAATTGGAAACTATGAAAATATAGTCTCGCTTTAATTGGATTTTGAAGACGCAATAAGCAGTCACATCATGTATTTATTAATGTTAAAATACATACATGTTCTATATGATCAATAAATGTGAGAAATCGTGAATAAAGCACAGATTTGAATAATACAAAAAGAAAACAATTTATAAATCTTGCCGTGAAAAAAATATTTATATATAATATTTCGAAGATTTCTACTACACCTACTTGCGTTTACTATCTAAATTAATAATACTCTCATAACAAATTATTGTAAAAATAGCTATATTATTATTATTTAGCACAGAAATACCAAATTTAAGAAATTTTAGATCTATGTGACTGATTTTCTTAGCTCATCTACCTACGTACCTACTTAGTACGGACCCTTAAATGCTGTAAAGTGCTTCTCATCGATCAAATCTCAATTAACTTTACCTTCGAAGAAGGTTTTTGAAAGGGTAGTGAACTCCGTGACAGGTTTGCAGCTAAATTCAGATTGCTCAGAATAAATATATACTTTTTATAAGACATGTTCTGAGAACCAAACCAACACCTAATTTAAGTTATTGTGAAATAATGACGATTACACATTGATTCCTAGGCATATAACATTTCAAATATTATATATAATAGAAATGTGTGGTTTTATTAAACAACTATGTAATAAAAAAAACAATTGACTAATCAAGTGACTTTATAATATTTTTATCTAATTTCGATATATCTAAATCTATTTAAAAGTACAAATCTATTTAAAAGTACAAACTTGTATGTCATTACTTGTTTTTCATCTGGAGAAACGAATATGAGCTACTTTTTTTACGGTCCTAATTTTGGTCCTTTTCTTGTCCACTTGCTATAATAATTCTTGATATATATATATATATATTTGCTTTCGAATTAACTAAAACCATACATTATAATATCTGATGTAAGTTTGCTATATCAGTACCCCTATATAACGCACTAACGAGCTTAACGGCTGTTACACCAACTTTTTACATAACTTTCAAAGTCATTTTGTCGATTCCAGCACGTGAATCCAGAATAAGGGTCAACCTTTATTTTTTGTTAACATTCATAAATGCTTGCAATTTAGGAGAGACAGCAACCTGTATTTGTGCCTTCAGTCCAAAGCTAAGTTTCACTTCTTCAAACGTAAGATAGATTATCTAACTTGCTTAGATAATAATGTTATTGCATGATTCACTTAGGAATAGTTCGATAAAGTAGGTCAGTAACGTTTACCGGTGTTTCACATTCTGTTATGTATCCACCTCTATACTTACGTGAGATCATTCCAATCCCTTGAGACGTAAGCGATGCTTGTAATGGTTTTCAATCCTATATGCCGCCAATGTTTCTATAAGTCAATGTACAAGAACTCAATTTAATTTTTTTTCTTTCTTTAATAAAACTGTCGTTATAAAATTTATATATTAGTACTATTTCTATTAATAAATATGTTTAGTACAAGCATTTTATAAATATAAAAAACCTGTATATTATTAATAGTGACAGTAAATTAATTAATTCCATATTTTTAAAATGATTTGCATTTTTATAACTTTTATTTTATTTCGAGTACAATAAAACTATTCAGGAATAATAAAATATTATGATTGTACTTTGAATTTCATTTATTTCAACTTTAAAAGAATGCATCCATGATATCACTTCACTTACAAACAATTTAAATTCTTATCGCAATCATCAGTTCAAGTATTTACAATTTCATAATTATTAACAGTTACTGAATGTCTATCTGTACATAATCTACTTAATTATTATGATAGGAGTGTTCAACGTCTGGTCTTTTTATTATACACTTTACTTTTAGTCCGTGGTGATAAAAATTCATAACACAGCACCTGCTACCTACTTAATTACGATACAACAAAGTAGTAAGCCACTCCGGTCGAGATTGTTGCGGCTTGTACTCTGGTGGGCTGAGAGCTAACGGGGATGCTGCATCAGCTAGAGCTACAGAGGACGAGGTTTCCGTTACAGCTACACTTGGTTTTCCTTTTAAAATTGATCTTAATTCGTCATTATCCACTGCCCTATTTCTCTGCAAATTTTCTCTAGTTTCTTTCATCCTTGAGAGCTGTTCTCTTAAGCTTCTATATTCTTCTAAAAATTTTTCAAGCTGTGATGCTCTAAAGTCAAAATCCTCCATTGGTTGTCCAGTTCGAGAATAATCTCGAAGGCCCGAAAGATCTAATAGTGGTGTAGCGGACGGCACAGTTGGTTGTTCCCTCGAGGGTGAAGCGGGAAGACTGGGATTGCGATGTGCTCGGTTACCACCCGTAGAAAGATCTAAAAAACTATTAGATCGTCGCCCAGAAGGTTTTTGTCTATTTTTATCATAAGGTTTATCAAAAAAAGTAGCTGAATCACCACCAGAACTATTTCTTCTGCTACTCAGTAGAGGACTACGACTATCTCCGTCTTTTCTTCGAGGAATAGTATAGAAATAGTAAGGATCATGTTTAATTTCATTTCGTAAATATGAAGAAGTCCCTAAAGCACTCATTTCTATTAAATCTGGATAGTTTTTTTCACTATCACTGCCCGAAAGATCATTATCAAGACGGTCACGTGTTCGTGGTCGAGGACACGATCGAAGGTTATTATTATAACGATTATTTTCGGATAAAATCTCTACGTGCGCACTGAGAACTCCTGTTGAATTTGTGCCCTGTACCGATTCTAAAGCTCCGTCAGTTCTGTAACAATGGAAAAATAGGTTATAAAGTAGCTATAATGTAGTACGTGAACACAAATCACGCAATTTTTACTGTATCTTAAAGGGTTATTCTATACCAATAGTCTACTTTATGTGTTTACCATATAAGTTACTAAGATGTATAATACATGTACATGTTAAAGCATAAAAAAATTACCATTAAATTATATTACAATAATAAATATTACCGTAAACTGTAATCGCTGAACCGTGGTATGTGAAGATCTCTTTCAGGAACATTATTAATCGTATTTCTTAAACTGAACTCTGGCCGAAGCCATTTTGTTTCCCTAGGTGGTGATACTGATGTATCTAACTCTTCTTGAACTTCACCCCTCAAGTAACCTTGATAGTCATCCTCCGGATCATGTGAAGGAACATTTCTATAATCACCTCTTTTTCGTCCACCCTCATTAGGTAAAACTCTTGGAACTTCAACAGTGCTCTTAAGATTTGCATCTATTTTTTCATAACTATCATCACGATGATTTGTTGTGACTATCTGTTCATTCCACCTATCTAATTGTCTTTTTTTACGAGTTTCATAAGCACATAATACTATTAAACACGAACTTAAGACTATCACAGCAGATACTGCCATTCCCGCCATAAGAGCTCGGCCACCAAAACTTCTACCTTGTGGTTTCTTCTCAATTACCAAATTTAAAGTAGCTTCTGCTTTACCAGCACGATTTTCTGCATTACATGTGTAAGAACCAGTATCCTGCATATCTGTTGATTTAATAGTTAAATTACTAGTTTTTCCTTCACTACGTAACATAAAGGTCCTACCAGAATTGACATTACTTGATGTTGTATTGGCAAGTAAACGACCCGCTCGAATCCATCTAACTCTAGGTGCAGGTACACCTGATACTCGACATACTAGCGTTACTTCTTCCCCTTCCACACCTTTAAAATGATTTGTTGCTGCGCTTACTTCTGGTCGACATGCAAAATCTTCTAGGTCAAGGCGATCCCATGATTGAGACATTAATCGTGGTGGTAGAGCACAATCTGGTACTACTGTAGCAGGCACGTTTCTTCTTATCATCCAATCCCGCATTGGTCTTAAAGCACAAGTGCAATCCCATGGATTATTTGCTAATTCTAAGCCTTTTAATGATCTTAATGGTGCTAGTACGGCAACATGTAGAACCTGCAATTTGTTTTTACTTAATTCTAAATATTCAAGGGATGCTTCTAGTCCAATAAAACCTCGGGGTCCAATTTCAGATATTTTGCAGGCACTCAAAGTTAGCCGAACTAAATGAGGTAAAGCTAGAAATGCTTCATCTGATACTTTTGTTATAGGATTTCCACTCAGGCGTAGCTCACGAAGCTCCGGGATAGAATCAAAAGCATGTGATGGTATATTATCGAGTACATTGCGTGAAAGATCAAGTTCAACTAAATTTACAAGAGCACGAAATGCAAAATTTCGTATAGTCCGTACTTTGCAGGAGGGAAGATATAGACGTTGTAGATTAAGTAGACCAGCAGCAGCAAAGGCATCGTTACGAAGAATAGGTAAGCTGTTTTCGGCAAGATCAAGAAGTTGTGTGGTGGGATCTAGTCGCGGTGGGACAGCGGTGAGGCCAGCATGTGCGCACAATGCAGACTCCTTGCCACTTCGCCATTTGCACTCGCAATGACGGGGACAGTCGGCGGTGGCGGCCGCCGCCAAAGCGAACAGCAACAGCACCCACATGCCCCGCGCCAGCTCACCCCGCACCACTTCGTTCGTCTTCACCTCCGAGCGTCATCCCCTGGACGACTTTTCTGTAACCAAAAGAAATTATATTAAAAACTACCAATACTCCTCGGTTTTAGTCTCTTTATAATTGAAGACAACAAATTTATGACCATTTCATATATATTTGATTAAATCGAATGATAGGATACAATAACAATAATAATGTGTGTACTATTTTTCCGTTTCGTTCCATTCTGAATTCAAATGTAATTATTACATACAAATATCCAATTATTATTATGATTATTATCCTGATTTATATTAGTAAGAATACAACAAACAACAACTTTTTGAAAATAGTAAATATCGTATTACTATAATGTATTGAATATGTTCTTTTTTAATATATTGTAATATATGTAAAAATGTTAAAATGATAAAGATTACCCAATAAAATTATCTAATAATGTTGCCCATCATTTTAATATTTTTACTTGTCATAAATCTTCATTTAGAGGCAGATTGTCGATCTTACTAAATGAAGACATTGCTGTGACCACGACTACATTTGCTTTCACCCCTTATTGATTATTCATTTATTAATGTCAAGTGGACCCGTGATTCCACAATATCTATTAATAATTTTCGCATTATGAATGCTCTTATGAATACATTATCTAAAGTTATTGTTAGTATTAACTAATTATTAGTATGTTAAATATGTGATATGAAATTCTGTACCGCAAAAATACTATGTAATTAATTACTAACGAAATTAGAATAGCACTGACTAACATTGAAGTAATATAGTTATAAAATTAAGTATTAAAATTTTTGTTCTATATTTGTTAGTATAATATTACATGAGATAAACATAAAAAATAGCCCATCAATTGAATATCTAATAAAGATGAACTTGCATTATATTCAGAATGCCAATACATTCTGAATATAATGCAAGGCATGCACAATATATTAAAATTGCAGAAATACCAGGCAGGACTATGAATATGGATTCCTGTTATGAATATGCGAGTGTGTGTGTCTATATATAGTTTAAATGGTTACAACGCAACTTTAAATATTCAATTTCTAATACGCAGAATGACATAACTGTAAAGTATCTACTATACTAGCTGACCCGCGCAACTTTGTCGGCGTCACACTTTCCCCGTTTATGTAACATTTCTCATTGAAGATCCAATCCAATTAGCGTGCTTAGTGCTTTGAGTTCCCTGTTTTATTTTCCTAAGTTCCTTGTACTTTTATACAAGAATTCATCAAAATTGGTTATACCGCATAGTCATGAAGACAAAGCAGATGTATAGATGTTTGATATAGTACCAACACAGATAACATAATATTACATAGTATCCTACACTGCGCACTTGACTGGTCATCGTCGTGAACTAAAATATTTGTCAAATAATGTAGTGGAAAGACAAAGTTTATCTACTTTAAGTACCGACATAATCGACAAAAGTAATTCTTTTGATAAGGATAAATTTGTTAAGACTAAATGTACTTTAGAAATGTAGTATCAATTTTTATTTTATTTATGGTTCACTATTTCGGCGACAATAGCTTATAACGTAAAAGGATATGTTACATAATATATATACATATATGTTATCCCAAACTTTTTTTGTAGGAGTCTTGGAGATAAACATTTCCATCATACATTATGTACGCGTAGCTCTAACGGCTTTTGCAGCGCACACGAGTATAACTTGCAGATCAAAGAACATTTTCCTAGGTTACTTGACACTTATTTTATTTATATTATATTTGTTATTTACTCATTATTATATATTATTTATTTTATATATATATACGTATTTTGGACACTTTACTCAATACCTTTATGTATTTTTAGCTATATGCTATTCTTATGTATGAAGTAGGTATTTAATAAAACTTTAAATTAATTTTAAAGTTTTATTAAAATCCGTTCAGTAGTTATTGCTTGAAAAATAAACAAACATTCACACATATATTTATACAAACTTTCTTTCTCATAATAATTAGTTATAATTATCTAGTACATTATTTTTATACTGACGAGGATTTTTTAGTATATCTATTTAAAAGTTACATCTGCACTATACATTATATTACGATTTTTGCAACGCAAACGAAAATGGCTCCCAGATGGAAGATTTTATTCCAACTTACTTGACATTTACATAATATCTTTTTAAGTAATAAGAGATAGTTTGGAGCTTATATCGTTTTTTACGCTCCAGACTATCTCTGTACCAAATTTTATTGAAATCAGTAGTTTAGGCGTGAAAGCGTCACACAAACAGACACAGACCGATTTTGAATTTATAATATTAATAGAGAACAAAACCCATAAAATTTATTGAATCATATCTGACACAATAATAACATTTTGGAGCCTAATAATAAGATATAAATTTATATGAACATCAACAAAAATATATCAGATATTTTTAAAAAACAAAAAATGATACAATGTTTACCTATAAATTAAACTCCTACTCCTCCTAATGGTAATATGTTCTTATGGAATCATTGAACATTTGATACTTGATTCGTAAAGTAAATATATTTATTTCATATTATTAGAATATATAAAAAAACCGATGCATATATGTATATTATAACTTAAAAAAATATTTATATTAATAGAAACATCTTAAAGCCACTCTTTATATTATAACTTGCTGCGCCCTACAGTATCTATAGGTCCAGGTTCTTCTTATAATCGTTTTATATTAACTATTAATACTGATTACACCTTATGAAATGTAATAAATGTTGTATTATAAAGTAAATAAGTGTTTATTTTAAATTGGCAATATTATATGAATTACTATCAGGATATTATCTTATTATGGTTACACAATGCAAAAAATATATAATCATGCTCGGTTCAAAAATAATACTTTCCAATGAAAACCAATCCCTGTCGGGAAATTAATGAAATCATTTATGTTAATTTACTGATTTCATCCATATTCATTGGGATGGCCTAAAAACCAACAATTGAGCTCGGTTTCCTGTGCACATATACGAGTATGCTCGTACAGTGTAACAAATTATACTGTTTCATTGGAATCGAACTTTACGGTTGTTCTATCTAGATTTTTTAACAATTATAAACATACAATATATAAATTATAATATATTAAATATTGGATTGTATCAGAATAATCACCTCTTATATTAGAACTTAGCTAGTAACTGTCATCATTAGGAATATATTTTTTCATTCCAGTTTATATGCAATTATTAGCTTTATAAATATTATAAAATTATTATTTTTATTGAATTTAAAACTAAGTCTAGAAAAAATAACATATGACAGAAATGTCTTAAATTTAATCTGACCTAGTGTTCAGTTCATGACAGTGTATACAGCTGACAATGTCGCAGACTATTCTGTCTAGAATTATAGTTGGTTGGTTGTTTCACTTCATCGTTTATATTTAGGTAGACGTAAATCGTTATTAAATGAATTAGAGTACATTTCCGTGATAGCAGCTCCGTCCTATATCAATTTTAGGCAAAAACTCGTTTGCTTGCCATTGTGAGATAACTCGGTATTCAGCGTTTTCCTTGCATTCAGCGAGACACGGTGAATACAGTAACTGTTCGGAGCAACATATTATATTTATGTTCTGTTTTCGTAATGAAGTTTCACATTTTTTTTATTTTTCCAACGAAGCGAAACAAGTTGATATATTTCGTGTCTATATATTTTCTGGAAATAATTCGTCACTATTTATAACTCTTAACTGTTAAGAACTATCTTTACTGTCTGTCCATTTGTTTGCTATCTTTTCATGGTAGCAGCTGAATGTATTTTAATGAACTTTAACCTGAAGATTCACGAAACTTTATTTTAGTTAGTAGGTAGTGTAGTTAGTATTTATTAATATTTGAATTGGGTGTGTGAACACCCAATTCAAATACTGGACTGACTCAAATTGTAAATTTTTGATGTTTAGCTTTCAACTTTCACTCTAAAAAACTTTAGAGTGAATTTTCTAAATTTTATTATTTTTTACTTGGTATTGTACTAGGTATTCGATGTATTCAAAACACATGAAGTAAATTATTTAATTTTATTTGTATTAAAATAAGAACCACAAAACATTGTAGAATAATATTGACTATATCGTTAAACATTGCATATGTTTCTATCTATCCGAATGTTTAAGAATATAATTTTCAGAAACGTGTATAATTTTTTATAAACTTAACAAATAGCAACGTAAAGTAATTTAATATTATTTTCAATTACTTGAGAATTTATCTAATCTAATGAAAAATTTCACACACGCAGGGGCAGACCCCGAATGAAGAATACTAATTTTCAGTCGTTACGCGTAGCTGTATACAAAAGCTTGGACCTCTTCATTGGAGTAAATTTCCCATTGAATACATCCCGAGGTTAAATGTCCCAATTATTTACGACCACGCTTTCACATTCGACCTTTCAAGCCTCGAAGGAAAACGAAAGCGCTTTTTATTGCGCCTTTTTAGCAAAATGATGAAATTTAGTTGAGTTTATTTTGTTTAATAAGTCATTTCATATTATGACTAAATATTAGAAATATTGTTACGATTATACTATTTAAAAATTAGTACATTTTTTTTGTATATACAAATATATATATAATATACTTACATAGAAAACAACTAGACCAATACAAAAAATCATAGTCTTTAAATAAAAATGTTTGTACCGTACGATGAATTAAACAGGCCACTATAGAAAATAAATCGATGTGCTAAACCACTAGACCCCAGAGGCCGATTTTAGATATGGTTTTAACTTTTAGATAAAAATTTGAAGAGTTTTGTGGATTTTTATTTATAGGGGTATTTACGTCGTCTTATTGTCTGAAACGCTTATTTCTTTTTTGCATCTGTTTTTATTTAACTATTCTATAATATTATCTTATCTGTGGTATAAGTAAATTCATACTAATATCCTTTTTCCGGCTAAAGAACTGAGCGCGTCGAGTCTTAAAGAAAATTGACGTAATGGTAGATTGTATTATGAGGACTACCATTTACAATATCTATATCTCAATACATTTAGAATGTGTGTGTGAATGTCGATAGTAAACTTTACTTCCATATTTATATTACCAATTTTACAGGTGTCGAACATAAAGGACTATAGTATTTTAAAATAAACACTATAGAAAGTATTATAGTCTTCCAAGAATACCTTGCTAATTCACTAATAAAGATATTCCTGAAAGACATTTCCAGAACTCAATTCAAGACTCAATTAAATAAGTGTTACTCGATATTCCTTATAAAAAATATATCAACATATATTATAATATAGTGTGTTTTTAAAAATATCAGTCTTGGTAGTTCCAGTACGGAACCAAATTCAAAACATGTAAACTAATCATTAAATATCAGCCATCAAATTTAATACAAAGTACCTAAGTGATGATTTCAAATAAGTAATTTAGAAAGTGTTGCATGGGAGGTTAAGAAGTTATATATTATGACACTTATGAATGCAAACAGAAATAAACCTAATTAATTTTAAGATTTGTTTTAAAATAAATATAGGTAATGAGCAAGTAATAATATTTTATGTATACATGTATGTATAAAGTAGTAGTAATAAATGTGAGCTCAGCAGTTTGACCAGTCATTTGTTATAATAAAATATACCTATCTTCATTAAATGATGGCCAATAGGGACTAGTGGAAGAAGAGAACATGGGAAAATTTAATTTATTGATACTATATTCACTAGATCCTTTCATTAATTTTAAACGGTACTTATAAATAAAAAGTTAACCAATGCTTTCTCGTGTTCGAAAAGTAAACATCTTTTTGATGGTTGTAATTAGAAGCAAAATGTATTTAACACATAATCTTGGCGGCAAGACGACAGTGACGCGCTAACAAATCTAATGCTTCCACGGTTTAACATAGCCGGGTTAATTAAAGCTAACAACAAATCAGTAATTATTTTCTCTTCCAGAAACTCAGCTGACGTGTTGTTATTTTAGTGGATCGCTATATTTAAATTCTGAAGTAAGAATTTATGAGAACATTGAAAGACAAGTATTATATTGTTCTTATCTTTCTCAATCTCTGCTATTATTTCTGGTAAACCTATCTAATGTTACTATAAATTAAGATGCAGCTATCTATAAATCGACCACTTAATGTTAAGAGCACTCAACCTCCCGACACCTACGAAAACCGATTCACTCGAAATATTTTACAAGGTTTACGTAAACCAGTAGTTTATCAGGAATTTTTGGGGATAAAATATCACATTAAATGTCCATTAAGTTCTTTCTGCCCGCAGTTGCGAGGCGCAGTGTCAATAGATGATCGATGACGTCAAAGGCGCTAATTCAGGACTCACCTCAAGTTCGCACTATCCCTTCCTTTATTGTACGCCGTCGAATCTGAAAGAAAACGGTCATTGTTAGCTTTCAAATTACATACTCTATTATACAAAACAGATTAAACGGATACCATTACAGACGTAGTGCAGTCGCATACGGGGCTATTACTAAAATAAAAAGAATTTTTACCGTCGGTGTAACGGTATCCGGCATATAATTTATAGGGAATTTATCTATGGGCTGCGAAAACGCCCCGAATAAATTCTACGTCTTATAAAAGTCCATATTTTATGTTATTACACTGGAAGGTAAAACTTTGCATACTTTGTTAGATCGATCACATATTATGAATATAAAATGTAACCTACTCATTCTTTACTAAGCAATATTGCTACCGGACAAGACTTTATGCCAATTTTAGATATTACCTACTTATAAATAGTGAATAAACAATTGAAACTTCTAACTGACTTAGAGCAATAGACCAACTTATAAAAATGATAAAGTAATAAGATGTACACATCGTTGAACGTACAGAATTGTTGTGAACAAATTAGTTATTTATAAATAATTGTTGTTTAAAAGAAATAAAAGAACGAAGAAAAAAAATTAGCGTCGCCTTAATTCCATATAAAGATAGCTATCTAATTAAATTAAAAAAGGTAACTTAAATCAGGGCTAGCCTGCCAGCTAGTTAGCGTTAAAGTTTCGTTTTTAATACAGATTATTAATTGAATTGGGTCTTACGACGAATATTTTTTGCTGAATGAATTTACATCTCTCAATGATTCGGCTAGGTTATACTAGTCGTCTCGAGCTGACCAGAGTGACTTTGATGTTTCGACTATAGTACACTACGGCTAGTGTAATCTAGTCGAAACGTCAAAGAAGGTAAATAACATTATTTACCATAACATTATTCGTGTTACCACCAGATACAATGTATTAAAGACTTATTATTTAATAATAAAAAATATAGTTACATTACAACAATGTATGTATATCCGACGTCAAAGTTTTATATACTTGTATAAAATATTCACAAATAAATAATTAGATAATCAACATGTCAACAGTCCTATAACAAGTAAAGATACAGAAACAACGTCGCGACGAATAACTACCATGTCGTAAAATCGCCACAAGTCTTTGAGGACTTGTTCAGCGTTCCCTACTGTTCCATTATTCTTATTTCTTTGTGAAGATTCCCAATTCACATGATTTATAAACAGTCAACGGGGCTTTACTTGAAATTTACGAAGCACCGCTTAGAGAGCTATCATCACATTGCATTAATTATATTATAATTTGGTTCTTCACTTTATAATTTAGGAATAACTTATATATTTCAGTCAAGAATATTTTCTTAAACATTGATATTTATTGTTCACGCACCAAAAGGTACCAATCCTTGCATAGTGTTAGTTTTCTCTTTGTCAACCCCGTAATGAAGGTTATTACGGGGTTACTATACTATAACTACAATGTAATTAGTACCTTACATCATACTATACATATAATGACAAGAAACATATTGAGATGTAGAAATAAAATGTGAGATATAAAATTTTATATATTGATAGATGCCTGGGTTAATAGTGCAATATTTAAAAAACATTACCTAAATTGCTCCAAAATAGTATGGATTTCTATGTGCAAGTAAAGTTTTATCTATTTGGTACTTTCTGACTGGTTTACATACCCACCAACCTCTCAAGTGTATAAAACTAGAAAATATAAAAGTTACAATTACAGCCAGTGCCACATTTTCACATTTCCCTCCCTTCACTTACTACTGCTTCACCGACTTTGAATATCAATACCAGATTTAACAAGCTTCTATTGCTGACTGCTCCCGATTTACGGCAAAGCCGCTCTACGAACAGGGATTTTGTGTCTTTGTTTACCTATTTCCCTAACAGACTCCGTTATTTATTTTATACCCAAAAAAGCCATGGACTTGTCTCTTATTTTATTCTGCCTTTTTGTTTATACCCTTCGTTACCTTGCCGCCAATTTTGTTCGTTTCCTGCGGTTTTTATCTCTTAACAGTACTTAGGTTTACGCAAATTTATTTAACATAATGGAACTTTATAATTTCGTGGTCAACTTATAAAATTAATCATATTATATACTAACGGTTTCCACACAGACAACTTGAAAGTCTTTGTAGAAAATGAGGTGTCAATAAATATTAAAAATGTTTCTACATTTTCTACTTCAATTATATGTAGTTCTATTCACGTATAAAGTGAGAAAACAGATATGTTTATTATTATTATTGTTTATTGTACAACAATGTTAATAAGGATACCTTAAGTACAATTTTAATATAATTAACGATATATTACAGTTATCTGCATGCAGCTTACTATCACCTCATCATACCATAGTATAATTTTATCATATTTTTATATACAACAGATTTCTCCTGCCATGTTTAAATATGTTCAAATTCAACTTCAGCATTCACCACAGATACTTGCCGAACATTGTGCTTACTGATTGCCATTTCTTTCGTGGTCTGAATAACTTTTACGAAAAAAAACTCTAATTCCCAGCAGGCAGTGCAAACTACTTTCGCTTACTTTCTCGATAGTAGAATATCTAACTTTTACCGCAGTGGCATCAATCAATTCTCTAAGACATGATATCAAACAAATGCATCAACTATGACAATAATTAAATATATATATATGGACATAATATCTAAGTGAACTATTTATGCATAACTAGATATAATTACATGTTACTATATACTTATTATACATGTAATTTTGTGTAAACAAGATTAACTATATTTTTATAAAACAATTGAATCTACAGCGACCGATAGCATCTGTCTGTATATCC
Organism: Achroia grisella; assembly: GCF_030625045.1. Classification (NCBI taxonomy): domain Eukaryota; kingdom Metazoa; phylum Arthropoda; class Insecta; order Lepidoptera; family Pyralidae; genus Achroia; species Achroia grisella. The sequence continues at coordinate 2,663,899 of NW_026712703.1, forward strand.
TCTGTACTGTTGAGATCTTGAATAAGTTAGGAAAATTATGTAATAAGGATCCTTAAGTATGAATTAAGAATAAAATGTAGATATATTGATAGATATTAAAAATCAAACTAAATAAAATTTCTGAAGTAAGTACTTCAATATAATCGTTGGTGAGAAAATCAACAGAACCCCACAGGTTCTGTTGATTTTCTTTTACTAGAGTAATACCATAACTTACGTGTATTTGTTATTTTGACAAATATTTACTTTATACGCCCCTATAATTTAAAAGGTCGAATGTACGTAACACTGACGGATACTTGCTACAGACACATATATAAACTTTAATAATGACAAAATAAGCAGCATATACCTCTTGTATAAGTAGTGTATGTGTTTTAAAAATGTAACACTAACTTAGTTTCATTTCAATTAATTGTTTTATTAGATAATCAATTGCTTATATTTATTTATATAGTGTTACATAATTATTAAAGTCAATAGATACCTCATGATCTTTAATGTTAAACTTACATTTAAGTTGGATATTTAATACCGATGCAGTTAAACAGGTTAGAACCAAATTTAGATAATAGGATAGGGTGAATAGAATTAGTCAATTACGTTACAATATAACACATAAAAGTCATCCATATATACGTACGATATGTTACTACACTAATAAATAATAAGGCATTACTGGAATAAATAAATAGTACCAACATCAAAGTAACCTTAATCAATTGTGAGCATCTGAGTTAAAATTGTATTTTTCGTAAAATAAATATTCCGTTTTGAAGTTAGTTAAATGTAACAGACTTGACTAACCTCCCTAACAGTTTGATTATATGTACTAACTTTTAAAAAAGCAGATTATACTTATTAACATAATACTTTAATCCCATTATCTTTTTGGAGCATCCAACAGATAAGAATTAGGGGATCGGCAATATTTATTTGGTCCCTTCCATCCCAAATACAAGATGGAATTAACATATTTTAAAGCGATATTTATTGAGTCCACCGAAATGAAGATTTTATTACAAAATCTCAGTAGGTTTATTTTACAAAAGTCGTGAATACTGTAAAAAGAAAATGCTCCATATAAAGTTATACTTTAGGTCTAGTCCTACGATACATAACTGTGTTAGAGTTCGTGATCGAAGAGGAAAAGATATCGTAATGAAAAAATAGCGGTGAACGGACCGGGTTGTATCGTGGTAAGATTACATCGAACTAAGTTTAGTTATCCTCAATCGAACTATTGTCTAATGAATATAAATTATATTATTGCTTTAGATACAGAATCATATGCGCACTTCTAAAATTGCGACTCAACCTCAAATTCCAAATCAATATCAAATCAACCTCTATAAGTACTAAGAATAATCACTATTAATATAACATAATGATCAAACTCTATAATATCATTTGGTACATTCAGTCGGTTTCTTTTCACTCTTGTATTTATACAGAAATATTTTTAATAATAGGAAAACAATACTTTGTGACCGGCTAATTATAAACAGGAAAATATTGTTAAACGAAGATATTTAAGTGAATGGAGAAACGTAACGGTAATTAAGATAATTAAGGGAACGGAGAAAAGTAAACGTAGGTAATTAAGGAACGCGTGGATAAATATATATTCTTATAAGGTAGACATGTTTATGATTTACTGAAGGAAATAAAATAATAACAAAATAGATTTGAGAGACAGAATTCAAATTCGAATTAAATTCGAATGAAAGTTAGAATTGGTGAAAATGATAACACATTATAAATATTTATTTATTTATACTCTTTAGTGCAATAAAGAGTAAGTACAGAAAATAATTATTATTTGCAATTGAAATATAAGGTTACGTAATATCCGTACTCTATACTGTACTGGTAGTCATTTAAAAGGTCTCTTTTAATAAACTATTCCTAAGTTCTTGTTCAAGAAACAGACAAAAGCACAGCACAGTAAAGTAGGTAGACTGGTCCCTTAAAATATAATATGCGACCTGGGGTATACTTCATAATTATGTTAATATTATCCATGTAAGTAAAGATGACAAAACAACAATTGCTGTAGCTAATTGTACTCGGGGGAGAGAAATTTTACGAGAAATGTGACAAATGTCACCTAATGGTATAATGACCCACTACGGCACACTTTCAAGAGTATTATCGTTACATCAACGAGACAATCCTACGAACTTAGCGTAAATTTTATACAATAACCTTTTTTCAAAGAGTCTTCAAAGTAGGTACCTGAAGTATTCACGCTTACAAATAATTAACAAAGTAATGAGAAAATAATTGCCGATTCAACAAGAACTTTCTGATAGTAAATTGATTGACATTTTAAAACGTAATGCTTGTTGTTGAATGAATAAATAAATGACCTAAAGATTCATATTCTGACATGAAATCAGTGTACATTATTTTAAGTATAGGTTTATTCATTTTCCTATGCTCTATTGAAAAACAATATTTAGGTCGCTGAAATGAATAGCTTAACATGATAGAGTTTTGCTTCAGTGGTATCCTTACACAAAATCGACCATTTTTCAAACGAGAATTATTTTTAATAAAACGTTCTTCACATAACTTTTCTTCAACGGAATAATTAGATGACTGAGGACAGACTCATTCGAACTGACAGAGTTATGAATGATGTATAGAAGAAAACTTACGTTTTATATTATGTGAAGACGATGATACGTAGCCGCAGTTTATTGGGCCCGTAACCACCCAACCAAGTTTGGTTTCATGAAGTATCGCCTTATCAATACTTTATTTCACTTGCTGTAAACCTATTAAATGCCAAAACATATGAGCGCCAAGTATTAAGTCGACAACAGACGGAGAAAAAAAATTTGCGATCAGCTAAATGATCAGCTAGATGGCAATTTTAAATTCGTCAAATTTATTTGACGTGAAGGCACGTTATCGGTAATTGATGGCAAAATGTAACAATTAATATTAACCAAGAAACTATTATTCAATGACTTCATTGATACTCAACACATTTTGCCTACGTGCGACGATACATTATTAATACCTATTACTGACTTATTTACATTAATTGTAGACAAATTTAGCTGACTGTACATTTTTTCTGTCATTAAATATGAAGTGCTACAAATATCGAGTATTGCTCGAGCAACATGCTCGCGGTTATGAATATCATACACCTTAACTAATGCAGTCGATACTAGAACCTCTTGGCCGCCTCTATTCATATCAGCAACATTAGCTGACAAAGAAACCGGAATATTAGACTCATCGTGCATCCTAGCAACAGGTCGCGAAGTGTCTGAAGTTGAACAGACATCATAATGAAGAGTCTCATTATTTAAAACCGGATTAGGATCGACCACATGAACAAGAGTGTTATGTTTGCGTTTGCAAACTTTACAGCCAGGTTTCTTACAATGATTGGCAAAATGACCTTTACGAAAACAATTGTAACAAACCTTATAATTTGGTAATAACTGAAACTGTACATTCAACATAAATAATACTTTTTTCTTAAAATTAATTAAGTATCGTGAATGTGAAATAAATACAGCAGTAACCAATCAATGTTATATTTGAAACAACAACAAAAGCCGATTTCACTTTGAAAATTAATAGCGTGGACATATCTATGGACCAATACGTTAACCACTCGTCTGCGCTCTCAAATATCTGAAAGCAGAACAGACAACATTGCAAATTAAAGTGTCATGTTACAATTACCGACAGTCTATACTCCACTGAAATAACCAGTCCATGGTCACCAAATTTTTAATAATCCAATTTTAGGTCTTGTTTAACGGCTACATTCGCGTGCAGAATGAGCAACGGTCATTCTCTTTGTAATTGTAGTGTGCCCTTTTTATATCACGCGATCGCGTGCCCTAGCCACCAAAGTATTAGATGCCAAGCACATCGTACTCATGTACGTACAGAGGGTAAATTCGTTAGATACTACAGTACCACGAACAATACTACCTACATAAATTGTAGGTATCAGATTTTTAAGCAACGAAATGTGATCTTATTAGTGTTTATTGTCATTTATATTATATATATCTGTAATTAATTATGATATTAGGTTTAAAATTATTACAGATATTAGATATATTGTTAGAACCGATTATCTTAAGTAGAAATATTATTTTCTTAAACACTGTAAAAGTACCATTGATATGATGGAATCTCTTTATGTTATCTATAAGCTGAATGATGAACAAATCGCAATAGATCTAAATTAGTTTCAATTTAACGTATATACAAATTCAAATAAAATCAAAATCTATTCTATCTATTCTAATCTATTCATATAGGTCTATTAGAGACTCTCATGATATGTCAAATCTACCGTCAGTTCGGAATGATTTCGAGATGAGAAGAACTAACAAGAAATTCAGCACTTATTCTTTTCAAATTAATTATACATGTTGTATAAATTGACATTAAAAGTCTTTGATACAATGTCATAAAAATATAAGTTATACCCAAATAAATATGGATCATGCTCTCTACAAAGGTTTCCATTCTATCGTAGATACTTAATAATATGGTACTCTGTGTCCCAGGTGCTCCGTTCAATATGGTTATTAAAGCAAACGTCATGTTGGTGAACAGCTTTCAACTTCAATGTCTTCATATAAAGCTGAAATTGAATCAGGTTTTTCACTTTATTTTAGAGGCATATAGTGAATATGATCTTTATTTGAAATATTTGTAGTAATACAATAAGTTTAATACACGAATTCATACGGATATCAAGGGCATCACATGATTACGTTATATCCGTAGTATCTATTTGTATATTTTATATAGATTATTAATTATCATCAAATGAGCCGCCAGCTTGTCTGTCATTACGTAGATATATGATATAAATTCCCTAACTTATTGAGTTTGTTATCAATGGTCTAGGTACCTCTTAGATATTAATAAATACATAGACCTTTCAATCAACAACACTTTTCTATAAAATATGGGCTTCCATACTAATTGGAATCGGGTTCTAGTTACGTATTAAACAAGTCTTCCTTACCTGTTCTACTAGATACATGATAGAATATAATTTTGTATATCCCTACGATACAATTAAAATACTTTGTTGTAATCTATATTTAAATCATTAACGTGTTATATTATTTTGAACTTAAATTCTTATCCAGAACTTTTTAATATAAGACAAAAACAATCTGCAGAAATAAGTGGAGCTCCAAGAAACTTCAACGCAATACCCTAGTTTGTTAAGGACCCTTGTTAAAAACTTTTCACAAAAAAAGGGAAACCGCTTACGGAGTAACGTGAGATATTAATTTTATAAATAATAAAATGAATATATTTTTAATTACGCAACGAACAAAAAAATCTGCATTATTTGTGTATAGATTATTATGGATACATTATGCCGTTTTGAATAGGTTTTCAAAAGAATTTCAATCCGTAGCGAATATTTTATTTAGTTTTCAATTTAAACCTTTTAGCAAGGTCATTAGTTTTAGTTGCTATCCGACTGATCTGACTGATCGAATCTTAATGCAATTTGACTTGAGATAGATTCTCTCATGAAGGCGGATATAGGCTATTTGTTATCGTAAAAAATAGACGAAGTCGAGGATAACAACATTTTATAATACCAACCTATAACTATCTTCCGCAACCATATTTACATTTTATAATTGACAGTATTCAAACTCTATATGTATGAAATGCCAATAGGAAATCGAAACAACTACATTACGTAGATATGAGGTAACTATACTACTATATCTATCTACGCTCCAATAATAATATCACGTATTTTTATTCATTATGCTTGAAAATAAAAAAATATGCAATAAGTTTAAGGACAACAATTAAGGACAACCTTTAAAATAACTGACTGTCGGATAGACGGAATAATTTCAATCGCCTCTAGAATAATATTAAAATGTAATGAACATCAAAATTCTATAGATCTTTTAAGTTTATAATCCAATTATATCATAAAAACCTTAATTTTATTTAATCATAACTAGAACAGTGAATTTGATTAATATCTTTTGTTTCAACAAACGGCTACCATTCGTTGAACCTTACGCCGGCAGTAACAAATCGCGCGGCACTCTACGTTGCAATTCTGAACGAAGCGGAGGGGAAAAAACAGTCATAATTTATTCTTGTCACGAATCGGCTTACCTATTCTATTGGTTTGTCAAATTTCGCTTTATTCAGTCGTACGAGACCCTAACACAAACACTCCAACCGTTTATTGGAGAATTCACTTCCAATAAAAACAAAAAAGATAAGAAAAACGCTCGGTTTGAAGTGAAACTTTCGCGACGTGTGTCATTCACGAATCAAACTCCAGCGATATACTGAATGATTTGTTTCATTTTCATCAAATTTTCATAATTTAATGAAAGATTCTATATTATTATCCTAGGTTTACTTATTTTGTAAATATAGTGCAGTTGATGAATGAATATAATATCAGGTATATTTATATAATTTATAGTATTTACACATCGGGCGATTCAGGGTAAGCGATCAGGGGATTTACACAACGCCATCTAGTCTCAAGCTAGAGCTTATGTTCTGGTATTAGACAGCTGATAGAAATACTTAAATATAGATAAAGAGAACATTCAGTCTGATACAAATAATCATACTCATAAATACTATTGTTCGCACCGTGCGAGAAATCGAACATGCGACCATCAGAAGTAAAACGGTGTGCTAAAACGCGAGACCTCCAAGGCTGTCATAATGAAATATAGAATCAATTGATACAGCCGGTATAAATAGATAGACGGTATAGAATAACTTTTATTATTGCCGCAAGATTTTCTTATAACAAAATAAGTAAATAATAACAAGGATTCAAAATCTGATGATTACAAAATATTAAAAAGTTATGGGTATTATTTTGATATTATTAAGCATCTGTAAACATTTAAATATAGTAAACATCAACTTAAGAAAAGCATTTCATAGTTTATCCGCTAAAGAGAAAGGGTTGGCAATTCAAACTTAGTATGAGAAAAATATTACTGTATTCTGGCAAGTGGAAACTCCGACGCACTCCAATAAATAAATGATTAAATACAAAGACTTACTGTTTATATATCAACCCCTAAGGAAGTAAAACGGAGAGTTTACTTTATAATGGAATATAAATGTTGTAAGGTTGTGAACTTCTAACTACGTAAATGTACCCATACTAATATATATTAAATCGTATGTTAAATTCAGTTCACGTTTGAATCACTTTTGTGAGTCTTTTATACATCACATGTAGCTATGATCAGTCATATTTTGGCTGTTTATCTACATTAATTTCTTTTAACAAACTATTAGGTACACCATGTTCACTCAGTTGTACGTAAAATGTAACAATAACATTGTTTAAAAAAAATGATATCATTGTCTTAAAACAATTAAATAGATCTTTCATTAAACGGTTTTGAGATTTTCGTGTTGATTACCTGGCATGAAACAATTCAAAATGAGGTCAAAAATGCTACATACCAATGGAATTTGAAATATGTATCCCAGAAATCAGGAAATGCATGAAGTTAGTTACCGTTAATCGAGGCCGGTTAGATTAGTGTCCCAGAAAGTTTGAACAAATAGGACAGGCAACCCTCATCAGAGGCGGACAGTCTCCCGACAACATTAGCGCCTTGTCACAATACGCGTAATTATTCGCGACCGCTAACCATGTAACGTTTATTATGGCCTTTATTTCTGTAAACAAACACATGTATATTGTGGTCTCCATTAGGTATAATTTTATGGATGCGAACTATTTGTATTAATTCGCTTGAATAATTATTAAATTCGTACTGAATTTACAGTAAATATGGTACTATTTGGTTTCGTATTTAGTCTATGTTTACGTTTTATTTGATCCCTCTTTGTGCTTATTATGTACGAGTAAGTCGATATTGTCCAGAGCATAATATTGTATGCTATAACACAGCATGTGAGCAGTAAACCAGTGTATTACATTATATTTGTTTAACATACTGTTTTACCTGATTTCGCATATATCTATTAAAGGAGAGGAATTTTGAATCGAAACCACAAACAAGCTGTTGGTCTATATGATGATAAGTGACAACAGTCCCCTTATCATACATGAAGAGAACTATCATTATTTTATAACTTTAATTCCTACAGTTTAGCCTTTTAAATTAAAACAAAATATTATTCGATTTAAGCCACCATTATTTAACGTTAGTCAATTTCGAACTTACGACCACTCATGTCATATGTATAAAAGTGACAAATCATAATATACCGGGACGTTTATAGCTCCATTATAAGATACTAGTTGTTTATTCTTTACAATTTCTTATTTAATTACCATATACTGGATTAAACATTATATGTATATCTCTTTGTTACCATTACTATAAGAAATTACAAATATGTTGTTATGTAAAAAAAACAACTGTAAATGTAACACACACGCGTTTTGGTGGTAGGTGCGAAGACGTGAATCAACGCTCCAGACGTAGAGTAGTGATCATTGTCTATAAACTTTATTAAACAAGTCGTAAGTCCTGTCATGTGTTGTCTGAAGAATAAAAAGGTAGCATTCTTCTATATTCAATAATTTCACTCTTACAACCATTGACATTGTGGCACAAAATTGAGAAGAAATGTTCTATTTCAAGGCGTTTTTAAATTGAAGAGTTAATAAATAAAGAAAGAAATGTAGACCTATATCTTAGGGTAAAATAGGTACATACTCGTATGTACAAAAGTGTCGTTTAAACTGAAAAACAAATAATTGACGAATTCGTTAATATAATAATTTAAAATGTTAGCAAGTCCTTCTGCTGTAACGGACATCACGGGTCACTAGATTTGCAAACAAAAATTACCTATTTCTTTTTTTGGCAATACTGCTGCAGATACGTTGTAAGAATACCTTAGATCTTCGTTAGCACTGAATTAAAGTAATGTAGATTGAAGCAAGCAAGTATAAGTTTTTTGCATACTTTATTCACTAAGTTTAGTCGCCAGCAGCAATTAGCTAATCGCTTTGTTCGAATAACGTTCGGAGTTGAATTCACTTTTGTAACTAACTGCAATCATCCATTATTATTCAAACTACCGCCTGTAGATAATCATTGGCAAACTTTGTGGTAAGATTAAAAATACTATATACCTAAAGACTATAAGTACTCGTAGAAAAAACATATTTAACGTGATTTTTAAATAATAATAATAAAAATGGAGAAAACAGAATAGTCAGCAAAAATGAGTTGGAATACATGACAATATACATGTGTTTCTGGCTGACTTTCTGGTATATAAACACCATTATCAAAACAAAAATTTATCTATGCGACGACTATAGGCCACTTGCCACGTTAGATTCAAAATATCCTGTGAAATATAGACATGTCATGCGTTCACCTCAGTGCATCTGACAACCAAATCTGGTATAACAGTTGTGACCATACATCATTAAAAAATACAATCCTACATAGCAGAAGAATGTATATTTTTTTTAACTTTCAATAACTATGTGTGGAAATTTAAGTAAAATAATGTTAACACAATTGTCGCGAAAGATGAAAAAAATACTAATTATAATATATAGGCAATATAACATAAGTCCTAATATAATATGATTTACTTTACAGAAACAAACAGAAGCTACAATTACATAAAATTAGACATAATGATATATAATATATGAACCCGCTAAATACCTTTTTACACATACAATGCTTACATTGTTATAATATCGGAGAGTACAATTAAAATTTCCTTCACAGAAAAAGATTAAGATGCTGTTGTTTCTTGCCTTTGCCTCTAAAAGCAAAAATATACATATTTTCGCTCTTCCTTTTGTCATGAAATCAAAAGGACAATAAAAAATGCAACATAATTTATATAAACGAGTAAGATTTAAAAGGATACTTAATTTCCTCGAACAAAATTTAGCTAACATTTTAATATTACAATTGCGTACATGAATGACAGTATGGATAAAATTATATCGTACTAACTGTTGCCTGCGGTTTCACCCACGTAAAATTTATATTATATGTGTTATTATGATTTATATATACGTCTCATAACGTTACAGTAATATAACTTATATTACTGTAAAGTTTCATCAAAATTCAGTTAGTAGTTTTTGTGTGAAAGAGTAACAAACATCCATTTATTTGACGACCTCGGTGGTCTAGCGGTATTAGCACACCGCTAGACACCGATTTACGACCGATGGTCGCGGCTTCGATTCCTCGCACGGCACAAATATTTGTATTCATGAGTATGATTGTTTGTATCAGTCTGGGTGTTTTCTATGTATAATATGTATGTATTTACAAGAAAAAATACATAATATCTATGTATTTGTATCAGTTATCTAGTACCCATAACACAAGCTTTAACTAGCTTAACTTGGGTCTAGATGGCGCTGTGTGAATTGTCCTGAGATTATTATTATTATTTATCTATCCATCCATACTCCCAACTTTCGCATAAAAAATATTAGTAAGATTCTATTAGCTCTTACCTACGGCTTTTTTTCAGTTAAAGGACAGCCTGTGTCTGTTCTTATAATACAGTCAATCTTCATGTTAGTATGATTTTTTTTACACAATTATTAAATATTTAGTAATTACACACTGTATATTATATTATTGTCATAAAGTAATAGGTATTTAGGTAGGTACTACAGATTACGACAAACTTCTGTCTGTCCCATTCTTAAAAATGCTAAAATACATAGATAAAAGCGTCATGAAATTTGTTATTTTCTTTTAATTTATTTGTCTTGTATATTTTTTTCTATTCATTACACATTTCAGTATATTATTTCGATAATATTACATACAAAATATTGTATACTATGCTGTATTAAAAGCATACTTACATGTTAATAATATGAGATACAACTGCTGTCTAGTACTACGTATGTTATTATAAAAGCGTAAGCATTCTGTCTGTATATTTATTACCTTACTAGGACTAACAGAGTAACAGTCTTTTTTCAAGTCAGAAAAGTACCTAGTGTCTACATTTGACGATATATATAAATATAAGTGTTATCAAAATATTTATGATAGATGTATATCTCGAACTACAATCAAATTATGGAATCTAATGTAAACCACTTTACCCAATAATGAAACTACGACAAGGGTCAACAAACAATAATCCAATTTAACGAACATTGGTTTGAAAATGTAACAAATATAACGAGCATAAACTATGTTACAATCAAGCCCTGAAGCGGTATGTAATTTGTAGGGACTATCACGAACCACACACGTATTATAGGTTTTATATTAGAATTTTACAGATCTTATTCTTAATTTTCTTATTCACTTTCAACTTGTAGTACTTGTAGGTCTGTTCGGTTTACGACTACTATTTAAAATATTTATTTCCCTTTAACAAAAATGTAGTACATTACCACATTTTTCTTAATTAAATTTATACATGAATTTCTATTTATGTAATTATATGTACAGAAACATTAAAAAAAAATAACAGCTATGTTTCTTTGTTAGTTTTTCTTTACTCAAAAACACTCGAAACTGACGGTAGATTTGATTTATGTTAAGAGTATGTAATAGACCTACTATAAGAAGATATATTGATTTCACTTAAAGAAACCTATAACAAAGTACCATTTTATATGGAAACTAGAACTTTGTATAATTCCCCTGGCCATCTACGAGTACCACCATTACAACTATTTTTACTATGAAACAGCAATGTGTGCCTTATTATGTTTCAGTTCGAGGGATAAGATTGATAGATGGTAAAATTAGCTTTTTTATATTAGGTGCTGACAAAAGCATACAAGTAGTTTCCTTGATGGAAATTATTTATAATTCTAAAATGTATTTTGATTTTTGTTTGTGGCAACATTGGTTTTATAGTAGACTATTTACATATATTTATTGGAATCACAAATAACTCGCGTTATAGAATGTATTAGCAACATTAAATGTAAAATACCTTTACGAATATATACAATAGATACAGTATTTATAATATCTGATTTAAATAAATATATCTGTAGTTAGTAATTAGTAAATAATGGACTAATGTATCGAGTAATATATAGACACAGAGAAAAAATTTATTCGCTTATCTAAACGAATAAATTTTTTCTTATTTCTTGAAATTATTTCAGGAACTATTTGTTTTTATACAACTTTGTATTTTAAATGATAATAAATTTATGACTTCGTAATGACTTCGACAATTATACAAGAAGTTGGTATTGTCAACTTTCGATGTAGTATTAGATACCACTTATTATTGTGGTGGATATAAAACTTGACATACCTACCCCAATTTCCCTGGGTACCTATTTTTGAATTCAGTGGGTCGCGGGTACTTCTGCTTCTGATATCACGCATCGGATCAGATTATTTTTGGCTTGATATCGGTTCTTCACCGGAGAGTCGGTCAGAAATAATAATAAATATACCCACATTTTTTTATTTCTGACAAATTTATACTCACGATCTTTTGGGTGCGATTCAGAGTAGTAGACCACGTTGATGGGGCCTTACTTATTTTGCAGAACATTTTTCAATATTTCATTCGAATAAAAATATACATCCTCTACTAATATACATATGTAGGTGAATACTCAAATATACACTAAACCTTCCCTGGGAATTTGTTGAAACCCCAAAAGTTGCTTGCTGCTTAATCCAATTTTCACGCAATCTTTTGCCGAAATTCTTTTTAAATTGGTTCTACGCACCCTCAGTTTAGTCGTAAGTACCTATATATGGTACAGGAAATTGAGTGGAGGGAAATAATTTAATAACACTTTGATTTTGTGAACCTGATGTATTAATATAAAATACAAGAACATTAATTTACAACGTGAAATCATCACAACAACAAGAAAGAATTAAATCTATAGGTAATCGCATCGGTGTCATCTTACGTGACGTGACTTCCACATTGTCCCACTCAAAATTATTATTATTAGTGCCTGGTAAATTCGACACGATAGCCAAACTGATCTGATCTTCTGCCCATCCAATCATCTTGCTATGGTGCCCAAACAGCTGTCACCTTAACGTATTCAAAACATGCTTCGGAAAATTTCGTCTGTTTTTTAGGTTGTAATTTTTAGAATTCCATCAAAAACAAGTACTGTATTAACCGAGTGTTCGCGTCTGTGGTCCACTCTGAAATGAAATACCAAGACCGCCTACACTTATATTACATACTTTATTCAATTTGATGTCACGACTCGTTAATAAAAAAAAATATGTGAATTAAAGACGAATTAGAATTAGCGTAATAGTAGTATTCTTCTCTATGGGCGAAACTCGTGAATTATGTTTAGTAGTGACGCATAAATAATAATAACAATGATTTATATATATAATAATATAAAGTAAGAGCGTTGTGGCAATGTTGAATCCACCCAAAACAAAACTTTAAAAATCAAGTTATATATTTTTATTATATTATACTATCAGTGCCCGCGGAGTCACTGGCATGAAAATTATCGTCTAGGTGAGATTTAGATATACAAGCTATAGAATCGTAAAGTTTCATCAAAATCAGCTCAGCAGTTTATGCATACATCTATACTCACAAATTTCCGGGATTATAATGTTACTAAAATATATTTCTGACAGAAAAACTGAAACAAAACAGACAAACAGAAATTAATCTGGGTAGGCCTACCGACCGTTGAATTAAAATATATTCGGCGACATGTTACCATGTTAAGTTTTTTTGCTTTCATCATTTCGTCAACAATGTATATTTATATAATGATATGTTTGTAACGTGAATATAAGAAATCATATATATATTATAAATACTTTTGCGAATACAATATAGTAAAGTACGATTTTAATTTCACGACCCTCTTAGGGATCTTCTGTATTTAGGGAGACAATTTTATCTCAGTCGGATATTCGATTATCAATAAGACAATTTACCGTATGGTTAGTACCTCTTTAATATAAATATACATTATAATCGTATTAAGAATACGATTGTAAATGTATATAAAATGCGTATTAATATTTTGCTACAATTATTTATAATAGTGGAAATCATAAAAACTTCAATTTTATTATAATCAAAAATTTTACTAGTCGTGATAATTTTTTGATGGCCGCATACAAATTGTATAACACATGGTGTAGTATATTTATATTTAGATACAAAAACGACCTGCAGTACACAAATAATCATAGAAAACAATGCAAAAATTTCAAACATTACAAAGACATATTGAATACTGTAAAATCAATAATCTATACATTAAAGTACAGTTAGAGTAGGCTGAAGAATTTGTTATCTAATTGGTGGCACCATAAGTACAATATTTGATACTTACATGCATAATAACCAGAGAAACCAGAGTTTACATTGTGATAAAAGTAATTGCAAATTTATCTATCAATATTCCTACAATCATGCTTTGCCTCTGGCAACAGAAATTATATTGTAAATTTTCCAATTTGCCACTAACAAAATATTAACCGTTGAACAGCAGTAACAATAGAATACTTATAGTATGTAATACATAAATATTCATAACGATACTGTAAAAATAGAATCTATTAATGGAAAATACACATGTTTGCTTTTTTTTTTTTGGATAAAGTATAGCCTATGTTTGTCCTTGTAATACAGTCTATCTTTACGTTAAATTCAATTTACAGTAAACGTGAAAAGGTAAGCCATACTTTTTGTATTGATAATATTACAATAGTATAAAAAGTTGATTATACCTAGTCGGTAAGTTTATGTTCTTTAGAATAATAATTGAATGTATATGTTCCTTTTAATGATTTATAATGTTGCGGGAAGAGAACTCTTTCAAAGTATACTTGCTCTGCGTCTTTCTTTTAGTAGTTAATTTATTAAGTTAATTGTGTATGTAATAATGTATAAAGAAAGATACTTTTACTGAATTATATCGTGCTAAAGATAGATACAGCAACCATATTTATGTATTCAGTAAGGTAGCACACTCCCACAAATGCAATACATACGCGCATTATTTATAGGAGATGGCTATTACAAACACTTTATTACGTAATAGCCGTCTTTATATAACACGACATGGCAATACAGGTCGTTCGAATCGATACAAAAAATACGTAATATTTTATTCGTTTTATAAGAAAAAATATTGAAAACGCTAGATTACCATTCCGCACACGCAGTACTAAGGACGTGCTTGGTTTTCCGATATTTGAAACAATGCCAGCCTTGACAAGAAACCACAAATCAAAATATCATATACATACAACTATTTTGCCTATCAATTATTTGGTACACAATCCGTATCGCTCTAATGAAACTGTGTTGAAGTATTTTTATTATTGCTAATGCTATCAAAGGAGGCAATTAAAGGTTAATGGCGAATGGCCACGAATTCCTAATGTTTGAGATTTCTTAAGGGCTTATCAAAACAGGGCTCTAGTTACAATTTAATTATGTACGTTTGTAGCTATCGTGACGAATTAAAAAATATGTTTCGATGTGTTCATCAAAATACTACGTCATAATTACGATGCCTAGAAACAGTTAGGTACTTTAATCAATGTGTTATGGGAATTAAAAAAATGAGTATACAAAATTATTCAAATTGAACTCTTACCATGTTATGTTATTTTTATCTGTTTTTATATACCTAATGCTTATTTCCCGGAACGGTTGGATGGACTAATTAAAGTTTCATTCTTATGCACTTAATACAACTGCAAACTTCTCTTCCATTCTGTGCATTTGCAAATGCATAATAATTAGTACTTACCACGGAATCACACAGATTACTCAATTCTAAAAATAGAATAAAATCCACACATTTATGTTGATAAATGTACAACAAACGGATATCTTTTTAAGACAAAACAAGAACAGTTACCTACAGGATACATTTAATCTAGAAAAATATAACATGAAATCGAGGATAATTATTACTCAATATAATCAATAGTAAATAATAATGCGTCCCAATATAACCGATCTTATATAATCATTGTTATCACATAAAATTAGCGCAATATCACATTCATAAATGCGGAGCACACAATTATGAGATCTCGGTTTCATTATAAAAATGACGGCTTGTGTATTCCTAACATTATTTGTGTTACACAAAAACCGGTACATTGTAATGTAATGTAAGTACATTAAATTTTATCACCGCGCCATATGTTGTCTGCGCACAAGGAACGTAGGGTTTCTTACAGTTTCTAAAAATATGTAAGACGCCTAGAATATCTTTAGTATACATATAAAAACGTCTTTTATTGTACAAACTGTACGATTATGTGTATCGAAATTTTTAAATAGTTTATCGTTCAATCGTTCACCTTTAAAATATCTAAATACTTAGATGAGATATACTTTTATTTGCATTATATAGAAAAGAGTAAAATTGCACAGAAACATTTGTAAATGTATGTATATGTATATTTTACTACAATAATGAAGTCTGAAACAAAACAAACTAATTATTTTTTTAATAATATTAATTTTTGGCCCGTTGGTTTATTTTTATTCAAAAACTGTCTTGTATAAATTTCTCTTCTGAGAAATTTCGTGAAATGTTATTTTATGAAAGGATTAAAATAAAAATATCCAATAATAATGACTTTAACTTCGATTTTTCTTATTATGAGTACCACAATGTACTTTACATCTTTCATGTCACTATTTATATCTTAACGTTGTAATTTTACTACGAAAATACATTAATTTCTCATTAGATATAACAAGAATGAAAATAATAGTTTTATTTTAATCCTTTCATAAAATAACATTTCTCGAAATTTCTCAGAAGAGAAATTTATACAAGACAGTTTTTGAATAAAAATATACCAACGGACCAAAGTTTTGTACATTACTGCTGAAGTTTAGATTTATAAATCGCTGGCCGCTTCGCTGTTGCAGTTGAACATATTACCGTCTCGTGTATACCATATTTATTGTACGTAGCCATAAATATCGTCGCTTGTAAGTAGGACAAGGAGGTGTCAGAGCTATTGTAAAGACCCACTTAGAGCTTTTGTCCTATCTAAACAGTTCTGACGGTCGCTACCATAGATATATGTTTGTATAGACATCGCAAATGCATGATGTTTCAGTATAAATTTTTAGCCCTATATTAGGAGCCTCTGCTGGTTATAATTACGAGTACATTTTATGTTGTAAATCCTGTATAAAATTGATGTTGAAATAGTTTAAATTGGTAAATGTTACCTACAGATTGTATATACTTAATTTAATCTGTAGCTTTTAGTTTATAATAATAACATATATGTATATTATAAAATCTGTAATATGATATGAAATATTCATAGACTTATTTAATATGGTTATTAATATCACATTTAATTTTTAAATAAATTGTGCTACTAGCAACATCTATCTCTATGTCTGTGGTCCAGTTACTACTACTACTACGCTACGCTACTGTCCAGTACCATATTAACATAATACATATACTTAAATAAAGTCTATAAGAATACATGACAGAAAATGTAACTTATACAAATTTTGAACATTTATATTAGTAAAAATGCAAAACATAAACGCAATTCGATATTGAGAAAGTGAAAATTATTTGTAATGCACACATATACTAGTATAAGTACATGTACTAGTATATATACCCAGGGGAGGGAGACTGCATGTATACTGTATTAAATTTTCATAAACTTTAAAATGATCCGACTTACTTCCCCCGTACAGTCGTATTTAGAAAAACTGACCGCAATCTTCACGAAGGTATAAAATCAATATTATTTCCACCTGGGTAGTGATGAAACATGAAAATAGTAGTAATATTATTTAGTTTATTAAATTCGAATATGCTCCATATAACTTGTGCACTTGTAGGTAGGTACATGAAGCATTACATTTATCACAATATATAGGTACATATATAATTACTTCCAACCTCCGCAATAATATTTTATGTAGTATTTAATTTGACCCATTTATTTATGTCTAGGAAAGCAATCACGCGAAAGTATGAAACATTCGTGCTGTATTTGCTACTTAACATACTTACATGTAATATCATAATCATATTTTTAATACGAATCATTCAGGTAGTCATCTGTAGACTGTTTATTTTGATGACTGAGTAGAAATGAGTAACGTGGTTCACTACTCACATCCATACAAAAAAATGTTCCATCCATAAAAAAAACAATTCCGTTTTACTTCGAAATGAATCTTCCAACTTCACAGTTAGGAAACCGCCCGTCCAACAAGACTAGTGTAGTACCTTATTTGGTGGAGACAGACAGACTGAAACTTCCCAATATACTATGTACGTACCCCGCAATCTATCTTAGCCTGATCGCACGTGGAGTACCAATGCCTTAAATCAGCGATTGGCAATCTTTTGGCAAGCAACATGAAGTAGCCACTGTATAAAACTATCGTTGCAAAGGCACCAAATCTAATATATAAAATTCTCGTGTTTTCGTGGTTTCGTGTTTATACTCCTTCGAAACGGCTTAACTGATTTTGATGACATTTTATATGAATATTATTAGATATGATAATGGGTTTATAACTAATTTTTATGCCCCTAAGCGTTAAGGGTGGCTCACACCAAAACTTTTTTTTCATAATTCAAAATTTTTTTTTATAATATGGCTTTATGAATACATACAACCCTTAATGTTTAACCTTCTGTCACCAACAGACAGTTAGATAGTATGTACATATTTACCGATATACTCAATGGGATATCCACCAACACTAGTAGAATAAAGATGATTCATACACCTAAATGTGTAATAAACGCAATAAAAACTAGGTAATTGATACTCATAATAAAGTGATATTCAATAGATTAAATGGCCACATTATTAGGGCGTGCCCTGTAATGACCGAACGCTAATAAATCAGGGCTCGGGGTATCGTTAACTACTTTGAGACTGATGTAATTATTTTCTTATAAGATCTCTAGTTATTGCTTTCTATGTAACAAAAATGTATATAATTTATAGTGGCTAATATGAACGAATAAGCAATGCTCTGAGAATGTTTTTCACACAGATATACATAAAAGGAAATTGTGTAAAATAAATTTAATGTATACATCATGATATATACGTATAATTACTAGAGTAGATATACTAGAATAGACATATAATTTGGAAAAATCACGGAATCTTACCAAGTTTTATTTATTTCAAATATGCCGATTAATTGAAAACATTTAAAACTATTTATTTACTATTTTATATATAATATTTCGTATGTAGTAATAATAAAAATACAATGAAGTACACGTATAGTAATGGTACTTATATTTATTTTATTACATTTATTTTTAAAAAAGGATAATATAAATAAAGGACAATGTAGTTACCGATGTAAATAAAATGTAAGTTATGTGTGTATTAAGAGTGGAAAGCATAAATGATAAAATATTATATTTCATAGTATAATGATAAAGTCGTTATTACATGTAAGAAATATACTTGGCAAAGTTATTATACAGGAACATAAGAGTAAATCCTATAGATTTCACAATGAATTATCATACTTTTCATATTCGCATTAATCTAAGGCAGTTAGTGTGAATATTACGTAACGTACCTACTCAGAATGTAGTTTGGTTCTGACAAGCTCTTCTTTTTAAAATTCGGCTAAAAAACTATTCTTTTTTAATATGGACCTTATCTATTACTCAATATATTTAATACAATTTAATTGGCAAATAATGTACGATTTATTTTATTTTGTTAGTTGTTTAACTTGAAACATTGCTTCAATATTCGAGATATTTATTAAACGGATAATACGCCTTTGTATAATGAAGTTGCCTTTTCAAACAAAGCACAATTTACAAGTTGGTGAACCGCGGCACGTGATACTGTAATCGCACGGTTACACCACGAGACGGCCATAAAACAACAGCTTTAAAGATTCCTTTAAAGATATAAAAATACTTGTGTATTCTAACGCAGTAAGAAATTCGGCTAACACAATTACAAAACATAAAAATATAATAAACAATATAGGCCACATTTTCGTGTAAAATATATTAAATTAAAAAAAAGTTTCTGTGGTAAAAAATGCATAGTTCAAATATTTCAAATTCAAAGGAACAATAATATTATTAATGGTATAAAAATGTTCTTTTTAAAGTTGTATTTATATATGTATACTAATATAATAATAACAGAGAGCAAATTTTGTTTTTAATAGACTCCAGAATCACATTTTGTGAATTTTTTTCAATACTTCAAATAAATTTGTATACAATATTCTATGATGATATATATAAACAGACATATACAACATTTTTTGTATATATATATATATATATAATTTTTAATAGATACAAAACTGACAAAATTTTAAACAACTAGGACAAATCGGGGCAGGCCACTGGTTAATTATAATTAAGGACAGTACTTTATAAAATATGCATATTACTAACAAATACATTTCGATACTTATATAATGATATCAATTTTATCGTATAAACCTACCTATTGCAATTACCTGCGTGATAATACCAATTGTTTGAACATATAGTCCCTTATTCAATTCTATACAGCCGTATACGCGCGATTGATTAACCCAACAACTTTTAGATTTATAATTATAGTAGGATTATATAAGTGCCTGAGTTAAACTGATTATTAGTAAGGAACAAGTCATATACCAACTAAGTTATAATTTACGAACATACCCAAGGTCACGAGAACGGTTAATAACTTGTTTCAACAGTAGTTAAAAGTAATTAATATAATTTTCATGTTTAAGGCAGAAATAGTATTTGTGGAGAATTTTCGGTTTTATGGGCAGCCAAGTAGAAGTCCATCCCTTAATACTATGAACAATTGATGTGGGTGTAGTTTTAATTGTTTCATAAGTTATTTTCTTGACATTATAAGTTATATAAAGAAAAGTAAGTTATATAATTTCAGCGATCCAATGATTGTCTTTTCATTCTGCGGTTTATTAGAAACAAAAACATATACCAAAAGAAAATAAAATAAGGCCAGAAGGTTCAAAAACTATTTAATGAACATTCGATTAATTACAATTAAGTAAATTCGATTTTATTAATTGAATCAAATAAAATAAAAATGTCAAGTGTTGAACGAAGTGTTCTCGAGGCACCTGATACAGTCTCCTCTAAAAACAAAGTGAGTTATCATCTAAAATATATTTCTAGTATTATTAAAATAAAAATTATAACGCAGTTTTCGTTGATTGCATTAGCGAAGAATTTTTACGTTGTATTTTAAATAATATAAGTCTAAAACAATTTTAATTCTAAAGCTACCAAGTTTTCTATTCTAATGTTTATTGTGTTGTCTAATTTCCCTTTAAATGTACGTTTTCCAGGTTTCATTTTAAAAATTCTCATAATTTTAATTAATTTATGTTGAATTGGCCATATTATACATGGGGAGTATATAATAACCAATCCTTAATTCACTCTTCTCTTACAAGTAGGCATATAAATTATTTAAGTACCATGTACTCAACGCGAAATACTCAGAAAAAAAACTTTCAAGGACCGTGTTTCCTGTGATGACACTCATGAAAGTTTGATAGAAGACAACAAGCGATGTTTGTTCTAACAGAAAGTTTCATATAGTGCGATAACAACAAAATTCCGTATATATCTATCTACTTTTAGATTAGATTTAGATCAGGGTAGACAGAGAGAAATATTTGAATAGAAACTCATTCACAAAAAAACAATATATACTTTCTTCCATATTTTTATTTGATATTACACCGACATTTGGTCGTTGTTCCAATTTAGTTTACTGTGTTAACTTACATATTTATAATTTTATCTTAATCGTCGCAACTTATTGATAGTTATCATGATTGGCTGGTCATAGATTAAAGAGATAGGTATGAAATAATGTGGGCGTCGTAGACCGTGACCTTTAGTTAATTCAATTTGACATCAAAAACTTTGAGCGTCAAATCTTGGAATTAACCCTCCAGTGATGGTTAATGCTGTTAATAAATCAAATTAATTAATCAAACTCACTCTGCGAAGCTACAAATCACATATATACATATATTATGTATAACAAATGATACAGTCATAACTAATGTCATGGTAATACTGCCTGCCCATACGCTACTAAAAGAGCAGATGAGTACTTTAAAACTAATCAACTCTTATTAGATAAAATAAAATTATATTTAACAAAATAATCAGTAATGCATAACTTTAGAACTAAAGAACTCAATTAAATAATTATTTTATGCTAATACAGTAATGCTGTCGACACGACTATGTTTCATAAGTAACAGAAACGCGTATATTTTTTTTCCTAAAGTTTCCAAAATTTAATTGAATCGGAACTCATAGTGATACCGGTGAATCGTAAACTTAAAAAAAACGATAGATGCGTGCACTTACAATAGGCTGATCTAGGACGATCAAAGCAATTTGATGTAGTTACCCAAGCTTGATTTGTTCGTATAATTTTCTTTGCATATTACTATATTTAATTCTTGCTAAAAACATCCAATTTATGTATTTCATATCTTGAACAGATAAAAATTGCGGGCGATACCTATGGCGTAAAATTATCATAGTTTCGATTTAGTTAAGTCTCTTCTTTGAGATAAAATAAACATAGCACGTTTAGTTATAATTGTTTTCAAGAACAACTGAATTTTAATAATCTATCTTAATAAGATTTGAAGATTTGTTCTATATAATACGCTATTTTTCTAACAATATTCATTTAGAAGTTAATTATTTCAGAAATCTTTATATATTTGAAAAATATATGATAAGTTAGATTTTTAGTCAAATAAAAAACATCGATTGTCTCCGCAAATGTATGTACTCGTATTTATCTTCAATCAAAGAATGTATATAAGATCTCAGTCCTTAGTATATCCAACTTTTTTTTATTCTCCCTCATTTAAAATCGAAATATAATAGGATAAAAGAATACGGATATTTAAAAAAAATTAGACAATAAGTAGTCGATATGTATATTTATTTGCATGATGTACGTTAATGTATTTACTGTTGTAGTAGTTACGGTACTCACGTCGACTCCGAGCAGCAAGGGACGTCGGTAATCCCCTTAGTGGGTAACGAACCAGGCAACTACAGGACAGATAACCAGCCATTGCACTTCAGGCTATTTTCCAACTATGCAAATAAACTTTCCAATCTTTTAGCGATATTTAGTAAATAATACCTGAAGAATATTTTTACGTCTAAATCGAAATAAAAAAAAAATACTATCAAATAATTATGTTAAATAGTTAAATATTGCAGAGTAATAAATTACAGTGTATTATTAATACTGTGGTAATATTCAAACATTAGTATTGCGACAGGTTTTTTATCAGAATTTTTTAAATAACAATCCACGAAAATGTTAAGTTATGTAACTTAATTATTTTTAATAACTTCCCGAAAGGTAAGTGATTTCCCTAAATAACGTTTAAACACACTTCGCTCCTTCAATTCTCGAAATCGTAACAAAGGTTACCGGTGTTCTCTTTGTAATGTCTTAACGTAGTTTTGGATGTCAACTCTTAGCTGTGTAGTCTGGTACGGAGTAGTTAATCACTTTCGCAATGAACTAATTATTCATTTATGTAATTTACTACTAAAATAATATATACTATTAGTACCAAATAATCCATGGTAATATTATGAATGCAAAACTAACTATGTCTGTCGGCCTGTATATCGCGCTTTCACGGCAAAACTACTAACCGATTTATATGAAATTTGGTACTTACACAGATAATCTATAATAGAACCTGAGGTCCTTACCTTAGGGTATAGATTATCTCTGTTGAAAGGAGAGATGATGAGTTGTATGGAATTATCGTCATTTTTAAAGCTTGAAACTTCAATGGTGTTGAAAATTTAACCTTAGGGGGGTAAAATAAAAAGGGGAATGAATATTTGTAAATTCTTCATTCGTCGCCTATTCCACGCTGACGAAGTTGCGGGCACAGCTATTATATAAAGCTACTAAACTTGATGTATATTTATAAAATATTTAGGATAAAATTTGGACAATGTATATGACAACTTAGGTACCAAGACAAGAAAAGAGGTAAACAACAAACAAGTAACGTTCCCTAACTATCCCCAACATAATTAGTGTATAGGCATAGAGCATCATCATCTGCTTCTTCCTTGCCTCATTTATTTAAGGTCGGTGTAATACGTATATAAACTCTATAGTTTATAGGCAATACCCATAACTCATAATAAATACGAACACAGATACCTGAGCGATCCTATCATAGATGAAAGCGCAATTACTGACAATTCGTAATCGTTTTCAAAAGATTTCTAATATTGAAACAAATTTCCAATATGACTTTGATAATTGTCAATGACAAATTGAACGTCCAACTCGTTGGGAAATTTTAATTGTCGGATACCTACTTACTAGGCCTCGACGATCGGCTGCTAAGTGATTCAGTCAAGAAGTTTCCAACTGACAATCGTAAGGTAGTTACGGCAACTTTGTTGCGATCCAATTTGTGAATAATAATTTTGACAAATTTAGCTGCGTATCTTTAATAATATCTCACAAATACGAGAAAGATATCTGTATAAACTAAGTTTTATTGCGATTCTTGTGGGATTTGCAGAATTCTTTCTCTGTTTCACCGACATTGTGTAAGAAACAACTAACTAAAAATGGACGTTTTTATAATTAAACTTTACAAGTCTAAGTATATTATATTTTATTGGTATTTCAGTTGTCCTAACTATACATGCTTTTATTTATAACTAGCTGTACCCGCGACTTCGTCCGCGTAAAATAGTGACCTTGAGCAAATAATAAAAAATATATATTAATAATCTAACCCAATAAAAAAGTTTCATCGTTCTAGCTTCAAAAATGAAATTTCCATACATAATTCCATACAATTCAATCAACAGCCAAAAACTAAGTTTCAAACTACTATCTTTAAAATGAAGATACTTCCATACATACCATACATACATTATCAACCCCTTATAACCCTTTTTCTTGTTTTTTTTAATGCTACTTATATTAGTGTCATCATGTACCAATGATAAGATGTCGCTATACTGTAACCATTTATGAGTCCTGTGGCGGTAGGTACTGATATTTTCTCAACAGCCTAAAAAATGGGTTTCAAGTTTCTAGCTTTAAAAAATGACAATACATGCATATAACATTTTAACTCCCCTTTTGACCCTTACAACCCATTTTCGTTAATTATATTTAATCAATACGCAAAAAAATAAGATTGAAGCTTAAACTTTTAAAAAATTTCTCTTTTAGTCTCTTATAACCCTTTTTAGCGTTAAAAAGTAACCTATGTCCTATCTCAAGATCTAGACTTTAAATTTCATTTAAATCAGTTCAGAAGTTTTGGCTTTTAAGACAGACAGACAGAGTCACTTTCACTTTCATAATATTAGTAAAATAATTAAATTCTTAAATATCTGCTATTTTATTTTACCCCTTGAATGGTGACAATGTGATATTTACAAATTTAAATGTCATATTTATTTATATATAATAAACAGTTTAAACATTTCTTTAAATTCTTTTGAAAATTGGTGGTCCAGTTGGCCAATAACATAATAAAATTTTGTTAAATCAAAATAATAGATGTGATATTCTAAATTGCAAACTATCCCTCTACTTGCGCGAACCATATCTCTGATTCTACTGGCCAGAAATATTCCGAACCTGAATAGCTCGGATGGAACGGTAGATGTTGTTTCTTCCAAGGAAATGTTGTTCATATATTATGTGATTAATTATTACTATTAAAATAATATTTGAGAAATTTTAAATATCATGTATTGCTAAAGCAATAAAATATTATAACCTGTCTGTAATGCGAACTGTAAACATTCAGTGATTGTAGTTTAATAACTGTAAATTAATATGTTTACATTAGTGAACATATTTGCCTCTATATTACAAAAGAAAAAGATAAACAGCGAACACGAGCTCGGTAACACAGAGGAAATTGCTGAATGGATACAAATATCAATTCCCAAGTATTACATTACATTACGAGTGGTTGGTCGATACGACTGTTACTATTACAATTCTCTCCTAAAACGAATCAATTATATAATACTATAAATATTGTTATAAAATAAGCATTTACCATAAAAATGAAAAGAAAACGACTATATTTATTTTTTACCGTAGGATTTCTTTCTACTTAAACTTTAACTCTTTCTCTTTCTCTTTAACATCGAATACAAGACCACAAACATGACTGTTAGTGACTTAGAATTACCTTGAGATTCCTAGTATATTGTGATGCTGTTGAAGTGTATGAACAACAGCTACAACATTTTTACCTTGCGACCCTAATCATATGAAAATGTAACAAAGGAAATTAGTTGTAATTACGTCTATTATTTAGAAAGCAATCGATGTAATCATACATATCATAAAATTACCCCACTAATATTGAGGTGGGCTGACCAACCTAAGCGAAACGGCAAAGGATTATTATTGACACGAAATACCTTTGGCATTTGTTGAATATCATGAATAACTGAGACTAGAATGTTTTAATGATCTTTAATTATGTAGCGCCATCCAATCGCGAATCCAATATGGAATTGTAGTGCTTTTAGTGCTGTCTTTGTATCATTGTTTGAAATATATACAATAAGATCAGTAATACCACATAATCATTCAACATACACATTCATAATCATAACGAATTAAATAAACAATCGTGGAAACCTCATACAACTATCTAATATCAAACAAAACTTAACTTACTATAAGATTCAATAACTAATATACATGCTTAAATATATATACAGAATGTACATGGTTATAATATTGATAATATAACGGGAAACTTATCCGCGACCATTAATAAGTAAGGTTTAAATCAGCAAACCATCGAGATGTTAGAATAGGTACTACTTACAGCAACGAAGCCTAACAAAATATAAATTCTATAATAAATGTAGTTACTTGGCTGAAAACCGGCAACATTTACTAGCTACTTCAATCATCTTTCAATACCTTTACAAAAGTTAATCCCTCATAATCCTTTAGAACAGTAATAATGCTAAGCTTACGTAAAAGACGGATTCAATGAGAATAAATTGTAATTAAGAAATTATAGTTTAAAATCAAATTCAATTTCTATTAAAATCTATGTATAAGTTGGTTGTATTACTTTGGTTCGCTGACAAAGAATTGATAAAAATATGGCTTATATATTTACTAAGAATAGAGTCGACTTAAAAACCTCATCTTATTTGAAGTCAGTAGATCAATTATTAATACAATTTCTAATAGTGTTTATTATAAGGAATTTTAAATAATATGTAAGGGTCGCCTTTTTATTATATTATTTAAAAATCCTTTTAAGTATTCAAAACATAATTATTATTTGTGCAAGGTACATCTTAAAGAGTTGTTTTCTCTTCATTGAAAATACGTTCTGCAGAAACCAAAGTTGTATTTAATAAATAAGTAAGCAAGTCTTCACTGTAACTTTCTTAAACATTTGAAGTTGGGTAAAGTAAGTTTTTATTACAAAATAATATAACCATAATATTATACTGATATATTAAAAATATGATTATTGTAAGTGCACTACATAAATATGACTATGTCATTTTTATCACAAAGTACTACAGCAATGCTCGTGATCTGAAAAAAATACCACTTGACTAAACCGAGCATAACAGTAATTCAATTTGTAACTTTACTTGTGATTTTTTCGAAATATTAAAGTCTAGTCTTATTCAAATAAATACCCACGTGTTATAAAATAATATATAAACAAAATGTGCATGCCTAATTTGCATATCCGTATTTTTCATAATTTTCTAATTATGTATCAATTAATATCGCTGTAAAATAGGAATTATAAGCAGCTAACATGTAAAGCAAAGAACTTATTAAATACAATTAATAATATATCGAAGAATGTCATTACTATAAAAATAAAACAATGAGGAAAGATTTTTAAGATAAACTAAACTTAATCCAACAATATTT
Organism: Achroia grisella; assembly: GCF_030625045.1. Taxonomy (NCBI): domain Eukaryota; kingdom Metazoa; phylum Arthropoda; class Insecta; order Lepidoptera; family Pyralidae; genus Achroia; species Achroia grisella. The sequence continues at coordinate 2,691,873 of NW_026712703.1, forward strand.
TCCTCATTATTGAAAAGAAATCAAAAATACGAATACAAAAACCTTGTATTTATTTTGCTTTTTTGGGACAATGAAATTACGCGTTTCTTTTTCCGCTATAGAAATATAAAATTTATAGATAATATTAGCTGGATTTCTAGTGCTTGTTCTGTGTTACAACATTATCTATAAATAAAATTATTCCAGCAGTGGTTAGAATAAAAAAACACAGTTGTACACTCAATAACTATAATAATCGCAATCAAATGAAAGAATAGGTAAGTTTGATTATTACAGACACAGGAAATATAAAATATATTTCCTATGTCTGTAATAATCAAATCTAATTAATTTATTTATCTTACCTTATTTAATTTCATAATTATACGTTTATTAGGTCGTGTTAACATCATTTTAGATGTACTTAGTCAATTATTTTAATTCACAATATAATTCCACTATAAACATTAATTAACACTACACTTCAAACTAATTAAAGTTTTTTAAATTTTATTACGAATTTTTTAACAGTCGCGCTCGAGCCTTGATTATCAACAATAATTACTATGTGTTTAACGATGTCACAGTAAAACCTTAGGGAGAACGGAGTACGTCTAAACTCAGCTACAGTATTCAAAGACTGAGTTTCCGCCCGCCCAAAACGGCGAATGATGTCGAAGAGCGCCGAGTTATCCCGAACACTCCCCGATTCATGGAAACCCACTCGATGAAGTGGTAAGTTTTTATGAGTACTTGGTTGGCAAGTGTGGTCGGGACAAATACAAAAGGATTGTATGACCAGTTCTGTATCTGTATATATCATATTGGATAGTCGGTTTGGTAATATTACAGGTCGGTAAATAAAATATATTTTACATACTATATTATAGAGTATAAAATCGTGACAAACGAAAACTATGCATTTATATTTTGTTACTATGTGTTTATATTTAAATCAAAAATGAAAGAATCTTAGATTAAATTTCACTGTTCATGTTGCTAATGGGTTAACATGTAGGCTAAAGGGGACAATATTTTTCGTATAAAGTTTGAATATGCCACCTTCAATTTTAATCATTCATTCATTGCAATAATAGAACATTAATTTTAAATTATTGTTTATTTTATAAAACTTAAATATACTTGTTTCCTGGATATTTTTATTTTATTTCATCAAGTAATAAATATTTAAATAATGTAATGGCTATTTTTGATTAATTCTTGCGAGTACGTAACACTGTGAATTAATTTTTAGCCGCGAGCGACAGGTTGTTCAGTTCAGTTCGACAGTGTATGTTTAAAATTCAATATTTTTCATACTAACAGGCAAGTACGTATTCATATAACATTATTTAAAAAAAACTAACTTGAATTGTGATAAATTAATATGAGTCAAAAGGAGGGTAAAACTTGAATTTAAAAATTATCATCGAAATATGAAATTTGAAAAAAAATATAATATTTATATTGTGCGAACTCATTTGAAATGCAACACTGCGTAAAATATAAAGAACAAAGTCATGGTGAAATGAAAAATCTCATATTTTTTAATTTTACTAAAAATATACAATTAAGTCTTAGTAAAATAAAAATTTACTTTATGAATTTGACTAAAAATTATAATTTATTATTTACATAGCTATATCAGGTAAATCCTTATCAGTCCGAGTTATGATTATGATTATATCTTTTATTTACTTTTACTCTCATGAATTAATACTACATAATAAAATAATGTAAAGAAATAGACAAAAAAATGTGACCACTGATTAACCAACGCATAGTGATAGATTACTACCGTAATTATAAGAATTATGTGGTCAACTATACATACCTGTATATCACAAGTTTATAATAAGTTATTAAAAGTTTATAAAAGGCAATGATTTATATTTGTTTGTGATATTTAAATAAGTAAATAAATAAGGCAATAAACCGAAAACAGAAGATTTCGTTCTACGATGACTGTCGGCCACTGACAGTTTTACATACCTAATACTTGTATACATATAGTTTGCGTTACGCAGAATTCATGTTATTCTAGATACACATATTGATGTTCATTGTTATATTGTCTCAGTGTCTCATAAAGCAAACACACAATTCTGTGATACTGCATCACAGCGCAGATTTGCAATAAACTCGGGATCAACTGTTCTGAGTACCCTTGCAAAAGCGTAACAATAGTATCAAAATGGCCCACCTTTATATGTAGCCGATGTTGAGATCTTACTACTTGCTACGAACACCATTTTCGTAATTAGTAAGATTACTGCTAAAAAGTATGCAGTATTCCATAGTATTAAAATGTAAAACATATTATTATATAATGTTATTTAGGACAAAATTTTAACCATAAATTGTGAGATCCTACTTAGACCCACATTTACCATATATATATTTGTCTCCTTCCCCATCTCTCATTCCAAGTTATTAAAGTACTAATATTTTAAATATTATATTTTACCAATTAATATCCCTGAAACTTAAAAATATTTCGAAAAATTTGTATGTTAGGTAGTTTTACTTATATTATTTGTTTTTATACTAATCGTAATAATAATATATGTAGATGCTAATTTTACAAAGTTTACACCTACTCCAAGTATCTAAGAATTTTAAATGTTAGTATATTACAATAGTATTATTGAAACATCCTTGTATTTACTTATTTACCTTGTATTTAGATACATTTTCATTAAATATATTGTTAAATATGGGTCAATATATAGGCTAAATGATTAATCTTTAAAAAAATCCCACAAACAGATAAATTACATATGTTTCTTATTAATTTTAAATACTTTCATAATATTTAATAATAAAATCATAGATGATGTTGCGTAAAGGCTTTATTTATTTTTGTGGAATAAACGAACACCACTAGTTTGAGCTCTATGCTCTCCTTTAAATATTCAGCTAAGCACACATTTTACTCTTAATATTTAGTGCATACTACGCTAAAATAAAATAAAGATACTAATTTCTTACGTGTCGTGAATTGCTTCGAGTAAAGGATGGTATGGCCACATCTTGTTTGCCCGACTTAGCCGAAGGCACTGCCGTGCCCCCAGATTAGTCGTAATGAATGTATGAAGTCAAAATCCTAAGATAATATTCATGAAACTGAGAATACGCCCCGAGGAGCATAATTGAAATCGTACAGTTGTAGTATAATTATAATTGTGAAAGTTTATAAAGATGTACGTTTGTTACTGCATTAGGCATAAACGAGCACGTATTTAGTATTTTATTTAAGTTGGTATAAAAGTACCATATTTTAAATTACCTTATATCTAGGATAAAATTTATAATGGCAAAAACTTGTATATGCAATATGACGACAAAAATATAAAGAAAACTTCTATAAAATAATCTAGCACATCCATTCTACTCTATTACTTATTTAGTATCAAAGGCAATAAGGATTTTTAAATAAAATACTCTTCAATCCCTAGACGATGTTCGAAGAAATTTTACACACAGATAGGTCATATGCTAAATGAACATTTATCCTAATTCACGTGGCTAAATGCATGGGATACAGCTATTCATTACGTTATAAATGTAAAACGGAGACTCAGAGATGCGTTTGTATAATTTCCAAGTAGAAATTCCAAGATGTGTAAAAGACATCAGTACCGCCATAGCCGACTTACTTACCGTTCATAAATAAACAAGGGAGGCACTCTCATTCTTGTATCACTCAATTTACACTAGCAAGATCCCAACCATTTGTGCGGTTTATACTACCGCTGCTTTTTAGAGTGAAATTAAGTGATTAAGAGACACCGTGATGTGACGCACCATATTAAAGCCAGGCGAGGGATAGGTAAATAAGGAAATAATGTAATCAAAACATTGTTTGTCCATTATTTCCAAACGGCAAGCGTAATTAAAAAGAAATTATACTTTGTAATTTCGGTGTAAATAAATTTAATCCTTTTATCTACTAAAATACTCACGGTCATAATCCTAGTTAGGGCAGGTAGGGATTTGATTGAGAGACTATACTGACCGTACGTCGGTGAAAATTTTTTCACTGAATTTTTAATGGGGTTTTTCTATTTCAATCATATCACAAGTATTATTTGCATTAGTAGAAATCAATTTCTAGTGTGTGTAAAAAATCTCTAATTTTCTAATTCGTATGCTCGTCTTAATTAACTTTGAAATTAAATTTAGAATATGTTTCTCGGGATATCTCCACGTATTTTAAAACATTTTTCTACAGCACCAGTTTTGCAGTGAAAAACGAACTAGAAGGCACACTGTATGAAACATTAACTTTCACATTAATATTAAAAATATTAATAATAGAATGTCCACAAAAATCTACTCTTAGATATATAGCCCATGAATTGATTGAGTTAAAGTAGAAGGCACCTATTCAGTTAAAAGTTGAAACCAGTCGAATCAGAGTGGAGGGACAGAATCAGACTAACGAACCGGACCGTCCCATTACTTCGACAGACGGGGCTTTCATATCTTCACATACATAGCTACAGCCTTATGTGTGCTTATAATTCAGCAGAACGATGTCGTGTTGAGCCATCGCGGTTCACATTATAATTGTATATTGAATCTCTTCTTACGTCAAATATAGAAGTTAAATGATATAAAAATATTATCATAACATTTTCTGAAAAACAGATTTTATAGAGATAGTATATTTTTTTAATATAGCCATATACGAAAGTTTGTAAAGATGTCCGCGCTTAAACGACAGTGTTTCTTTCTATGCTATCTGCTATCTACACAAATATGTTATATCACATTTAAGACTTAGAACACTTATTATCTTAATTCACACGGAGAAAATCACACACGCACAATTATGATATATTTTTTAAATATGTAGTTTATTCTTCTACTATTTCACTAGTTCGTTCTATTGCTGTAATGCAAGCTTTCTGATGAGTCTATAAATACGTAAACAAAATAAATTCAAGAAAAAAATTCAGCACACACTCATGTAACTTTTGCATTAACTCTTCTTATGCATACACGGAGATTAGATTTTTATTTACAATTACATCTAAAATAGTTAATACACTAATAGTTCATGTAATTAATGATTAATGAAAGGACTTTTTTAATGAAACTGTTTAAATAAACAAGTTTATTTTGAATTCTGTAAACGTAGTCGTAACATCACCAGTACTGCAGTACAATGTGACCGTGCCGCGCCGACTGGGTTCGTTATGTAGGATTATTGGAAATTCAGAAATTTCTACGCCCCTATTATCTACAAATTGAGTCGTGTCACCAGCACATTCCTTGAAATTTAAATTGTTTCTCCGCATGTTTTCTCAGCCGTAGACGTACAAAGTTTGTTTCATTGAAAAAATAATTGGTTTTTGCGTTAGGGCAAGTTATTTACTCTTGAATCGAATTCCAATATGAGTTGTGTTGGAGATAAATTATAAAAATCATCATAGCTTTGTTTTTCCACAGAGCATACATTTTTTCTTTTATGCCTGGAATGGAATGTATTCCTAACAAGTTTTTACCTGCGATTCTGTTTGTTCAAGACTAGGATAACTTCATTTACCGAGATAAAACATAGTACATTGCTTTCTTTATCCCAACCACTTGTAGACCAAATTTCATAAGTAATGGTTAATTCTGGAAAAAGTTAAAAGATAAGAAAGACTATTACTTATATGGAAATACTGTTGGTAAAGTGACTGTGTTTAGGCTTTACGTCTACATCTCTACTAATGATTGATTGATTTATTGATTAAATAAAAAAGAACACAAAAGTATATTGTAAATGTATTACTGGAGAGTAATATAGTAAATAAACTGATAAAAATATTATTTTCATTTTAAAGCACAAATATACAAATAACGGTGGCGCATATGGCGCAGTTAACAGTTTATTACATTTTAACCCAGTCAACCAAAAAATAATAATACAAATTGCAATTTATATAGACAGCGTATTATCAGTATATGCGTAATATTATTATAATTAATGTGATTTGATGTCAGATATTTGGACTTTCTTATTAGGACCTTAGGGATGTAGCTGTTTAAAACATTGTTTTATATTCCAATAGTAGGTGGTTCCATCGTATACAAATATTTTTATTTAGAAGTTTGATTTATTTTGGTGTTGAATTATATATGATTTAATTAGATACTCGTAACCTATCTCCAACCTCGTAATACAATCAATCTTCACGTCATATTTCATTAAGATTTATTAAGATCCGTTGAGTCATCAAAACGTAATAAGCAGACTGACAAACATGCTCTTATTCATAATATTATTATGGATGATCCATTTCACAGATTCACCATGTTGATACAGTATACATAATATGGTAGAGAGACAAAGAACTATAGTCCTAGCCTTGTACATGGGTGTATATATAAGGAGTCCCTTTCCGATGCATATCAACGTTAACCTTCATTACTCAAGTTACTCTCCTTGCCCAACAAAATATTGTATGAATCTACTTAATGTAACTTTCAATAGTCGTGTAGGTATAAATATTTAAAAAATACGTAGGTATTTAAATGTTACTATCAGTTGTCTAGTAACCATAGTAAAATTATGTTTAGTTTGGGACTAGATATGTCTAAAGATAAAGAGATATAGATCTATATAGTTAACTAAGTATGTTGTTGAACAAGTGACGTTGAATATTACCTAAAAGGCTCGGCTATTTACGCTTCGGACAACATCCCGACACTAATAGAGTGTCCTGTTTTGACGGGGGCCTGATTATTATTCACACCGACCGTCCATTGACTGTTTCATGAAAATGACTTCTCTTTTTCGCTTTCTTTTGACTTGCTGTTAATTATAATATAAGGAGTACTTAAACTATGCTAATATTATAATGCAAAAATGTCTATTCATTAATCAGCTGCGGATCTTAACGAAATTTTACGTAATTATTGTATCACAAAGACGGACACACGGGCTTTGTTTTATTAAGAACAAGACATTCAATACCAATACACAAGTACTTATCTGCAATTGTTCCTGATTTTTAGACTCCATTAAGAAACATTATCTTAATGATTATGACGTCGTCAAATATATGATGTGAATGAAGGTGAAAATTTGTCTACTTTTTATTCTCATACACATCTCTACCATACTCCAATATTGTTATTTGTTCTCCTATTCCAGGTTTATAAACAAGCATTGATATAATGTACAGTTTGCATTGCTATACCTATAGCAACTTATAAACAAATATTCGGAATATTTATATATCATATACAGATATATAGAAGTTTGAGTTTCGACAGATGGACACATTCGTTTTACAGTTTCCATATAAAGAATAATGAACAGAACTTAAATTTCATTAAAAATATATTATCTTTCAAGAGAAAGTCCATGTAGACACATTAGCATAAAATGAGTAGTGTCGTTTCTTTTAGTGGTTCTAGTGGAACTGCAAAGTACTTAAAATACGATGCAAGAGTGATTTTCGAGTTCTATTTAAATGCAATTTTGTTAGCCACAATTTAGAATTTTAAATTTAGGCTAACTGTAATAAAAAGGCAACAAATAAAGTATAAAAGCTCTTAATAGCCCATAAAGTCAGTCCAAGAGTCGATGTTTCAATATACATCAACCATTATATTACATTTTTATTGTCTAAATCGCGTCTATTGCCTGAACATAAAAATTAATATGTTTTGTATTACCTACTTTAAATTTTCGTACTCGTTACGTATTTGACTTTTTTTTACTGACCATTAAGTTAAGTTATTACATTCAAGTCATAGTCACTATATTACATTAAATAGAACGTTATTGTGTTATGCCTACATATATAGCAATTTCAATGCCTTATTATTGTAATCAGAATACAGCATACAATCATACTTGATAGAGATATTCATGGCGATGAAGTTACATACAGTTAAGTTTTCCTTAGTACAAGTCTAGTTGGTCGGGTGTCGCAAATCTGTTTATGTTCCCTTAGGGATTACTTCGTTGCAATGATTCATATTGCAGATATTCGATAAATCGTTTGTATGTCAACCCACAGCGGAATGTTACTGCTTGGTTTCAAAGGCCAGTGGTGATTTCTAAATGGAATCTTGGGAAAATACAGAATTGATGTATAGTATATACATATATATATCAGTTCTGTATGTAACGTAGTATCCGTACTTTTCATAGGTTTATATCTTATTTTGTATACTAGTATGTATTACTTTTGAAATCTATGTAATACCATTACCTAGATACCTTACATTCCCAAATGATTTAAATTACTATAAATATCTTCATCTACTCAGTGTCTCAATGCTAGTCTAATTAACTCTACATATTACGAAGACAAATTTAACTAAGTTAATGTAAACTTTAAAATGACTACTATCCACAAGCAGCCTCATCTACCGATAGTATAAATAACAGATTGAGGAAACTCCCTAGAGATATGTAGACATCGTTAAATTAGGTTAAAGTAACTGAGAGTTTATAAAATTATTTAACTATGATTAAAGGCGATAGAGGAATAGATAAAACCATAAAGAAGCTTTTTAGTAGATAAAAAGTACTTTATTGTAATCTACTGATCTAGTAAAACCCAGTTGCAAGGAATGACCAATATGCTACCAGAGCAAGGTAACAAAGTCTGTAATAGCATAACAAAAAGAGTATTCGCACCAAATAAGATTATGTGCATAGACAGGTTTTTTCTATTATGTATTTATTTATCTCTATCTTTACGTACTTTTATCTCTATTATGTATTTATTTTCGCTTCACTCTGTGGACCTCTTACTTTAATTACTTTTTGTGATAATTAAAACCTGCTCCTAGTAACCAATCTAACATTTCTTGTATAACGCGTGGACTACTAATTTCTAGTCACCCCCATATCAGTGACTATTGAGATCGGGTGGTCTCAACTGTAACTTGCACAAATAGCCAGCAGTCTGTATAGTTTATATGTATGAGTAGGTATCTCCCTAGTTAGTAGAAAAAGCTGCGTGAGCGTCGAATTCAATAATCATCTGATAGCGGTAAGTCATTTATATTGTATTTATTAGGATATAATGGTAAGATTCAACTACTGCTTTATTCCAAGAAACTCCCATACCGAAAAATGTTAACATTAAATGAAAAAGAAATAGTCGGTATTTACTTCAATATTGTACAAAATAAAAGTAAAAATTAATGATTAATTTGTTTTCATTAGAGTTCCGAGTAATGAGCAATTAGATTGCTACGAGTTCCGCCCGTAGCGACGCGATGTAGCGCGTCGTAGAAGCATTTAGCTTGAACTACGCTCGGTACCTAGGTACTCTTAGTATTGGAAAGTTCCGGTTATTAATTTTAAGAAAATAATGTAATATTAAAATTTTTATTTCATAAATAGCTGTGTATTAATACAATGGATCTCCTTCGACACTGGATATATTTTGTTTCTCTTTTTAAAAAGAAAAAATACATATTTTCTTCGATAACATTTGAAAGAGTCAATAGTTTTTTTATTAATTATCAAATTAGTAGCTGAGCACATCGCCTTACCTCCTAAGGTCTAGATTTCGATACAATCACATATACATATACATATATAAATTGATTACTTTGGTCTATGTGTTTCTATGTTTATAATGTGTGTATTTACAAAAAAAAAATATTATCAGATATTTAGTATCTGTAACATGTTTAGCATGGTAGTACATGACGTTGAGTGAACTATCCTGGATTGTTACTATTATTCTACTATTATTGTATTTTTATTAATTAGGTACTCTATTTGAAATAAAATAAGACAAAATTAACTAGAAGGTGAACATTATTAACTAGAAGGTCAAGGAATAAAATAAGTACCAATGCAAGAAAAAAGTCAAAGCAATGCTAGATACAAGAATCTAACTTAATGTAACTAAAGTTTAAACACACCTATTCGAAATCATGGCTATTAATGTTCATATAGTCCTTTGCTATTATTACTTCTATAAATTTCTTATTATAATATACTTCAACCGGCCACGAACTTGTTATCGCGTTATCTTTATCTTTGAATTAAATAATTGTTTCTGTGGACTGAGTAATTAGATTTTATTTATTCAAAACGCAGACACCTTTTAATACAAAGTATCTTAGTATCATTAAAATTTCCTTTAGGGCAGATGGGGAATTTTCAAAGGCCTCTTAAAGCCCGGATTTACAATGGAAAATTATACCTAAGTCTCTTGGAATCCGTCCACATGCGAGATGCCGTTTTAATTGTGTTTACCAAGACTTAGTTAGCAAACATTGAGCTACTTAATTCGAGCATGCAAGAGGGAGTGAAAGTCTTTGATTAATACTTCACCCCAAAAAATAACAGCAAACAAACACAACAATCGTTTTAAATGATCGTCTAAATATAAAGTTCTTTAACTAGTTCATAAGATATAAACTATTATATCATGTACAGTTTGCGCACGATTATTAATATTTGATAATTTCTCCTTATGAAACATTCGAACGTTAAATAACTGTGAGACCCTGAAGTAGTGTATGTATTTGTAAATAGGTACAACTATATGTATAGGTAACTAAACTGACTAACTGTAATAAATGATTAAAATGACAATAAATAATTTTAAAAACTAATTAGCTCATAATGTCTTGAATGCTCCATGGATAGACCGTATATCGGGAACAATAGTGCTGTATTATATTATTATAGATTTCGTATAGGCATTTACCACAGTCGTACTTTTTCATGTAACTAATTTCTTGTAATCATAATTACATTGTCAAAGAAGTTATTCCAATTTTTAGATTAACAGATAGAGTGTACTTTATTATAACTATTAAGTTTAAATAAAATTTAAAATTTAATTTTAATCAATATTTTTCCAAATTTATTCAATACTAAAAGTGTTACTGTATATTTACATTGGTAATCTTATTAGTAACTGACTTTTACAAAGATTTTTGTAATAGGAAGTCTATTATGCAACCTATATCCAATGATGACATGGTTAAAATTAACTAAGTAGTTAGATATTGCATTAAATATAATTACAAGGTTGTAAAAGTTATATATGGCCTGTTGTATTTACTGTTCCGACTATAATATCCAAATGACATGATTTTTTTACATATTACGTTTTTTTACATTTACACAAAAACCTAGATGTCCTTTTGCGTCTATTTCGTTGACGGCGGTTAACCCCTTTAATAAACCAAATTAATCCGGGGACAGGTAAACTTTGTACAAAGTCGTCTATAAAGGTACTTCAATTTTGCCGCCAAACAGCCTGCTTTGTTTCTGTTTAAGAAGTGACATTTGGCAGTGATATTACAGGCTACGGAAATATGACTAAGTCCTCCGAAATTATAACGCAAGCTGTTTGTTTCCCATTCCAACTAAATAAACAATCATAATAAATAAATAACTATATCCTGTATACAATTATTTAAACTATTTTTGTTTATTTGCTTTGGTAAGGGTACATTTTTAAGAAGAAATACATATAGATATATGCCTAATAATAATCCCAAGATATATTATTTTACAGATACGTATCTTAGGGTTAAATTTATATTAGTGAACATATTCAAATCTATGGTCTATAGTATTTATTGTATGTCTATAACACATGTCTGGGTAGCTTTATCTACACCTCACTTACCGTAGCGCTTTGTGGGAATGGGACATGTACGATGTATATAAAAAATATCTTAGTGTTACACACTCTCGCAACACTCTCAAGAAAGTGTCCTAATAAACTTAATATGAGGCAAGTAACAATTCGATGAGTCCCGATAGTCAATATAATCTAATAAATAGCTAGAATTCGGTGTATCCGCCGCATCACAATATAAACGCACTCAGACGTCGAGATTCACTCAAGGGTTCTTTTACACAATTTCGCCCTAGCATACCCTTTTTGCTCGACACTCCACCTTTTTGCCCCTTAGCACCTCTCTTCACCTTTTCCATAATCAAAGAAGGCCAAGTATATGGATTTATTGAACAGGAGTTTAAGAAAATCGATTTATTTTATTGTCGTAGCCTAGCGTAATATGTATGCGCAATTAACTTGATTGATTTGTGTACTGTGATAATTATTTTCAAATTCAAATTACAAATCAAAATATCTTTACTCATGTAGATCTATTACAGCTTCTTATGATATGTCAATTCTACCATAAGATAGCAACGACTTCGAAATGAGAAGAACTGACAAGAAACTCAACTCGTATTCTTTTCAAATACTATAAATGTTAGAAATGTTTACAGTAATACAGATCCATTTTAGGGAGAATAGAGTGACCATGCTATTGCAAAATCAAATAGTCTAATTAGTGTTCGTAACCTGAACAGACCAATCCTGACAAGCAGCACCCGTTCACGAGTATGACGGATGAGCCAGCCATCCATCATTGCACTCAAACATATTAGCGGGAGCACATTGACCGGGCCCACCACGACGCCATAAGTTTTAACTTTACAGCGAGCATGACTGTCTCAAGTTACTCCAGTACGTCATTTATATTCTTTACAGCATAGGCTGTAACAATCACAGTTTTCACAGTTTTCTTTGAATTTGCAGATCTAGTCGATAATACTTACTCTCCATTATATTTGTGTACAGTCACGAAAGATGGAAATATTTATTGCTTATATATATATATGTCTTATAGGACTTTTAAAGATGTGAAGTAATATCGTTTGATAAATAATCGGAAGGATGAAGTAAATTATACGGAGGATTATAAGTCTCTGCCATTACTAAATACTTACTTTAATATTAGTTATATAACATTAAATCATCAACTTGCATTATACAAAAAAATACCTGAATAGTACCTAAGGTAAATGTTAGTTTTAACCATACTTATATTAAATCCATAAATCAAAAGTACAATGTCGCGTGACGCCAAATCTTAACTAATCTTTTGGAATTAGTCAGTACCTACATATGACTGTCACTATCTACGAAGTTGGATCGTTATAACAATAGCGACGTAGGTAATTTTACCTGTACAAGTCGCACTGTTAGGGTTGTCTTCTCTAACAAATAATAATAATAAAAATAGGAAGTCCAAGATCCACTAGTAACATATGTGGTTTTGCTAAGAGACCTTTTTATTGAATTATGGATTTGGTTAATTTTAAACTTTCGTGTTTAATATACATTATTTAAATTATTAACCGGCTCTTAACACAACAATTATTCGTGTTAAGACCCGGTTAATAATTTAAATTATGGATTTGGTTTTATGATTTTCAATAATATTAGATGTGTCACGCCGTTTCTCCCGTCGGCTACAGAATGACATCACGGTAACATCCCTTGTTATATTATTTACGTATTTTATACAGCTTTAATTAAGAGTCAAAGCATGTGAAAGGGGATTAGACTCTGCATTTTTAAAATTGAAAGTTTTTCTTTTAATCTACGTTTTATTGATAAAGAAAACTAACCGTAATATAAGAAACTTAATGCTGCTCAGTGAAGGAAGAATAATAGTCTAGTTAATAAAGTAATATGACATTTGTCTTTAGAATCGATTTTTCTTTAACTTCTCTGTTAGTAGTGATACTTTTGGAGATTATTTCTCATTAGTTTTGATATAGGTATCTTGCTTGTAAAAAGGTCTTAAGTCATAATTGTTAAAATTGTATATAATAATTATGCAAGCAAATTCAAATCTACAAAGGACTAATTCAAGATTGATACTGATTGAAATGTTATAGTAAATATAGTATATTATTTTTCGCATATTTGTATCATACTTACTGGAATATATATATTTATAACTAAAATAGCTTTGGAACTAATATTAATAAATAAGGATAACAAACTGGCCAGGGATGCCAACCGAATAAGAATCCTCGAATACTCGTAAGTACCTACGAGATTTTCAGTTTTCAATACGAGGTTGTTTTTATTCTTGTACAAGTTTGTACAAGACTTTTACCAGAAAATTTGTCAGAATCAAGTCCAAATACGATACGAAATTAGAAAGCTAAATTAAGCTAATATACGAGATTTTATAAGGTTTTTTATTTTTTCGTAATAGGCTAAAAATTTTTTTGTGTACTTGAAATACAAACAAGTTGTCGTCCTATCTGATGTTAAATGGAACCATCGCCTATATACGTGGGCTTTACTACGAATTACACATCATGCCCGCGTTACCATTTATGAATTGCCTAACCGGAGGACAAAGATGCTAAACGTAATATTTTACAACACTAACACTACAAAATGAAATAGCGTAGGAAACGGCTTAAATAGCCAGACCTCTGTCCATTACTACATTAAGTACTTACGCAGACGATTTTTTCCAAATCTACTTAGGTATTTATTAAGGTTGGCAACCCTAGCACTGTCAGACCCGATAAGCGTAACGACAGTTCCGATTTAGTACCCACTGATTCGACAATCGCGAACGTGCGCTCGTAACGTAAACTTTATTCTAATGGTTCACTACAAAATTATTGTAATTTTATAAGCACGCTTGATCGGTACGTATCTGTAGATATAGGGAGGATGCCTAAGATTAAAAAGTATAATACTTTTAAATATGGACTTCAATAAAACTGATATGTGGATCTTAAGTGAATAAAAAAGGAGAGGTTTACATTTTGATTGATTGATTTGATTCAGAACTTCGTCTAAATGACGCCAAGCAGAAGCCAAATCAGAATGTAGATGCATAGATATTTCGTAATATTTGGTCAATAGTTTATTAAAACTTTATAATAAATGATAATATATATAATAGGAATGTATATTATCTTATATATTGCTCTTTAGTGTGTACATTTTCTAAGTTATATTTGATCTTTTTTTTTCTTTCTTTCGTATCTATTTCCTATCTTTTGTTACGTTCACTCCCTGTTTTCACTTTTTCATTGTCAGACTATGTTATATGATATGTATATGGTATATTTGATTTATATATTTTATTTTATATTTATTTATAGATTGATATATATTATATGTATATATATATATATACGTATTTGTGTATGTATGTGCATGTGTTTACATGTATTTGCTTTTAGTATAAGTATAATTTTTTTTTTTGACCTTGTTTTTATTAATTATATTTGCACAGCCTATGGTTGACTGGTAGAAAATGCCTTAAGGCGTTAAGTCCGCCATATGTACTTTTACCTTGGTATTTTGTGCATTAAAGTTATATAAATAAAAAAATAAAAAAATAATAATGAAACAATTCAACCTAGCTGTGTTCAAGTCGGTTTTTTGTAGTCCCAAATGATTCTCATATAATTCAATCATTCATTCTAGTTAATTTGCATGGTACCACTTAACCGGGATGAATAGTGCAACCTTTGAATGTTCTTGCAAATATAAAAAGACAAAACGGAATCGTTATAAAAATCACCTTGCCTCAATGATTTACAAAGACGAATGTACCTACTTAACACCATTGAAATCGTATTCAGATAGCTACTTCCAAACTAGCACAAACAGGTTACACTGTGCAACTGTTTGTTGCATCCTGAGCTAGTTTCAAAGCTGCTTTAAGGCGTGTACATTTATAATCAAAAGCTGCTACAACAAACACTATGATATATTTCTGCAGATTATGTAAATGCTTATTATATACGTTTGTTTGGAAAGCGTCAAATATGGATCTATATAATATCAAGTACATTACACTGTTTATCTATACTTATAAATAAAATTGGAGTGTCTGTAATATTGAAATAACCGTTTGTTACTACATGCATATGAATATAAATACGGTATATACACCAAAAAAATCATTTTTTGTAACCATAATTTGTTTTTGGTCCGGGTAATCTCTGAATTGGCTGGATCGATTTTGACGTGAATTCTTTTGGTAGGTAGCTGATGTAAAAGGACTGAGGCTACTTTTATTTTAGAATAATAAAGTTAAATTCCACGCGGACGAAGTCGCGGGAACAGTGTCCAAAATATAGAAACAGAAATCTTTATTCAAATTCAAAAATCATTTATTCATGTAGGACATTTTAGCCGCTTATGAACGTCAAGTTTTTACATTATAATTTTTTTTCCCTACCGTCCAGTTCGGTACAATTGAGAAGAACTGGCAAGAAACTCAATTGAATTACTTTTTTATAAAAGCCAGTTTATTTACAATGCATAGGTATTTATATAGGTGTTTATGTCTAACATTAAATGAAAATCCCGAACAAGAAAACTATTGCCATGCACGCTCGTCATTCAAGTAATCGTTTAGTGAGTAATAGGCTTTGTTCAGTAAACATGATTTAACAGATCTTTTGAGCTTATTTAAGGGTAATTCCAATATATCCTTTGGTATCTTATTGTGAATTTTTATACCTATGCCCATAAAAGACCTATTGACTTTTTCTAAACGATACTTGGGGACAGCAAGTTTGTCTTTAAATCTAGTATTAAGTATTAATACAAATTATGAATATTGCTCTTTTTTGGAAATAAGTCAAGATTTTTATGAACATATAGGATATTTGAATATATAAATTGAGAAACAACGATGAGAATATTTGCCTCTTTTAATGAGTCACGACTTCTCATGTAGTAGATCGCTCGAATGGCACGTTTTTGTAATATTAATATATTTTTAATATCTGCCGCTTTTCCCCATAATAATATTCCATAAGAGAGTAAACTATGAAAATAACTAAAATAGACCAATCTAGCAGTATCAGTATCAGTGTACTGTCTAACCTTACGTACGGCAAAAGCTGCTGAACTCAGTTTCGCTGCAAGATTTTGAATTTGAGCTAGTATTAAAACTTTTAGACAGAGAAAAATTAACACATTTTGTTTTTTTAGCGTTTAATATAAGATTGTTAGTTGTAAACCAGTGCAAGAGACGCCGCAAAGGACTATTTACATCGTCATAATTATTAGTCATTCTATTAACTTTAAAAATCAATAAAGTATCATCTGCAAATAACACTACCCCGCATCTATCCAGCATGGATTTCTATCTATCATTTATGGATACTAGGAATAAAAATGGACCGAGAATAGATCGTTGAGGTACACCCATTTGCACAAGTGACCCGTCAGACGTAGCGCTGCTAACCTTTACTTTTTGTATTCTATCAGATAAATAAGATTTTATTAAATTTAAAGCGTTGTCTTTAAAAAGCAAGTTTTTTCAATGTGTTATGATCAACGCAATCAAAAGCCTTAGAAAGGTCACAAAAAACACCTATCGCATCCATTTTATTTTCCCATGCAGCAAATATGTGTCTGAGCAACTCTGCATCTGCGTCTGTAGTTGATCGACCTTTGAAAAAACCGAATTGACTATTGTGAATTAAATTATTTAAATTGAAATAACTGACAAGTTGCATAAGAATTATTTTGTCAAAAATTTTACTGAGCGCTGGGAGTATGGATATAGGTCTATAATTTATTGGGTCAGTCCTGTCTCCAGATTTAAAAAGTGGTATGATTTTACTAATTTTCATTATATTAGGAAATTTACCATCATCTATACATTCATTAAAAATAAAAGCAAGAGACGGCGCAATAATTTCCATTATACTATCCAGTATTTTAACAGATATACCCCATAGATCCTCTGTTTTTTTATTATTTAGCTGTTTAAATAAATGTTTAAAAAAATAAATTTAATAAGATCATTTTTAAAATTAAGTAATATATGCCACATTGTAAGAATGGTAATCTTTTAATAACGTCCGTATAGATCTACAGTTGTTATTTTATTTAAGGTAGTTATAGGATAATATAGTTTATATTTAAAAAAGAAAGTCAAATATTTTTGGTGCTAAAATATTGACATGGAATTTAAAAAAGGAATATATTATTGTACACACATACCAGGATAAGTAACAACTACGTTTTATATATATAGATAGGTTACAGATCGTAATTAGGTAAAACTTTGTAATTTAATACTTAATTATATATAATTAGTAAATTTTTCAAAGAATACATCTGTTCAAATAACAATTTCCAATTACCTAGATAATCTAATCTGATAATCTGTAAAACTATCCGCAGTAAAGTCAAAGCCGAAAGCTATTATTGAAATAAAACGTTTCAGCCATTCGTGTACGTCATATCAATTTTATTACTATTTTTAAATATTGTCTCAGGGCAATTAACATAGCACCAAATAATCACAAGCTAAGCAGATCTTGTATTATGAATACTAAACAACTGATAGAAATAGCTTACAGTCTTCTTTACACTATAAGCATAACAAACAATCTCAGTTGAGCTTTTATATTTAATTAACGCAGTAATAAAGCTACACTAAAGATTTTTGCAACAATTATTGTAAATTTGAAAGTTTTGGCGCTTTTTCAATTCACCCTGATAAATCAAAACATTATTTTATTATAAATGCAAATATATCTGTCTGTCTGTTTGTTATCCTTTCATGACTAAACGCATAAATTTTATTAAAATATTGAACGTCTGCTATTTTTTTAATTTTGTAAAATTAAAACTTCAAACAATAAAGCAGACGAAGTCGCGGGTAATATCTATTGTAATACAAAACAATATGTTCGCTATAGAAAAGATAAAAGTAATGATATCTTTCAAAAATTTGTTACTATCACGAAGCAATTTATAACACTGCCGCAATTGAAAAAAAACTGCACCAATTTACAATGTTAAGTCTGCGAGTCGCTTCCGCATTAATTAAAACGTAGATTAAGTGTAACGTAATATACCTCGATCGTATGTAGCGTAGAGGGCGTTTGTATGCCGCTACGTACCTAATATATTTCATATTTTCCACTTCGTACTTTAACACATTGCATATATTTTCACCCATGTCCGCCATATGCACCTTTATTTCTATTTTAGTGCATTGAAGTTTTAATAAAAAAAAATATTTTGTATTGCAAACCACGTTAAATCTTTTATAATCCAAAAAAATATTTAGATAACATTATCTGTTATCTAGATTATTTATTTTTTTGGAGAACGTCCTTAGGTGTTAAATTCACCATATGTATGTATGTACATTTATGTAGGTATTTGTGCATTAAAGTTTAAATAAATAAATAACCACAAGTATCGAATAATTTATTTTGCTATACGCGCAACTAAAGATATATAACATAATAGAAATATATATATATATATATAATTATATTTTTGAACGATATGCCTTGAGTCTGCCCATTACATATGACCATTCGGAATACAGATTCAATCAGGAAGAAGACAAGAAAGCCTGTTGTTTTTTAAATAAATGTGCATCTTTATATATTTAAGATTTTGTGTAGGTACCTCTTTGACATATGGTGCGATCGCGTTTTGTTACAATACCAAGGGCTAAAATAGTATATTACCTGCTGTGTCCGCGATTTCACATGCATCAATGTGTTATTCTGATGTATTAATTTTCAATAAAATCCGTTTAGTAGTTTTTGCGTAAAAGAGTAACAAACTACTAGGTAATAACTAAACTAACAAACATCCTTCAATACATCTGTCCACTCATACTCACAAACTTTCGCATTTATAATATTAATAAGAATTTCAGTCCTGCCTTTCTTACTTTGCTGTAAAAGCATTGAAATATGTACATGTACTATAGATACCAATACTACTGTTTTCTTATGTACCTAGTTTTAATTACGTACATGTTGGTACTATACTTATATATATCTAGATACAATACATAGATAAAGAAGAAAAAGTAAGATATTAATTAAATTAACACCTTTAAAACAAAATAACAGTCTGTTCATCGACACGCACAATGTACCAGTCGAAATGTTTTTACAGAATAAAATTGCTTACGTCACAACAATAAATTGTATTCAGTTTCGGAAACCGGGAGCTCACGTTATGAATCGAGGCATTGTTGTAAAAGCTTACTTCGAAATATAAATATACCTACATTCATGGACCGCTGACAGAGTAATATTCCATAGAGCCACATTGTTATCAGCTTGAAATTTAAATAATTGATTCAGGGACAAGATAACCGAATCTCGTTACGAAAATGCACAATGTTTATGTTTCATTTCAAAATTTCGCTTCAGACATTTACTTTCTGGTAACCTATTGTTGGTGTTTCACGCCAAATTGTTTTCATACGTAATTTTACTGGAAGTAGGGAAACGAAGTTGTAAACTTGATACTAAAATGGGTACACTTTTCTATTAAAATGTGATATTATATAGCCGTAAATAATGACGTTCGATGCTATAAAACTGTAACTGGGACATGCGATTACACGAAGTTACTAGATTTTAAAACACTATATAGTTGTATGTTCGTATTTAACTTTCTTAGATTGGAAGAATATTTCAATTACTTAATCTTACAAATCAGCCAAAGTTAGGGAAAATTGTAAAATATAACCATTTATAATTATTTCTATTTCATAAAGCCGGTCAGTGTCCAATTGTTTATTACTCACATAAATAGTTCAGGATTACGGCACTACATGGCGATTTTTGTAAAATACGGGCGATAAATTACGGGGGTAGGACTAGTTAGATGGTGTTATGATTAGAGAATTTGACCAATTATATAAGCTGATATTTGGAATACTAACACTTAATATAATATATGTAACTATGCAGCAAATATTGTACACTACTGTACAGGGTTTTCAACGATAAAGCTGGAAAGCAACCCTAACAATGCATTACTAAATTTTCACCCTAAACAATTAAGAATTACCAACTACTGCGATGCGATTCTTAGGTAGTCTTATTTTGTATGTCTATATGAAGATCTTAATATATAATCATAACTACTAGATGTAAGACCAAGAAATTCGATGTCGTCGGGGCAGTTCGCTGCTACTCGTAAATTATAAACAATTAAGGAATTATATATATTCATATATTATTAAGACAATTACTTTTTTAAAATACATATTTAATTTAAGAAAGACAGAAAGATAAAGACAAAGACAAATTCCTTTACAGTTTAAAATGAACTTTTAAATAAATATAAGGAAGTTATTTTTCTAGTATGTAGCTGCAAATACCTTTACAGCATGTAATCACATCGGTCGTGGTGTGCATACTCCGTCCCTCAAAACATAGACCCCTGAAACAATTTACAAGAAAAAAATTGAGTTACCTTATGCCATGAATTTAGATTTCTAAAAGAGTGAAGAGTGACTTTTAAAAGTTTGACTATTAAAAGTATATATATATAGCCATAAAAATATCTGACGATCTCAATGTTCTATCGACTTCCTCAGACTGTCTTAGTTCCTAAAGATCGCGGAGTAAAGAATATCTTTCAAAATATGTACATAGATTCAGTGGCCTGGATATTTTATACAATAGCACAGATGATAGTATAAACTTAAGCATCTCCCTAATATAAAGGGATTTAAAATATCTGTCTAACATTAGCTATTTATTGTTACAATGATAATAATTTCTTTTTCTAAATATATTAACTTCCGCTCTTCTATTACGTGGCTAGAAATACTTACGAACGCCACAGTTGCGAGCGCATACAAATTTGCCTGGATTAAAATAAGTAACATTATTTGAACCACATACTGGTTGGTATTCAGGTGTGGCCGGACAGTCCTGCACACATTGCCTCTGCGACGGGCTTTCAGTACTGTGAACAACAAAATTATATAACCACATAATATAATTTTATTACTATGTATTAAATGAAATTATACTGGGATAATAATTTGAATGTGTACTTATATTTAATCAATAACAATCTGTTTAATATTCATATATTATGAATGGTCCTCTGAGTTAACTGACCAGACTTCATAATAATAATAACCACCTTTTTTTGCGTCAAATAAAAACTATTACAAATGCTGCTTATATAATAACTAGCTACTCGCCCCGACTTCGCACGGGTGGGTGTACTTGTATTATTCTTCTAGAATCATCTTTCTATTTAAAAAAACCGCTTCAAAATCCTTTGCGACACTTTAAAGATTTAAGCTTACATATGAATAGACAACAACAGCGACTTTATTTAATACTGTGTAATGATGATGATAATAAAATTTAAAAGTAATGAACGAGACAAATGGTCTATAAATCACAAGGGGCAGTGATCTCTACTAGTCTGTTATAGCCCTTAATAGTAAATTAATACAATAAGAGATCGACGACGCCAATAGCACATAAGTTCTAAATTACTACTAAGAAAATAAACAAAACTTAAAATCATTGACAATAAATTAACAAGATTACAAAGTAATAAAATTGGACAATAATAAATTTAAAAATGATCATCCTATCATCTTCCACTGGTGCCCCGCTAGTGCAAACGGTTAACGCTGGCGGGAGCCGGAGTACCCATTAACATCCATTAAAAAGAAATCATGCAGTGTTTTAAGTTACAAATGCAATAAAGAGTATATACGTGTATAATAATTGTGAATTCAGTTTTATTATACATTGGAACAGAATGTTAAATAAATATATTAACTAGCTCATTACAATCACGGGTGTGGTTGTGAACAATATGCTATAGCTGTGTGTAGGTACTGTGTGCATTTTTAGGTCTAATTTAAAACTAATGCCTAATTGATTATTAATAAATCACGTTACGGGGTTCTTCTCATTCTCTACCAGCTAACTTTTAGGAATGCAAAGGTACATGAAGATATAGTACATGAATAGTTTAACAAACAAAAATTATTCTACATGATATTTATATCTGTATATATATCTTCTTTTAAATAAAATTGATTCGAGTTCGCCCTCGTGATTTTCAAAGAATAAATTACAGTATATATATTTATTTAAAGATTTTAATTATGTAAAAGCAACTAACCTGTCTTCGAAATATATTTGATCCGGTGAGAATGTACTAGACGGTATTTGTACGGGTCTACCCAAAATCGCATTCTGAGATCCATTGTATTGAGGTTCTATATCGTCTAATGTTCCACCACTGTTTAAATTACCTGAATTTGGGTACTGATTAGGTCTTTGTTGATTAAAAATAAGTCCCTGTTGTTGACCCTGATTCAAGCCAGCCTGTGAAGGATTCTGAAAGCCCTGACCCCCATTAGGATATTGAGACGCTTGCTGATTAAAATTAGGCCTTTGTTGTCCCGGAATATTTTGATACCCATTATTCTGTTCATTTCCATTCGGAAAGTTATTGAACCCAGGGTTATTAAAAGGGCGTTGATACATCTGATTAGGATATTGATTTTGTTCATAATCCGGATCTTGTATTGGACGCTGTTGGTTCAAATATTGTTGCTGATCCCACTGGTTTGGTTGAACTTGAGTATGGAGACCGGCAGATACTGGTGGTAGAATATTTCCTTGTACTTGACTTGGAAATTGACTTGGCCCCTTATTATTCATATCCGGTCTCGTATTACCCATTTGCTGATTTGGATTATTTCCATTTAATTGAGGGTTCTGGAAACTTCCTTGATTAGGGTACTCTGATCCTTGCCATTGATTAGGGTTATTAGGTAACTGAGGGTTAAAACCTTGGTTTTGCATAGGGTTAAAGTTTCCTTGATTAGGATTCTGTTGAAATCCGCCATTCTGAAAACGATATTACAGAAATACAATAATTTCAGGTATTGATAAAGCAAAAAGGTTTCCGATTTACCTAATAAGAAAAGGTAACAGTAACCTACTTTATTCCTACTATATTTATATTACTAACTACTAACCTAGTATATTTAGATTCATGTTGAATAAACACACTCACGAGTATTTTAATTTTAACTTAAAATGAGTGAGTGCAAGGTGATAGTATTTAACTAGGCTATTTAGTAGTTAAATACTATCATCTTACACTCAACTTCATATTGATAAGTAGCTTAGGTAGATACTATGGGTGATAAAATGTAATGTTGAATACATTAGTAATTTTGTTTCCTTGATGTCGATGTCTTTTAATATAGGTACTTACTACTCGTTTTTATAACTAGAAATCTTAATCTAAAATTCTAACATATTGATATAATAAAATTATCTTCACTAAGTAACTTTATATATTTTTATAACACCTTTATAACACCTTTAATCATTTCTACCCATTTGATGGAAAAATGCAGGCATTTTTTATGAACCTAAATCATAAAAATCAGGTGATACTTATTTAAAATATAAGTACATTACCAAAGAGATGTATTAAGTAGAAATGTATTGTAAAACATAGGTACCTACTGCAAATGTTTATTCCCCAAATATCTATAATGATAATGCAAGGGTGGTAGGGTATACATCTGTGTGTTTTTTTAAACATATAAATTATATCATTGATTTTTATATTATTTATTTAAACAACAATAGATATCTATAGAATTTATAATAATGGTCATACTTTTCTCTATATACCTATATTCACATTCTTTCTACAATAATTAAATTTACATTAAGTATTATCTCATTTCTCAATAACTACTTTAAATTTTCGAATTATATGTAGATAGATACTAATTACTTTGTTAACTAAAAGTTTAAAAATAACCAATTTAGATCTTTCAACAGTGAAAGTACCACAAAATTAAATGAAAATTTAAATTAGATATATTAAGTTACGCCTACCTGAGCACCACTAGGGTAAAACTGGTAAGGTGACTGTAAATTAGGCCCCGTATTCCCGCCGGGTCTTTGATTAAAGTTGGGATTTAGTTGGTTAAAAAGTCCACTAAGATCAAAAAATCTTGAGTTAACATCAGGTGTAATTTCGTCCTTTTTTTCCAGTGTCAGGGGTTTTTCCGTTTTAGACTCTTCTGCTGAATATGAGATGGAAATTAATGTAGATGCTGCAAAATAATAGAAAACAATGTATTATAGAAATATGTATTATAGAATAACATCTCTAGAGGACCTAGCTGGTCTCTCTGCTATCCATAACTTAAGCTCTATTTGGAAAACTTGGTACTAGTTGGCGCTGTGTGAATTATCCAGAAGTATTCATTATTATTTGTTTAGTTTAGTTAGTTAGCCGATTAGTTTGTTTTATACTGTACTGGCTAATCAGAAATGTATTTATTATTCTACATTTGTATTTAAATTACATATCTTTTTCTTCATCAAACTACATATTTCTACAATATTATTGCGCCATATCGGCATATACCTACCACACTATAAAACTCGTACCCAAGTTCTATTACTATTATTATTTAACACCTACAACAACTTAAGTCTACAACAAAATGAAGTTGGAATCGAAAACAAGCTAAAGTCCCTCGTGATAGAAAGTGGCGACGAAGTCGCCTTAGTCTATGTACGATTTTATGAACAGCACCACTACTTCTACATATAATCTATCCACTCAATATTTACTTTTCTCTGTTTATTATATAGGATATTAAGTATCAATAAATAACTTACTTATTATAAACCATGTGAATATCCAATTATTTTGACTATCAATAGTCATTTTTGCTATTTATTTAAGTTATTCAAATTTATTTAGATTTAGAAACACTCCAAAACCAAAACACCAGTCCCGCATGCGTTTGATTGCAACTAAATGCTTACTAACGGTTCAAGCAATAGATAAATACCAGTATTATTCATTAACATTAACTTAATAGCTTTAAACATTAATAATAGTCTATAAAGCAGCCATGATTTGAATCACATTTCCTTTGAATGCTTGTAGACTCATTGGAACGTATATAAAAATCTGATAACTAATTAACTACTTAAATAAAATATCTACCCACGCACATGGTAAATCCACTGTTAAATGAATAATACTAAGGGTAAAACCAATTTACTAATTTCATTAACCTATGGAGCTCTAGTCAGCCAATGATGGTGGTTTTGCGTAGGCATTGATCAACTAATCACTATTTATTTTCACGAATCTTCATTATGGATTTTTCCCCTATAAAGTTAGTGGGTCCTTTAACTAACATACGAGTATATCTATCCGTCATAATATTATATCTTATATATAAAATTCTCGTGTCACAGTTTTCATTCCCACAGGTTTCACTCCTCCGAAACGGCTTGACCGATTCTCACGAAATTTTGTGAGCGTATTGTGTAGGTCTGAGAATCGGCCAACATCTATTTTTCATCCCCCTAAATGTTAGGGGTAGTCCACCCCTAATTTTTTTTATTATTTTAAGGCAAAACAACGTTTGCTGGGACAGCTAGTAGAATATAAAAAGATAGCACAAAAAACATAAAAATGTTACTCTTCGCCATTGCGTTGTAATTAAGTCTAAATAGAATATGCCTTAATTTATTTGACTTTTAACCAAGATGAAATATAGGTCAAATGAAACCAATTACTTAATGGTAAAAACATGTTTGGGACCTTTAAAAGCTATGTAAAGTGTCTGCCCGGTTAAAAATCTGTCCTAGCGTCTATTGAAGGAATTTTGTCATGTTTTTGTTGTTCTTCCTCTAGGAAAAGAAAACCACACGATTAGTTTTATAAGGATATATAACCAACATACATACAGTAATGAGGACGACAACTGTTATTATACATTTTTTTAGTTCGTGTGAAAGATATACTTTAGATTTTCGTGATGGTTTGATGTGCAACATGTTATGTGATGAACGCTGCATTTAACCGAAGCATTATTAAGTAGTTATACATAAGTAAATTGTTTTTAAAACACTCACTTAAATAATTACGAGTTAAAAAAAGGAATTAAAATACATATGTAATCCAAAGGACGGCAGCATTTCAATTTTGATATATCTGATAATTCCCGCTCTTTTTTCATCAGGTTATCGACAATGAAGCATTCACCTACGTATTGATGACATCGCACATCCCGTGTAAAAAGGCCGCAACTACACTTGCGTCAAAAATGTTTTATTACATAAATAAAGCGAGCTTCACGGTTTACACCTTCTGTCAAAATCTCATGAAGCTGTGGCGAATTAACTATTATCGCGCGGCAACACCGTTGCCTAGTTACGACAAAACGAATAGAATAACAAGCCTGTCATTCGAGACCGAATCGCCTTCTTGTACATACCTATATATTAATTGTAAATATTTCGTAATTATAAATATGTACATAACAACAATCTGGACTCATCATTTCACCTCCTTCTTTCCCGCTGCTGCTACAAGAACACAACATAAATACAAATAATAGCGGTAACAATATAGACGCTAAATTGGTGACCCCGACGTTCCAGCACTGCAGCCATGGTGAAGTACCTACCTATTCCAGTCCAGATTTCCTTTTTCCGTCTTTATATCCATACCGGAGAACATACATCATCGCTTCAACTTCATCACCGATGATAGCACCGGCACTATTGACTGACCATTCTCGTATTACCCGTCGTATCTGCGGTTGCTTATTGAGAAACTACGACACGGGCCAGTACGACGCAGTCAATACACTACGAGTTGGACTTCGATTCCCGGATGGACAACATTTTCAGTTATATTATTTATTATTTATTTAACCACATCATCTGCCCCGGAGGTACCTAAATATTCTATTTTTTAATTACCTCCCTCCTGACCTGTACGGCATTACAGTTCACACAGGTTGAGATAACATGGCTGAGTCTATCACATTTAATTCATTATCAGTCATCTACCACCAAGCCATTAATCATGGGGGAAAAGAACAGTGATCAGCCGGGATGCTGTGAGTCCTGCTCATCTCCTACATGAGCCCTCACTACGATCCACACTTTCACTTCTATTTCCTTCCATTTTATCTGGAATGGAACGGAACAGATGATCAGCCGGGATATTGTGAGTCCTGCTTATCTCCTACATAAGCCCTCACTACGGTCCACAGTGTCATCTATTGTTCCTTCCACTTCATCTAGAAGAAGAACAGAATGAGGATAAGCCGGGATGCTTGAGTCCTGCTCATTACCTACATGAGCCCTCACTACCATCCACCCTTCCTCTATTCCTTTCACTTCTTCATCATTTACACTATTACACTCATCTCAATTCGCCACCACTTCATATAATCAACCTGCCTCAACGCAAAATCATTGGTTACCAGGTCAGAACGGAGAGTTTTATTTGATGATACTTTAGATTTATAGTTAACTTTCTTTTTCTTTCACCTTTTTCTCTCCGCGGGGGGGTGGTGTGGCGAATTAACTATTATCGCGCGGCAACACCGTTGCCTAGTTACGACAAAACGAATAGAATAACAAGCCTGTCATTCGAGACCGAATCGCCTTCTTGTACATATACTAATTGTAAATACTTCTATATTATAAATATGTAAATAATCACGACTGGTTTCTCTTCACCTCCATCTTCCTGAAGCTGCTTCTACACGAACAAAAACATAAATAATAGCGGCCCTATCTTCCCCGCTAAAAAGCTATTGACAAAAATGAAGGAATAAATGCAAAAATACTAAAATTTTGCGACTTTAGAAAACATAAAATTCCAGCATAAAATAGAGGTATCCGTATTTGCATTTATTCGCTTTACAATTATCCCGTTCATAAAGTCATAATTGTATTTACGTAAATTTTAAAAGAAGATTTACAAAAAAATGTTTAACGCAAATATACTTAAATACTTGTTCCTATATCTTACAATCTAGGACTATTGTGTAATTCTAATTACTTACTTCTTCTACGAAACTTTTAGCTGATAGTTTATGTGTGATTATTGTTACATACTTTCCCCCCAGCAAAAATTCACAATGCGTAAAGTGTAGTTGTAGTTACTTCTTTATTACACGTAACATTTCATACCTGATGTTGGGTAATTTTAAATACAGCATGTATTTACAAGAAAAAAAAATAAGAATATGTTCATGTAATTAAAATTAAGTAAAAAAATAAACTATTTTTAGCTAATTGTATAAGCTGACGGGCACCAATGATGGATGATAGGAGGAGCAGGAGATCAGATGAATTTGCCAGGAATAGTAATAATAAATGATAGAAAAATCGATCTGCTTTTAGACATTTATCATAGAAGAGCGAATTGATAGAAGTGTATATAAAAACAATAGATAAAAAGAATACTTCTACTTTAAATATGGATAAACGAATATACAATTGCCAGTGAATCTTATTGTAGGTCTAACAGGAATTAACTAACGATGGTTTCCAGGATGGACCGTGTGGAACTAAATGTACCTTATATTGCTAGCAATAATATTCAATATTAATTCCCACTGTTCATAATAGGTACACATACAATACTAGATGGTCCCGCAAACGTTACTTTGTTATAAATTACTAGCTGTGCTCGCATTAAAGTTCAATAAAAAATATATCCTGTGTTATTCAGATGCATAAGCTATATTAGTGTAAAGTTTCGTAAAAATCTATTCAGTAGTTTTTGCGTGAAAGAGCAACAAAGATCCATACTTACAAACTTTCACGTTTAGAATATTATATTAAGATTAAGATTTCTGAAAACTATTAAAGTACTAATCATCATAATTTCAACTTGTGTCTATCCACAGTTGGATATAGGCCTGATGAAGGTGGTCCAAATCGAGAAGGTTGTCGATAACATACTAATAGACCAATCAAAATAAGAAGTAAACCAAAAATGTCATTGATCAAATTAATGTTTCCACATAAAGAATCGCATTATCTCCGCAATCTAACAATGATAAATTCTAGATGAAAAGCATAATTGCGCTAAAATGCATCGTTTATACTTATAGTGCATTAAGAAAAACCCAGATTATGAAAATGTTACTCCAGCCTCTCAGAGATGGTACTATAATATTAGGTCCTTACATATGAAATTGGTGTTTTGTCGTACTGGCCACTTTGATCTCAAATATCTCCTCTTTCGCCAGGAATTCAAAGTTCAAATTAGTACAGTTATTTACTCATGCATTTGTTTTTCGAAAACCGTAATCCATATGTTTTTTCCATCTTTGGTTTTTTCTTTACGTCACTGAGTTTACAAAATGGAAAACATAAAATATCGCGTTTTTAAGAGTACGAATTCCGTCGTGGCACTTGTGTGCAGAAACGACTCGAAGAATTAATGATGTGTATGGCGATGGTGTCGCAAAAGAAAACACAGTGCGTTTTTGGTTCCAATGTTTTCGTTCTGGAAATTTCGATCTGCAAAACAAGCCCCGTGAGCAGCCAGAGTCCAAGGTTGATAATGAAGAATTAAAGGCTAATGTGGAAGCGGATCCATCGCTAACCACGTCCGAGTTAACTGCAGGCTGCAGTGTTAGTAACAAAACTGTTTTAATCCACTTGAAGCAAATTGGGAAGGTGAAAAAAGCTTGAAAAGATCATGAATTGAATGGAGCAAATCGACAAACGCGCGTAGACTGCTGCGTTATTAGCCAAACGGCATAATAATGAAGGGATTTTAAATCGGATCATTACCTGTTTTGTATGAAAAGTGGATCTTGTACGATAATCGGAAACACTCATCGCAATGGCTGAATCCTAGCAAACTAACCAAATCCTGCCCCAAGCGAAAATTCAAACTCAAAAAAAGTTACTTGTGAGCACTTAGTGGACTAGTGCCTGTGTTGTTCACTTCAGCTTTCTTAGAGAATATTACGGCAGATGTGTATTGTCAGCAATTGCAAACCATGATGGAAAAGCTAGCTGCTAAACAACCGAGACTGGTCAATCACCGTAGGCTACTGCTGCTTCAGGACAACGTTACGAAATTAGAAGAGCTTCAAATGTCCAATATATCCACCGTACTTCCCGGATCTTGCTTTCTTTCAAAATTTGGATAACTTCTTGCAAGGAAAAAAATTTTTTAGTAAAGGTATCAATAAAACTACCTATCAAATGGCAAAAGTACATTAATGGCAATGGACCATATTTTGATTAAATAAATGTATTATATTTTGAAAAATCAACTGAAATTGGCGTTTTGTAAGGGAGTAATTAGGTTACTCCCTTACAAATTTCATATGTTAGGACCTCATATATTTACTACACGAGTTGGAGTAAAATTAAAGAGATTTCGGCAGATCCTCAATGTCCGGGGAATTCCAAATAAAATACGCATTCGCTGATGAGACACCAAATAATAGACAAATAGAAGGGGAAGACTTATGAGAAAAAAAGAGCTGCACACAGCGAGCCTTCTGAAATCAAGCATTAGTATGATGCACCGCTACCGATACCTAAAATATATACAAAGACTTGATGAATCTATATAAAGATAATAACATACCACCACACTATCAGACGTTTTATAAGAACTTAAGTACTAAATCTAAGACTAAACTAAACTAAACCACAGAGTCCGATTCCAAAGTTGAGGATAATGAACATTAATAAAAATAATAAAAATATCACTATTTTGAACATTTTTTGATTAAGTTGATTATGGAGGCAATAAACATTTCTTTAAAAATAATAATAAATTAATAATAACCCTGTTTGTTTTCATATTCTCTAAATTAATTTGCCCCTATATTTATACTTTTGACTTACATGCACGCACATAATAGACTATTTACTGTAAGAAGTAGGTATTACATGATACAAATTAAATATTCAGTTACTTTCCGCATTATAAAAGCTATTTTTATAAATACACTAACTAAACTAAAATAAATGGCTCCCTAGAAATACGTAACTCGATGTACAAAAAATGATATTTCGTTAAATAACAACGTAATTATACTTGCAATTCTAGATTTTAATGAAATATAGGAGAGTATAAAGGCGTAAGTAGAGTTAAATTTGTTCATATATTTAAAAATACATAACAATAAAGCAATAATTGTAGTTACCCCTGCAAATGTTCTTTGTGTTTCGTGGAATACAGAAGTAACCGTGTTTTTTTAGATTATCTGGAAGTACATGAAGCTGTTCCTAAATTAAATGACACATGTAGTTGAAGGCAACTGTGACCTACGATTTTCTCTTTGAAACTTATTTCTAGAACTCATACAAAAAATATAGGACAGTTTTTTTAAGCTCCTGAAAAGTTGGTGAAAATCACTTACTTCCTTTTTCCACGAATGGTGCGACATTAACTGACACTTCGATTCTATCACGCATGAATTTGGTTGTATGAGTTGAATTCTTTTGCCTTACCTTATGACAGGAAAAATCAAACAAAAAAGAAATTATATATGTCAGTCCGTCAGTCTCATTATTTGATTAAAGAATCTGACCGAATGAAAATCAATTTTCAATTCGTTCAACTTCACTTACGTTTCTGTATTTGTCTTATCATATATTTTTTTAGGTATTGGGAATATTAGACTTCAATTACTTAAAGGTAATTTAACAATTTCTTTATTTATTTTTGGTTTCAGAGGATAGATTGTACGTCTTTGATCTTTATAATGTATGTTACTGAATAAATTGTACAATTTATATCGTAGTTTATATTACAACTCATTGTTGTTTTGCCGGTAGTAAGATAAGAAAAATGAGCTGCCCGATTAGTGACGATCATATAGTCCAGTTGAAGGCATTCGTGGAGCTATGCAAAACGCAGCCTCAGATCCTGCAACATCCAAAGTTATTGTTCTTTAAAGATTATTTGACGTCACTTGGAGTTACGCTACCTACCGCCACATTTGGTGCAAAGAAATTTACACCTTCTGGAGACACGTACGTATAGACCATTAGATTTTAGCATCATCTATCATATTATAATCATCATCTTTCTAGGAAGTTTGATGCTTTTGTTGAGCAAATATCTTGTTTGCCATTCTAAATACATTGACAATGCATTAACTGGTTTACGTTAGTACGTTTATATAGTTATAACTTCTTGTGCGGCCAATAATTTTATATGTATTTGTTTTGTATATAAATAGAAACATTTTTAGAATTCAACATCATGACTACAAACCTTTGTTTCCTTCCGATGAATTAACACCACAAGGCTTGAACACAATCATCAAAACCACCATTCAACCAATTACAAATTCAAATTACTATTCCACATACTATATGTTTCTTCTAGATATACCTTCTTGATTTTTATTCACATTAAATATCTACCATGACCTTTACTTGACCTACTTTTTTTATACTAATATTTTTTTCAGTAATACTGATGCTAATAAACCTGAAGACAATGCTCAATTATCAGATGAGGAATCTGAACCAGAATCTGAGGTGGAGTTGGATATGGAAGGTTTGTGAAATATGCTTGTTGGTGTGTGGATTTTAGTTGCTTTAAACCCTACTGCCTCACTCTACCCTACTCAGAGGTACAAGTAATTTTGAATAACTATATAAAGATTGCAGTATGTTGCTTCTTTTCTTAATAGTATTATATAAAGACATGAGATTTCATACATAAGGATTTCAATATCATATTAACTGTATTTTGTAGTACTTTATTGGTTTATTTTATTTTATTGGCAATAGAAAGTATATGCTCATCATTCTAAAATGTTATTTTACAAATCATTATTCTTTTGTACATATTCAATTAAATTTCTCCATTATCTGCCAATTTTCATTATACTTTGTCTGCCATATTGGAATGAAGTATAAATAATTTAGTGAAACATCTATAGATTAACCATAATATTAAAAAATGATTGTTTTTTTTTATTTTCACTGCTTTTGGCGTCACTAAACCATCTATGGTCTGCATAATAATTATGTATGTGTATTTTGAGAAACTATAAACCAGTTAGGACATAAGATGGAATGCGGCCATTAATTTACATTGATAATATTACGTTATGATTTAAATTACAGGTGTCATTGAACCAGATGTGCCTGATGAATCACAGATTATGGGTGATACATCACGGGAAGTGACAGATGAGGAGCGTGACCAATCAGATGAAAAACGTTCAGAAGCTATGAGAGCATTTTCAGAGCAGCAGTTTGATGAAGCCATTAAGTTATACAGTGAAGCTATACAATTAAATCCACAGAGTGCTTTATTGTTTGCTAAGAGAGGACAGGTAAGTCATTTCAGTAGACAGTATGTCAAATAATGATAGGTAAAATATGAAACAAAGGATTTGTCTATTGTTACTGCTAATTGTACCCATCCATATTCTGCAATAATAAATATAATGCTCAGTAATGAAGTTTATGGCGGAATATGGGTGCCGAAACTATCTATGGTCTATGTGGGATATATAGGATGGGGTATAATTTGTGTGTGTGTAGTTACAATGTTAAATTAACATCTTTCAGATTTATCTAAAACTTAACAAGCCAAATGCCTGTATCAAGGATTGCACACATGCACTAGAACTAAACTGTGATAGTGCTGCTGCATATAAATTTCGTGGACGAGCCTACAGGTTTGTAATGATCATTTTAAATTTATATCTATCTAATCTCAAGTCAGTATGCAGTACTATTGATCTTTAACATGCAATTCTTGTTTCTTAAGTCTTACATTTTAATTAAGATGTACAACTGTAATTAGATTTGCAAATTTTTACAATCATATACAGCTGCAGCTAGACCTTACAGGCTGCTGCCCATACCCAGCAAGTAGCAGTCTCGAAGAATGCTTCTTACTCGGCCGTACTGTACGTGTCTGATAAGAGTAGACCAGCTTGTGCCCATAACGCCGTACGATTTATAGCTTCGTCCTGCCCAAATTCAGCATGGCCCATCTAAGTTCAGTCCAGCCAATGCATTTCTCAGCTATCACTGTCTGAATTATGGTGATGCTGTTAGTCTTATTAGATCAATATAATAATAAAATGTATGGAGAGCTTAAAGATATGGGAACAGCTCTAGCCTTAGCATATCTGATTAGATTTATCAAATAAAACAGACACCTATCATAATTGTTGTATTATCTTTATAGATTACTAGGAAAATTCGAAGAATCTTCTCATGACCTCTGTGAATCATTGAAAATTGACTATGATGATCAAACGAATGAATGGTTAAATGAGGTAAAGCCAAATGCGGAAAAATTGCGCCAACACAAGCTTACCACGCAACGAAGAAAGGAAGAGAAAGAGGTATTTATTGCTTTAATTATTTCAGAGAAAGTTGTCCAAAGAAAACTTATTATATACACATTCTTGGTTATTGAGAATTCCTTACCACTTCGTCTTTTTGATCTGAGAGGTAAAAATATTTATTATGTATTTCACTCAATGAGGAATAAAAATAATGATACATTATTGTACCAAATATTAAAATTCATATAAATTTGTGAAATTATTTGAAAAATCTATTTAGAATCTAGACATGGAATTAGAAAAATATTCATTTGAAAAAGCTTAGATAATGCTATAATAATAATAATAATGTATGTAGTTAATTTTAGTCTGGTAAAAAAATAAGTCCATATTGCAGTAAGGAGACAAATATTATTTAATTCTGTTCATGATTTCTTTATATGATCATTTGTTGGAGTGTGTATGTAAATATTTTGATTAAGACCAATATGAAATCAATTAAAGACGTGATAAAAATTTCCATGATTTAGATCAAAGATTATATAGAATCAGTTTATTTTATTATAAGCAAACTTTTTTGGTGATCAAATTAATTCAAATAATAATAATATGAATTAAAATGTATGTAAATTATTATTTACATGCCCTTTTAATTGTTGAAACACTTACATTAACTACATTTATATTATAAACTACATACATAATTATTGAGGTAAGATAAAATAAACGAAATATTAATTAAAAACTCATTCTGTATGAAATTTAAATGTTGAGGAAGAAGTGTTTTACTTGTTCTTTAAAAATATCAGTGTTTTTCACACTTGATACTAGTTGCGTAATGCTAGTTTAAAGTGAGTACTTTTATGAGTTATTAATAATTTCAAAGAGCCTACCACCGTTTTCGACGTATAAATTAATGTACAAATATATAGATTACGAACCACGACCTTCGCATCCAAGTCAGAATAATGAACTACTAGGTCTGTATGCTCTCACTGTTTTTAATCGTGTAGTATTGTGTTACAGCACCGCGAGAAGATACGTCGTGCCCGCAGAGCGCAGGAAGCGCGAGCGCGAGCGGCGCAAGCCCAAGAGCGCGCTGCCGAGGCTGACCCTGCCTCCGGGCTTGGCGGTGGTGGTGCTGATTTTCCCGGCGGATTCAACCCCCAGGACTTCAGCAACTTACTATTCGACCAAGAGATCATGGCCGCCTTTCAGGTAAACGCGACATATTTTATTTAAAACTTTCCAGTATAAAGAGAATTGCTTTAGTAATAAATTTGGCTGCTTAGAGATCCCTTCCATAGATAGCTAGCTAGCTAGATAGATATAGCCCTTCTGTTTTTTGCAAGCTGTGTTTCGATTTGAAGGTATGACAATTTAGTTCTCCAAATGGCAACACATAAGTGGTACCACAGTATCAAGTAACCATATAATGTCCTTGAGCTAGATTATGTTACCAATTATAAGGATTATGATATCTATGTAGATTGTATAATAAAAAGGAAGCCCATTGCTAAACATATATATTCCACCGAATTTTTAATTTTTCAAATAAAAGGAATGTTCGGGTATTCATTTTAGTTTTTGCTCAAGTAGTATCTTGTTATATTTTCAGGATCCAGAAGTTGCTGCGGCATTTCAAGATGTTTCAACGAATCCAGCAAACTTCATTAAGTATCAAAACAATCCTAAGATTGCTACTGTTATAGGAAAACTACAAAGTAAATTAGGGAAGGGTGGTTCTGGAGGACCTTTCTCTGGTGGTTTCCCAGGTTAGATATGAATTTATATAAAAATCCCGAAATTTCCACATAATCACTTGAAAATATTTGATGATTGCTTTAAATATGCCACAGTACCCTAGGGTATATACATTTAGTCATGGCTGACATTCAATAAATCGACAATAATGTCAAATAAATATCGCATTTATACCCAATTTGAATCATGTGTTCGATCATCTATGACTTTAGCCGTTGTTCAAAATAGTTTGCGATTTCTTATCAAAGCTATCGTTAGCGGAGAAACAGAAATATAAATAAATATATTTTTTAAAGTCAAATGAAGTCAGGGTAATAATGCACTACAGTACTAGATTCAAGACACACACTGCTATGATACTCATGACACACAACATTGATATACTTGATGATATTCTTCACTAGTGAATATTATATACCAGCTTTGCCCGCGGTCTCAATCACCTTAAAAATCAATAAATAATATAGCCTAGTGTTTTTTTCTTTTGGGATAATGAAATAGTGCACCAAACTGTGTTAACGGTTTACGCTGGCGGTGCACCAATGGAAGATAATTAGATGAGCATGAGGTCAAGGCAGTTGGCCCAT
Source organism: Achroia grisella (assembly GCF_030625045.1). NCBI lineage: Eukaryota > Metazoa > Arthropoda > Insecta > Lepidoptera > Pyralidae > Achroia > Achroia grisella. The sequence goes on from NW_026712703.1 coordinate 2,728,913, forward strand.
CGTGACAAATTCAGTATTATAACGATGGTTTCCAGGAGTGCGTGTAGAGGTCGACCTAACATGGTACATTGCTAGCAACGGTTAAAAAGGATAACTAGTTCCCATTACTAACAATCCCCCCCCTCCCCCCTAGTGTTATTCTGATGTATAAGCTGTGTGTGTTTGTGTATATATTACTGTAAAGTTTCATCAAAATCCGTTTAGTAGTTTTTGCGTGAAAGAGTAACAAACGTACATACTCGTGTGTATAATATTATTTGTGTATATATATATATTAATGTATCAGGTTTTGGTGGTGCCGGTGGGCCTGGTGCTGGTGGACCTGACGCTGGAAGTAAGCCAGCCGCTGACGATGACGTCGGCCTCGATTAAACACTTAAATTTTTATTACATATTTCTTGCATTTATATGATAGCAATAAAAAATATAATAAACATAAAATAACATAGCATTGTAAAATACATATGCCTTGAACATTTTTTGTTAATTAACCATATTAAATCTGTAATACTAGATAGGTGCTGGCGATCTATTTATAGTCCTTGTGTATGTTGTAGGAATTTATTTACGTTTCATTACAATGCATTTTTTTTTTCCTATTAAGTATTAAAAAATTGAACTGATGTATATTTAATGCCAAAAGATATGTTATATAATCCCTTTTGTTTCTATTATTTTAATTAATGAGTACATACTTACTTATCGGTTTAAAGTTTGAAAGTGCTGACAGGGTGAAGAACTTAACTACAAAATTCTTTTTATATTATAGAATATCATGCTATATCGTATTATATATGCTACTACTAAACAATAACATTGCCATACAGATATATTATCGTGTTAATAACTATCATTTAAAATAATAACTATACATATGGATTGTTGTAATTTAGTTAATATTAAATATAGCTTTTATTTTTAAATAGAAAACACTTAGATTTGCCTGAATGTTTTCACATATTGTAAGTTCGTTGTTCTTGCATTTTCATTATTATAAACAAAAATATTTAATATTTGTTTTTTTTTTAGTTTCCCACTCGTATATATAATTAGGAAGACTAGAAATAGCTTAGACAATATGGATACATGCAATGTTGCAATGCATGCAATTGTTTCAAATTAATAATAACGTATTTATATTTTAAGTATTTTTATAGTTGAGGACATAAAACACATTGTTTAATAATTTTACTAATGGAACATTCACAATAATAATATCCCTCTACAATTCACACAACGCCATCTAGTCCTAAACTAAGAAGAACTCGCACTATGAGTATGACACAACAACTATAAATACTTTTTTATAGAAAAAAAAAATTGTGGATACATGTTATTAATTGAACCAACGACCATAATAAATAGGGTTAAACCAAGGCAGATCCGATCTAAAAATGGAATATAAAAGTAAACTTATTTATAACAGAATTTATTCTCTATTTATTTAAAAAGTAATCTCACTATACATCATTTACTCGGCCCCAACCTAGTCTAATATTCTTTTCCTGTAGTTTCAACCAAGACGGCATATTTTTCGGCAGCGGATGAGCATTGGGGAACTTTAATTGAGGTGGAGGTTTCTTGAAAGGATCTTCATTTTTCAGTTTTCGTACTAAATATTCCTTATTTATTTGTTTAGGGTCCCGGTACTTATCCATGTAGATATTAAAAGGCCTGCGTCGTGGGAACCATTCTTGTGGTCTAATGTATGGTGCCGGGAAGTCATACTCATAAACTGAAAATATCACGTAAATATTATTATTCATTCATGCATATTTTTTAATGGATGATTATAATAATATTAGACCCATTTCCGCTAATGATATTCGCTGGTATGACACCAATAGATGATGATAGGATGACAAATTTATCAGGAATTAAACGAGATGGTTTTTAAGATACATCTTCATGTTAATACTATCCTCCTTCATTGGAGCCCCGTCAGCATATATTGATACCACAAGCAGGTTTACCAATCAATGAACCTCCATTTAAAATGAGTGATAAAAAAATATATTCAATACATCATTACTTTCTCCCCCTATACAGGCATATTCTATATAATAAATGTATGGTATAGTCTGATATTAAATGGTCCCCACAATAATACTTGCAGTATTTAATTAGGTCAGTATTAGGTCATCATTTGCTGATTTACCAATTTTTTTTACAAATATCACCACAAAATGTGATGGTTGTGTCCTCTTCCGTCTCTTAATTACCTATCTATGACAGTATTAATCAATACATACCCAGTGATTAACTTATACACTAATTATTAAATCTAAGTAAAATAATATCAATTTCAACTTACTAGGTTCCTTCATTTTCAATTCATTATGAAAAAAGTCCTTTACACTATCATCCCAATCAGTTTGATAGAATGCCAGACCAGTTGGAGTGATATTATCTTGATATTTTTGGTACCATTCTCTGGTTATAAATGTTCTGGCTTCAAGTGGTGATGATGAAGTTACTGAAAACAAAATACTGTGTCACGATATCAACTATGTAAGGTTGCAGGAAAAAGCAACTCTTACTTTACTGTATTGACATACAAATTATGGGAAATTAAAAATGTATTTTATAAAATTAAATACCTATAATGGAAAGTTGAACTGTAAACACTTCTAAAGTTTAAACTCTACCTTTTTCATCATTGATATGGATATGTCATTGAAGAGCAAGGCAGATAGAATTAATTATAAATTCAAATTTCAAATGAATCCACTAGAACTGAATCAGATTTGTGCTTATATAGCCATATTATTAAACAATACTATACCTTTTGGTAAATCATATGAGACTTTTCCATCTTGTTTATATAGTACGAAAACATATCTATGGTATCCAGTCCCTTTCAATGGGAATGGTTGTAAATATTCCACAATTGTATCACCCTTTTCTATAGAATCACCTGGTATATTAGCAATTAACCAATGCACATACTCTTTATTTGCCTCTGTTAGATGACCATCCAGACTGGTCAGTGACAAAGTCCATAAAGAATTTGCATCACTTTCATAACCAACACTAGGGTACTTAATTGCTTCTTTTGGTTTTACTACATTTCCAGAGAAAACAGGTAATAGGGAGCCATCATTTAAATTGTAATAAACATCTAAATTCACAAATGGTATAAAATAGCCTTCACCATAGAGATGCTCAAATATACCATAGTGATCAGCAATTTGTTTCTTTTGATTTGGCCCTGCAGTTTTGAGCCATTCTATTCTTGCTTTTGTAAGATCAAGTTCTAATTTATGGTTGCGTGCCAGTTGTTCTAAATTTTTATCATTTTTATTATTTTTAATATGTTCTAAACGTTTTGTACGTATATCAGATGCTGAAACTCTGAAAATTAAAATAAAATTACTAATTAATAATAATAAATGACATATTTAGTCATATTATAGTAGTCACTAGGAAAGTGGTTTCAATATAATAATATGTTGTTGACCTGATTTAGTACATTGCTAATTGCTAACCACAATTTACTACTCACTCGCACCACAAAAACTCCACCATCTCTTGTTGGTCTTGCACATAATAGTTTGCCATTGGGTTTGCTCAACTTAGTTCGCAACCCTCTTATATGTGTTAAATAGTCCTATTAGTTTATATATTCATGACTCAAGAGAAAGGCAGTAGGCTGATCAACCTCATCCAGAACTAGTAAGATTATTTCTTCAAATATGTGGTTGGTTTTTGAACAACTTACTTTGTGGTTTATGCAATAAACTAAAGAGTAAAAGATTTATGTACTAGATTGCAAATAATAGTGAGCCTTCTGATGTTGTTTGTACACGAACTCTCCTACTGCTACTCTACTAAAACCCTAGCGTTATGGCACTGGACATTTTATATAGTAAAAAATTATGTAGGAATAATTTCCTACATAATTTTCTAATTTCCTACTGATCTACCTTATTAACATATTACATAAATTTATGGCTTTATCATTCCTGCAAACTTTATATGCTTACTTGGTTCGTGGGAATCCTATATTTATCTTTGTTGTATAAATTTCATCTTTATAGTTCAATTCTTCAAGTCGTTCTTTTATAGTTCTACAATAAATAGGAGCTTTCCCTCTTATCCTGTGTCCAAATCTAATCTGTTGAAATTGTATGTTGGTTAGCCATGCTCCCCGAAATGTACTTAACATTATAAAGCTTTATGTTTGTTATATAATGCGATATTAATTTATAAATCAATTAATAAACAATATTTGTTAAGATATGTCGTCTTTAAAAAGTATTATTATTATTTAGGAAAACTATTCCCATTTTAACAGATTCTAAATGGTTAAAAAATTAGAGATGGATAGAAAAAAATAATAAAAAATGATACCAGACAGACTGTCTCGATTTCCCCCAAAATTTTGTCTGAGAACACGACCAACTTAGTAACTTTTTTTAATACTAATTCCACATTTTGTTGTTTTAGCCCGGTTCTTGTTTTTGTACATATATTAACACATCAAATACGATCATAGCACTTTCTTTTCTATTTTGCCCCAAAGGTATTCCTTCAGAATTACGAATAAAATAAAATTTAGGGAAAAAATCTTTAATCTAGCATCACTGGTTGGAATGACAGCCACAGTGTTGGCAGGCAAGTGTCTCCCTTTCCCACAAATTTTATTTTCTTTAATTATAATTTAAATAAGAAAAAAATATTTGTATGCCAGCTATTAATATACTAACAACAGTGAAAGTTGTATTAACTAAAGTAGTATTTTTTATTCATATAGTCAGTTAGTTGGCGTCCCAAAATTTGTTGTTTCCTTTTGTAATGCCTTCCACATTTAATTATTTATTTAGTCAGTCAGCAACACTGACGTTCACTAGGCTTCCTAATACTATGTAATATTATCTTAAGACTAGCTGTTCCCGCGACTTCATCCGCGTGGAATTTAACTTTATTTTTCTAAAATAAAAGTAGCCTAGGTTTCTCCTTATTACATCAGCTACCTACCAAAAAAAGTCCCGTCAAAATCGGTCCAACCATTTCAGAGACAAGTCGGTACAAACAGACCGCCAGACAGACAAACAAAAACTGTAAAAAAAATATTTTGATATATGTACCATATTTATATTCATATGCATATAGTAAAAAACGGTTATTTCAATATTACAAACAGACACTACAATTTTATTTATATGTATAGCTTTATAGATATGAAGCAAAACCTTTATATTCCTTTTTGCGAAAATTGTGCTATTGGAGAAGAACGCACACTTAAAGTTTATATAGAGACGGAGTGCACATAGCTCATATTTTTTTAATTATTAAAAATACCTTAAATCATTATAAAAGAGGTTACACACATGTTTTCAACACACACGCATATATATACTATTTTGTTTGTCTGAATTTGCCTGTGCAATTGCCAGTGCTTGTTTTGACAATAGAACCTTAATAATGTTCAAACTTATAAAAATTAATTATGGGTGAATTTCGACCACTAAGCGACCGACTGGTATTTGATATACATAAAAGCAATAATATCTAGACACGCGATAGCGTTTCAAGCCAAGTTTAAGTAACAGAACAGCACCGTGTGTAATATAACGTGAACCATTAGGAACCTTTTGACCCCTCATAACTCAAAAACTCTTTCAAACGTGTAAAATTTGGCTCATATATTACTCCAACATATGTACTCCAAATTTCATAAACACATCTCAAATGGTTACTTAGATATTAACGTCCAAAAATTTTCATTTTCATCACTGACTGACCTATAGATCACAAATCTAAATCACTTCCAGATGACCTAAAAAGTTCATATTTGGCATGCAGATAGGTAATTAGGATCATTTTATTATAATTTTTCATTTATTTGATTCTATTTCAACTTATATGGACGTCTACAGAAATTCTACGAAAACGTCGAAAGCCGCCAATTAACATTGATTCCTGGCTACCAAGTAAGTCATCTTGGACTGGACATTGGTAATATTGTATCAAAACGTCAAATTGAACCAATTTGCTTTGACCCCTACATATTATTGAGTTACTTAGTAACGGTTGTTTGAACAGAATACAATTTTACACTGCATATCTTGTTTCTCTAATACATATCAGTGTCGATAACTAGCGAACTTTAAATATTGTGTTAAGTGATAAACACTAGTTGCTATAATCTAAGTAGTCTAAAGTATTAAGAAGCCCTCCGCTCCAACATAAATCTGATTCTGAACCAGATTTGTCAGCGAACATTATCACTGACAAATCCACCAAACTTAATTCCCGTTCAAAAGGAAAGACGACATAGTAACATCTATTGACGAACTAAAAAAGTTAATAAACAAATCAGAGAAGCAGAATTAGAAATTTAGGACGTATATTAAATAATGATATAAAAGTACAAAGTAATGTCATACAATCGGTGGAGTTCTTATCTCAAAAATATGAAAATAATAAGTTATTATTAGCAAACATAAGTTTTCATAGTGATATACTCGTATTTTCCAATTGCTTCAAAAACTCTGTAATAATTCCTATATTAAAGAATGGAGATGAATGTGCATTAGTAACTACAGACTTATATCAATTTTGCCTAGTATATTATATAATAATACATAGATTTACTATAGTTATAAGTAAATATGTATACTTAACTTTGAATGAGTATAATAATGAATACATATTGGTAACAAAATTGTAGAGTACCTATAACCGTCTGCGCACGTTATATTGTCCCGAATTGGCCAAATTAAGTATAAAAAAAAAGAAAACGCGTAAAAAATCCGGATATTGAATAACAAATACACTCGAACATTTCAAAGGTACAAGAAAATATCGTAAATAACACAAAAAAGACAATTATACCCCGTAAACGTAGGAAAATACAGTACAATTAAAAAAATGTTATAAATAAGTACCTACTAATAATTTATGTACAAAAAGTAATGATATCCGATTAAAAACAAATCTGTAATGAGAGCCAAGTTCAATATTATTATACATATGTATAATTGTATATGCCTTGGTTGTTGAATTCAACGACAAAAAAAGTAAGATCTAAATGGGTGCCAAGTTCAATGGTCAGTACTGAAATTTATTTCTAACAATATAGAATATAATTTCTTCTTATAACTTAGAATAATATATTGTAGCCTAATGTCTGACTTGGCAAGTTTTCATCTCCTGGCCTCATTGTCAACAATGTACTGTGTCAGGTTGACTTCCACGCGGTTCTCCCTGGAAACCACCGTGATAAATTCAAGGAGAAAATGAAGTTGTTACGATGGGCTAACTAACTTGACCTCATGTTCATCTTATCATCCGCCAATGGTATGCCGCAAGCGTAAATCGTTAGCGCAGGTAGATACACCTTTCTGTAATCATCTATAAACGAAGGGAAGGAATTATTAGTAATGTGGACTAAAAACCCCATTTATAGCAATGTACTATGTCAGGTTGACCTCGTGATAAATTCATGGTGAATTTACTACGATGGGCTAACTGACCTGATACTCATCTTATCCTTCACTGGCAAGCCGATAGCGTAAGCGGGTGCACTATCAATAGTATCAACATTAATGCCATTATGATTCATAAAAAAAGATATATAAAAAAAAACTCTGTGTTCTTTATGGTAGATAATTTTTTTCTGAAATTAAAAGAAATATATAATAGTATTTTACAAATGTATCTTTATTATCGTTAATATTCTTTCGGTATATATTGCTATTAAAATAAATCGATAACCTTTTGTTACTTTCGATATCCCTAAATAAATATGAAAACAAATTATTGAGTTAAAACTCTATGGATATTCACTGGACTATCCACTAAATCTACCAATTCTACCGTCTACCAATCTATATCTACTATAAATAGTAGTAAATTAGTAAGCAAATTGTTTTGATTCCTACCCGTGTCGGTTTTAGTGCTGCTAATCAATATTGCTGTAAATAAATATTTTAGCAGTGAAAATGTTTCTGTCTGAAGTTCGTGTTGTGAAACTGTGTATTGTGTAGAGAGTGGACAATTTATTTATACATCAAGAGACAATAACAATGAAACATTAGGTTGATCATGGTTTTGTGTTAAAACTTAGGAGCCATTTACACATGGCGAAAAGTCACGTACACTTTATTGACGAAAAGTTCGTCGTACACATTTAATGGTGTAAATATTTATAGTGATTTTTATTTGGATTGATCGTTATTAGTTCGTTAAACATGGACAGCAAGAATATCCAAAAAAATGCCATGCACAAAAGTGCAGAGTTTACTTTCACTCCGCCACCCGAAGCGCCTGTATTTGAGCCTACACCCGAAGAATTTCTAGATCCTCTAGGATATATAGCCAAGATACGTCCAGTCGCAGAGAAAACGGGCATATGTAAAATAAAACCTCCAGCGCGATGGCAACCACCTTTTTCGTTAGACGTAGATAAACTGAAATTTGTTCCACGGATACAAAAAGTCAATGAATTGGAAGCCATAACACGTTTGAAATTATTGTTCCTCGAAAAGATATTAAAGTTCTGGGATCTACAAGGATCACCGCTCAAAATTCCTATGATAGAAAATAAAACCCTAGACTTATATTGTCTTAAATTTTGGGTAGATGAAGAGGGAGGCTTTGAAAATTGTAACACTCCGAAAAAATGGCGTAAGATTGCGAATGCGATGGGTTATAGTCAAAATGCGAATGCAATGAATTTTCTTAGATCTAACTATGAAAAGATTCTACTTCCATATGATATATTTGAAAAAAGCAAAGCTAACCTATTGAAAACAGTTAAAAAGCTCGAAACAAAAAACGATGTAAAAGATGTTGACACAAGTAAACCATTGTTCAAAGCAATATCAGTGGAGTCAATAATAAAGACTAGCAGTGAGGTTCATACCACAGAAGATGGACCAACTACAGCTTGTAAAAGACCAAAAACTGAATCTGATGATACTGGAACTGAAACTGAATGTACAAAAAGCAAAACAGAATCTGAGGAAATAAGACGTAACAGAGAATTGAGAAGATTAGCTTGTTATGGTCCAGGCCCAAAAATGCCTGGATTGAATGATGAAGAATTTGATATAACTAAATCGAGAAAAAGACCTAGGTATGATATGGATCCATTAGCTATTTATGTATGTGCAATTTGCCAAAAAGATAATAGGGATGATCTACTTTTGATTTGTAATGGTTGTTCTGATACTTATCATACATTCTGTCTTAAACCACCATTAAATGCAGTACCAGATGGTGATTGGCGCTGCCCTTGTTGCATTGCTGAGGAAGTTCATAAACCAGCAGAAGCATTTGGATTTGCTCAAGCTGAAAGAGAATATACTCTTCAACAATTTGGAGAAATGGCTGATAAATTTAAATCAGACTATTTTGGAATGTCAGGTCACTTAGTACCTACAAGTGTAGCTGAAAAAGAATTTTGGAGAATAATTTCTTCAGTTGAAGAAGATGTGACAGTTGAGTATGGTGCTGATTTGCACTCTATGGATCATGGTTCTGGGTTTCCTACAAAGTCTTCTTTAAATCTCTATCCTAGTGATCAAGAATATGTTGATTCTGGATGGAATTTGAACAATCTACCTGTACTGGAAGGCTCTGTTTTAAAATTTATTAATGCTGATATATCTGGAATGACTGTACCATGGATGTATGTAGGTATGTGTTTTTCTGCTTTTTGTTGGCATAATGAAGATCATTGGAGTTACTCAATTAATTACTTGCATTGGGGTGAAGCAAAGACTTGGTATGGTGTACCAGGTAGTGGAGCAGAGCTGCTTGAAAATGCAATGAAAGCAGCTGCACCTGATCTTTTTAAAACGCAACCAGACTTACTACATCAATTAGTTACGATTATGAATCCTAATATATTAATGGCAGCAGGGGTACCAATTTACAGAACTGATCAACAGGCTGGGGAATTTGTTGTCACCTTCCCTAGGGCATACCATGCTGGTTTCAATCAAGGATACAATTTTGCAGAAGCTGTAAATTTTGCACCTCCTGATTGGCTTAAAATTGGTCGTGAATGTATTATACATTACAAAAATTTAAAAAGGTTTTGTGTATTTTCACATGATGAGCTTATTTGTAAAATGGCTTTGGATGGTGATCGTCTCGATTTGGAAACAGCATTAGAAACACAAAAGGAGTTAGTACGTGCAACTGAAGAGGAGGGTGCACTTCGAGCACTAATTGCAAAGAAAGGTTTGAAGAATGTATGTCGTACGGCTTTTGAGTTACTTGGAGATGATGAACGTTTGTGTGAAGTGTGTAAAACAACATGTTTCTTGTCCTCAGTCTCATGTGCTGAATGTAAAAACATGGCATGTTTGCAACATGCAAATACTTTTTGTCTTTGTGCTATGGAGAAAAAGACTCTCAATTATCGTTATGATATGGATGAGTTGCATATTATGTTACAAACAATTGATTTAAGAGTTAATAGTTTTGATAAATGGATGAGGGATGCAAAGAACATATTACTCCCCACTGCGCCAGATATTGGTAGACTTCAAAAGTTAAAAGTTTTGGTAGATGAAGCTGATGATCTTAAAATACCAAACTGTACTTTATTAACACAGTTGAAGAATGAGTATACCAAAGCCACAGAAAATGTGGAACCAATTGTAATTGAACTAGATGATGATTAAAAAACTTGGTATAAACTTTGTATTAGTACAAAAGATTTACATTTTTAATATTAGATTATATCTTTAGATTACACCTAGTCTTTAAGTTCCAGAAGGCAATGTCTTGGTGGAAAATCACTATTTACTATTCTTTTATTTATGTACCATCACAAGTAGGCATCATACTAGTGGTATATTCTAAATGTTTTGTGTATCTGATCTTAAATTTATACCTTTAAATAAGGATTGTATTGTATTCCACTTTAGGTATGCAGTATACTTGTAACACAAACATTTTTTGTATGTAAGTAAGTAAATCTGAGAACAGTTGAGTTGCTAAAAATATGACAGTGTAAATACTTGGTTTTGTGTATATTTAGAAATGATAGAGAAATTTGAATGTGTGTTTTTTAATTATTTTCTTAAGAAGTATTTTTTTTTCAATTAAGGTATTAATGTAATATCCCACCGTCACATAATAAACATTAAGACTAAGGTAACTGTATAATTGTGTACTAAATACTATGATATACCTACACCTAATACTTTTTAGTAATTAGGTATTGTAATTTTGTTACCAGATTGTATTGAAAATTATGTACGTAATTCTGTTTGCATTAACAATTTTATCTGTCTTAATAAATATAATTTAGAAATAATAAATGGGTATATTAGGGGAACAGAGGCATTAGGAAAAGCTAGAAGTTTTTATTTCTAAATACTTCTTACAAATTATTTGAGAGTTGAGAAAAATCTTTAAAGGTGACTATTATCACAATAAAATGATAATAGGAGTTACAAAAGCTTTAGAAATGAATCTAAAAAATAAACTTAGTACTTATTTTTTACTTTTTCCATAATACAAAGATTTTCGAAATCTTTTCAATTCAAAAAGTTATCCCTACAATCTTTTACACACACTTCTAAGCAATTAAGATTTCAAATCTATGTTAACATTATATCAATCAAAATGCTAAGTATTTAAATAGTAGATACCTATGATAGGTATTTATTTAATTATAAATGCTAAATATTTTCTGTAGCTAATTAATGCATAAAAACATCTTTAATGTTTTGACATTTGATTACCGAGTATTTATTAAACACGTTTAAACCATCTATGGGCAACAATTTAGGTCCAATTTGGATGGACCATTCTCTTTTTAGACAAAGCCGACCAACTTGCCGCGTTATGTGTGTTATGGGTGACAATTTTGCTATTTCATATATACTTTAAGGCTTGCCGATTCCTAATCCAAAGCAACGCTAGCGCTGCAGCTGAATATCACTATAAAGTCATTAGTTACATTTTATTAATTATATGGAAGATGACACACAGGATTTTTCTGGTAGTGATGAAAGAAATTTTCCACCTCACTACTTTTGTTCAAAAGTACACTTTTGTACCTGAGTAATTCCGTGTGTATACTGTACTGGACATTATGTTGATAATTTAGCGATTTTTATGAGGATAACATTAATGTGTAACGACCTACAATAAATAAGATCTGCTACACATTTTATTTTTTATGATCTCATTGACAGAATAATATATATTTTGAATATATCTAGTTCACTTTATTTTGTGATTAGACTTGATGCTTACTGCAATTTAGCTTTATGGTTCTAATAATTTAATCTATGTATCTATTACGTAAACAAACTCCGCATGCATGAATTAATTTCAATTTACAGTTAGGCCTAAGGAATCTATCTGTATTGAATGTTCGTATTCAGTCAGATTCCTTAGATCTGTCTCATCCGCATGTTATGGATGTGATCTAAGAATTTATGCTTTTAAAAATGTAGTGACGAGTGTCGCTACAAGACGATTGTTGTGAAAACAGGATTTTTTATAGCATAGGGGACATACTTATTTGCGGCTCACCGCCGCCCAGAAGAACCCGCAACACCATGGGAATTGCAATTGCGTTGTCGGTCTTTTAAGGAAGAATACGCTCTTTTCTTCAAGGTTTCAATATCGTTCGGGATTACTACTTTATATAGCACGTGACATTAAACGCTGCACTTGCTTGATTTAAAATGATGTTATTTTCGACTGCAGTAGTTGCGTCATGGTTGCATACTGTTGAATCAAACTGCATAATCTTACCTTAATTTATGGTGTTTAAGCAGATATTACATTGACGTAAAATTTTCAAAGGTGTAAATGTAAGATTGGTTGTTTTGTGTCTACTTTAGTTAAGAATATAGTGATTAAGATTGTCTACTCGACATCACATAAGAGCTATGATGTATAAAATTTATAATGTTTAATTTACTTAGAATTTAGCTAGTATTGCTTATTTATTGTAATTTACTTGAAATTATAATGGCAGCATCTTCCACCTCGATATATTATAAAACATAGGAATATTTTTTTTTATACTTCAATAATTTAATGTTATGTTACTATTTGACTGATATATTACTTTTAAGAATAATTAGGTGGCTAACAAATGTGAATTGACTGTCAATTATTAATTTTGAGTGGGTGATTTTTTTGCACTGTGATTAGATTTATTTTGCAATTTATTGAATTATGAAGACATTAATGAAATTAAATTTGAAGAGTATTGTTGCTTTAGGCCATTGTAATATTAAAGAGTACCTAATTAAAACATTATCTCAAAGCAGAAGTATTATTTAGAAATTGCCTACTTACACGTGTCGCTCGCAAATTTACGTGTGTAGAAACAGATGGTGAAGGGTAGGTACCCATCTTATTCCTTTTTTAGGTGTGAAATATCTATCTAAAAGTTTTCCATAGGTAGGAGGTTTACAAAATAATGAAAGTAACTATAATAAAATCATTTATTAGCGACTAATATAAAGCGATGGTAATCGACTATATTATTAGTAATGGTTTTTCGTGTTCCATCATATTCTTTACCATTTTTTATATTTAGTTTACATGAAAAATAAAAATATACGAATTATTTATGTAGTGCACTTTATTTATAAAAATATGAAAATATATTATTTAAAGTTAATTTAAATAAATACATTTGGTGTTTATCATGTGATTCAATCACAGTAAAATAAAATTAATTACAAAAATACTAAAATTAAGTACTTAATTAAGTACATATTATGCATTATACAATAGTATTAATAGAGGATATAATACTTTACACAAAATATATCATAGTAATACTTTACGTTCAGTAATGTTATCACAAATTTATATACATAGTAAGTAAACGAGTATTAAAGAGACCACATAGTTTTTAATAGGTCCCATAAAATTATTAGTACAGTCGAGATTGAGATTCAATGTAGTTATAAAAATATCAATACCATTCATCCACCTGATGAGTAGTATCCACCAACATTTTATATGATTATGTTAACATAGATGTCTTGTCATAATCAAGTACATAATATATTGATAAATTACTCCATAAAGATATAGAAGACCAAGGTATACAGTGAAGGCATTATAGTAGTATCTAAGAAGAGCAACCTTTTGTTCTCTTCCACTAGTGTGGATTTACCAAGTAGTAGATACAACCAAGTTCATACTATACAATAAGAGAACAAAAACACGGAATAATATGCCGTTGCAACGCGTTAATAAGTAATTTTGAAAAAGAAACGGTTTATAAGAATGAAATCATATATGCAATTATATAAATTAAAAGATTGCGCAGAAAAAATTTGCAGTTTAGACCGAAAGGTCAAAATACTTGTTCGGACATCGGCTCGCCGGACGGAGTCCGCGAGCAATGCTGCGGGGCCCGGCTCGAAGGGGGGTGCGAATAGCGGACCGACCGGCCCTCACTTCTGATCTCAGTATTCTCTCATTCTCTGTATTTTTTATATTTAAAATTATTACACGAATTTACAGTCCATAAATCAACCTTTTAATTTAAAAGTCCTTAGTTTAGGACCCTACAATACTGATTTCAGTTTAGATAGTAAAACCAAGATTCGTTAGTACATTATATCATAGTAACAGAGGATCTATAAATTCCCAAGTCTCAAAATAGTCTATTACTTATTCTCATCTATAACAAGCGCTTTTAATTAACGAAATAAAGTTTTTGTTATTAAGTTGTATAACAATAACTTATAAAATCTAGCTAATAAAAAAATTGTAAATTATTACCAATTAGGTAAAAATAGAAAGAATAGATTAAAAGTAGCTTACAATTAATACAAATTATGAGAATTAAAATTATTGAAGAAACTATAAGGACGGAATAATTTGGTGCATTGTGACATTTAAAGCTTAGGAAGTATTATGACAAACAATGAAGGTATGTGTTAATATTTCTGAAAAAGTATAATATACAAGTAAATTAAAGCGTGTAGTTTTTTTTAAATCACATTTTCAGATTATAGCTGATCTCCTGAGTCCCCGCTCGTAATTATGGGTCTCAGTTTTTACGTGTTCACTCTTATACGTATTTGCTTCTTGTTATTTTATTATTCAGATCAGTTGTTAATTTATTATTCAGGCAGCTGTCAGATCGTTAAGCTTAGCTCAGACAAGTGATACTATCCGCGTCTGCTTGCCAATTACAACATATTTGTTAGTTTTCATCATTAATTTTATAAGTTGGAAATCAGGGGGGACATAAAAGTAAAGCGAAGATTCTTTAAATTCTACTTGAAATTTATACGAGTATACTTATATCAAAGTAGAATCACAGTAATATATTTCATATGAACGATAGGAAGACCAATATACACTACTTATTTATAACGACCAAGGCCTCCATTGGTTTCATGTAAATTATTCGACTTAATAAAATAGATAAATGCGAAAATACCAGTCTTTAAAAAGCACATATGAGATTGTTATAAATATTAAATATAAAAATAGTATAAAAAGTTTTACAAAGTAATTATACTTATTATTTTTCGTTTTAAAAATATTTGATAACAGGCAGTGATTAGTGCTTACAGCTTACAATTACACTCGTAAAATAGCAACGTATAATTCAGAAATGAGATTTGTGGAGTTTAAAGTTATACAAGAAAATACTACTGAGAACTCTGCATCCGTTTAGTAGACAGATGAAAATTGCATGAGCTAATTTCATGTCATTTCTAATAATATATATCAATAATTAATTTATACGTATAAAATTTTTAATGTATATTACAAAATAATCTAGAATCTTATACTATTATATATGTTATTAGAAAGTAGTTAATAAAGATTCAGAGGGATATCTTAAAAAAAACCCAATAAGTCTTAATTAATAATTAGATACATAAACTGAGTTAATTGACAATTGATCTTGAGATAAATAACATGTCTAAGACAGTTTTCTGAATTAGAGGTTCGTAAATATGAAATAATTGAATTTTAATTTTTATAACTTGTGATAGAATTTATCATTACAATAACATTGTCGTAGTTTTGCAATAGTTTAGAAAAAACGAGACTCGTATAATAGTCATATAAATAGTATATAAAACAGTATAAAAGTTATTTATTTAAGAAATATTTTTAATTATATTATTACTATTAAACCCGCTTATAGAATTTTCACCTATAAAAATATACTGTTATTAAATGATTATACAATTTTAATTGTATATTAATACCTTAGGTTATTTTATTTATTTATTATTAATAATACTTTATTGCACCAACATTAAATGAACATAAAAAGAACATTTTTATATAACTCTAGTCGGAATAACCCGAAAGTAACAAAATAATAGCACCTTTGTGAAAACTTGCAAGAAATGCCTATAATAAAATGATTACAAGGGTACAAACACAGATTACAATACATAGTGTCTGTTACTTGAATAAAAAAGTCATTAAATTTGTGTAATATGCCTAATAGATGGCCCTTAATAATGGAAAGAGCAACAAGCAAATACTGATTACAATAACGATTATTTAAAATTGTAATTATTATTAATTTTAAATAAGTGTCATTATATAAACAGTCGTGCTGTTTTTTTAATCAATATTTTTAGCCTATACTAACAAATGTAAGTATTATAAATAATATAATTATTATCTGTATTACAAAATTATATCAAGAACGTAATAAGTAGCAAGTCTGTTTCTCACTCATACGAAATATTTTTTTTGGATACATATACACCTACATTTTCTAAGGTCCCATTAATTTGTCGCCGTAACTGAATCCCGCATCTCTCTCCCTTTTGTTTCAATGGGCAATGCCAAACAGGCGACAGCTGCGAGGACCGCTGCTAAAGAGTATACACCCGTCGCTATAGCTATAGAATTTTTCAGCAAAACCTGCAAATAAATTTTCATTGTTTATTATAATACTTATAATAATAATATTGAAAAAGCGTACGAATTACATAAACGATATATAAACTATAATAATATTATTATATGAGTAATGCGACGCAGTTATTTGCACTGTCCGATATCAATTGAATGTTGAAGTTGTAGATACCTAACTTATTATTTTTTTTATGGATGATAATGAAATGATGCACCCGCCTGCGCTAACGGTTTACGCTGGCGGGGCACCAGTGGAGGATGATGAGATGAGCATGAGGTCAGGTCAGTTAGCCCATCGTGACAAATTCACCAAGAATTTATCACGATGGTTTCCAGGGGGAACCACGTGGAGGTCGACCTGACATGGTATATTGCTAGCAATAGGAATTTCTAGTTCCCATTATTAACAATCCCCTTCCCCCTCCTAACTTATATTCTGCAGCTTCAGTCAGGGCAATATATTTATATTGAAATATCGAACTTTGTTTACCGAAGTACCGGTATATGTATATTAAGGTCAAGGGAGTGTCAAGCTCCTGAACCATTTTGTTTTGGAGCAGTGTACATCATTTATAGTATCTGTACTTGAAATAAGTTTAAAATCTTGAATTTACATTGTTGTACTTACTTGGGCAACGTAAGGTGTTATCATAGCACCAAGCCTGGCGACACCGCTACACGCACCCACAGCTGTCGATCTCAGTGCCGTGGGGTACACCTACGAATTACATCATTATAACCAAAATCAAACATAAGGATAATTATTCACTTATAACAATAAGCGACTCGCGTAAACGTCAGTGTACAAAAATATACATATATAGCCTATCTAATTATATAAAATAATGTACCGTTCAAATAGTTTTTTTACATAAATGGAATAGTTCCGGCTCTTACTTACTCGCCAATTATAAAAAATGCAAATTATCTTTTTAAAATAGTGTAAGCGAAATAAAATACGCTAATACAGAAAAATATACAGATAAAGAGCATTGAAATACAAATAATAGTACAAAAGTATTATGTATGTAATAATACTTGTTTGTATGTTGTAAGTAATTTATGGCGATGTTTAAATGTATATCCCATTTTATTATCTACATATAATAAAATCGCAAGAGGTGAAAACTCTATTAGTAATTAAACGATTACTTGAATGACGACCGTGCATGGCAATAGTTGTTCATGCACGGGATTTTTCTTTAAGAGGCCTTTCACATTTTTTGGCCTAAAAGCAGTGTCTTTGGGGTTCTGGTTCTAAGAAATTAAGAGTCGGATATACATTTTGATTCCTGAATTATATAGATAGATATCTAATCTTAAAAACAACATCTTTGAAATGTTAATTTTCTCTTTGTTAGTCTTCCTAATTTCTAAAATAGTTTATTCAAAAACGCTAAATGACAGAAGTTTGGGGTCGTCGTTCATTAATAAACAAACATAAATTGATATGATATCTTTACTAAAACTTGATAATTACTTTATAAATTGAGACAGCATCGTCCTTTTTTTCATTTTCAACTTAAATATCTAAAAAATTGATCATAATTAAACCCGAAATTTCAACAAAACTTTGCCATAATCATTTCTAATTTTCTCATAAATACAACGAAATTTTTGCATAAAAAAAACATAATAATAAAGTTAATATACTTGTAAATTAGAAATATGAAAACAATATATAGGTTTCTAAGAAAAATATAAACAATAATAATAATTTAAAGTTGTATAAATTCCTTTGCGCCAAAAGTAAATTCTCAGTGCTGCGCTAGCGCTCGTCGAGGTAGTACCTATGCCATTTTTTACAACACCGCTAAGATAAGACATTCGTCAGTGAACATTAGTATAGAGCGACTAAACAATTTTGATAATTTAAGTAATATTTAATTAATTTTGCTAATATATACTTATTTCTACGAATATTAATTTAAAGTTGTTGTTAAATATATATATATATATATATATATATAAACACCTCTTTGGGCACTTTGTTGATCACGCCACAACCTACACACTTGCCGATTCCACCTTTTGCACTGAATAACTTGACTCCTATCGCGTATATCTCAGGCGGTATGGCAACGTCGCATTCTATTTTGCGATGCGGCCATATATATTCGTCGATAGTACGATATACTCGACACTTTTTTTACTAATAATTCGTGACTGAATGGCTCCGAACGGCTAAATTTTTGGTATACACAAAGACTTTTTGGCTCTGAATATATTCCAAAAATCAATTAATTATGTTGATCACTTTATATACTCGTCCTTACTGCGATACTTACTTTCATCCGAATATATATAGATACCGTAACGGTCTATCAATTATGAATTTATTAATTTACTAATGTAGATATTTTATATTCGCAATGCTCCATACATGCAAGCTCCAGCAACGGTGGAGGCAGGGTCCCCCTGCACCGTACACCGCACCCCGCGCACACAAACAAATTAGATATTTTTTGAATACACAAAGACTTTTTGGCTCTGTATATATATTTCAAAAATCAGTTAATTGTGTTGATCACTTTATATACTGGTCCTTACTGCGATACTTATTTTAATCCGAATATATATAGATACCGTAACGGTCTATCAATTATGAATTTACTAATCTAGATATTTTATATTCGCAATGCTCCATACATGCAAGCTCCAGCAACGGTGGAGGCAGGGGGAGCACCGTACACCGCACCCCGCGCACACAAACAAATTAGAATAAATTAAATTCATAAGATTATTTATATATTTCGACTGCCTCGGTGGTCACACCGCTTTACATCCGATGGTCGCGGGTTCGATTTCTCGCACGGTGCAAACAATTGTACTCATCGGTCATCGATTGTTTTCATCGGTCTGGGTGTTTTATATGTATATTATATATGTATTTACAAAATAAAAATATCTATATCAGTTCAGTATCAGTCTGTGTTAATTGTCCAGGGCTATTTATTATATATTTATAAACGGTTATCTTTTTCCATCCCACCGCTCGCTATCGACAGTGAATTCATAGAAATGTCACTCTAAAAACAATAATAGTTTTGTTTTTGTATTTCAAATACTAAATGCAAAATAGGTATTTTCAAAATACTTTTTCAAAATAAAGTACCTTTTGAATTTTTGTCCAAACCTCAGATATTTTATTTATTTCAGGTATATCAATCATTACATAGTAATATAAAAACAAAGTCGCTGTCGCATCTAACAGTACATAAACAAAGAAAGAAGACTTTTTGGCTCTGATACCGTAACGGCCTATGAATTATGAATTTATTATACCTAATCTAGATATTTTATATTCGCAATGCTACGTACATTGTAATATCCGCCTCCATTCATTGTAACGGTGGAGGGACTAAATAGTTGAATAAAACTGAATAAGCAGTTGCTCCACTCTATAGGTACTGCGTCGTCGTCGTATGCTGTTCATTTTTTCACTCGTTTTGGCGCCAAGAGAGGGTCACATAGTCGTGGTCAAGTTAAGAACTTATAATTTAATTTTGATAACAATAGATACAAGTAAAAAGTAGGTATTATATTAATGTACATAAGTACTGTACTTAAAAATATTTATTCTATATTGTACATTTGAAAAACTTATCACTTAAGGACTTGTGTGACATATACACGTACATACTGCCATTTTCTCTTAAAGACATCCAGAGAAGCTTTAGATTTATCAAATACGCGGGGTGCACCGACCTTTGACCTTATAACACCTGATTCGCGCGTAACGAATTACATTGCTACTTTTTGGTATTTTATAGTGGATATTTCACTATAAAATATTATTATTTCTTTAGATTATGACATAATAGCATAGTTTACATGATTTTAAGGGAAACATACGATAAAAAAAATTCCCGTAAAATGTAAAAGATAAAAAATGGTTATTGTTGGTTATCCTTGAGAGATAGACATATACCATCACGGACTTTTTTGTTGACCTTATTTTGATACATCTCAAAGCACTAGACAATACGCATTTTCATTAAACAGTATTGTATTTTTTTTATTTATTTAACTTTAATGCACAAAAAAATTTGTACATGTGGCGGACTTAATATCTTGCCGCGTTATTTACCAGGCAACCATGAGTGGTGCAGCGAAAGATTATTGGCGGTGCACTAATATAAATAAGAAATGTCAAAAAAAGATTTATAAAGATAATAAAGATAAGCAAAATATACATTTCTATAAAAAAATAACAATATACATATATAAATATATAACCCATAAATGTATAAATAAATACATAATGATCCGATAATCAAATTATAAGTACAGTCTCAAATTGAAAGTAAGAAAAACAGAAAATATAGAGAGAACTATAGGGATATAACAGAAAGATGTGAAAAAAGGAGGACAGTAAAAAAGTTACAAATTTAAATAATGTTCCCGCAATTTCTGTTTAAATGAATTTATTACATTATTATATATATTAGGCATACGACTAGCCTTATGCTGTTACTTTTTTTTTAATCTATACATCTATACATGTAAATAAAATTGGAGTGTCTGTTTGTAATATTGAAATAACCGTTTTTTACTACCTGCATATGAATATAAATACGGTACATACACCAAAATAACATATTTTACAAGTTTTGTCTGTCCGTCTGTTTGTTCCGGCTAATCTCTGAAATAGCTGGACCGATTTTGACGGGACTTTTTTTTGGCAAGTAGCTGATGTAATAAGGAGTAACTTACGCTACTGTTATTTTAGAAAAATAAAATAAAATTTCACGCGGACGAAGTCGCTGGGGCCAGCTAGTCTATAGATATACCGAGATTTAATATTTAAGTTGCTATTATGTTGTTGACAAAATTTTACTGTAATGTTACTATTACGTTATCCTACACAATTTGTATTATTTTGGATGAATAAATAAATAAATAAATAATAATCTATACATCTATACATATAAATAAAATTGGAGTGTCTGTTTGTAATACTGAAATAACCGTTTTTTACTACATGCATATGAATATATATAAGGTACATATACCAAAATAACAATTTTTATAATTTTTGTCTGTCTGTCTGTCGGTCTGTTTGTTCCGGCTAATCTCTGAAATGGCTGGACCGATTTTGACGGTACTTTTTTTGGCAGGTAGCTGATTTATAAGGAGTAACTTAGGTTACTTTTATTTTAGAAAAATAAAGTTAAATTCCACGCGGACGAAGTCGCGGGAACAGCTTGTTTTTAATAAAAACGGTTTATTTGATAGAAAAAACATCTTTTTTGTGGTACTTGAGAATGTTGAAGCCTGTTGTTTGTAATATTGAAATAACCGTTTTTTACTACTTGCATATGAATATAAATACGGTACATACACCAAAATAACATATTTTACAATTTTTGTCCGTCTGTCTGTTTGTTCCAGCTAATCTCTGTAATGGCTGGACCGATTTTGACGGGACTTTTTTTGGCAGGTAGCTGATGTAATAAGGAGTAACTTAGGCTACTTTTATTTTAGAAAAATAAAGTTAAAAACCACGTGGACGAAGTCGCGGGAACAGCTACTGTATAATATATTAGAGATACCAACGTGTTTTTTTATTGATGACTAGCTGTACACGGGATTTCGTCCGTGTGGAATTTCACTTTATTTTTCTAAAATATAAGAAGTTAAATTCCACGCGGACGAAGTCGCGTGTACAGCTAGTTGTCGGTAGTCTAGCGATTTAGCACACTGCTTTGATTCCTGCTTGGTGGTCGAGGGTTCGATTCCTCGCACGCTGCAAACATTTGTATTCATGAGTAGGATTGTTTGTAACGGTCTGGGTGTTTTCTATGTATAGATAATATATATGTATTTACGAAAAAAATCTTTGTATTTATATCAGTTGTCTGGTACCCATAACATAATCTTCAGCTAGCTTAACTTGGGTCTAGATGAAGCTGTGTGAATTGTCCTGAGATTACTATTATTATTAATTGGTACACAGGTAAACTACTAACTAGGCCATATTGGTGTTGTTTGTTATGGTGAAAAAACTAGTATATATATAAGTTACACGTACAATTTCAAAGACTTATTTCTTGAAAACTGCTGGCTATTCTGAAATAAAACTTTAGGGTTTGTATATGTAATGTTTGCATATAAAATATGATTAAAGGTTACCAGTGTATTTACACTTTTACTGAACAAACAGAGTTGTTTAATACTGAAAATATTGTGTGGAAGGCATCAATTACTTTCAGTGCATGTATAGCTTTTCTCTTTTCCTAATTATTATTATTATTAAGTTTAAAGTGGTTGAATTTTACGTAAGTGGTATTTATACATTATTTCTAATTTACCATTTATTTTAAGTTTTTTAAACTCTATTCATCGAGACCTATCTAATGAGTCCAAACACGATATTTCTGCTGTAAGTTTTCGAAGAGTATGTTCATCATCTGATAATACTGGTGCCAGCATGAAGTCAAGGTTAACAGATAACTAATTACTTTTATTTCGTCAAAATCTTTAGATTACGTATAATAAATTCATAATATCGCTACCTATTCAAATCAAAACAAGTATTAGGTACTTCATTTACTAGTATATAAATTCATCAACACACAAGTAAATGATTTTTAAATATATTCAGAGCCAAAAAATCTTTGTGCATTTAAAAAATTTTGCCGATACGGATTCACTATTGCAAGAAATTGTTGAAAAAATATATATCGAGTATCTACTACTATCGACGAATACATTTGGCAACAACGCATGGTCTCGGCCGGAACGGCAACATCGCATACTAGAATACAAAGATAGTGGTAGAACGCGGAACGGCAACATGTTGCCGTTCCGCCACGCTACCGTTATAGTGGTAGAAAGAGAGAGACAGTGGAATCAGCAATATCTACGGATCGTGGCTGGATCAACTAAGTGTGCAAGTTTATATAAATGTATATATATATATATATACATTTGTCTTTAATTCAAAGGAAATACAAATAATGAACGCATCACATTTAAAACAGTAATAAGTACGTAATATTATCACATGGTAACAGCACGTATTATGGCAAAAATAAACATCGGCTGATTTGAAAAGATTTATTATAGTAATAATAGTAATCTCAAGACAATTCACACAGCTTCGTCTAGACCCAAGTTAAGCTAGCTGAAGATTATGTTATGGGTACTAGACAACTGATATAAATACAAAGATTTTTTGTCGTAAATACATATATATTATCTATACATAGAAAACACCCAGACCGTTACAAACAATCATACTCATGAATACAAATGTTTGCAGCGTGCGAGGAATCGAACCCTCGACCACCAAGCAGGAATCAAAGCGGTGTGCTAGCTAAATCGCTAGACTACCGACAACTAGCTGTACACGCGACTTCGTCCGCGTGGAATTTAACTTCTTATATTTTAGAAAAATAAAGTGAAATTCCACACGGACGAAATCCCGTGTACAGCTAGTCATCAATAAAAAAACACGTTGGTATCTCTAATATATTATACAGTAGCTGTTCCCGCGACTTCGTCCACGTGGTTTTTAACTTTATTTTTCTAAAATAAAAGTAGCCTAAGTTACTCCTTATTACATCAGCTACCTGCCAAAAAAAAGTCCCGTCAAAATCGGTCCAGCCATTTCAGAGATTAGCTGGAACAAACAGACAGACGGACAAAAATTGTAAAATATGTTATTTTGGTGTATGTACCGTATTTATATTCATATGCAAGTAGTAAAAAACGGTTATTTCAATAATACAAACAACAGGCTTCAACATTCTCAAGTACCACAAAAAAGATGTTTTTTCTATGAAATAAACCGTTTTTATTAAAAACAAGCTGTTCCCGCGACTTCGTCCGCGTGGAATTAAACTTTATTTTTCTAAAATAAAAGTAACCTAAGTTACTCCTTATAAATCAGCTACCTGCCAAAAAAAAGTACCGTCAAAATCGGTCCAGCCATTTCAGAGATTAGCCGGAACAAACAGACCGACAGACAGACAGACAAAAATTATAAAAATTGTTATTTTGGTATATGTACCTTATATATATTCATATGCATGTAGTAAAAAACGGTTATTTCAATATTACAAACAGACACTCCAATTTTATTTATATGTATAGATTATTATTTATTTATTTATTTTTTCATCCAAAATAATACAAATTGTGTAGGATAACGTAATAGTAACATTACAGTAAAATTTTGTCAACAACATAATAGCAACTTAAATATTAAATCTCGGTATATCTATAGACTAGCTGGCCCCAGCGACTTCGTCCGCGTGAAATTTTATTTTATTTTTCTAAAATAACAGTAGCGTAAGTTACTCCTTATTACATCAGCTACTTGCCAAAAAAAGTCACGTCAAAATCGGTCCAGCTATTTCAGAGATTAGCCGGAACAAACAGACAGACAGACAGACAAAACTTGTAAAATATGTTATTTTGGTGTATGTACCGTATTTATATTCATATGCAAGTAGTAAAAACGGTTATTTCAATATTGCAAACAGACACTCCAATTTTATTTACATGTATAGATGTATAGATTAAAAAAAAAGTAACAGTCATAAGGCTAGTCGTATGCCTAATATATATAATAATGTAATAAATTCATTTAAACAGAAATTGCGGCAACATTATTTAAATTTGTAACTTTTTTACTGTCCTTCTCCATTTTTCACATCTTTCTGTTATATCCCTATAGTTCTCTCTATATTTTCTGTTTTTCTTACTTTCAATTTGAGACTGTACTTATAATTTGATTATCAGATCATTATGTATTTATTTATATATAATATTTATACATTTATGGGTTATATTTAAATGAATTTAATCGATAAAATCGTTGTTAAGTATTAAATTAATTGTAAGTGATATTAACTATTATATTATGCATAAAAAATATTTGTAATAATAAAGAAAATACATTTAAAATATTTTACTTGTTGTGTTAGTTATTTATAAGATCTTACTATAATTGTTAGCTGCTTTACAATTTAGAAAGTACAATAGGTAATGTAAATTAAAATTAATTGAATACTTAACAACGTTTTGTTCGATTAAATTCATTTAATTATTAAAATAGTTAATTTAAAATTAGAATAAAGACAAAAAAAAAATAACAAAAAAAATCGGTGGCGGGAATCGAACCTTGAGCGTCCGTTTGGTAAGTTGATTCAAAGGCTTATTAAAATCAAAATTCAAAATTCAAAGTTACTGGTCATTTTGAAATAATACTAAGGGTTCGCATACCCTTATCGGATACTACTACTACACGGAGTTTCGTCAAAATAGAATATCTAGGTTAGGTATAATAAATTCATAATTAATAGACCGTTACGGTATCTGTATATACTCGGATCAAAACAAGTACTATGAAATAAGAACGAATATATAAATTGATTAACACAAGTAATTGATTTTTGAAATATATTCAGAGCCAAAAAGTCTTCTTTCTTTATTTATGTACTTGTTAGATGCGACAGCGACTTTGTTTTATACTATACTATACTATGTAATGATTGATATACCTAAAATAAATAAAATATCTGAGGTTTGGACAAAAACTCAAAGGGTAATTTATTTTGAAAAAGTATTTTGAAAATACCTATTTTGCTTTTAGTGTTATAGTACTTTAACTGTTATATTTTAAGTAACAATGTTTAATTATAATTAATACTACTGCACCAACACTCCGATCGTGCAAAAAAATTTGCTGTTTCATTATTTTTTAGTTCAATTAGTGGTCTACCTAAGTTCTGGGCTACGGGGGGGGGGAGAGTCATGACGCCCCCATGACTCCCATCGACCTCAATGCGGACCCCCCCTGGATCCGCCGTTACGTCTTCTCTTCATTCGCTCAGTAACGTTGTTACTAAAGGAAAAATTCCCGTCCAAAAAATAACAAGTATTGAGGTTTGATCTGGAGTCACGTTCCTCTAGACTGATTTCTATAAATATTTAGATTAGATAGACTATTATTCTTGAAATACTATCTAGACATTATTAAGTTACTGTAGCCATAATGTAGTAGTCCAAACGTGCCAATGAGGAAGCCCTTGGCAAATGCTGCACCCTGATTGGCCCGTTTGAATTGGATCAAGAAGTGGTCGAATGCCAAAAAGGTGGATTTGTATAAAATCGTGTATAAATCGCTTAATTATTATTATTACTCGTCGTGACAGTTGTGGCTCAAAAAGGATCAACATTTATATATCGTCAGCTGGCATTAGATCAACAAAAGGCCTCCGGATCAACAAGTGAAAAAGGATCAACAAAAAACTACCTATACGGCACGTCTGAGCCACAAAGTGCCCAAGGGGATATTTATATATATATATATATATATATATATATATATATATAATATTTATTTTAGCATGCCAAGACAAAAGTACAGTTATGCTACAAATAAAAGCTACCTACCCTGCTGGACTATGAAAAGCACAAGAGCATGGTATTTCGTCACACTAATGGCAATTAATTGTTAAAATTAAAAAAGAGAACATTTTAGTATTTTTAAAAATAACGCTTATCTGAGAGAAAAATGTAAGAAAATGTAAACCAATTTTACTCTATGTTTATTTTGTAGTTTTTTTCTAAATTAAAATAGGGTTATTGTTTATAAAAATACCATTATTATTTTTACGTACATTTGTCTTGTGTTATATAGTGTATATCATCTAGTATGCAATGTGGATTGTAAATAAATTACAAAATTATATATAAATTATATTCCTTAATGTTTAGAGATATTTTATCCAATTTTATTTTATTTTACACAATACAGATATTTCTAAATTGCAGCTATTCTGTTATTATACTCGTTGGACTTTCATTACTGTACAGTTATGTCAAATAATTGTACAGAAAAGTCAACAACATTATAAATGTTTTTATTTAGAGACTAGCTTTTAGCTCGCGGCTTCGCCCGCGTGAATATGGGATATATTGGTTATCGCGCGTTTAAAGATCCGTGTACAGGATTGGGACGTTATATATAAACCTTCCTCTTGAGTCTATCTATTCTGTCTATTAAATAACAACGAATCAAAATCTGCGTAGTTTTTTAAGATCAAAATATACAGATCTATTACATGTGTAGATGATATTTTAACCGGAAATTGAAGCCGTTAAAATGGTATTGGAAGATCCGTTGGAATCATCGGTATTCTTGGTATATAAGCTGGTTGCCCAGCTAACGTACCGGTTATAATGGTCTACAATTAAATTGTCTTTCAATTCTTTAGTAAGCAATATATCCAATGGGACGCCATTGCACATGTTCGGCGGGCTTAAATTTCATGACTGGATCATGCTTTTGAGAAATTCCTTCCTCAAGTTTGAGCATTTAGTGTGGGAAATCACTATCTGTGCTTCCATAAAAATGAGCTCTCAAATTTGTCAGTAGTTTTAAACTTTCAATTAAAGTCCATAAGGGAGACGATGTTAATGACACAGAGAGTCTTTCAGAAATCTCCAGCAAAAGTATAAAAGTAATCCCGCCAATGAGAGCAGAGGTGTTTCTAAGGTCTTTTAAGGTTTTGTGCAAAATTTCTATAGCTCATGGTGATTTCATTACATATAATCAATGAGGCGTCTTATAATAATTTATAAAAAGGTTTGACATTAACAATTAATTATTTATCAAGAATCAAGAATCGGCCAACCAAGAACGAGAAGCTGCAATATCAGCCAATATCATGCGGCGACGTCAATGATGCAGGAACAGCAACTTAGAATGGCAAACAAGCTGACGGCTCTCCTGATGGAAAGGGTAACCGTCGCCTATATACATGAGCAGTACCTAACATGTTCATATCAGCATATTGTTTCCCTCATGCGTTGCCATTCCTGAAAACTCGGGTGTTATTCCCCTGTACCTTGTAAATTCACTACCATATATATACACAGGTAGTCTATATAGATACATATACATATACACAGATAGTATACCCTGAGAAAGGTCATAGACTACTTTATAGTGAGAAAAAAGTATTTTAAGGGATTAAAAGCGGAGATGAAAGGTTGTATAAAAGTATCGTCATTGTTTAATTGAAACGAAGAAACTTGTTTAGGTTATAATTTAAATATATTTCCTTTATATGGTCAATTTCATTATACCACGCTGACGAAGTCGCGGACACACCTAATATACATATAAGGATGGGACCTTTAAATCAAAATAAAGCCTTGAAAACACAACTATTATATATAAATAAAATAATTATTTGCTAAGTATAATATTTAGAACAAGTGAATATGGCAATAATGTATCCGACTCTTATAATAAATTATATTGTATCTATTAATAAATAAACTGAATTAATATATAAGAAGAATGAATTAGTAAATTTATGTTATAGTAATTTCATCTTCCTGTCCTTATCCCAATTATTTGTTACTCATATTACTTAAGGTTTTGGCTTTTAGTTGTACAATCGGCCAGCATCCTGACATCAACCCTCTAGGAATAATATAATAAAAAAATATGGTCATTATTAGCACTTTGATAATTAAGATAAATCACGTTATTTAAAAAAATCCAATAAGTAGTTTATGTTACTCAGTTAAGTAGAAACATATCACATTATTAATTAAAATATTACAAGGATCAAAATGGTTCATACTAAATCCACACCGATTGAGCTACACGGTTATTTGCGTCTGTGTGCGTGTATTGCTGTGTGTGTGCGTAAATCCATGCGATTAAACCTAAAGTTGAGCGGCATCATTTTGTAATAGGCCTCTTAATGTTAGACATATACACCTACATAAGTACCTAAACAATGTAAATAAACTGGATTTTTAAGAATAGAAATTCTGTTGAGTTTCTTGCCAGTTCTTCGTAATTGAATCAGTATACAGAAATGGACGGTATTGAAAATTTATATTACAAAAAATTTTACGTTCATAAACGGCTAAAATATCCTACATGAATAAATGATTTTTTATTTGTTTTGACTTACCTCTGGCGTATAAACATAAGCGGCCTGGAACAGTCCGGCGATGATGCCTCGCGCCAAGAATAGGATGCAAGTGAGGAATGTCCGACTGTAATAATGTAAATGGTGGTTGAGTTGATGTCATATAATTGAATTCATATTTAACACATACAAGTACTGCGTTCAGCACACAGTTCTGAGTCTAAAAGTTGAAACATTTAATCATAAAAAAATATAGTTATTAATTGAATTTGTGGGTTGAGGGGGAAGGGTTAGTAATGTGGACTAATAACCCTATTGCGAACAATGTACCATGTTAGGTTGACCGCCTCGTGGATTCCCCTGGAAACCATTGTGATAAATTCATGGTGAATTTATCATGATGTATTAACTGACCTGACCTCATGCTCATATTGACGTGCCTCGCCAGCGTAAACCGCTAGCGCTAGCGGGGGTGTGCACTATTCCATTATCATCCATAAAAAATGAGTGATTTATCAGTTTAACAAATCAAAATAATATTACGTATCTCCTTATTTTCATTGCGTTTTTTAAAAAAATATGTTCGTAATGTAAAACTGTATATACCAAAATCCAATGCATCTCTCAACCACATACTATTACATATTTTAGTAGGAATGAGAAAATAAAACAGTATTAACTTACTTTCCGTTATATATGAGGACGCAAACGCACATGGCGAATATAATAAACTGACACGCCATTGTTTTTTTTCGTCCAAACTTTTCGATTACAAATATGGTGGCAAATATTCCTGAAAACATGATATTTTAAAATTTTAATTTCATTTTTATAATTCAATTTTATGTACTCAAAATATAAACAATAAATAATATCAGCTGTATATCTTGCCGTTACTTGTTTGTATTCGGGTATATTCTGTTGTATATGTATGTAAAACTAAAATATCTATGTGTGTATTTATTTCGTCCATTAATTATTGACTGAAAGAGTAACAAACATCCTTACATATTTTCGCGTTTATCTTAATTACAGGCAATAACATTTTAAATGGCGCTTGCATTAATATTAATGTAGAATCGAACAATCAAGTGGTGGCCGGCCGGCTTGTTTGCCATATATGTAGGTTCTAAAAACAAATACATTTTATAATGTTATATACCACGTTAATTACAGACTTTATAACAATCGGAGTCGATTTTTTTTTGTGTAAATAAAACCATAAATAGAATACCGGGGAACTCAGCGAGGGTTGTCCACAGGAGATCCATATAGTCGGTGGTATGTAGTGGCCGACAGTCAGCCGCGCACTCGCCCGCCTCGGTCGCACCGCCTGCTTCGCTCTCGAACAGTTCCGTCGTCATCAACACCAGGCCGTAGTAACAAAACGCACAGGACATCCTTTATAATCAGGGAGGAAATTGGCTTATTGATACTGGTAGTATTTCTTCTAATGCTGGGAATATGTTGACCAGGTGCTGGTCCTCAGCAACAGAAGACATAAACTATATAAAAAATTATAAGAAACGCGATTTACGCAGTTTTCAGTGAAGTGATGACATGTTAACTTATGACTTACCAAATAAACCACAGTAGTAGACTAGTATTCCTGAGGTGTGGTATGAGGAGGTGTTTTAATCGGCCGCGCTGACCGATACCGACAGAGTCGTCGCATACAAGTCGGCCCAGCAACATAGGACGTCCATTGTCTTGAGCGATCTGAAAAATGTAACATTCCATTAGTAACACCCATATATCATATCATATGGAATGAAATAGGATGACCAGAGCCGAGCCACCCATTAGGTCCTTCGTCGTCGTCCTTCTATAAGTCCTTCAGCGGGTTACATTTATCTCTTTACATTATTACCAGTCATATTAGTAGTAGTAGTTAGAAAACAAAAGTATAAATTTCATGTAATTAATATAGAAATGTAACAGGTACTTGAAAGAAAATTGATTAATTGATGTAAAGATAAAATAGGTGATTGAATATACTTTGATTCGGGAATGTGTGTATCAGATAACTAAAGAGGTACGTAATTTAAAAGTAGATGAACGACATGGGTACCGAAGGATAGACTACACTATTGTTACCCATAACTTTATCTGCAGAAAAAATTATCTGATTTCGCCTCGTAAAATATTTTTATCAAGTTAAATTAAGACCCGTTCTGATTTTTTTGGTAGTAAAAATTGAACATACGTATATAACGATACACACAATTACGCATTTTTACTACAAAAATGGATAACCAGGTAGGTCACATCCCAAATCCGTGTTTAATTTTATTATTGTTTAGTTGTGTCAGAAATTAAACTTAAATAAAAAAAATACCTGTTCTAATGTAGACAAAGCTTTATCTGGTTGTCCACTTGCGACATGGAACCTCGCAGATTCCGGTAGCCACTGTAAACAGAAAGATATTTTTGCTAATTAAGCTGCGAATTTTGTTGGTTTCTGTGCTTAAAAATTTTGTGTTGCATGCAATTCACCATTACTGCAATACAGCTCGAGCAAAGTTCGTGTTCTATGTTGTATCTATACCACTACAGTATTTATTTAATTAGTAAAACTTCTAATACAACTGTCACTCATATTTTCTGCACTGTTATGTATGCTACACAACAATTTTGTTTTACAAGTATAGAACAAATCTTATTGAATACCTACCGGACATATCAAAGCAAATATCAGCAGCGGTATCGTGGATAATGCGAGGAGCCAGTGAACACCCAGAGTCGGCATCACGACCAGCGCCAGCGCCACTTCCAAACACGCTCCTAACGCCCAAAAGCACTTAAAAATAAAAAAGAATATAATTTTCATAATTTGAATGAAGACACTCTTAGATTTATAATTTGAGGAATTTTATTTGTCTTTGTGACAATCGAGTTGCCAGTCTCTTAAGAGTATTGCGACATAAATAAATATTTCAATATACAATATATAGACACTTTATAAAAGTTGTCTACATCTGTCTGGATGTCTGCAGACCAGTCTCAAATATTTCAGCCTCCAACTATCTTGCTTTCTAAGTAATGTTTCGGTTGTATGCTGTGAAATTACAGGATTACAGGCAGGATATGTTAATCCACTAGAATGGTAACACATGAGTACAATGGGCCTCATAATAACATGAGATCCGTGCTGCTGCTCATGTATATTAACAATGGCTTGTTTGCTATTCCAGTTACTTGAAAAATATATCTTGGTAAGATATGGTATAATATAATATAATTTTTTTAGTTTATTACATCTAAGAAACACAAAATATAACTTACATCTAGAAGAACAACACATTTAGCTCTCTGTTTAGTAGGCAAAAATTCAGCATACAAAGTAACTCTGAAACAAAAATTTTGGACGTCACTTTACTTTGTATATAGCTTATTACATATATAAATACCATACAAAACCTCCACTGTAGTCTAGTTGTTTAGTACACCGCAGTACATGCGCTGGTAGCGCTATATGCTATAATTATAATTATAAACAGAATAATAGTAGAACTTATATAGTCATATAAACATGTCTTGATAAACAGAATACTGATGACACAGTTATTTAAGTTTTTTCTATACTATATAATTGAAGGTAGAATATAAAATGATAATATTGTTTGGTTTTGGTTTTGAGATTTATTGCATCTCAAAGAAATATATATATATAAGAATTTGATGGGGATAGTTGAGGTTATTTCAACAAGTTACTTTTGTTGGAATATTAAATTATATTTTTTAATAATTATATACAAATATGTGTAAAGTTTTGAGACTTACGATTGTGGAACACAGCCTATTGCAAAGCCTACAAGTCCACGTAGAAATAACAGCCACAGAAAATTTGGAGCTATGGCACTCAATAATCCATAGTAGAATAGTAAAACTCCGCACATGCTCAGTGCCTGTAAAATGTTAACAGTATTATGACTAAACTTTATTAGCAAAGCTAATGTTACTAAAGATTTATTAATTTATACATAATTAAATAGTGTAAAGTAGTCATAAAGAGATTGGCTTACGAGATTCCAAACAGGAATCACAATGGAATATAGTGTTTGCCATTTTCTATTACAATCATGAGCAAAAAATATAAAGGAATACTTACAGTTTTTCTTCCATATCTATCACTAATATTTCCCCAGAATGTTGAACTTAACATCATCCCCATAAAAACAACTGTTGTGGTTAAAGCTTGTTGATATCTGAAACAAAAGAATAATATACAGCACAAGTTAAAATATGAATGTATCTATCTGTGGTTGGTATTTATAACATAATTAACAACTTCCAACAACTTATATCTGCTCCATGGTCGACTGATATGTAATGACATGAGGTATTAAATCCGCCACATGCTTTTACTTGTGTATTATGTGCATTAATGTTATACAAATAATTTTAAAACCTGATAAATATGGTTAATAAGCATTCAATCACTGAGTATACTATACAATAAAATAACACTTTCTATTAGTAAAATAACATTCATAATTAATATTTCCCTATAGAAATATAACAAATTTTATCCTGATTTCAGTTTTATATGTGAGGATATTACACATATCCAATACTGCAGAAACATATTTTGTACAAACTAATGTTTTTATCTGCTGGTATCATGTCCTAAGAATGAATACATCTTTTGAACAGAGTGACAATATGAATATGGTAATTTCACAAATAATTTTAGCTTTAGATTTATTGTTATATAAACATATGTATATATAACATTTAATAGTATAATCAACAGTGTTTACACTAATGGTTTCCATACAAATTCTGATATGATTGTTACTTCATGTGTGGATTGATATAAATATTGTTAATGGTAGTGAATTATAGTAATACTAGCTTTTATCACAGCTTTTACTTCAGCAATTTTTTTGTGACAAAATATTAATTTATTATTTATCCTTATATAATAATGGACAATGATGTATTCTCATGTTAAATATAATTAGGGTCCAATCAGTTGTTTAGTTGTAAATATAAAAACACACAAATTTAAAATATTGGTCAGGATTGTTATTTTTAATTATTTATATTACTTGCTGATATTCCATTCACAGTGTAGAGCTGGTGATAATATGCTCAGGATTGTCATCTCCATAGAATCTGCCATCCAACATAGGCCAGTGCATAGAGACAGTTTCACTTGAAACCATCCAAATCCAAGAGCATTTACTGCTTGTGTCACTGTAAATGTGTCTGAAAACCATAACATTTGATTTATAGAAGACTAGATGTTAACGCGACTTCATCCGCATGAAATTAAACTTTATTTTTTCAAAATAAAAGTAGCCTAAGTTACTCCTTATTATACCAGCTATCTGCCAAAAAAAGTCCCGTCAAAATCGGTCCAGCCATTTCAGAGATTAGCCGGAACAAACAGACAGACAGACAGACAAAAATTGTAAAAAAAAGTTATTTTGGTGTATGTACTGTATTTATATTCATATGCATATAGTAAAAAACAGTTATTTCAATATTACAAATAGACACTCCAATTTTATTTATATGTATAGATAAATAATTTTACCATTACAATAAAAGATACATATTATAAAAATATGTATGTACAAAAATTGTTTCTTTGACTTTTATTACTACTACTATTATTTACATTATATTCTAATATTGTATATATAATCTAAATATAAAGAGGATAAGAGTAGCAGTGAAAGTTTGTCAGTTCATAATAATTATTACATACACTGTGATGTGTAATTACAATATTAATTACAACCAATTCAGTTGTAATATTTTACTTAGAAGGTAATTATGATCCTACAATGAACATGAAATATGGAATTATTCTAGTATATTCAACATATATACTAGAACAATTCCATATTTCATGTGTAAAGTAGTTAAAGTTAATGTTTAAAGTTCAATATTTCTAGTATGTAACTGAAGAGAATAAGAGGTAGAAAATGGTTTAAATGAAGGCCAGGCCAGCTGGTCATAGGTTAAATCAATAGAAATAATGGAAACTCATTAATAGTATAATGAGAGTAAATATCTTGATATATATATGTATATAATAATATATAGTTTAAAACAGTAGATATTATTGCATACTACATACCATCAGGAACTACTGTAACTGAAGCCATTTCTATCTCTTGCGGTGGAGGCATAGGCGGCGCAGGAGCCCTAGGGACCACCACAGCGCTGTCATCTAGGTCTTGGTATCCTTTTGCGCGGCGCATTTTACAAAATTATAGAAATATAAACACTTGACGTGGAATGCGAGACAACTGGATAACGGGAATTTATTGTTTCATAGTTTTATTCATCATATAATCCAACAATGCTTCTTAAAAATGCAATAAAATGAAAATCCAGGATAAACTAATTCGATTTTATAATATTAAACTAAATATTGATTATAAAAAGTCAAAATATAAAATAAAAACAAAAATTTGTTGTGGTAATGAAGTTCAACAGAAAAGTTTAGTTGAATTACAATTTGACATTGACAACGACACTGACAGCACTATGTGGCATTAATGATCCGCATTCTATCAAAATAATGTCTGCTTTATTCTATTTTTTAATTGGTTTACGGTTTTATAAACGTTTTTTGTTGTCATGTTTACGTTTTGAATGAATATAGTAATGGCTCGTGAGCCAGAAACAGATTATGGTGCCCCATTTCCTCCCGGTCGAGAACTGCTAAAGTTAAGATAGTGTATTATGAAGCCTAGTGAATGTCAATTTCCGTGGATGGGTTAAAGAATAGCGCCTTCGTAAATATGTATAAATAACAGTAGTTTCCTCTAGTAAAATAAATAAATAAAATAAAATGAATTTATGGTTTAATAAAATTTTATGTAACTCTAAAAGCTAAAACAATTTAATTCCGCCTTTTACCTTTTGTATAGGGCCTAGAATAAGCAAATTTATGTATGTAAAATAAATTTCCTAAAAAAGAACTTAAATATGTGGTGTACCTATAAAGTGTATTATTATTATACGCCAAATTATCAATATTTAATGAAATACCCTCTGTTGACATATAATCTGCCACGCTACAGCCAGCTGACTATTTTATTCTTCAGGTATAGGTATAATTATGATTTGATTGCAATTTGAACGTTTGTAAAACAACTATCCCAACTATTTTAGAGGTTCTTGACCAAAATGATTGACGAAGATTGATTGATGAAGTCTCTGGCTAGGGGATTTTCATTACACGCTCAAATTTCCATTTCTAAATTGTAAGATGATGTACTTATGATATGATGTACTGATGTACTTACATGATATAAAAGAATTGAACAAGTCTTAATAAGAATAAAAAAATATTAAAGTAATCATTGCAATTATGATCTCACAGATGCCTACTCCCATCACATCACCACACAATATGTTATAAAACACTTTCGTAATGTACCAAATGAAGAAAAATAAAATATACTAAAATATAATAATTTATTTTATTATTTTCATCATCAATTTTTTCATGATTTTATTTGCGACACTCTGATGAGTGTCGCAAATAAAATCATGAAAAAATATAGATACAGTGTGCCTACCTATATTAGCATTTGCTGTTTCAAATTCACATTTGGAAGCATAATATTATTCCTTGTTATTTCTATGTAGGAGCTAATTTCAAAGACGTAGTACCTATTTAAATGACTGTAGTTTTTTGGAACAATAAAATACACTGTTTTTTGGCCCTGTATAATTAAATTTTCTTTTTATAAAATCAATGTACCGGGTTTCTACAGCTTCACTGGCTGTAGATTCCGTCGTTATGAACATGTGGTTAGTGGAGGGGAAAAGGGATTGTTAGTAATGTGGACTCATTCCATTACTAGCAATGTACCAAGTCAGGTTGACCTCCATGCGGTGCCCCCTGCAAACCATCGTGATAAATTCCTGGTGACTTTATCACAATGGGCTAACTGACCTGACCTCATGTTCGTCTTATCATCCTTGACTAGTGCCCAGCGCAAATAGCGCAGGCTGCTGCACTATTCTAATATTATCCCTTTAAAAATATGGTTAGTAGTTTAACTATACACTCATTTTTTTAATTTTCTAGCAGAGAGGACAAATGAGCATGCTGTTCGTACTGCACGACACCTGCAACACCAAACAATCCAGACAAGTAGTCGGTCTTTTAGTTAAAGGTAGTTTCATTGTAATTTTATTATTTCCAAACAAACACCTATTTACTATATAGGATGAATGTTTAAACTAGACAGTAAGAGTAGCGGTAGTAGTAGAACAATATAGAAGAAAATTTTCCGTTCCTTTTTTGTGTCTATTTTTAACAGAGTCCATAGATTTTATAGAGTTAACAATCAGCCAGTAATCAAATGGACTATTCACATTATTTAAGAAGAATTATAAATATAAATTTCATAATTGGCAAAAAGTATCGAATGGGAATTCAACTTATGCATATAATAAAAGAATATTCCAGACGCCCTTTGGTGCCGCCCACCACAAAGACGCGTAGTTGCTACATGAAATTTTGAAGTAAATTCAGTAAATATATACACAATATGTATATGTACATTTGAAGTTGTGGTTGACAACTGTGGTTACTTTTTTGTTTTCATAGCAAACAGAAATGTGTAATTATTTCTACTTTCTGTCTACGTTACCATTGTAATTTGGAACCATGACTATTATCGGTTTTTTAAATAGACGAATATGGAATGGTGCTCCTGCTCACGCCAATATTTGGTTTTCAAGTGAGGCTACATTACTAGCAATTCCTGATCCCCTTAATATGGACAAGACAGGGATCTCTCTTTTTAAGAGATATGTTTAGTCTACTAGATAGTAGTATTACTGGGTGGCATCGTTAGTATATGGGGACCCATTGCCCGCTCACTTGTAATGTATCATGTCAGATTGACCTCGTCAGATTGTCGTCCTGAAAACTAATGTTAATTCCTATTAATTTCATGGCGATACTAAATTGACATCATGTTAATCCTGTCATGTCTCAATATCTCGGCAACACCTACGATTATACTTACTCTACGACTAGATCCCTATATACGTAGATAAGAATAATATAAATTGTATTTTTTATTTATTACATTCAGTAGGTGCCTATCTCTTAATCCTCCATCACTCTCACGGGGCGCTGTTAGCATCCAGAGATTTTTCAACATAAAATATATTATTATTATATATTGTAACGTTTTTTGTTTACGTTAATTACAAAAGACAAAATATTGCTATACTTGCATTATTGCACACATGTAAACCATATCCTTAATATTAAGGTAAGGTAAGTTTGAGTATAAGGTGGCCACAGACCCCGCGAGTGCTGATGGCGACAATAACGAACAAGTAATCGTGGGTTCACAGTGTTGTAATAAATGTTTTTTTAAACCATATTTATCATCATCTTTATTTAATTAATTTTACGCCGAAGCAGAAATTATTTCTGCTCTCAAGCTTTTGTTTATAGTCTACTATCATTTTAAGAGTGGGCTATTGTATCACTGGCCAATGAAGCCTTTTGGATGACAACTTATTCTGGGTAACGATGTATTTTATGTATATAATAATATATTATATGTAAATATATGTAAAATACATTATACATATAGATATACTTAGTTACTATGTATGTATATTTGATTAAAAGCAGATAAGATCTCATCAACTAGGTGTTTATCGACAACTAATCTATTTGATCTATATAAGTACCTAAGTACCTGTTAACAAATTATCGAGACTGGATAACAACCAGAAGATAAGCAACAGGACGTGGGCGTAACTGTGTGTTTTCTGACAAAATCGACTTGTAGGTGGGTGATATAGGAAAAGGTCAAAGGTTAAAGTAGGGAATAGTCTTATTTATTCACATTCTGAACAAATATACGTATCTACTTATTTGTGAATACTTTAATAATATCTACGTATTTGTGTTTTATGTGAATTTACCTATGAACTAAATTATGTCCTCGGCATTTTCTGTAGCCAAGGTCTCTGAAATCATGTAAAAGATATTCGTACATATCTTCAGAATATACGATGACACGACCGTTTTTGAGAAAATATATTTACACTAGTTATAAAATTAGGATTAGTTTATTTATTAGATAAAATTAGATTAAATAAGCTACGGACTAATCAATGCTAATAATTAAACATTTGTTGATCTATGCTGTAATTTGCTCTTTTTTTATGAGTTACTTGCATGTTCTGTGAATTTGGTGATTATCTGTGGGTATGAAACATCCTAAATGGTACATATAAAAAAAATATCATCTTTTGTATGTTCGTCTGTTTTGTTTGATCTTCTAATCTCTAAAACGGCTAAACGTTCCATACTAGATTTTGCTTTTGACCGATTTTTCTTTTCTTTTTTGATAGATTTCAAATGCTGATACATATCGTTGTAAGTTTATATTTATTCATATTGGTAGCTTCTCTATTGTATTTCGGTAAATTCAAATCAATAGTTAAAGTCTTAAAAATCATGTCATAAAATTAAATATGATGATGAATATATTGACTGAATAAAATGTATTTGTATATAGATTTTACCGGATACTACATATTTTTCAACGTAATCTAAGTCTATGAATATAAGTAGGTATAGGTACTAGGTATAGGGTAGGTACTTATTGATAATTTTACGCCTGATAGACTAGCCGTTTAGGGCAGATCAATGCCCTTATTATTGGCATTTAGTATAACATAATATATATATTACTATGGAATAAAAAAAAAGATTTTCTCAAATCGGTGCAGTGGTTCAAGTGACTCACAAAAAACCCTCTGTCAGCTTTTTATATTATTATTAACATGTATATTAGTAGTGTAGGTAATAATTACTATTAAATGCATATTATTAGATACAGAAGATGCCCCATGTTAATGAACCGGTAATAAAAGAACACCACATCCACCCTTCCTTTATCTATTAGGAATCTTCTGGGAATATTGTAATACTTCTACATATCTAGGTATAATAGCTTTATTACTCGCGTTTACGTCGCGTATACGTTTACTGCTTTTTTAAGAAAAGTGATTTATATCCGTCCTCTTGATACAGTATATTTTCTAGTGAAATTTCCTCGAAAGTAAAGCCTTACTGAGAATTTAGTCAGTATATTGTTTCGCTGTTTGGAACAGGATGAAACGCTGTCTATTCTTAACATTTCACCCGACGAACTATTATTCTAAGTTCCTGTATTGTACACATTATATCAACGGTATTTATCATTATAATATCATCCAAGAGCTCTCGATATTCAGATGCTGTTCCAAACATCCTGATCACAATTATCGTCGTAAATACCTTCTTTATACAATGTGTAGAGTAATTGTAGATAACCAACCGTAAAAACAGTTTAAAATAATTTTATGAAATTAGTTTAAGTTATTAAATAAATTTGTCTAAATTACTGTATAAAGTGTCATGAAACTAATATCATTATGTAACTTACGAGTACATTTAATTTTTTTTTACTTTATAAATTTTAACAAAGACTACCTACATATTTTTAGAGAAGTTTCAATGTTGAAATTTCTCTATTGTGAGAGTTAGAAGGTTGTTGGTATGTTTAAGATTTCTGCTAATAAATATAAAAACATATGAAGTTAGTTTTACGTAAAGTTTTGAAGGCTGCAGGAAAAATAAACTTTCTTTCAAATAATTTTTTTAACATATATATCGAAGTAAAAAAATCTGAATAATATTTCATAATTGATGAATAAATAGTGTTCTTTCTTCGTATTTTTCATTTTTATTTATTTGCTTTGAATAGGCTACATTACTGAATGAATAGACTACATTGCTATTTTTATATGTAAGAATGTTTAATAGTGCATTTTAGTTACTTATATACGTTCAGATTCAATACATATTTGATGTCATAAAAGGTATGTGGGGAGAAGTATATGTAATACACATGTATATTATAGAGGGAAGAATAAGAAACTTATTTTTAGAAAATAATAGAATAATCTGTGATGATACACGATTTTATCATAAACCTTTCTGTCGTAACTTGTTAAATATATTAATATTATTATAAAGAGGTATAGTTTGATTGTTTTAATGGATAAACCGTAAAACTTCATGACCGATGTTTAATTTAATCCATTTATTTATTTATTTATCGTTTGTATAGGACTAGAGTAATATTGGCCATATAATATGTTCATATATACAAAACCCACAAAGTTATGATCTGAGCGAAGCCGGGGGTGGGCGACTAGTATATTATAGAAATAGTAGTATTGAGAAAGTATCAACAAACAATATTCACTTCTAAATATGGATATAAGTATATTGTACGGCGGTACAGTTACTGGGAGAATCGGAAGATAGTTTATTTTCACCG
Source organism: Achroia grisella (assembly GCF_030625045.1). Classification (NCBI taxonomy): domain Eukaryota; kingdom Metazoa; phylum Arthropoda; class Insecta; order Lepidoptera; family Pyralidae; genus Achroia; species Achroia grisella. The sequence continues at coordinate 2,771,013 of NW_026712703.1, forward strand.
ATTTAATGAAGTACTACACACCTTCAGATTAACGAATCAGGTATCTATGTATGGTCATCGAAATCACCTGTAATTATTTTACAATGAATAAACTGATTTACTTTCAAATTTCAGGCTTACAGAGACAAGTTGGTTATATTTTTATTACATTTTAAACAATAGATAGACTGACGGATAATATATGGCGTGCATGGTTGGTGCATGCTAGGTTCTGGTAATTGTAGTTAACATGCAATGACTTATTGGTAGAAGAATTTCTAGTCTAATAGAAAAACCAAAGGGTACATAAGCTCTTAGTCTGTTTGATTGACACCTGAGACATATGGTCCTCCATTTCTTTTTCGTACTTTAAATAAATGATAGAATCATAATAGAATTGCAAACAGCAACAATTCTTTAAATATTTTTTACACTTCAAATGATATAAGGATCGATGTCTGTATTGAAGCTGAACTATCAGGTGGCGATAATAGGACTTAGCTTGCTATAATTCATCACTAGAATATTTTCTAGCCTTACAGAAAGATCGATTCACAGGGTTCAAGAGCTCTTGGACTATAATTATATTATCAGCGACCATGCTGATTATCGATTATGCTTGAATTATGCTTGATATATGAATGAGGATCGTTTAAACAAATTCGATCGTCTTCTCAAGAACTGTATATGTTACATTTTCGGTCTTAACAAGTCCAACTATATCTCTCTTACCGCTATCAGCTAAAATGGCTTCCCGACGCAGATCTGTCCATCTCTTGTGTACTCTTTATTCATAACTGTACGATCCAAACTCACCTGAGTATCTTAATAACATATTCCGTTTTCATGGGAATATTTCTTTCTATAAACTTAGTGCATCTAGGAATTTACTTCTGCTTGTTTCTGCTCATCGTACGAGCTTCATTTCTAGGCTATAAAATCCTGGAATGACTCCTTGAATAGTATATGTTACACATAATATTTATAAATATTGTGTATATTAATGTGTAATTATTTATTTCATAGTACATATTATATACGATTATGCATTCGTTTAAATCTGAATCATAGTTTTTTTTATATTGTTATTTTGTAATAGCTGTGCCCGCGGCTTTATCCGCGTGAAATTTGTATCTTGTAAAATATGTTATTCTGATGTATAACCTATATTACTGTAAAGTTTCATCAAAATCCGTTCAGTAGTTTTTGTCAAAAATAACAATGTACTTATAAACTTCAGCGTTTATAATATTAATAAGATTTATATACATTTTTTCATTACTTTTTAAATGCACTGCTCACATAAATCTCTGTTTACCCAATGTTTGATTGGGAGAATAATACTTCAAGGTAAGTCTGCCATATGTTTGTATATGTATGTATAGTGCATTAAAGTTTTAATAAATATATAAATTATAGAACATAATCTTCAATTTAATTAAATTATATAATAGGGACATACAGGCAATTAAAAGAGGTTTTATATTGAAGTGGTATTTATTTTTTCATCTTTTTTTCATAATTTAGATACAACATTGCTATTATGTAGTTCCCTAATAATTGGACTCCTATCCAAAGGTACTTGTATTTTTATGAAAATAATACGCCATGTATTAAAATATTTTGATATCTCTACAAATTATAAGGGAATTACCATTATATACTGTACGTACATTATTCTGAGCAATCGATTATTATTGACCTGAGTAAATTATTAACAAAAAAATTATATTTAGGGTCACATAAATTATAATTATTATGGAATTATATGCAAATAATTTACATGTATTATCGACAACTAATTTTAACATCAACTAGTAATACTTTACAGGTCATATGTATCTACTAATTATTTTATTACAAACTAAGTTATAGGATTTGGTTAGATTCTATCTAATCAACACAGGTATGTAAGTAATTTGACATTATATAAACAGATATGTACTTTGTAAGATACGTTACCTACGTTTTAACGACGAATTCATTGTTGCGAGAAATATTAGGAAATCGCAGTGGTACAGAAAAATAGCGAATTCGAGGGAAGTACTTAATCACTAGTTAAAAAAGCTAAGGATAACTTTCAATTTTGGATTAGGTCAATGAAAAAGATAAAGGACGCAATAATTTTAATATTTTCATTAACGTCTCATAGACCGCCCGTATTTCAAAATTTTAGTTAAGAAGCTGTAAAGCTAAAATATCACCTAATCCTCAGCATTCTGTGAGAATCTTTATTACAAGTATATATGTAGATATATTATACATAGTATGTATATTATTATATAATAATATATATGTTACACTTTGCTTTGCAAATAGAATTTGTGGTATTGTCAGCGTAGACCATTGTAGTGTGAAATTATAATAGCTATTAGCACCTGGTTATAGAACAGGTACAAAATACATGTAAAAGGAGATCAGATATCAATCTGAAAAAGACAAGTATGAGTAACAATACTATACCTAATAACAATTTACTTATTTTTGTGTTGCTGTATGATACACTTGAAGAGATGTGTTTACCTATTCATATTATGCTATACGGAAAAATGCCCGTACTACAATTATACATTTCATATATTTTGTAGGTAAATAAGTACATCTCTTTTAATACATATTTTGAAAGATGGTAGATTTATATAAATATCGCTTTAAAATGATAACGAAATATTTAGGCCGCCAGAGATAAATAACAGTCTATTTCTCGTTTTTCCGCACTAAAATTGATGATGTTCAGAAGCTTTTATCATTCACAAAAGTGTCACTTGATCAAGCTCAATTAGATGTTGTTAACTTATAAACTTACAATTTAAGTATTTTAAAAAAATACTCATTATCTTGCGATTATTTTCACAAATTTCGATGAATTAATTTCTATCTAAATAATAATTAAGTCTTAGACAATCAGTACCTACAAATATTTACAGATGCACACTATGTTGTGCGATATATTAGCTGCCAATTGAAGGGAGCAACTTTTTCTTAATAATTATATATATATGTATATATATATTTATATCATGCATATACAGTCAACTCATTCTATAACGGATATTATAGTCATATTTTGTACGATCATTTACTCTCATAATCATCAACACGTCCTCTCAACTCTAATCTGTAGATACTGCATTGAAGTTAAATACATTAGATATTAACCGAGAATATTAAAAATATTTTAAATGTATTACAAAATCGAAAAAAGATCCTAATAGATTAACTTTTTTGTCAATAATTCTTAAATTATTAACACGAAAATGCGTATAGACAACGTTTTTACCGATCTGTGTAATGGACATAATTTTCATGCTAATTTTTTTAAGTTATTTTGAAAATCTCGCGGCTGTTTCCCATTACGTCGCCGTGGTCGATATCTATTTAGTCTACATAATACTCAGTCTCATATTTGTTGGCGGTGATCAGATGCATCTGTTTAAGTTGCAATGCGATGTTTCAGACCACGTAGTTCTACGACGAGGTCTCTATCTCCCGCCACAAAGCGTTTATCGATCCTCCGTGGTTTCGTTGATTCCTGTGTACAAAATAGGAAAATGTTAAAACAACGACCTTGTCTATTAATAAATGAAAGTCGAAAATGTGTATAGATAGTGTTCTATAGGTGATATTTAGTGTTAGTACCCTTCCCCCCACTGTTTGACCCGGCCTCTCAGCCTGTTCGTGTCACCCGCCACCCCCGGCCCGGCCATGCTATTTTTAGACTTCGGGGTTTCCACGGTCTTAGTAAGTTCTAAAACAACCGTGAATATTTCTTATAGACAAGATATATTAAACAAAATATTATGTATTAATATACAAACTATGTAACAAAAATATAAAAACCATTGTGTATTTAAATAAACGAATATGGTTACTTACTTGTTCAATTGTGTTCTTGGATTTATTCGCTAATAATTGGGCAATTGTGTCATAAAACGAAGCATTTCTTTTGTTTTGTGTCGTACGATGATTCTGATGTGTTTGGATTTGTGCTGGTCGGAGCATGACTTCTTCTTTCTGACCCAATTTAGGCATCTCCGTGCTGGGGATAGGCGCGGCAGTTGTAATGCTTCTCTTGTTACCGTTCCAGTTTATGAAACCATCATCAGACGAATAATCTTCATCTTCAATTCTGGGGACTGTTTTGGGTACATGGTATAGAGGTTTTCCCGCCAAAGCCTTTAGTTCACGTACATCTTCGTCTTCGGTGTCTCTTTCCTCATAATCAACAGGCGGAAAGGCTGCGCGAGCATTCTCTCGGCGTCTCTGTGCATCCTGAGCCATTTGAGTCAGAATTAAATTATCTAAGAACGCCGCACTGACATCATCTACATCGTTAGATCGCCAACGAGGTGTAGAGTCGCTTTCGAACCATGTCTCCTGTCCTATAGGCAATGCAGCGAGTCTCTCTTCGTGCCTCTTTGGAGCGTCATTTGCCATGAAATGGTCATATGGGTCATAATAATATGGGTATGGTACTTGTCCATAAACCTCAGGTACACTTATTGCTGGGGCATCATAGTAATATTGAACTTTTGGAGCATAATAGTATTCGTCATCGGGATATTCTCTAGCCGTTTGTGGGTACATGGGCCATCCTTGCATTGGGTATGAATTAGCTTGTGCTATTAAATAGCCAAGTAAGACTGTCAACATTCTACAAAAAAAAGTTCAATTAATATACAAACTTCACTATTATTCGTTTTACAATAAAATACACTTTAATTTCTGACTGATAATATGGGCTAATATTTTTTGTGTATTAAATTTACTAGTAACTTTAATATTCATAAGTAATTATAAATACCTATATAACATTAAAATATTTAAGGTATAATTTCACAATATTTTTATTATTTAAAATTCTAATGGAAACGAATAAATAAAAAAATGTATACATACCTTAAACTCGAAAGTTGCATGTTGCACATTTTTTACACTGTCTGCTGTTAGCTAGGGAGCGTTTGAAGCACGACTACGTAGGAAGGAGGGTCGGGCGGCTATATAAGCGCGTCGCCCACGCTCGCCGCCCACACGTTCTGAATGAACCCCCCTTAGTATCCCCAGCCTTTCCCAACCCCCAGGTTTGCCGACTCCCTACTCCCCATACTCCGCGCTACACTGCTATCGATCGGGCCCGCAGATTATATTCATCTTGCAATTCTGTAACACTCTTTTCCGGGCTTTGACGTTAATTCGTAGACGATATATTAGTAGTTTTATTATAGAATGTATTTTCAATTTAATTCTTAATGCATCATGCGCAAATATTTTGGTATGTTATCAAATGAGACACAAAACTAATGAAAAATACTAAGTGCCACTCCGCCCACGTAGTTACGCAGTTGGATGCTGTTCGTAGTCTGTTCGTTCTATACTTAATTCCTTCGTAGCATTGTGAATCATTTTGTTTTCGTGTATTCTTATGTCATTAGTTATCTTATTTTTATGTACCTAGTTCTACTAAACCGATTTTTGTTAAGGTTAGGTAGGCAAGTCGAAGTCAAATATTGGTTGAACATAGGATATTTGACATCATTGGAACCTCTAAATAAAAGTACTGGGCAACATCAAGTTAATTTACTTGCCTTAAATGTTGTCTATGTATAAATTAGGGTTAGCACAATTAAACCCATTTTATACAAAATGCTGGCTTGCTTGTAATTTCCTTGATATATGAAAATACTAACTGACCCGCGCAACTTTATCTGTATCAGACTTACTTAACATTTATCATTTTTGTCGCCAAATTCACATAATATCTTTTTAAATTGTAGCCTATGTGTTATTCTGATGCATAAGCTATAATACTGTAAAGTTTCATCAAAATCCGTTCCGTAGTTTTTGTGTGAAAAAGTAGCAAACATCCATCCATCTATCTATGCATCTATATTCACAAATTTCGCGTTTATCTTATTAGTAAAATTATTATTATCATCAGCCTCTACGCTGTAATAAGGTAATGTATATAATTATTATAAATTTGTCAAAATATTTATAATATCTTTATTAGATAATAACAGAAGTTAAAATAGAAATCACGTTCGAATAAAACAAACAGGTATGTGATGTGTTAGTTCTAAATTGACACCGACTTGGGCACAATCCGGGCGTTCACGAAAAATAGGTTACGAATAAGATTGTAGGCACGTATCTATTGAATACAAGCCGGTTATTTTGGGCCTCAATGGCTGACTACGGGCCCTGAAGTTCTAATTTTCTGTACTGAACTGTGGCAAATATAAATAATGTCTTTCAGGTACCTGATTAGATAAGGTACTATGATATATTAATTTAATAATTTCTTTCCATTATACTTAATTAATGCAGAGGTCTATGTCCAGCAGTGGACTGCAGTGGGCTGATGATGATGAATACAGAGTTATACCAAGCCAAAAGCCAGTAGAATATTTATAAAACGACAAAAAACTTTAAACCTTTTAAATGTTATTTTTAAATTTTCTACATATACGCGCCTTGAGAAAATATTATTATATTTTATTATTAATAGGTCTGGGGCTTTTGGCTTATAACCTTTACTAATCTATAACCGATACAATAAAATAATTACCGCGGTAGACTTTGTAAAAGTCTGCGTGGGTATCTTAGTCTCACATATTTCAGCCGCGACGCACATTGTTTTTTAAGCAACAATAACATATTAATAACATTGGGTTTCTATTTTAGGGTGAGATTAGGCAGTGCAATTACAGGATAAGAGGCATATTACCTTAGTCCTCTGGAATGGCATCACACAAGTATCACATGATAATATGTTATTTATAATATAGACGACGGTTAACATTACGTGGACTGTCTATTTGAAATGCATTTTTGACATTCCAGATACATAAAAAAATTGCAATTTTAGTACATAAATAGTATACATATAACCAGCACAGGTACCATATGAGAAGTCCTTCATATTTTATTTGTAGAATATGTAATATGATTACTATATTATTTACCTACTTTTTATATCATCATTCATCCTGATTAAAGTGAGCGTATCATGTTTTTTTCTAATTAGGCTATAATTTATTACAAAAGTTATCGAAAGCTGTTATATAAAAATACAAGAATTTATTGAGATATATCTGTATAGTAGACTTTAGATGAGATTAAATTTTAGATAATATCATTAATAGTAATAATCAAATTAATTGTAAATAATATAATCTTTAAATACGAGTACTGTAATAATCATAATTTATAACGATACTTGTTAAAATTATGATTATTGCTGAAATTATACCCAACTGCTTTATACAGTTTATGTAATAGTAAAGGAACATATAGAGCTGAGTTTGTATGGAAGTACAGGTACTTACAGCTTTCGAGAAGTGGTCCATGGGGTAGGTCGGGAGATAGGGAGGTATCGAGATTTGGGTGCAGTCGAAGTGCATCGTCAGTTTCGGTACGGAAGTATATAGTCACAAACATGGGATCAACGACCGAATGGCGCCTTTTCGGCGTCGTTGCAAGTCGATACAATGCAAAATTATATAACTACCCCATATCTCATAGAAATATTTGACACAGGTAAAACTTTTATACTTTTTTAAAAAACGCTAATATTAGGTATATGACAGACTTATAAGTTTGCTAAATTAGGATTAGTATAAATAACATTTTTCTGGAACTAATTGTTATAGCTTTATTCTAATGTCATTGTAATCGCAAACAAGCTGATCTCAAGGTAAGTGGTAACCGTTTTTTTTACAGTACTTTTGTCTATATTGAATTATGAGTGTTATGTTCTCATAAGCTAAATAAAATCAATGTCATTTATTGCAACAATAAAATTTTTTGATACTGAGAACTTAGATTAAAATGACTTATGTGAGAATTGTAAAAGGTATGTGAACACATATGTGACACATTATACTCCATTCGATAGTCAGTGATTGCTTATTAACTATATGTTTATATGGTACTAAAGTAATAAGTTAATAATATCTTACTCGTCCTCATCTAAAATGGAAACACAATAGTAATAGAATTTTGAACATTTATTACATATAGAGGAAAGTGAGTCTTAAAAATTTGAGATTAATTTTAAACGGGATGTAGCAACTAACACTTACAGCACAAACCATCGTGGCTTAACCGTGCAACATCTGTTACGTTATATATCGATATTGATATTTATTCATAGGAATTATACTCGTATTATCTGTTATGCTCAAAACTCGAGATCTTGTATTATACACAAATACAAATACACAGTAAAGAGATACACGTTTCAACACCTTCTGAAAATCATGCTCCAGTTGCCTGAAAGCCTCCCGGAGTAAACAATCAATCATTTATTTACCTACCATCATATTATATAAAGCATAGTATACTTATATATAATTGTTATTCTAAATCTGCAATAATTACTTAACAAATTTATTATTATATAAATTGTGATTAATTATTTATCAGAGGAATTTAGCTTACATAAATAAATAAACATATAACTAAAAACAATGTCGTCTAAAACTGGGGTTTATTTCAGATTATGTTATTTATGTTTTAAGCCATTATTTGTCATACATTATCATTATTTGTCAAATTGATGATTAATTAAATTACTTAAAGTTCGTCTTACAAATATATTATATTATAGGTACATAACATACGAGAAATGCTTATACCCTGTCAAGCCGACCCGGCCAAGTAGATGTAGGCCCGGTCCAGGTGTACAAGTAGATTGCATTCTATCTGTGTCAAGCCACTAAACTAGGTCGGGAGTTCAGCTCTATGATGATGTTCTATATCTGTTAGTTTTACCACAATGTATTGTAACCAAGTTTAATAGTTCTAAAAAAACTGACAATCAGTCGTTTTCAATTAGTTGAAAAACATGGAAGATTTCTCCTTTTATGTGAGTGGAATGCCAAACAACCTATCGTCCGACCTAATTTTAAGTGGTAACCATTGCCCATATATGATAACAAGACTACGGTTATTTACATCGTCAGGTAATGCTAGTGATACATATCGGAAGACTCGTCGCTTTGTACAAATTCTACTAGTTTTTGATATGAATTGAGTATGTCTAATTTTAACTAAAATAAAAATAAGTGTGATCTATTGTCGAAATGCAAACATATATACATGTAACATATGTAACATATAGTATATGTATAACGAAAAGGAAGTTTCCAAATATTACGTAGATAAATAGTAATAAAAATTCCGATATCGTAATTTTTTTATTATTACTGATATTTTATTAGTTTTATAGTGATTAATTATATCTTTATTCCCAAAATAAGATGGTAAAGCACGTCATTGCAAGTACTGAATAGGGATGAAAAGATGAGTTAAAGATGTTATATATACATGTAATTAATAATTAGGGAAAATATTTGCATATTTACACGTACAGTTATAATGAAGTATCTTATAAAATATTGAATACCGCAAACATTGTACAAAACCCGTGGGCTTTAATAACACAAGAAGTTGGAGTTTGTTTTTACTAAAATCCATTTCCATTTCCCTGGGGAAATAAAATCTACTTTCATCATATTTTGAATCAAAAGAAAAACTCAACAAATTCAGAAATTCACAAAGTAACTGAGTTTTGGGTTACTTGTTTATTGAAGGAATGTACTGCTTTCATGTATATAATTATATATATTTCATTTGATTGATTAGTATGACATAGTACATCTGACTGTTAGCTATTTTTGCTGGTAGAGAATGATAAGACGAGAAGCATATCAAGTCATAATTTTTGAGAATTAAGCACATTAGTTTCTAGGCTTTCATTCGTTTATTCCTGAGGTTTTTATCCCATAAATTCTTCTGTATTTCTTATTATCTCCTTATATAAGAAACCATAACTGAGAGATTTAATCAGTTGTTATTGCGGTTAACACTGGTAATTTCATTAATCTATACGACTATAAAAGAAGTAACGCTGACCTTTCACATTTAGGGAGCTGTTACATAAGAACCACTTTCTGTAATAAAGGGAAGAATACATGGACATTTTTCTGGAATCCTTGGTAAACGAATTTGGTAGTAATAGAGTGATTTGTAGAATTAATGAAGTACTTTGGAGATAATGTGTATATGTGTTTAGCTAGTTTAGATACAACTACAGAATCTGTTTTATATAACGTGTAATTATATGACTTATATACGCCTAATTCTTTATGTATACATCGTATACGTCGCTTGAGGCTGACAATTATATATAACATGCCCATTATTATAATAAATTTTCTCGGAAAATATTATAACAATACTTTTTAAGATTTCGCTTCCACGTTTTATAATATGAAAATGTTTCAACATTGTTTACTTTGTTTGGAAATTTGCGATTTTATTATTTTCTTTGTATGAGTATCATTTTAATGAACAACGGTTTGAAGACCACGCTATTGTAATTAGAGTGAATTTCGGTTTCAAAAATAATTTCGCTTACTTTACAATAATGTTTCGATTGGTTTATTTTAATTTACCTTGTTTTGTTTTACTTGTTTTACCTTGAATTATAATTACGATACTTAAAGTATACCTACCAGCATTTATTTGCATTTATAAAATAGAAATAGACGTATCTAGAAGCCTGAACATATCCTTTCCAAAAAATGTAATGTACCTGTTTAACAAACTTTAATGTTTCTGAAAAAGAATACCATAGTTTCACACAAAAATGTTTTGTTTTAATTAGAGCTGACTTGGTGAATATCTTGATAATTAATCTTTGAACACAAGTGATTGCAAATATGTGGTACTGAAAACAAAGTTGATACATAGATTCATACAAAAAATATTTTGTTATCTGTATTTTTCACATAATTTCGATTGCTGTAGTTTCATGATGGTACACGAATCACCTTATTTTTTTCAGAGGACTTGAATTAGTCTGAGTTTAACAGGTATTACGTTAGGTAGCTTGCATTATCCAGTAACCGTCAGGATTCGTTGCAAATACTGACTGCCTGCCCAAATATGTTTAAATTACACAGTAAACGATCCCCTGTGTCTGTTAAATAATTCTCAGTATTCCGTTGTTAGAATTAATATTTTTAACAACACGTTAATAAATTGAAAATTTCTATATCTTATTTTATCGCTTTAGCTCATCGAGGTTTAACTCAAACAATATTCAAGTTACTGATCGCGTGTTCATCTTTTGTTATGAATTACATTATGATAAATTACCCATCGTACTTGTAAACATACACTGGACATACACCCAAATTTATGTAGTCTAGATCGTATATAATCATATATATATCATATAGAACTTTTTGCGATTTACATAAGATTGATGGTCTCATGTTCCCAATTTAAAAAAAAATATGATGAGCCAATTACCTCAGTAGTCGCCCTTACCTCTTTATATATAGATAGACTATTATCTATTTTCCTCTTTAGAATACATATACATCGCCTTCTAAGTATTTCTCTGTCAAGACGTAAAAAGTTAGCGCTGCTGCGCAGGTGTTTATAGTCCATCTCTATCTAACGCATAGACTATATGTATGTATATTTCACGAGCTAGGGGGTAGCTGATTCTATTTTTAGAAAGGGCTGGTGGATGCTTGATGTTACAGTATTTCAGTTTTATTAGGGATTCAACAAAGTAGTATTATAGGAAAGTTAAAAATAAACTTTTCCAATAATTATTACAGAGTAATCAAATATATTACATCGTAGATCTAGTTAGTACTTTGACAAAGGTATATAATTACATTGAATTGAATTTAGGCATTATTAATTTGGATATATATATCTATTTCGAATAGTATATTTTTATGATATTATTTCATTGTTTAGTAAAGGCCTAAATATATATATACATAGATAGAGCTGCCAGGTATTTATAGAGTACTGAATTCTTGGAATAAAATCTAAAATACAACAAATTTATCTAATGTTTGTAAGGGGGCAGTGTAAGTGTTTCAATAATGTTTGGAACATTATTAAGTATGATGTAATTTTTTTATTATTATATAATCAGTATTGGATAAAGCTAAAGATGCTGCTGCACTTTACTTTTACTAAACTTCATTATATATATATCTATATAATTAAATTTTGTGAATCTAATTGACAGATTGTGCAAGTGGTTAAAATATTTATGAATCTATAAATCTATTTATAAATCTATAAATTGATATAAAATTCTATCGTACACAAAAATATTATTTGTAATATATTAAAACAATAAACATCAACATATAATTTTCCTTCGCGAAATAAGAATTGAAATGTAGCAGTAATAGTCAATTATACTTTAACTACCAAACGTTTTGCTTAAAATAATGATGTATAGAATACATGCAATCTCAACGTCTACTTATTTTTATATTATACATATATATTTTTTTCAAAAATATTTGATATAAAAGTTATGTCTGTTTGCTAGAGTTGCCAATATCTAAGTATGTACAACCTAATAATAGTAGTGATATAATTATTATATCATGTGGTAAATCTTATATAAATATTGTAGAAGCGACAAGATTAGATTGATTTAGAAATCTCATAGTAACACAATGTTGAAGTTAATTGAAACAGAAAAATATTGTTTGTCTGTCAAAATAAATTGAGAAAAAGATGTAGAAGTCTCTGGATGGATACAATTATTATAAGTGAACTGAGTAGGACGTGATCAGTGATAAGAATTCTTGGGATCGAATTAATGTTGCCGGTTTTGTGTTATAAGCACTTACATATAGATAATATATCTATATTTTGAATATCATAGTGAAATAATAAAAAAGTAACCCACGAATATTAAATATTTTTGAGCCATTTCTTACTACGTACAGCGATGAGATAAATATGATAGATATGCTAAAATAACAGCTTTTGATAGAATTTATATGCCGTAGGCAAATTAAGTTAAATATTTTTTTGCAAAAGTTGTTATTTACTTTATTCTTATATTATGCTCAGTCTACGTGGTGAATATCAAATGATTTGTCGTATTGTCTGTACAATTGGTCCGATGCGTCATAACCTAATCCATACTTCAATGTAACACACCATCTAGAAGATGAGTTCTGGAGAGGTTTGTTTACGTAAGACGTGATTTTATATATTGTTCAAAATAGTATGGTTGATTTGTCAGACATATACAGATCCTATTTGAGAAAGTTTTATATATTTATAGCAATTTTTTTTCTATAAAAATTAAGCATAGTAAATAACAATAACAACAACACACATATGGAATACTTAACCAAAATTCTTTAACCGATCCGACCGACCGAATATAAACAATATACCTATATATTTCAACTTTGATGTCAACTTTGTACCTGTTATATATGTACCTATATATATATATGTATATATAAATTTGCGCAGGTATAAACAAAAAAATGTTTTCTTTCTTAAAGAAAACATTTTGCGAAAAATCTAGTTGTGAAAAATACAATAACTTGTCTAAATGTCCTGGGAAAACTTTATTTTTTCTTTGGTCGCTCGTAAAAACGTTTCTAGTAATAAACTGCCGTCCATATATGTTTACGGCGCTGTTTACTGACTTCGTGCCTGAAAGTCATCCAAGACTGTGATAATTTTATTCTAGGCGATCTTTGCTATATTTTATAATTGAAATGCAAAGAAATATTTTATAATATCGTTTTCTGTATTGCGCGAGTATACGCTTCTATATTTTCAGACCTGTGAAATACAAATAGAAATAATTTTTATTCAAATAAACTTAATTTAAGCACTTTTGAATAGTCAAGTTTTTTGATTCTACCGCTCATTCGGAATGCAGACTCATCACAAGAAGAATGAGAAAAAAACTTGTGTGTTGTTCTTTTAAATAAATATTGATTTACTTATATTTAATTAACAATAAGGATTAGGCATGCGACAATCAACATAGAAACCGCTACGCACTTAATCTCTGTTCAATCAGATAACATTGTCAGCGCTATGAATTTTAAGTTCGATATTTTCTACAAAAACATTATTATCATTTATAAATTCTCAATTTTATAATAATCTTTTTTACAAAGAAAATATTTTATAACACATTTGAATTTTTTTCTGTCAAATTGAGTGATCATTGATAATAAAAATATAAGCATAAATATCTACTGTAGCTTATATATATGTATATATATTGAATTTGATTACGAAACTGTAAATGGTCCTTTGGATTTTGTTGTCATAGGAAAGTGTGATCATTTATTAATTATGATTATTACAAAGTTTGTATTTCAAACTGGACTTGGGTTGGAATAGGCAACTTGTGTGCTTTATAAGTTAGTAAACTACTGATTCACGACCTACTATTAAGCCCAAATTATTAGGATAATGATCAATGAATTATGATGATGATGATAACAGATAAATTAGTGGATACAGATAGTATTTATTATAAATGTTAACGTGAACAATCTGTTTTATATCCACATTGGGCTGAACTACAAAAAACAAATAAAATTAAAATGTTATTTAATTTCCTACAAATCAATACTGATCGCACTTTGCATAATATAATTATGCGTTTGCCACGCAAGTTATGTCATCCTACACAGAGCCATTTCACTTGAAGGTCATTGGGAGAGTATTCTATATTTGCTTAAGAGCGGTGAAGGTTATATAAATAAATTATGTGATGAATTGTTTTCAAAATTATCCTTAATACGTAATTCCTATTTTATTAAGTTATATTAAATTAGAATCAGATAACGTTATATCATTGATTTTGTTAAAAAAATAAAATTAACAACAGCATATTATATGTATTTTTGTACTAAAGACAAAGCGTATAAGATTAGATCAAAACATGTATTCTTTATATGTAGGGACATAGTTGGTGGCACTAGAAATAACTTATGACCGTTTTGGGTTTGATTCCATTCATGAATGTAAGGCTTTACGTCATCAAGCGGCCCACTCAGGAGGCGCGGTCCCCCTTCTGTGGAACCAGCTAGCAGCCGCTGGGAAGGGGGGTGACGTCAAAGCTTTCATGCAACAAGTGTTCCGATAGAAAATGTAATAGGTCGGTACCTAAGCATTCAGTCCAAGGCTATTTTTAACCGACCAACAAAGGCTTACGCGTGTATGCGTGACAAGTCGTGATTGTAACTACTATAGTCACTTCTGAACGAATATGACCTAATTTTAGGAACATGACAAAAAGATTTGTGATATCAGTTAATTGTTTAGTAGATAAAATGTACTAATATTATTTTTGACGGCTTCCAATATTAAATATTTATAGCACTGCCTATCGCTGTACATAATGTTAATGAAAATATAAAGTGGAAATATGAAATGATATCTTTGTATCACAGGCATTATACGAGGACTGCTTGTATCATCTATTATTCATACTACAGCAATACGAAGAGAGATATATCATTTATTACACGAAGGACATTTTTGTAGTATGTAAAAATATGCTTTCGTTTTCTTTCACACTTTGCTCTGTGGTTCAGTCAAATGTACTTATAATAAATTGTTATAGTTATTTCATTGGTGACATCAACGAAGAACAAAAACAGCTTAGTACATAATGGTACATACTTTTTAAAAATAAATTTTATATCGTATAATAAGATAGAAATAATATAAATGCCTATATAAATATGTAGTATTGGCTAAAAATCGCAGGTTTAGTAAGTGGCTTACTAAATACCATGTGATGTCATTTATTATATTATAATAAGTAAATTTTTTAGATATAAATGTTTCATTATTTTTTGTTAGACAAAGTTTTCTATGACATTTGCATAATGCGTATTATACAGACGTAGGTTTGAGTTCACAGGAAATGACAATTGAATCTGTAGTGTGTGTTCAAGTATATCTCTATTATTGTAGATGTTTGCGTTAGTATGCACCTTTAGCGTTATCAATGAGGTGAGGAGAGGCGTGTCCAGGAAGGCGCGGAGGGTTTAGGGTAGCTGTTTGTGGAGCGTAATCATATTGCGTTGTTACTATACCTATGTATGTGAAAGTGGAAAGAGAAAAATCGATACATTTTTATCCTGATGGGAAAAATTAAATCAAAGTGATTATTGTTACAATACTTGTCTTTTAGGATCTAAGTACCATCATTAAGAGAGGGAGCGGATTTTGTTAGGAGGAAATCAGTGTTATATATATATATATATAAAGTCAGAAAGATAGAAGCACTTAAACAAAGCTGACTCTATAAACATAAGTAAAATACCACTCATTGAGTATTTGCGAAACTTAACTAATATAATGTTTCTAGATGTAATTTCATAAGCGTAGTAGGCGTAGGCGTTCACAAGAAAGAGATTTTGCTAGTTTATATGGAAAATGTGGAAAACTAATTTATTAAAAAAATATTCATTATTCTCTTTTCATTTTTTTTATTAATTACTAATGTTTTTTACATTTTCGTAAGTATAAACAGAGGTTCATGTTTATTCTTTTATTATTATTTATTTAATAAAACCACCCATAATATTTATGTTGCTACATCTTACAAGAACTAAATTAGAGATGAAAATAGATGACTATATGGTCTTCAACTATGAACGTTAGCATTTTATCATTTGTTACACGTACACGAGATCTTAAACGTTAAAACGAGAGCTTTTTTAAATTCAGTAACAATTTCCATACTTTTACAAGTATGTTCAAGAACTCTCTGAAGAATACTTATTGGTATATGTAATTGAAATACATATCTACATAATAATACGTGAAACAAAAACTTTGTAGGTACCCCTATTTAGTAACATTGCGCGGACGTAGGAGTATGAAATATCGCATACTTATAAATTATATAGATATTCCTTCTTTGAGTACATTGTTTAGAAACCTTCATAGAGTATAATTTAACCGTTACTTCAAGACAACGAGAAATAATAATAAAAAAACTATACATATCAATTAACAGGTTTTCACTAAATATATATGAAAGAATATACGGTACTTGCATATACGGTACTGGAATATGCGGTACTGGAATATACGGTACTAGAATATACGGTACTTGCAAATATAATAATTTCAATAAGTTTTGTCTGTCTGTCTGTTTGTTGCTAATCTCTCAAAAAGTTGGATCGATTCTGTCACGGTCAGAGCTCCGGTGTTTCCTACCTATAGAAGATATAGGTACATATGTATATTGCATTATTGCAGTATATATATATATATATATATACATATATATATATCTATATATTTATTTCTTTAACCTTTCAAACTAGCGGATTTACCCAATTACGAATCAAACCTGTAATAAATACTATATATAATAATCTTAATTATAAACAATATATTTTATTACTAAGTGATTTATTTTGAAATAATTGTATTGGTGGTACATGTGAAGTAGTATTGGATAATATGTAGTAGTATTGGATGTATGTAATATGTAGATAATATGTTTAGTATATATTATTTCTATTATTAACAGGATCTTAATACGAATAATTCGATAATAAATATCTATAATATTGTACAAAGAGAGAAGTTGGGCTACTAGTAACTAATGTTATTATGATAACTATTAGGTCCTTCAGCTATTTAATGTGGTATAGTTTATGTAATAAATAATATTCACATTTATCAAAATACTTGATGACAATGGGACCACCTACAAAGATGAAGTTTATACTCTAAAGTATACACTTCCAAATAAAAGAAGAATTTTGTTAATCGTTCCCCAATTGACAACAATACAACATATGTATAACCTTACTATTCTTAATTCACTTAAGAACATAGCACCATCGTGTAAAATAGTATTTCTTGATATTTCGACATACCTAGAGCCATCTATGAGGGGTATAAGGAAAATTGATAAGCTCGCCATCTATCGGGTTCTGTCGTATCTAAAAGATTCCTGAACTAGAGAATCCTTCGTGCTCTAATTTTATTTGTGATTGTAACTTTTCATGGCGGCTTGTAGATGACTACAAAACGTAAATATTTGGTGATAATAGTAAGTAAGAACAACCGTAGTTAATGGTTATACGGAACTATTTTAATTAATTGTGAAATATCTGTAGTAATCCTTTTTTTTTTAAAGAAGCCCATCATTTCTATATGGCACTCCTTTAAGTAATGATATGGTTCATGTTCAATGTAATATTTTTCGTCTTCTCTTTGAATACATATTCCTGAAAAGTAAAATAATAACTTCGCGACCACAATAATTTTACATGTATGTATGTACATATTTTGCTGAATAGTTATGGCTTCAATGAGATATAGGTTTAGCCTAGTGTATTCTCTCGGATTAATTAGGTTTGTTACGAGTGTTATCATCACTAAAGTGATGTGATGTGATTATTATTATATTAGAAAAGTTAATAAGGCTTACTTTAACAGCTGCAGCTGCATATGTCTTTCTCACAAAAAAAGTTTTTTTTATATAATAATAATATAATAACCCTGTATAATACACATGGCTCCATTTAGTACCAACCTAAGCAGACCTTGTGTTACGATTACTAGATACTAGATATAAATACTTAAATATTTTTTTTAAATACATACATATTATACTAGAAAACACCCAGACCAATACAGACAATTTTAATAATGAGTGCAAATGTTTGCACAGTGCGAGGAATCGACCCCGCGACCATCGGAAGTAAAGTGGTGTGCTAAATAACTAGACAATCGAGGTCGTAAATTTTTATTATAATTTTCGAATCTGTAACTAAACTTAAAGGAACTCATATTTGAATATAACAATAATACAACAGAAGTAAACATATATTGATAATTTGTTATTTATGGTACTAGTTTAAATTATTAAATAAATAACTCTGGACAAAAACCACAGCGCTATCTAGTCCCACGGTAAGCAGAGCTTGTATTGTGGGTACTAGACAACTGATATAAATACTTAAATTATTTTTTTGTAAATACGTACATAATGTTCATGAGTATGATTGTTTGTCGGGCTGGATGTTATACATAATAACATCCAGCCCGATACAAACAATCATACTCATGAATACAAATGTTTGTGCCATGCGAGGAATCGAACCCGCGAACATAGAAAGTAATGTAGTCAGATATATATCAGTGTGTAAATATATATCCTAGACCATCGCGGCCAAATATCTAAGTATTGATTGATATTTATTTATTTTTATACACATCTATCATTGCGGGCCTATGCCCGCATTGTATTGGACAATACAGTACGTAGTTAATATTGTAAGACATGTTTGGTAGCTTAGCATATTAAAAACAATGCTATTCTTATGATTTCACAAAGACTGTAAATAAATCTGTTATTTGATTGACAGTGACCAGTGCATGCGTCAGAGGTGCTGGTGTTTGTGTTATCCGAGTTAGTTACAGATAAATTTGCCAAATTGAATTATTTCTGCGAACAAAAAAGATATAACTCGCTACGAAAGTATTCTTTTTATTATTGTTTTTATTCGTAAAATATTATATAGACCATATTATAATTATGATTACTTCAGATATTTAGCATACGGTGCACAACATTCAAGTAAAATGTGGTTGGTCATGTCTTATGCTATTATTGTCATGAAAATATTTTTAAAATAGATATTAATCTTATATGTAATACAATAGAAGTAACAATATTTCAAAACGATCCAAAAATAAAGCGAGTTGACGTACATATTAAAGACATCAACGCGTGCGAAGTTTGACGATATTTTTAGCTCCAAATTTAAATCCACTATTTCAATAACTTAAAATTCATGTAATAAAATTAAAATATCACGTAGATAATAGAAATATAATTAATATAAGTAAATGAAGTGAAGAGTAAATATTTATCCACAAGAACTACGATGCTAGTCTAATTCCTTGTGTTCAAAATATCTTTTTAATGATCATATCAGTTATACATTTCATTTTTGATAAAACATAGTAACTATAATCATAATTGTATAATAATATAATTAATAATAAAAATCCTTCATTAGGTTTTTTCAAAATCTACCTGAGCATCCCGGGAGCTTTTCTTAGAATAGTGAGTGACTCGCATCGAACAATAAATAGTAGAATCCTTCGGCGGCCATTATCTTGGCATCATCATCACGCAGCTACAGTGGGAGCTTTCAAAGCTGCGAGGAGGGGTCGACGTCGTATTACGCGGGGGAGGGCGCGGGGCGGCGTGAAAGCCACCGCCTGCCAGTGCCGCGCCGATTGCGACGCAGACCGCATGCCGCATTCGCTTTTAAACCCAACTGTCATACGAATAAAAACATAACTGAAAAGTGTGTTAGTGTTTTAAGTTTAGATGATTGTTATTGTATAAAAGTTGTGTGTTCTATATATGGTTGCGGACGAGGATAGATAAACTTGTAAATAGTGTGTGTCACGTGTATTTACGAATGAATGTGACGGCGTAGGCGCAGCGACGGGTCGCACTCTCCGTGAGATATTCGTGTGCGCTCAGGTCGTAGCGGCCATGCTGCATACCTGAGAAGAGCGAGTGCGCGAGCCTGCGCGAACGGGACACAGCGAGTGCTCCCGGGGCACTGTAACTTTCGCTGACAAGGAACCAACCCTGCAATGTTTTTGTCGACGTCATGACGAGGATGTGGCGATGGCACGTAGCGCTGGTTGCGCTGGCGTTGCTTACCGGCACGGCTCTTTGCACCGCGGCCGAACTGATGCAGTCTCGTGCTGTTGACACTGGGGTCGACCTACGTGTTCCAGAAGACCAACCGATTGGTACCATCGTCGGGCGTATCCCGTTAAAGCCAGGGTTCACATATCGCTTCAATGAACCTCCAAAAGAATTTATTCTTGACCCAGTGTCTGGTGAAATTAGGACTAACGTTGTTTTAGACAGAGAAAGTGTTGACCGATATGCTTTTGTTGTCTTATCAAGCCAGCCTACTTACCCCATTGAAGTAAGATTACGTGTGACTGATGTTAATGATAACTTTCCTGAATTCCCAGAGCCAATCATAGCTGTCGCATTTTCTGAAAGTGCAGCAGCTGGAACTAAACTTTTACTTGATGCTGCAACCGATAAAGATTTAGGTGAAAATGGGATTGCTAATGACTATAAAATAGTAGATGGAGACAATGAAGGAAAGTTTCGATTAAATGTTACTGTAAATCCGAGTGGTCAGACATCGTACTTGCATTTAGAAACAACCGGAAAATTGGATAGAGAAACAAATGATTTTTACATTCTAAATATATCTGCTCGTGATGGTGGTAATCCACCTAAATATGGATACTTACAAGTAAATGTAACCATTTTAGATGTCAATGATAATCCTCCAATATTTGATCAAAGTGATTTTTCAGTATCTTTAAATGAAAGCGTTACTCCGGGAACAACAGTTTTAAAAGTTACTGCAACAGATAGTGATTTAGGTGATAACAGTAAAATAACGTATGAAGTGACTGATACAGAGAAACAATTTGCAGTGGATCCAGAGTCAGGAGTTATAACAACTACTAAGAAATTAAATTGTCCTAAGTATTGTCCTAATACTACTTGTAATATGACCTGCGTATTGACAGTGATTGCAAAAGATCACGGCGTACCGCGCCAAGATGCTAGAACTTATGTAACTGTCAATCTTATTGATGCCAACGATCACGATCCTGTTATTACTTTTACATATGTACCACCAACAGCTAATTTTGCTACAGTAGATGAAAATGCAAAAAATGGTTCCCTTGTTGCTGCTATTACAGTTACAGATTCTGATGCTGGATTAAATGGTATTACTAGTGTCAGTATTATATCCGGAAATGAGTTGAATCATTTTCGCTTAGAAAACTCTTCTAGTGTATATATTGTACACGTAAATGGAGTATTGGATAGAGAAGAAATAAGCAAATATAATTTAACAGTTATTGCTAGCGACAGAGGAACTCCTTCCCGAACCACTACCTCTTATTTAGTGATTCACGTCAACGATGTTAATGACCATGAACCAGTGTTTGAAAAATCTGAGTATTCAGCTATTTTGAGTGAACTCGCACCACCTGGAACATATATTGCTAGTATTACTGCTGCTGATGAAGATACAGGCGTAAACGCTGAAATATATTATGATTTTTATGACGGCAATCAGCAACAGTGGTTTTATATAGATCATTTTACGGGTTTAGTTACAACAAAATCAATATTAGATAGGGAAATTCAAGGAACTGTTGAATTAAATGTTTCAGCTAGGGATGGAGGACCTAATCCTAAATGGGCGTATACAAGATTAAAAGTTACAATATTAGATGAAAATGATGAAGCGCCTTCATTTCCTCAATCCCAAATTAATGCCACTTTGCACGAAAACATAAGGCCAGTTAAAGAAATACTGATTTTGACTGCTTCTGATTATGATCAAGGCACAAACGGTTCAGTTTCTTATTATTTACCGACAAGTATAGAAAGAAAATATCCTAATACATTTATTTTAGATCCTATAACTGGACAATTGAGTACAATTATTGAATTAGATAGAGAAAAAATACCCATGTATGAAATACAAGTTCTAGCAAAGGATCAAGGATTTCCTCCTCAATCGTCTACTGCTACTATATTTCTTAAAGTTTTAGATGTCAATGATAATGCTCCAATATTTTATCCTCAAAGATACATAGAAACTATAAATGATGACTTACTTCCTGGCACTACTATATTACAAGTAAAAGCATTTGATTTGGATGAAGGCATAAATGCTAAAATTATTTATAAACTGGAAAGCGGTGGTGATGGTTACTTTGAAGTAGAACCGTGGACAGGTAACATAATATTACAAAAAGATTTTCGTAAGGCTCCTCACACTATATTTACATTGAAAGTGTCTTGTAAAGATAATGGTAACAGAAAAGCACTGGAAGATGCTGTCGTAGAAATTGTTAAAATGTCTCATCATAAAACTCTTGAATTTGATGCTTACAATGGATACCGTTTTAAAATTCAAGAAGATGATGGAATATTAAAACCCAATGTAGGTCGGTATGTTGGAAAAGTTAATGCAAAGATATCAAGTGATACAATATCATATTATATTTTAGAAGGTGATTCTAAACATGTATTCAAAATCGACAAGAATAGTGGCATTATTACATCCGACGCTAATATAGATCGTGAGGATAAAATGACTTATCATTTGAAAATAATGGCTAAAAGTGGTATATCATATGGTTTCACGTTAGCAAATATATCTGTTTTGGATGTAAATGACAATTATCCTATATTTATTGAAGCTAAAGATGAAATTCATATCCCTGAAAATATGGCAGTTGGACAAGAAGTATATTTTGCTAGAGCTACTGATCGTGATTCTGGTTCAAATAGAACAGTATTTTATACATTAAGCTGTAATCCCGAGAATGGGTTTCGTATTTCAGAAACTACCGGAGTAATATATTTAAATAAACCAATTTCAGGTGAACCTGGAAATGTTATGGCTATTGAAGTTACAGCCACTGATAATGGTAATCCAACTCTTGCTACAAATTATTCTGTAGCTGCTATTATAGATGATGTTAATGATCATACACCTGTTTTTGATCATACTTCCTATGAAACATCTTTATTAGAGTCTACTCTCGTCAATACTAGATTTTTCGTAATTTCTGCTACTGATGCTGATTTAGGTTTAAATGGAAGAATATCTTATTCAATAACAGAGGGAAATACTGACGGAAAGTTTGGAGTTTTTCCTGATGGATTTTTGTATGTTAAAAGCCCGTTAGATAGAGAAGATAGAGATTATTACTCATTGACAATAGTGGCAACTGATTACGGAGTACCACCAAGATCTTCTCAAGTTCCTGTTGTTATACACGTTTTAGACGAAAATGACAACAGCCCCCAATTTACAAATACTACATTTATATTTAAAATAAAAGAAAATGAACCTCTAGATACTTTTGTAGGAAAATTAACGGCTACCGATAAAGATATAGGACGTAATGCAGAATTAACGTTCAGTTTACCGATTGCCCAAAGTGATTTTAGAATAGATCCAAGAAATGGCTTTATAAAAACTCTGAAGACTTTTGATAGAGAGAGTTTAGCTCATAATACTGGTCAAAATTATATTACTTTAACTGTCACTGTAAGTGACAATGGAAAAATAAAATTATCGGATTCAGTTAGAGTCACAATTTACATAACAGATGTAAACGATAATGCTCCTATATTTACACGGACACCATACAAAGTAGAAGTCTCAGAAGGAGCAACTGTGGGAGCTTCTATAATGAGAGTATTTTCAACTGATGCTGATGAAGGTCTTAATGGTGACATATATTATAAGCTTATTGGAGGTGACGAAGGGGAAATATTTTCTCTAGATGAGGCTACAGGACAATTGCTCATAAATAAACCTTTAGATCGTGAAACTTCAGATAACTATCAATTAACAATACTTGCTCATGACTCAGGGCAACCTATTCGTCTCTCTGCTACAACTACTATTTTAGTAGAAGTTCTTGATGAAAATGATAATGCTCCTATTTTTACTCAAACACAATTAAAAGTATCAGTATTGGAAACCGAACCAATCAATAAGAAAATCATACAATTTCATGCAACAGATGCTGATCTAGGAATAAACAAAGAGTTGCAGTTTTCTATTACGTCTGGTAATAGGAAAGAAGCATTTTTTATAGACAGTTACTCTGGAGAATTATTTTTACACAAACAGTTAGACTACGAAGACCTTACGTCGTATGTTTTAAATATTACTGCGACAGATAATGGAAGTCCTAGTTTATTTTCTAGTATTGCTTTTACTGTAAATGTGATCGATGCAAATGATAATGCACCTGTTTTTACCAATACGGCTATAGTACGACAAATTAGAGAAGGCATACCAAAGCATACTCCTATAGTAACAGTAACTGCAGAGGATCCCGATTCTGGTTTAAATGGTAAAGTTTATTATTCAATCACACATCAGGATCCAAATAATAACAGACGTCATTTCGCTATAAATAATGTCACTGGAGTTATACATACTTTGTTACCTATTGATAGAGAAAATATAGACACATTTAGAATAACTGTGGTTGCCTATGATAGAGCACAGCCAGCTTCTGCAAGATTGTCGGCTGAAAAATTAGTGACTGTCATCGTTGAAGATATAAACGATAATGCTCCAGTATTTGTTTCTATGAATGCTGCTGTAATTAATTTAGAAAGGATGGGAAAAAATGTCGGTCGAGGAATATTTATAATGAACGTGTTAGCACGTGATTTAGATTCGGGTACAAATGGGCTGGTCACTTATAAGCTTATTCATGGTGGGAATGATTTATTTGACTTGCATAGAAGTAACGGGGCGCTTACGTTACGATACCCACCATCTATGCCAGAGGCCAGGTGGAACCTGGTTATAAAAGCTACAGATGAAGCCGTGTTAAGTGAACAAAGAAGTACAGAAACTTATCTTAGTGTTATTATGGGTGGAACTGAATTAGAGGGTGTTATTTGGACAAACATTGGCTCAGTTTCTGTAGCTGAGAACGAACCGGCAGGCACAGCTGTGTTAAATCTTACTAATAACTATAAATCTGGATTAGAATATTATATTGTTAATGTGACCGGTGATGGTAGGCAAGTGGATAGACTATTTGATGTAGATTCTTCCTTGGGAATTTTGTCAACAGCAGTATCATTAGACCGTGAAGCTGGAATTAATAGATATGATGTCGAAATCTGTGCTGTGTCTTCAGGAAATCCTCTCAAAACCACTAGGACTAAGGTAAGATTATTATTATTTTTTATGGAATACTGACATAATAATTGCAATCATTCGATTTGAAAATTGTGTTTATGCGATCTAATATTAACTATACATAAATAATTTAACAGCGTATATTAAAAATAAAAAACGCAAATCACAATATTTTTCGATACTGGTGTTACCTATAATAATTTTTCAGTTTAATTCCTTTATAATGTTTTTGATTATAAAAACAGATTGAGTGGTCAAATCAATTAATGTAGCCAATGTACTACTCACACCAAACAATTCAAAGCGGACAATCCAATTAACTTCGCACAATCGTCGGTAGAAGACAAAACATCGGCACCGTACTGTTGTTAAAATAAAAATAAATTTAAGCGAATGCTCGTTAGCGTATGTCGGCTGGTGCAGTCTAATCGGGGGCTCTAAATTACGATAAGTCGCTTCTCGCAAACGATATCTCAACACTCGTTCTGAGGCCTTCCGAAGATTATGTATACGTGAAACATGAGTTTTGTTTGTAATTCTCTTCACAGAGTTAATTAGTTTTGCTTGATACATCTAAAAGTATTTTAGAACATAATTTTAGTTTTCTCCAAACAAAATGGAAGCTAATATGTCCCAGGTTACAGCTACCAATAAAAGAAGTACCTACATATGTGAAATTGTATTGTGTTAAATTTAAAAGGTATTTTAATAAATAAAGAATGTGTCCAATATTATTGAACTTAAACTTAAATATTATGGATTAAAGGGTATCTCTAGGAATAATTTGGAAGAATGTTAGCGATAATTAAGTATTTACTTAAATTTGAAAATGTTGGATAAGATTATTAGGAAAATGAAATGATGAAAATAGTATTTTTTTACAAAATAAGATTCTGACCTAATATTATGTATTAATAGACAAAATCTTGAATATGAACAAAATTTAATTAAAGCAAGTTTAACTTTTGAATAGATAAAGCAATTTTATTCCAGGTTTCAAAGTAGTTTTCGTATTTGAGTGGTGCGAAGAAATAAAAATGTTTAAAAGTGGTCGACTGGTCGTAAAAGACCTCGTCACATTACGATTACGATAGGTACTGTCTCTCGCCTCCTGACGCATAAATGTTGAACTTGGCCCTTTAGGGTATGTTCATGGAACTTGAAGAGATGCTTTTAAGTTGAAGCTGGTGTTTATTTTTTACCTACATGCATTCTTTGAAGTTTAAAACTTTAGAAAATACTAAATATATATATAATATATATATATAATATATATAATTAGAATATTCTAAAACGACGTATAATATCAATATCTAGTTATGAATCTTGTGTATCCTATACACACTAAAAAAGTTAGTAAACATAAAGACTTTCCATGTAGTACCTACATTTATTTTTATTAGTTACACGTATATTTAAAAAAATATATTTTGTACCTGTTTGTAGATACATGAAAGTGCTGATGTGCATATAATTTCATAAAATGTATTTATTGTCTAGTCCCAAGATTCTTGAACTACGTTAGATAATTATGTAATGTAATTCAAGAATATTGGTATTGTTATAATTATAGTATAGTATAATTATAATTATACTCTTTTCTTGAGAATATATCTTACTAAAAAACTTTAAAAACCTTTATTTCCACTATATAAATCAATTCATAAATGCAATTATCACAAAATTTGCTTCTAAATAGCACTTCTGTAATTTAAAAGATAAATTATTTTAACCTCGCTTGATTCTACATCACTTTGAAGTCTTTCAGTATTCTCTGCGACAATATGTTATTGCTTTTTTTAATGTTCGAATAGTAAATATTATTGTATATATGTACATTATCAATATTTAATATCAATAGTTTTAATAACATAATTTAGAATAATATAAGCTGTGACACCACTCTTATCTTTAAGTACCAACGGACCTGTCACTATACTCGTTGCGAAGATTTTAATATGAGAGAAATAATAAAGGTTTTAAATCCGAAACTCGCTTATTTGAATATTTCAATCGAATATCTTATTTTAACGACGTAAGACGAGGCCAGTGCAAGTGAGAAATGTCACATTTAATACTCAATACTTTTTCATAAAACTTACTTTTAACGATACGACAAAACGGCACGGCAAGGAAATGCATTTATTTAGCATATTAGCGGTGCATACTTCTGTTCAGTTTTTAAATTAAGATTACTATCAGTATATAATTGGTTTTTGTACTATATATACCTAAACCTCATTTTTCATTCTTTTAATTAATTTAATACTTTTATACACTTCAGCAGGCTCGGTAAACTTCGTCATGCACGATATAATTGTGTTTTTAAACCATCCATGAGCCTAAGGAAATATATGAGTGTATGCAAAAATGCATCCAAATGGGTCCAATCGTTTATGAAGAGTAAGTCGACAAACACACAGAGAATTATTTGTACTAGCTGGCCCAGAAAACGTTATTTTGCCATATAAATTAATATCGATATTATAAAATTGGGGTTAGTGATAGAAGGGTGAAAATTTAGGATTGTATATATTTTTTTATGTCACATAAAAAAAGAAATGCAAAATTTTGTCGAAAACATAAAAAAATGTGGTATAAAAATTAGTTATAAACCTATTCTCAGACCTACTGAATATACATATAAAATTTCATCAAAATCAGTCAAGCCGTTTCGCAGGAATATATACATGAAAATTTTATATATTAGATATTGATATTATAAATTTGAATATATAAATGAATTACAGATTTTTTTATAAATCTTGAGCAGTTTCCTTTTTTGTCCTTTGTCATGTGTATATGTAATATACTGATATAATACTTTAACAACCTTCCTTGTACTAATATAAACTCAAGTTATGTAGTGTTGCAGTCGCAATCAAATAACTTTAAATAGAGAGACTCTAACTAAAATAACAATTATATAAAGTGACGTATAATACGCGATCGATCTACTTTTTGGTATATATACATTCGTGAAAGGAAACAGTGAAAACAATGTTAATTGTAATTACTCTGAGCTCCGAAAGCTGCCATAAAACTCATCGAATTGTGTGGAAGAGATACGAATTAAGACGAAAAAGGGCGGGGGGTGAGCTATCAGCCGACACCAAAAGCGCATTAGGACGGCGGGCTGCATTCTTCGGACTGATTTATGCAAGTTGCATCGGCGAGGCGGGCATCGACACCCGCCTAATGAACCTACAAGTTACGTTATACTGTGAAATGGGTTTCATTATTTCACGCCAATACTAATAGTTCCATGTTGTCTGTGTCTATGTTCAGCATTTAGACCTCACTTAACGTAACTCCTTTTCATGATTGAGAATAAGTATTAAAACATCTTTGCTAAGTCTGACTAAACAGTTATATTTACAATTGCAGTATTGCTGTAGGATTATTATTTAATTTCTGATAATTGGACATATCTAAATATGTATTTTAATTGTAGATATTTTATAAAATATCTACCCGGTTTAGCACACCACTTTACTTTTGAAGGTACAGGGGTTTGATTCCTCAAACTATGCAAACATTTGTATTTTTTATTGTTTGTATCGGTCAGGTATTTTCTATGTATATTATGTATGTATTTACAAAAAATCTATGTATTTGAATCAGATGTCTACGCACAACACAAACTACTTAGCTTGACTAGATAGCACTGTGCGAAGTGTCCTGAGTTCTGTTTATTTGTTTGAAATTTGTTTAAAACTTACTATTTTAGTAGTAACGACTACTAAAATAGTAAGTTTTAAATTTGATATCTGCGGATATATCTTTTAAGGTATGTACTGAAGAAAAGTAGTCTTGACAATTATTGCCTAATGCTCTAAGGCTGTTTAAAAAACATGATATATTGAATAATGAAGTGTATCTTTTAAAATTTACGATTTATTGTCGGCAGCTCTCGACTTATTAGCATTGCGTTCTTTATCGATAAATTTATTGGTGGTCAAACGGAATTGCCGATTGGGCAAAAACTTTAAATGTTAAATCAACTTTTATTTTAACCTGTTACTTTACCTAAATGCATTCTGAGGTGTATTGATAACGAGTGGGTGGCGCGTTCCCTAACTCTGTTATCATTCGGAAAGGAATCACTTACGTCGCTTTTCAAATTCAAATAAAGAAAAAACGTATTGTATCTCTAAAACACATTAAGTAATTTCCGTTCCTGTGTTCTGATACAGTACTGTTTATTAGACCTTTATGTAATTATTGGTTTGCTTTCAAAATAATGTATTGGTCTTTCATTAGAAGTGTTCAGGTGGTTTAAAATTTGTTACATTGTAGCATAGTTTCCTGAACTACGTAAACATTGTGCAAAAGCATATATAGTAATATATACCTCTACTTAAACTGATGCAGCCAGCAAGTAGCTTACTTTGTAAATTGTGTTTCCGTTCAAGAGTGTGACAAGGCGGTGAAATTCCGGGATAGACAGCACAGCCTTCTGGAAGAATTACGCTTGCTTTACAGCACAGATATCGCATTATGATACAGTAAAAAATCTGCAAAAAAACATAATTTATATATATATTAATTATGAATCTGTTGACTGTATGCAGATTAATGTCGATTCAGGGACGTGTCGAAAAGTCGTGACGGAAAATCTAGGCGCGCTTCGTCTTAAGCGAAATCCTACGCGAATCCTAAAATTATTTCGGTTGCGTAAATTCTCAAAGTCGTGAGATGTTTCTCTGTTATACTAAGTAGGCGTCAGACTTATAGATACTTGTCATTTATCAATAATCTTATTATAAACAGTGATAGTATAGATATATCAAAATATGATAAACTGTATTTAATTTAGTCACAATAAGGTTCCATGACAGTTTTATATACCCATAGATGAAAAGTAGGAAGTATTTCCCTTCTATTATTTCGCTCTACTTATATATTATAATCGTCATAAAATATAACCCTCTTTATCATTATTTTATAATATCCAATCGAGAATCTATCGATGTACTCGTAATGAAGTAATTGCTGTATGCAGACCCAAGATCTCTTTTTTATGTAATTGAATGGAAAACAAGTTATGGTCTATCTTGATGACCAGCGGAAAGCCAGCATTCATGAACAACACTAAGAACACTACATTTCCATGCGACATTGCTACAATCATTCATGCGTTGCAATTCTAGACGACGAAGATGTCATATTTCTTATCCTTAAATTTCACTGCCTAATCGTACCCTACGACCGAAATATAGCTGAAATAGTTGAGACTTCTAGTCACGCAGATAACTTTTGACAGTCTTCTTCGCTATTATTATTTATAATAGTTATTAGAAAATACAAATAGTGCAGTACTACAACACCAGAGGAGTGAAACTAAACATCATAATCATAATCGTTATATATTTTAATCGTTTATGAATACATTTTTGAAGAAGTATTTAGATCACTAGTTTTAATCACTAGATAAAACTTTCACAGGAAGTGCAAAATGCACTTCTTCCTTTAAACTTAATCAGATATTGATATATTAACAAAAGAACAGAGTTGTAATTATTAGTCTTAATGTAGTTACTATACTTTATAAAATTTTTGGATACTAACAAATTGTTGGGACGCTGAAGGAGTATTAAATTTCTCATTCGCTTGCGGTCATAGTGATTAATTTGTCCATTTTATGGGCATAGGCAACGGCTAGTTGAGAATGAATTCGTAATGAGTTTGAATTCGTAGATGTCATGTTTTGATTGCGAAATGCTCTGAGTAAATTTATTGACGCTGTTAACTGTTATGCATATAATAGAAGTTTTACTATTCCGATGTATTGTTTTATATTATTATACATTGTATCAATGTAGTTACGATTATTTCACTATGTTAAAAAATATTTTGTACTTGTTTTATATTAATATGAGAATTCAGATGACAATGATTACTTTTTATATTGTGCTATGGACTTGTGCAGGATGAAAGGAATCACATCACAGGTTATTCACAAAGCAGCCCGTAATAATTATTTTCACAAGACTTTTCTCAAAAGTTGAAATCTAATTTATGGAAGAATTAGTGTATCTAAAAATAGTCAGAGGTACTTAAAAACCCTGAAAAAAGGGACTCAGTCACATAAAAGTCTGTCATGAGATACGAACCATAATAATAATAAAATGTCATAATACGACGTAGCTGACTAAAAAACTCATTTTGGACACTATGACACTATGACAAATAATTGGACCTTTTTTTTCTATTACTGAATATGTGATTTGATTTTACACCAAGTTGATTTTCCAATATTGGATCGTAATCATATATAGATGGTTTCTTGACAGAACTTCGACTGGGGCAGCTTTCTTATCGCTGTTGACTGTAACGACCATTCAAGCGTGATCTGCTCCGCCCTCTGCAAGCATTCCTCTACGACGACCTAAACGGGGACACGGATCAGGCTGTCATAGGCCTTGCTTAATTGGACACTTTATGTGTGTGCATTCATGTGAAGTAGAACCGGTTTTGTAGTGGGTCTGTTGCTTTCTACGTCATACATTGGTGTTTATGTAGAGGATAGTTATGAGAACGTAGTATGCCAGCAGTTCATAAGTTTGTACTTGCATGAAGTTTATTATGATTTGTGTATCATTGGCGGAGGCGTGATGGGAGTTTAGCCAGAGCGGGCTTGTAGCTGTCGTTTTTATTGCGCTTATATCTTTCGAGTGTTCAGAATATAGAGCGATCACATAAGTCAATTTAAATTAAAAACGGTAAACGGTATGTCGTTACCTAATTAAGATTAGTCTTGGTAGCAGGTTTTTTTAGTATTGTAGGTTTTTATTAGGTATGTTAATTATGATAAAATAACTAATTGGATAATAATTTTCTTACATCTTTGCGGAGATGTTGATAGAATGTGAGATATGATTTTTATAATAGGTAGAGGTCTCACTATAGAGGAAATGTTAACCTGTTCAGAAAACTCAGGATAGTAATATAGTTTTTAGTTATAGAAGTTTATGATTACTGGTATTTAAATTACATTATGAGGTTCAATAACTGGAAATTTAATTTTTTAGCAAATAGGTGCTGCATTTGCATAAAAAGTACAAAATGCAGATAAATACTACCACGAATTTAGTATTTTAAAAATAACCTCTACAGTATGAATTATATATATTTGATTTGTTATAAAACTGAATCTCCTTATATAGGTATGTGGTAACCGTTATATGTATATTCACGTATGGCCTGGCATCCCTACGCAAAGCACGGTATGATAACTCAACAAATCGTTTAGCTGAAGCAGATTCAGACGACTCGGAGTAGAGCCGCCTATGACTAATAGATAGATTATATATAAAGAAAAGAAAAAGTTACTTGCTGTTAAATTGCAACAAGTCAAATTTCATGTTTTTACATAGATCTACTAGGATCGATGAACCTCATTAAGTTCTCTCTATGACTGTAGCGGGAATACAATGACTATTCTATTAAAATTCAGAAGAATAATAAATAAATATATATTTCCCTAAAGGGCTCATAGCAAAGATGTCTTGTCAAAAATTTACATATAAAAAATAAAAATAATACAAAATTTATAACAAGAATAATGGACAAGCTGCTAGCAACGTTCTCTGCTGTTACTCCCGTTTACCGCAAACATACGATCAGTAAGTGCATTGATCTTGAGTGATAGTGATCAGAGTTTAATAACAATATTTAATATTAATAATTATATTTTGTTTTATACTAGATAATCGTTATTGTATATATGTTTTCTATCTGGAGAGTATTAAGATGATGCAGTTATACAACGTTTCTATCTGCATGTTCCTTATGTATTATCATTATTTGTCATATATCAGATTTGAATAGCACCCGATACGCATCCCTGAAACATTTACAAACGCCAATGGCTTTTAAATCGGAATTGCACCGCCACCTGTAACTTAAAGGCCGCAAACCTTACGCCTCCGCGACGTTTCGCAGCAAAATTGATTTCCTGATGCTATCTAACCTCCCGGGGGAACGTTGGATAAATAAATACTTTACGATAATCTTCGGAGATCTGAGACAGGCCAGAATTACAGCACGGAGGAGATATTATTGCATTTTAATTCCGCTCTCGACACACCTCCGTCGCATTACAATTTGATATGATTTAGTGTGTTATTGTATATGGTATGATGTTCGTACCCCGCAGTATGTAAGTCAAATAAATTTCGGAAAGGCCGAAATGAGCGTGGCCATTGGATCTTGATATCTCGAGTTCAAAATATTGCCTACTAAATTACAATTAAAGGTCACGGATTTGATACATCAGATTATAATTTTAAAGAACCTTTTACGCCTATATGACGTGTATATCTGATGAGCCTTAAAATATTTAATTTTGTACAATATTTCATATTGAACAATATATTTAAATTATTGAATTTTCTTCTAAAATGTTCATTGAACAATATATATATATATATATATAAACACCTCTTTGGGCACTTTGTTGATCACGCCACAACCTACACACTTGCTGATTCCACCTTTTGCACTGAATAACTTGACTCCTATCGCGTATATCTCAGGCGGTATGGCAACGTCGCATTCTATTTTGCGATGTGGCCATATATATTCGTCGATAGTACGATATACTCGACACTTTTTTTACTAATAATTCGTGACTGAATGGCTCCGAACGGCTAAATTTTTGGTATACACAAAGACTTTTTGGCTCTGAATATATTCCAAAAATCAATTAATTATGTTGATCACTTTATATACTCGTCCTTACTGCGATACTTACTTTCATCCGAATATATATAAATACCGTAACGGTCTATCAATTATGAATTTATTAATTTACTAATGTAGATATTTTATATTCGCAATGCTCCATACATGCAAGCTCCAGCAACGGTGGAGGCAGGGTCCCCCCTGCACCGTACACCGCACCCCGCGCACACAAACAAATTAGATATTTTTTGAATACACAAAGACTTTTTGGCTCTGTATATATATTTCAAAAATCAATTAAGTGTGTTGATCACTTTATATACTGGTCCTTACTGCGATACTTATTTTAATCCGAATATATATAGATACCGTAACGGTCTATCAATTATGAATTTACTAATCTAGATATTTTATATTCGCAATGCTCCATACATGCAAGCTCCAGCAACGGTGGAGGCAGGGGGAGCACCGTACACCGCACCCCGCGCACATAAACAAATTAGAATAAATTAAATTCATAAGATTATTTATATATTTCGACTGCCTCGGTGGTCACACCGCTTTACATCCGATGGTCGCGGGTTCGATTTCTCGCACGATGCAAACATTTGTACTCATCGGTCATCGATTGTTTTCATCGGTCTGGGTGTTTTATATGTATATTATATATGTATTTACAAAATAAAAATATCTATTTATATCAGTTCAGTATCAGTCTGTGTTAATTGTCCAGGGTTATTTATTATATTTTTATAAACGGTTATCTTTTTCCATCGCACCGCTCGCTATCGACAGTGAATTCATAGAAATGTCACTCTAAAAACAAAAATAGTTTTGTGTTTTGTATTTCAAATACTAAATGCAAAATAGGTATTTTCAAAATACTTTTTAAAAATTAAGTACCTTTTGAATTTTTGTCCAAACCTCAGATATTTTATTTATTTTAGGTATATCAATAATTACATAGTAATATAAAAACAAAGTCGCTGTCGCATCTAACAGTACATAAACAAAGAAAGAAGACTTTGGCTCTGATACCGTAACGGCCTATGAATTATGAATTTATTATACCTAATCTAGATATTTTATATTCGCAATGCTACGTACATTGTAATATCCGCCTCCATTCATTGTAACGGTGGAGGGACTAAATAGTTGAATAAAACTGAATAAGCAGTTGCTCCACTCTATAGGTACTGCGTCGTCGTCGTATGCTGTTCATTTTTTCACTCGTTTTGGCGCCAAGAGAGGGTCACATAGTCGTGGTCAAGTTAAGAACTTATAATTTAATTTTGATAACAATAGATACATGTAAAAAGTAGGTATTATATTAATGTACGTAAGTACTGTACTTAAAAATATTTATTCTTTATTGTACATTTGAAAAACTTAACACTTAAGGACTTGTACATATACACGTATATACTGCCATTTTCTCTTAAAGACATCCAGAGAAGCACTATTTATCAAATACGCGGGGTGCACCGACCTTTGACCTTATAACACCTGATTCGCGCGTAACGAATTACATTGCTACTTTTTGGTATTTTATAGTGGATATGTCACTATAAAATATTATTATTTCTTTAGATTATGACATAATAACATAGTTTACATGATTTTAAGGGAAACATACGATAAAAAAAAATCCCGTAAAATGTAAAAGATAAAAAATGGTTATTGTTGGTTATCCTTAAGAGATAGACATATACCATCACGGACTTTTTTGTTGACCTTATTTTGATACATCTCAAAGCACTAGACAACACGCATTTTCATTAAACAGTATTGTATTTTTTTATTTCTTTAACTTTAATGCACAAAAAAATTTGTACATGTGGCGGACTTAATATTTTGCCGCGTTATTTACCAGGCAACCATGAGTGGTGCAGAGAAAGATTATTGGCGGTGCACTAATATAAATAAGAAATGTCAAAAAAAGATTTATAAAGATAATAAAGATAAGCAAAATATACATTTCTATAAAAAAATAACAGTATACATACATAAATATATATGTAAATATAACCCATAAATGTATAAATATTATATATAAGTAAATACATAATGATCCGATAATCAAATTATAAGTACAGTCTCAAATTGAAAGTAAGAAAAACAGAAAATATAGAGAGAACTATATGGATATAACAGAAAGATGTGAAAAAAGGAGAAGGACAGTAAAAAAGTTACAAATTTAAATAATGTTCCCGCAATTTCTGTTTAAATGAATTTATTACATTATTATATATATTAGGCATACGACTAGCCTTATGACTGTTACTTTTTTTTAATCTATACATCTATACATGTAAATAAAATTGGAGTTTCTGTTTGTAATATTGAAATAACCGTTTTTTACTACTTGCATATGAATATAAATACGGTACATACACCAAAATAACATATTTTACAAGTTTTGTCTGTCTGTCTGTCTGTTTGTTCCGGCTAATCTCTGAAATAGCTGGACCGATTTTGACGGGACTTTTTTGGCAAGTAGCTGATGTAATAAGGAGTAACTTACGCTACTGTTATTTTAGAAAAATAAAATAAAATTTCACGCGGACGAAGTCGCTGGGGCCAGCTAGTCTATAGATATACCGAGATTTAATGTTTAAGTTGCTATTATGTTGTTGACAAAATTTTACTGTAATGTTACTATTACGTTATCCTACACAATTTGTATTATTTTGGATGAATAAATAAATAAATAAATAATAATCTATACATCTATACATTTAATAAAAATTGGAGTCTCTGTTTGTAATATAGAAAAAACCGTTTTTTACTACATGCATATGAATATATATAAGGTACATATACCAAAATAACAATTTTTATAATTTTTGTCTGTCTGTCTGTCGGTCTGTTTGTTCCGGCTAATCTCTGAAATGGCTGGACCGATTTTGACGGTACTTTTTTTGGCAGGTAGCTGATTTATAAGGAGTAACTTAGGCTACTTTTATTTTAGAAAAATAAAGTTAATTCCACGTGGACGAAGTCGCGGGAACAGCTTGTTTTTAATAAAAACTGTTTATTTGATAAAAAAACATCTTTTTTGTGGTACTTGAGAATGATGAAGCCTGTTGTTTGTAATATTGAAATAACCGTTTTTTACTACTTGCATATGAATATAAATACGGTACATACACCAAAATAACATATTTTACAATTTTTGTCCGTCGGTCTGTTTGTTCCGGCTAATCTCTGAAATGGCTGGACCGATTTTGACGGGACTTTTTTTGGCAGGTAGCTGATGTAATAAGGAGTAACTTAGGCTACTTTTATTTTAGAAAAATAAAGTTAAAAACCACGTGGACGAAGTCGCGGGAACAGCTAGTGTATAATATATTAGAGATACCTACGTGTTTTTTTATTGATGACTAGCTGTACACGGGATTTCGTCCGTGTTGAATTTAACTTTATTTTTCTAAAATATAAGAAGTTAAATTCCACGCGGACGAAGTCGGGTGTACAGCTAGTTGTCGGTAGTCTAGCGATTTAGCTAGCACACTGCTTTGATTCCTGCTTGGTGGTCGAGGGTTCGATTCCTCGCACGCTGCAAACATTTGTATTCATGAGTATGATTGTTTGTAACGGTCTGGGTGTTTTCTATGTATAGATAATATATATGTATTTACGAAAAAAATCTTTGTATTTATATCAGTACCCATAACATAATCTTCAGCTAGCTTAACTTGGGTCTAGATGAAGCTGTGTGAATTGTCCTGAGATTACTATTATTACTATAATAAATCTTTTCAAATCAGCCGATGTTTATTTTTGCCATAATACGTGCTGTTACCATGTGATAATATTACGTACGTACTTATTAAACTATTAACTTATTATTAAATTGTTTGTAACGGTCTGGGTGTTTTCTATGTATAGATAATATATATGTATTTACGAAAAAAATCTTTGTATTTATATCAGTACCCATAACATAATCTTCAGCTAGCTTAACTTGGGTCTAGATGTAGCTGTATGAATTGTCCTGAGATTACTATTATTATTAATTGGTACACAGGTAAACTACTAACTAGGCCATATTGGTGTTGTTTGTTATGGTGAAAAAACTAGTAGGTATATATATAAGTTACACGTACAATTTCAAAGACTTATTTCTTGAAAACTACTGGCTATTCTGAAATAAAACTTTAGTGTTTGTATATGTAATGTTTGCATATAAAATATGATTAAAGGTTACCAGTGTATTTACACTTTTACTGAACAAACAGAGTTGTTTAATACTGAAAATATTGTGTGGAAGGCATCAATTACTTTCAGTGCATGTATAGCTTTTCTCTTTTCCTAATTATTATTATTATTAAGTTTAAAGTGGTTGAATTTTACGTAAGGGGTTTTTATACATTATTTCTAATTTACCATTTATTTTAAGTTTTTTAAACTCTATTCATCGAGACCTATCTAATGAGTCCAAACACGATATTTCTGCTGTAAGTTTTCGAAGAGTATGTTCATCATCTGATAATACTGGTGCCAGCATGAAGTCAAGGTTAACAGATAACTAATTACTTTTATTTCGTCAAAATCTTTAGATTACGTATAATAAATTTATAATATCGCTACCTGTTCAAATCAAAACAAGTATTAGGTACTTCATGTACTAGTATATAAATTCATCAACACACAAGTAAATGATTTTTAAATATATTCAGAGCCAAAAAATCTTTGTGCATTTAAAAAAAATGCCGATACGGATTCACTATTGCAGGAAATTGTTGAAAAAATATATATCGAGTATAAGTATCTACTACTATCGACGAATACATTTGGCAACAACGCATGGTCTCGGCCGGAACGGCAACATCGCATATTAGAATACAAAGATAGTGATAGAAAGAGAGAGACAGTGGATCAGCAATATCTACGGATCGTGGCTGGATCAACTAAGTGTGCAAGTGTATATAAATATATATATATATATATATATACATTTGTCTTTAATTCAAAGGAAATATAAATAATGAACGCATCACATTTAAAACAGTATAAATAGTTAATAATTTAATAATAAGTTAATAGTTTAATAAGTACGTACGTAATATTATCACATGGTAACAGCACGTATTATGGCAAAAATAAACATCGGCTGATTTGAAAAGATTTATTATAGTAATAATAGTAATCTCAGGACAATTCACACAGCTTCATCTAGACCCAAGTTAAGCTAGCTGAAGATTATGTTATGGGTACTGATATAAATACAAAGATTTTTTTTCGTAAATACATATATATTATCTATACATAGAAAACACCCAGACCGTTACAAACAATCATACTCATGAATACAAATGTTTGCAGCGTGCGAGGAATCGAACCCTCGACCACCAAGCAGGAATCAAAGCAGTGTGCTAGCTAAATCGCTAGACTACCGACAACTAGCTGTACACGCGACTTCGTCCGCGTGGAATTTAACTTCTTATATTTTAGAAAAATAAAGTTAAATTCAACACGGACGAAATCCCGTGTACAGCTAGTCATCAATAAAAAAACACGTAGGTATCTCTAATATATTA
Organism: Achroia grisella; assembly: GCF_030625045.1. Lineage (NCBI taxonomy): Eukaryota > Metazoa > Arthropoda > Insecta > Lepidoptera > Pyralidae > Achroia > Achroia grisella. The sequence goes on from NW_026712703.1 coordinate 2,810,839, forward strand.
TACACTAGCTGTTCCCGCGACTTCGTCCACGTGGTTTTTAACTTTATTTTTCTAAAATAAAAGTAGCCTAAGTTACTCCTTATTACATCAGCTACCTGCCAAAAAAAGTCCCGTCAAAATCAGTCCAGCCATTTCAGAGATTAGCCGGAACAAACAGACAGACAGACAAAAATTGTAAAATATGTTATTTTGGTGTATGTACCGTATTTATATTCATATGCAAGTAGTAAAAAACGGTTATTTCAATATTACAAACAACAGGCTTCAACATTTTCAAGTACCACAAAAAAGATGTTTTTATTAAAAACAAGGTGTTCCCGCGACTTCGTCCGCGTGGAATTTAACTTTATTTTTCTAAAATAAAAGTAACCTAAGTTACTCCTTATAAATCAGCTAAATGCCAAAAAAAAGTACCGTCAAAATCGGTCCAGCCATTTCAGAGATTAGCCGGAACAAACAGACCGACAGACAGACTAAAATTATAAAAATAGTTATTTTGGTATATGTACCTTATATATATTCATATGCATGTAGTAAACATTACAGTAAAATTTTGTCAATAACATAATAGCAACTTAAACATTAAATCTCGGTATATCTATAGACTAGCTGGCCCCAGCGACTTCGTCCGCGTGAAATTTTATTTTATTTTTCTAAAATAACAGTAGCGTAAGTTACTCCTTATTACATCAGCTACTTGCCAAAAAAGTCCCGTCAAAATCGGTCCAGCTATTTCAGAGATTAGCCGGAACAAACAGACAGACAGACAGACTGTACTATGCTATACTATGTATTGATTGATATACCTAAAATAAATAAAATATCTGAGGTTTGGACAAAAACTCAAAGGGTAATTTATTTTGAAAAAGTATTTTGAAAATACCTATTTTGCTTTTAGTGTTATAGTACTTTAACTGTTATGTTTTAAGTAACAATGTTTAATTATAATTAATACTACTGCACCAACACTCCGATCGTGCAAAAAAAATTGCTGTTTCATTATTTTTTAGTTCAATTAGTGGTCTACCTAAGTTCTGGGCTAAGGGGGGGGGGGGGGGAGAGTCATGACGCCCCCATGACTCCCATGACCTCCATGACGCGCCCCCCTGGATCCGCCGTTGCGTCTTCTCTTTATTCGCTCAGTAACGTTGTTACAAAAGAAAAGATTCCCGTCCAAAAAATAACAAGTATTGAGGTTTGATCTGGAGTCACGTTACTCCAGACTGATTTCTATAAATATTTAGATTAGATAGACTGTTATTCTTGAAATACTAGCTAGACATTATTAAGTTACTGTAGCCATAATGTAGTAGCCCAAACGTGCCAATGAGGAAGCCCTTGGCAAATGCTGCACCCTGATTGGCCCGTTTGAATTGGATCAAGAAGTGCTCGTATGCCAAAAAGGTGGATTTGTATAAAATCGTGTATAAATCACTTAATTATTATTATTACTCGTCGTGACAGTTGTGGCTCAAAACGGAGCAACATTTACATATGGTCATCTGGCATTAGATCAACAAAAGGCCTCCGGATCAACAAGTGAAAAAGGATCAACAAAAAACTACCTATACGGCACGTCTGAGCCACAAAGTGCCCAAGGGGATATTTATATATATATATATATATATATATATATTTATACTTAGTGTACCTATGTATATTATGACTATATACATAAGGTGCTTATTGTCAATAGAGATAATTTTGCTTCAATATATTAGCAGTCAAGAGTTGAAGTAGTAAATCGTCAGTGTCTAAAGAGCTCGCCGACATAGCCTCAAACTTACAATATTGTAGTGCATTTTTCTTTGATTGGAGGTCTAAGGAGAATACATTGCATCTACAAAGTTGATCAAGCATTCTCTTCTATAACTGTTCAATTCAAAGCAGAAGTTAAAACCGCAATTGTATGCTTATATTTACGGTATCCGTAGTTAGTATCAATTCTGTATTGATTTTGTTTATTATTTTTACAACCGACATGGTTTATTTCTATATTTATTCTTTATAATTTCGTTGCTATTAATATTAGTTTGAGTTTATGTAGCAAACATGATTTCATCTTTCGGCTTATGTATAATTCTTTCCAAAATTGACCTTAGCTGCTTCTACTAAAAGTCGTATATATGTATTAATCTCCCTAAGAACTTATATTATAAGATAAAATATACGCAATATGAGAGACGCACTGATTCTCGCCTGCCGCGGCAAATTCTCATTTAATACATCGATAAAAGTTGTAAAATGCAAATTGCGCTAGTGAAATGTTAAGAATGTTACGCCTACGCATCACATTGGTACCGTTATATCCACCTTATACCTTCACACTAGTTTGGGGTTCTGGTCTATCTAAACAATAAGCAAGAAACCTGTTCCTTTAAATTTAAAGAAGTCCCGAAGTTATGTAACTTTGCTCTCAATTACATTTTAAACGAGGCATAACTATAAATTTTATGGTTATTTATCTTGCTACAGTAACTTGCCAGGTTTGCTTATAAACAGTATTTTGATGTTTTTAACTGCAACTGTTAGATCGTAGTGCATACGTGTCGAAAATTATGAATTTTAATTTATGCCAGACAAGGATTCTAAGCAAGTGTATCTTAGTAATATAACATCTGTAGAGGCACTTACCGAAATACAAATTACATATAGTATTTCGGTAAGTGCCTATACAGTACTGTAATAAAACAATTTTTATCCAGAAAGATCAGTTGACAGTATTGTATATAATGTAAGGACGAAATTTTTATATGAAGGAGTTACTCTCATAAAGTAGAAAACCGGTTTATAACATTCGATTCGAATCGAATCGCCTCTGAATACAATATTACGCATTTTATACTGAGAACAATTACGTAAATTTGGAAAGAATAAGACAAATACTTATTAGAAATTATATACCTGCTAACACTCAGAAATATTTTGTGTCCTATACTACTTTACTACGGACTAATAAAGGAAAGCCTGTTCAAGTGTATTTGTTTGTAGGTACTTCTGTATCTTTGGCACAAGGTACATCCTTACCAGGTTTATGGATTTTGATTAATTGGATGCCGTTAGATTCATCTTAATTGTGAGAGTGTTAACATGCTACACCGCGAGAGCATAAAATAAATTATATGATGACCATAAACTGTCAAGTACATGCGAAAATAATTTTCTTTAGAATTTTAACACCAGAATCTTTGTGACTTTGTCACGTCCACACTTGTGCAAGCTGAGTTACTAATTGAATTATTCATATACTGTGACGTCAGTATTTTTTTCATTACACACATTAAAAAGTTTAATAAACACACAACGTTTTCTATAATAGTTATATGTGGTTTGTTTTTAGTTCTACATGATGGTTAACTGCGAATTTGAGCTGAATGCAAAATAAAATTATTATAATCAGTTTTCTGCGTAACTAATTGACAGATTTAGTATATAAATACTATTTCAGATACCATTAACTATTTCAATAGGAAATAGATTGCAAAAAAATATTCATAGTCGTAATGTATGATTCTATAGGTGTAATAAATAATTAAAAGTACACATGTTGTTTATAAGATACACACAGAACAAATGTAATCGAATTAAGGATTTCTCTTTTGTTTTAAGTCGGATAAATCCTAAACCGGCCATTACTAGTTATCACTAAACCCACGCGGGTAAGATCAAGACAATAGGCTGGCAGCACAGCGACTACATTTCACCCAATAATTGTAGAGGGCGAATTAATGCGTCGATGGTCAGTGCCGAACGGCAGCTAAACGCCACTTCGTTCGTAGGGATGCGCTAATTACCATTACTAATGTCGATAGCAACTGTCGATTATGTAATGAAATATATAGTTTTTTTTATATTAAGTTTTATTGATTAAATAAATCATTATAGTATAATGTTATTTATTATTTAGCAATTTTATTTGTTTATGAATGATTAAATTATATAGTTATATATTTCTTTAATTGCATCGATACTTATAATTTTGAGAAAAAGATTGTTATTTAAGTTCAAAACAATAATTACCACAATTTCAATTATTAGACCCAGGCTAATATTATGTTAATTTAATATTAACTTCTATAAATTTATTTTCACATCTTATAATAGATATGTTTAAATACCGGTGTCGTATATTTTGTGTTCTGCCTCTTTAATATTAGGCATTAGTGGCGCATATATTTTAATAGTAATATCAACAACATACTCGTACATTGATACATCACTAAATCTAAAAGGAAACGGGCCGTTAAAATATTTAATTTGGTTGGCGCTTAACCTATAATTACATGTAACATAGTTATATTTATGATCTACAGTTTGTTCGTAAATTTAACTTCAGATTGGCTTTAATACTTCGTAATCATAGAGTTTGATATACCTCTATTTATGGATTGAACAAAAAGAAAAGACAAGTAAGGGTTAAAGTTCAATAAATCTATAATCTTGAATATTTGGGCGTTTTGTCTTTTATTGTGGAATTAAAGTTATACTTATTCATATATGGCACATAACGTGGTATTAGGTTTAGGTATTTCGTACTCTCTCAACTTTTTTAACGTAATAAACGATTCCTAATTCAAATATAATAAAACTCTGTGATAATTACAAAAATGATAACAAGATTATTTTGAAGTTTTTTATGTAAATAGTAAAAGTCTAATGTTAAAAATTACATAATATATAATATTTTGAATTTGTTTACATATCATCATCATGGAGTCGACTTGGTGATCAATATATTTCTATTTCATTTCAAATATCTGTTTTAGTGTACGACATTTTCATTTTGAATAATTTAAACCTTCATTTTGTTAAAATGAAATAAAACATAAAATTACAATCCTAATTCGATAAATTATTGTCATATGTCAAAAGAATTGTAATGAATACTATACATATTTAAGTTCATTGTTTTAAATTTGTTTCCTTTTCCCACGGTCCTCCTTGCACCGGTATTACGTAACTTAATTGCTTTTTAAGCATTGTGTTACACAATTAATTATGTAAACGATACACGTAATTTATTTATTGGGTATACAAGTGTAAATGAGATTTAACTGTTCCCATGTAGCCATGTGATACCTAAACTAGGGAGAATTCTTAATAGATTACATAGTTTATTTATTTATTTTACTTCAATGTGTATAAATCATACATAGTTTAATTTGTGGAGATAAATTAAATGCCATGATGGTATTTTCACATCTCTGTAATATTTTTATTATTAAAACAAATGAATGCATAGCGCATTTTGAATATGTATGGAAAAAGATATATCAGATATTTTTCTGAGTATTTGACTATTTAACTAGTGAATTTATTTTGTATATGTAGGTCAAACTTACTTACTTTTTAGCTACCTGATCCTGGAAAAAAGTTTTTTGATTCAGGATTACGATTGGAGCCGTTTTTATCTAAACATAGCTTCACAGGTGGCAATTTGGGTAATAAATATCAAACCGCTTTGTAATCAAAGGGTTCGGTTTTATGCTGCGTTTATTTAAATAATACCGACATTCATAAGTACATTTTTCTTCCTTTATGGACACTGTAATATATTTCGATTGCGAATAACGTATTTTATTTCTTTATAGAAATTAACTTAAAACAGTTTCTATTTATATCCTTCTTTCTATTTAATACTTTCTACATTCAATAATTATATTGATTTATTTTTTTTCATAAATAACGCTATTATATAAATATACATATGAAAGATATGTTACATATTAGGCAATAAACAAATTAATTACATATATATATATATAAATACATGAATATACTTGAACGACAAATAAAAGAACTTCATTAAGTAGGTTCATTCGGAAATTCCCTCTACGCAGCTAGAGACATAGAATTGAAATTACAAAGCCTGTCTTAAGACCTGAGTTCAGGTTTTAGAACAAATGAGTCAGACGATGAATTTATTTTTGTATTACAGAATAGCACCAGTCCAACCACTTTAGTAATAAGCTTATTCAATAAAATCGTTCGGTTAGCTAAGGGGGAGATTCTTTTGTGTCGTTTCCATTTAAATGAAGTTCAAAAACGGTACAGGCTTTAAAAACCCCTTAATTTAAGTCAATGACACTGTAATTATAAGGTACATAATACGAAATAAGAGACAGACTGATGAAAACTTCCATGCAGTATTGTATTTTGAATTGTTTGATTGTACTGGACGCTACACATTTTTATACATACCGCTGCTAATATTTTCTATTGTGAGAAAATATTAGCAGCGGTATTACTAGCTCTGTATTACTAGCAAACATTACTAACTTTTGAGTGAGTCCAAAAAACTATATTTCATAAAAATGTTTTAAAATGTATACACTGAAAACAATTTACTATACTAATTTGCGTATTATTATTCTGAATAGTATAATTGAGTTTAGAATAGATATTATTAAAATTTTTAAACTTTATATTTCTATGAATTTCATATGTGCGAATTGAAAATATAATTTAGAATTTTCTTGGAATCCTTGTAATTCAACTAGTTAAAAGACGAGTGTGAAACAAGAATTAGGTGGAACTTAATAACTGTGGCTTCGTAAATAAATCAGCGGAGGCTTTTATGATATAGCTTCATTTAAACTATAAATAATTACGACCATAAGTGTTCGACCGGACACTAAATCAAAACAATTTATGCATATTTCTAAATTAGCCTTGTGAAATAATACTAGATTATTTTTATTCTACAATTGCTGCTATATAATATGACATAAATTCATTAAAATTTTAGGGTTTCAAACTTAACTTAACTGAACCTTATGGTGTGTCTTTGTTTGTTCGTCCTTCCGAACGCAATGGCGTTATATTTCATAACCTAATACGATAGATAAAAGTCGTTGAAGTTTAGAATAGTTTAATTTAATGCAATGCTTTGGAGAATATAAAAAAAATGCATTATATACCTTCTCAGGTATGCGGTGGCATTTTACAGCAATAGCCATTATATATGCCATATTAATCGTAATTAAATAAATAGGAATAAAACTAACCTACTAGTTATAAACCGCCTGAAAATTGTTGAGCAGTTCTTGAGATTATAGCGAATATATAGACAGACGCGGCGAAGGAACTTTTGTTGTATAATATATATATATATATATATAGATATTACTAGACAGTGTATATACAACAATTACTGAAAGCATACACGTATACATAATAATTGTAGAATGAGTTCAAAATCTCTGTTATTTAGTATATATATATATTGTATCATAAGGTGGAGTAAGCTAAGAAGCATAAAACCTTAGTTCTAAGGCGTGTGTAAGAGATAACGTGGGTGGGTGGGTGGGTGCTATAGTATAATATTTGATGGTCACAGTATCAGGTGTATGTCTATATGTATGTAGTCTCTATCTCTCCATAGCTATGTAGTTGATTTTGATACGATTGTCATTATCACGTAAATAATTTCTTCCGGAAGGTTTATATGTTGTTATAATACCGGCATGGTTAAATGACTATATAACACTAGCTTTTTCCCGCGGCTTCGCTCGCGTTACTTTATCCCCTTAGGGGTGGAATTAATAAAAGTCCTTTCTTAGCGGATGCCTACGTCATAACATCTACCTGCATGCCAAATTTCAGCCCGATCCGTCCAGTGGTTTGGGCTGTGCGCTTATAGATAACTATGTCAGTCACCTTTGAGTTATATATATTTAGATTACTTAAAATAGCAAACTAATAGGGTCGCTAGTTGGGTGTATGATCCTTTATAAATAATATTGACTTAGGGTCAGATGAAACATATGAATATTTGCAACCAATAACATCGCCAGTGGAGAGTCAAATATTGCGTCAAACATTGGCGCCAACAGAGCCATGGCATCCGGCGCTCATCCTTACGTAGCCCGCAGCTATAAAGGTGCGCCATAAAACGGGTCTCATTTTATTACCATTTGACGAAGTTATATACGTTTTTGAAGCCATTTCTTAGTCGGCCCCGCCATTGTGGCTGCGTGACCACTCCGCTGCGTCTTCTTGCTATTCTTATTATTCTTAAAGCATTGCGCTATGCCGGTGAAATTATTTTTTCACCGTAGAAATTCTTTTACTGGTTTTGTATCATTACTCTATAATATGGTTTCAAAGAAAAATGTTGCAGGCTTTGAAATTATATTTTGAGGTTAGATTTTACAGAATGATGTTATTATCATAAAACTTATTAGTGTTATTATAATATATATATATATATATAGTATTTTATATATTAAAATAAAATAAATGTTTCATCACTCACTCATTCAGTATCAGTAACGCAGGATGTATAATTTCAATAGCATAAGTACGAGTAGAATGTACTGAATTAGATTTAAATTTATAATGTTCAGGCACATTATAAATTTAATAATGTTTTTATTTTTAAAATTTTAATATGCATCCTAATCATCATTGATTAAGAGAAACTATAGTTATTTATTAAAACCGTTTAAATAGAAGTGAAAAGATTTTTGTTTTTTATGTCTCAGAATAAAATCTACATTGAGAGTGCGTTGATGTCTTTTGTTTATTAAATGTACTAGTTAATGTATTAGTACGTACAGCTACGTTCACACGTAGCCAATAATATGCCATTGTAAAGCATGTGCTTTTCTCTACAAGCCTATTAATATTATTATTATAGATTACTTTTAATAATACTAATGCTGGCCATACGTTTTGACAGGGCCTTTACGAAATTTAGTCGACTTGAACGCCGCAAAAGAAAAAAAAACAGTGATATACAGATGTCTGAGACACTATATACAGTATAGTCCTGAAGTAAATAAAGTAACCGTAAATAATAATAACCCTGAACAATCCACGAGGGTCATCTAATCCCAAGCTAAGCAGAGCTTGTGTTATAGCTACTAAACAACATAATAATATAGAGCCATTGTTTTATACATATACATATTATACAAAGCAATTATCTAGATCAATACAAAGTCATACTCATGAATACAAATATTTGCACAGCGCAAGGAATCGAACCCATTACCTTTGGAAAGTAAGGTGGTGTACTAAAACGCTAGATCACCGAGGACGACTAATGTACGTATATTTATTGATTATTCATATAATGTAGTTACTTTAGTTACCAGATCTAATACTGTCATATGATCAGAAAGTTAATTCATTTTGGAATCGTGCCGCGTAGTGGGTGCACGGGCTATCGCCGACTGAATCTGCTATCCCCACAATACTGTATCAATATTCATGCTCACCGGTCGCGACCCTCAACTATTTGCATAACTGAGAAATGCATTCTCTGCAACTGTTCTATTGTTTTATGATCTAAATGACCACGAGATATAGTGCCAGTCACGATAAGCTTGTAAACATAATATGCATATATGTATCTGTATTGAATGCGATGTATTAGGAATTACTATCTGAAACTTTAAAATAATATTTATATTTTTCGAACATAAATATATTTCACCAGATATAGACTTTGTACAAAGTTATCTGCATGGATACCTTTGTTTTACCCATATCAACCAGCCGCAAAGGAGCTTCTTTGTAAGCTGTGTCACTGTTATAATGTGAATATGGATGTGAAAGTATGGAGACATCTTAGTCACAATATTACTAGGGTTCACAATATGACATAATGTCAATAACGCTATTTTTCTCATGTTCATATATTGCCACTTTCCTACAGGTGAACCGCCAGCTAGTTTTCATTAAATTATTGTTTCGTTTTCGTTAAATTGTGTAATGTAAATTTTACACAATTAATATTATTAATGTGACTATTAGGTGCATTGCTTACTATATATATATTTGTATACTATTTTAATTTTATTGGGCGCGGCTGGTTTTTACAGCTTCACTGAACGAAAAGGGGCTAGTGCAGAAGGTGCTTCAAAAACGCGAAAGGACTTATGTAGCGGCTGAAGGCTAACTCCTGCCTAGCGGTTACGACTTTAATCTGAGAATACAGTAGGGGTTCGAACTTCTGCTTAGGCTCTCGTAATTTCGATACCCGTTTAAATTGAACGGGGGAATGATGGGAGAGAGTATTTTTAACTAGCACGTAATAGCGAGTTTGTTTGCTCAAATTTTTATCCTATTATACTCCTTACAGATTTGAGATAAGAGATAGACTATGCAATGTAAAATGTTACATAATCTATCTTTATATAAAATATTATTAAAATCAATGTATTATTATTAACTGTTTATTAATGAAAAGGTAGCAAACTACCGACACACTTTCGAATTTATAATATCAGAATGATTTGACAGAAAAAAAAATTTTTACCTCATTGTCGTATACATTCTCAAGATCACATATGTGGATTCAACTTCCGCACAAAAAAGTACATGAAAAATAATCGATAAATAAAACATAACAAAAATCGATTATTGTCTTAGACAAATCTTGTAAGTATTTAATAATTTTCTATTTTTATATTTGAGTTAATAAAATATTTTTTTATCTTTTCAGGTAAGATTCCTTTCATTGATGAGGAACGAAGTGCTGTGACGTCTTATTTGTAAGTAATTAACAATACGTTTTATGGAAATTGAATATTCTTAACGATTTTTATAAAGATCTCTATCTCAACTATTTCAGTCAAGAAGTTTGTTTTGTACTACGTGTTTCGGTTAAAGAGTATGCTAAGGTTGTGAAATAATAGAATATGTAAGCATGGTTTTGGAAACTATTTTATATACTTTTTTATTGTCTATATTTTTTATAATATTATATTGTTTTTATATGACATAAGTCAATTTAATACAAAAATATTCTACAACTACAACGGTGCCGTTTTACTTTTTGCTCGTCATCTTCGTCTCCATCCTTCACATATGGCTCAGTTAGTCCTACGGAATCACAACGTATATGCACTAGGACTCAATATAACAATATGTTTTTATTAAAGTAATATAAGCTATATATATTATATGTTGACTTACTCTTTAATCGATATTCACATCAGGCATATTTACAGCTGTTTATATATACAAGTATATATGTATACAAATAACGAGACGAACAGACTAAAAAATTCCAAAGACAAATATATGAATTAGTTATAACTATGGCTGTTACTGAGGTGTTTTGTATAGGTATAAAAAGTTTTATAGGCAGATATATAATTTATATATTTGTATATTGAATATATAAATGCCTATTCAAATCGTTTATTTATCTGTATGCATGCAAATTTGTTTTAAAGCACCAGAACTCGGCCCATTAGTTCTCCACAAAAACATTTAAAATACCAGCCAATTTTTCACCTTTACGTCAAATATGCCTTTTATTATTGAACGAGATTAACTGGAAGGTGTAAAGTACATAAGTGAGCTCTGATCAATAAAAATGACAAGTAGAAGCGAAACTGGAGATAATTTCCACTAAGCCTTTTTAATAGCTGCCTCACGGTAATAAATAACATTTAATGACCACTAAAATAAAATAAATTAGAAAATCCAACGCTTTGGTGTTCAAATAAAAATTCCCATCTATAGAACACAAGTATTTCTATTATAAAAGTACTTCCTGATTTGTTTTGGTGCGGTATTTGTAAGCGGGGTGCCTTGTAGATCTGGCAATACTTATTGAATTTATAACTAATATAACACTTCAATACAACAAATTAATTTGATACATAATACTAAAAATTAAAAATGGGCTAAAATCTAGCACTATGTCTTTATGAATAAGTAACTCGAAACATATTAAAGAAATAAAAAATAAAGTACTACGTACGTTATATGAACAAAAGTGTCTTGTCAGAACAAATCCTTATTAATAAGACCATAGTTTAATAACTTATTTAAGTTTAATAGCCCAGATAGACAAGGGGATAGATAAAAATACTTTTTTAAGGTAGTCTGTGAGAAAACATGTATGTGCGATACTGCAAATAGCTGAAGTGATGATGATGACAAACGGTTTTAAATTGAATATTCAATAATAAAATATTCGGCTATGTTTCAGTATAATAATATCTTCTTTAAATATATTATTGAAATTTGTAAATCACAATAAATTAATCCTTTATCGTAAAATGTAAAGTATTCTTTTGAACTGTTTAAATAATTTTCCTAAACAGGTATAATGAAGGTGGCTACCACTGAATGTTTAGAATAATTGTAAGTGAAATTGTTTGGAAAATAAGAAATGCATTGAAATAGCTTATTTATTTGCTAATACGTCTATCTAAGAACATTAAGATGGCGATAGTCCAAGAGAGGCTCGTTCAGGCGCTAATCTTTATTTCTAAAGTTGTTTTTCGTATCAGTTTATAAAATCTGATACTAAATTACGATAACACGAAATTACTAATCTTTGAAACGAATTAAAACTACATTGCATTCTTCACAACGTCGAACGTGTATTGTCTACATAATTTTCATGTCAAATATTAATAGAAATAAATTGTCGAATTCTCCTACTAATGACTACTAAATGACGGTAATTTTTGGTTCAGACTAGTATAAAACTATAGAACTGGTATAAAATTGAGGACATTAATATTAAAATATTTTTAAATGGCAATACCTATTCTATTTTTTTATACCATTGAGTCCTGTAGTAGAACACTGATACACAATACTAAAGAGAGAGACTATACTGTATTTTTGATATACCTAATATGTTGATGGAATTAGCTGGCAAATCCTGATACTATGAGACTATGGTGAGGTCTATGTGCAATAATAAATATAAACGGATGAAATAATTGTCAATAATATTTTTTATATAACAACCTAAATATATAAACAAACAAGCTGACGGCCCATCTGTTGGTGCGCCTGTGTTCGAATTTATGCGATTGCTATTCTAAAAGACTGAGATGTTATGCCTCTAATGAATGTTTGTTTTTGAAATATAATAATAATTTGGTCCCTACTGATATTTACAAGTACAAGAAATTCTAACGGTAAATAGAAACAAACTAGCCCGACTAAGTTTCGAACTTGGAACTATTTTCGTTCAATAGTGAAATTTTTCATTATTCTAACATTTATTGTATATGGAGAAAATTAAGTAAGTGTTAGCAGCCATTTCAGCCACTTATGAGGTAAGTGCCAGGCACCGACTACGCAACCTGCGATAACCTCGCGACCTCATATAACATGTAATGAAATTGTAAGGCTTCAAATGTCTTTGTAATTTCTACAGTGTTTATATCAGAGATAATCACATTATGTATCTTGTGGCTACTATTGGAAGTTAACGTCCGTATCACAACTATGACGTAACCCTACCTGATGAGTAGGAGCGGTATTCTATACTAATTTTGTAAACGTAAATGTCTATAAAGATATCTGGATACTTGTTACTCCATCATACTTAAAAATTCAATAAAATTTGGTACTTAAACAGTTTCATAAAATAATGTTTATTAACCATTATTAGTTGCTGTATATGCAAAAATGAAATAAAATATGTCTTAAACGTAACTTCCAGAGAATAGTTTATAAATAAGCACCTCACCGGCATAGTTAGACGTGTTTTAATACTTTCAACCGATTTCTCGAAATAATTTGAATGAGTTATCAATATTTTATACTGCTGCGTTGAAAGGTCATAGGCTTTATCTTGGTAAATTAATGGTTATACAAATGAAGTCACGAGAAAAAACTAGTATTTATATAAAGCGTGTGCTGTAAATATATATTTCTGCATGTTGCCCAACTTATTAATTTCGCATGCGGTTTTGTACACATTATCATCGTGATATGTTAGAGGTATTTACTTATTTTACTTGACAAATTGAAGTTATCTCAACGTGATTTTTATTTAAATAAATCCAAACAACCTTCGTCATTATTAGTTGAGTATACAGAAGAGGTTTATTAAATCGTTTTTTGATTTGGATTGCGTAAGTTATTAAATATTTGTACACGAATATGTACCCAGCGACTTCAGAAGAAAGGTATTTCACCGGTTTATTTTTAATTGTCGAAGCACTTAAGTAAGCAACTTGTTGATCCGTTCTCAGCCTGTTGTTGAACAAGGTTATAAATTAATAAAACGGTATATTCATCAACTAGACCATTTATATGTCATCGTGGTCTTCCTTTGTGAGTACCAATTTTTAATAGCAAAAAATTGATTGTATCTGAACATATAAAATAGTTGTTACGACGGCAATAAATCAGCCATAAACTGCAATTATTGGTTATTGATGATAAATTAAGTAAAAAATACATAGGCATATACATTTTAGATCAAAATTATCATGTAAAATATAAATGTTCTAGTATATATAGATATATATATATATATATCTTATCTCTTTGTGATAAAGTTGCTTAACTTAATATTGATTTACTGTTATGAGTATGTAAGAAATAATAAAAAAAATGTTTATTGTAGACAGATTTTAGTGTTGACATGTGTGTGATTTGAATATGTTTTTAGTATATTAATTTTCTTTTGGAAACGGAACTAATTCTGTATGACCGTATGTATTCGTAATTGTAATTATTTTGTCCTTCAACAATGTCTCTATAAAAAAGTACAGTTTAGGCATTAAAAACGTGAAAAATAGATAAAGGCGTGTTTAAATAAACTATTAAAGATTGTACTAAACGTCAATTGACACTGACATTGTTTATAGCACAAATACGGTTACGCTATATTCAAGTTGCGAAGATACTGAAAAGGCGTAATAACATTGTCGCTGTAAATCACATCGAGATATTGATCGTAAACAAAGTCGGAATTTATGACGCTATGTATACATATTATATACTCGTATATACTGCGGTGTTAGTGTCGGTGTTATAGAAGGTCTGCATAGTGCGATAGCCTCTGCTCCCCACTTGATGGAAATGTCAGCTTTCAACTAAATAATCTTATAATGATATTGGCCATGCAGTAACCAAGTTAAGCAACCTGCTATGTAAATAGCGGAGATGCAAGTCAAAAGTGCATTTTAATTTATATTTCATGACTATGATTATAATGTATGCCCATATGTTATTTATTAAGGTATAATTTAGTGTTTGTTAATTTTATATTCTTCAGTAGATATATGTGTATAATAATTTATTTATGAATAAGTAACTTTAAAAAAAAGATATTTTTTATTTTACTACAATTTATAGTAATCAATTTTTCTATTTTGTTTATTTTTGTTTATTTATGCATTGCGTGAATTAATTATAACCTTAGAAATGTAAGGTTGAGTTTAATCGTCATTGATCTATATTATATATATAGTAGGTACATATAAATTTAGAATTGGACTAATATTTCAATTCCTGATATACGAGATTATTTTTGTTTTAATTATTAACTACTTCAAACAATTATGTCATATTTTAGGCTGATAGTCATATTTTACATATGCATTCATTTAAATATTATATTTATAGATTATTTTTAGAGTGCATTGTAGTTCATAGTGTTGTTGAATTTATGGATGTATTTCAGGATCACATTTAAATTAAGACAGCATGTGTATAGAGATGAGGATGTTTAATACACCCTTTAATTGATATGTTGCGTGTTGAGTTATAGTATCTGATCTCTGCCCAAGCGTGTACCTCAGGCAATTCTATTGGGCAATTTATTTATATTGATTCTCATACTATTTCCTATCCATCTGTAGATAAATCTTCAGTGCCTAGTTAATATGCTGCCAATAAAATGTAATGATGTCATAAATGAGAAGATGAACTCAATGTACATGATTTTTTTAATATTGTCTAAAAATATTATTCTACCTTCTTCATTTATAGTTATTAGTATTCTATATCCTCTATTTTATTAATTGATTTCAGTTTCAGTATATCCAATAGGTAATTATTATTTTTATTGACTTATTAATTTATTCAGTTAACACTATGATAACATGTTAAAAATATACCCAATTTCCAATAATTATATTTAAACAAAGGACAATATGTAAAGTTAATAAAAGGCTACATTACCTGTGAGAGTTATTTTATGAATATATTAAGTAATTATTCAATTCTGAATTCTGAACACCAAAACAATGAACTTATATTTTTTTATGGCTTTTTTTATCAGTTATTTTTAAACCATATAAAAATGTAAATCAATATTCACAAAAGGAAATATCCTGACGTATAGATAAATTCTTCACAATCGTAATGCGAGACTCGATTCAGGCACATTCCTCAGTTGATGTATAAGCTCACTAAGGCAGGTTTGAATGTCTACTTATAGGATATAATATGCTGGCAAGTCAACTAGTATAATCTTTTTATAAAAAATAACATCTCTTATTAATAAAGATTATTTATTTCTCTTTGAAAGAATTGTAAACGCCACTATAAAGGATGGCTTAAAGTATATAAGAGTCTAACGAAAGAAAACAAAAGTTTTGACATTTTCAATTAAGCCGCTAGCCTGTTTGTCATTTACAGTAGATATACAACAGGTATAAAAAGTCCAAACATCAGGTCACAACAAAAAATATGTACTTGTATATAACTAAACATTCTAGTCTAAGAGCCACTAGGCTCTTAAGTAGAATGTGCTTTATGATAAAAAAAATGTATACTATAATTTTATTCGAAGTGTTGATTTCACATGTGTTACAATTTATCATCGTATATCTACTAGCTGTAGAAAATAGGCGTACATTATTTGAGTTCCTTGGTAATTTTTAAAAACCACAATGATACTGCAATACAACTTTTACATCAACAATATTAGTCACATTCAATTATTATTCATGGAAATTGTGAATGAGCCGAGGAGGTTAGAACCTTCTAGAATGCACTTAAAATAAAGTTATATCCGAGAGGTGGGAGATGGTCTTTGACGGCGGCAACAGACCTTAAACGGTTCGGACTGTTTTCTGCACTGACCCCTTTTTTCGTCCGGTGAATAGGCCAGAAACAGCCAACATGAAAATATATTGCAAAAAAAAATACAATTCTCTAGTATTGCGCAATTGGTGGTTGTTGACCTACCGTTATATGGACAATATGTTCATTTCAATTGTTGTTTTAAAATATATATGTATATATACATATATATATATATATATTTATGCAATGTATAAAATATATACAAAATTAATATTTTTATGTTGTTGTTATACGAGAATGTTTTATATTTATGTACTTTAAGTATAAAGGGTACAACAACCTTTAATTGGATCTAAATTCGTCTGAGTAATGGAACATATGTAGATTTTTTTAACTTAATTTTATTTGACATATACCTTCTTTTTGGCCACTAATTGTGAATAGCACCTACTGATATGTAATAATTATCTGCCCTTCTACCAAAAAATGTCAAGTCCAAATGGTAAATGAAAATACCGACAATTAACAGAAGTAATGTTTAAAAAAATAGAATTACAATGAAGTAAGAAAGAAATAAATTTAAAATAAATAATAAGGTTCATAAATTCGGAAAATAATGGCTAGTAGTTACATGTTGCTTTTCTTCTTTTACCCATTCCGGTTTCATATTTAGGGCAGGGTTTGTTATGTTTATAGGTTTTTATTCTGCACAATTAGTTGATTTCCGATGTTTACCAATTCTGAGTAATATTTAATTATAATGAGTAAGTATTGACTATTCTAAATTTATTTTTTTGTATCATAATAATCATAACTAATTTAGGTAATAAAAGATGATTAAAAAATAATATATATTAAACAGCAGTTAACTAACTGTATCATTAAAATATTTATATCATAACAGATATAATTTAATAATATTTGAAATCTCGAACGGAACCAAAAGTTGTAAGAATCATCGGTGCTAAGGTGTTAAACTGGTTTTTTTCCTCAAACAGTTCGTGGATAATGTATTCAGAGCAACATGCGCCGACTAAGCGGTCAATTTGTCATGGATAAAATTCTCTATTAGTTTTACCGACTATCTACTTGTGGGTGATCCCAAATAAATGTAGTCTTATTAATAATATGAAATGTTCATTTGTGATTTTCTTATTCTAGATAAACGAAAGCTCTTGAAATGTTGGATTTCTCTTTTAGTACATTACCAATATAATGAGTTAAAGGCAAGGCTATATAAACACTATAGATTGAAAATATTATTGCAAAATAAACAATAAAAAAATGTACCTATGAGACTGGATAAATCTAACATTTAGCCATACAAGTTAAACATATTTTTTATACAAAATAGCGGGCCTTAACTTTGCGTCATTGCATTATATTATTTTGTATCGATAATAAATCAGAAACATTTATTAATTATTTATAGGTATTTATTGATTAAAACTATATGTTATTAGTATTTATAGCTATAATCTTTTAGTCTTATATTGGAGTAGTAAAACATTATTTGAAATGTCGACATCATTTAAAAAAAATACCACTAACTCATCAACTTTTAAATACAAATATTGCGATATTTCTATTTATAAATAAAGTAACTTAAGTGAGTTACTTCATGAAAGGATATGATATCTTTTATGTAAAAACAATTAATATATCAGTAATACAAATGAAGATAGTCGCTGTATAATACGTATGTACCAACCATTGTACACAATATTATTGTATGTGTGAGAGAAAACAGATAAAGGAGTTTACTTTTAACGTTACTTGTGGTGTAGCGATGCATGTATGTAAGAATATGGCGTGAGAACATGCCATGTCCAGCACAAAATTATGCTGGATACGTTCGGTTCACGTCCTTGATGCGTGATCTGAGGCCAAAACAGCAAACAACGCGTTATTACTTTACTTCGCACGTAATCGAACCGAGACAATTGCTATAAAAATGTTCGTCCGCTATACATTACTTTAGAAATAACATTTAGCTCGCGCATTTGTGTTACTTCATTATTATCTAATTATGCGACGAATATCCGGCGAATTTAACTAGTATTGCGTTGTGTACGTAATTTTAATGTTTATACCTTTTATTTAAAAAGACTGTTACTTACTCAATATGAATCATATGGGAATACCACTGAGTAAGTAACTTGACTTTGAAATGTATACCTAAAGAAAGTAAAAATACCCAAGATGTAATTTTATAAATAAATAAATAAAATAGCAATCGTTCTCTTTATGGACAAAAATATTAAATTATTATGAATAGTAAGAGCATTACTCCATTTAGAAAATTTTGGTATCTTTTGCACGCCAATTACTATATAGCCCGTACAATCTTACATATTATCTTAGTTCTCAGAAGTACGGCGCAGTAAATACTATGCACACATGATATTGTTTAAGTCAAGGGGACAGTTACCTCCTTTTATCTGTTTGCTACCATCTTCTCCTAATCCTCCATAATCCTATTTTAGAATAGGAGAAATATTGTATAAAGAGTTTCATATAGTAGATACACGGTGGTGAAATCTTGTGTTTATGATACAATACAGTACAATAGCAATATTACAGTAGCAGCGCCCATACATAATTACATTACTACTATATATAATATTTTGTTAACAGGACAAAAATAGGCTAGAAAAAAAGTGACTTTATATATATATATATATATATATATATATATATATTGTTATTTTTATTTTATAGGTAATGGTTCCCACTTTCTATTAACTGCGCCATAATTATGGTTTGTCAATTCCATAAAAGAAAAATTATTTATTGACATAGTGTAGTTTAAATGCGGTCTATCTCCTTAATTATGCTCTAACGCTTTTTGATACAAAAATTAAACGGGCAGCTATACAATAAAAGGTCAATTTTGTAATTATATCGAATCAGACATACGCACAGGCGTGCACGCGATCCAACGTTAAACGACTAAGACAAAATGCCCCGTATCGAATTCGATTATGTACCGATTCAAGCTTCCGATGACAAAATCGAGAATGCGTTTTAAGATTTTGTGAGCGCGTACTTACATAATTAGTGGTATGAAAGCGGGGTAGTTAATGTGAGGGGCGGGTTGTCCTTGCAACGATAAATCATAAGTGCGCAGGAGTCGCTGGGCGGACGGTAGGCGGAGCGAGTGATTTTTAAACGGTTTTTTGAGATTCACAACAGCCAATGCACGCGTATATTCAGCCATCCTTTTCGGGAGCTTTGATTCCGTGACAGTTTTTCGTTAATTAGGCAAACCATGATTACAGTTAATTTTCGGGACAGTAGTATTTTTAATCAATCAAGCATAACTATCTACAGATAATAATTATCGTTATGGAATGATAATGGTAATTGAAAGTTATTCAGTTATATTTTTTTATTGTAAATATCCCGTATTGATTAAATAATTCGTATTATTTGTCAATGAATGATTAAAATAAAAGGACGGGACATAGTGACTTAATGTAATGTCCTTGTAATTTTCAAATGCTCGTCACCCTACGATCACTAATTAATACTCGGAGGCCAGTCGCGAGCGCAGGTACGTCCCTGTATTTTGTGCTTGCATACTGGTTTTTCTGTCGCACAGTCTCTATTGTTCTCTGTCGGATCACAACATGTTGCCCTTAATTCGTTCTCACTGCCATGTGAGGCCTGCATACTGATCGATATTAAGGCCCATACCCTACATCATGTTCTTAACATTATTTAATATTTTATTGTATTTGTCCAATAAATACTAAAGCTTAAATTACTAGCACATAATGAGAATGATTTATATAAATAAATGCAATTAGATACAGCTTAAATTTAAATGAAATATTAATGTTCCGTTGTATTTTATACTTTATTAAAAGTTGACAACTGTTTAATAAACTTGTTTAGTACAGCTTGTTAAGATATTATGAACTTGTTGTGATAATATAAAAGGCGAGTAAGCAGATACCTACTGTGTTGGTATTGTACTAGATACAGTATCTTACTGATTATTTTTATTTATGTAAATAACATATTTTGCGTTGAATAATATAGTAAAAACAAAAAGAATAAACCATCAATTAACAATTTTTTAAATATTTATGTGACGGTCGACTGTATTTAGCTGGTTTAAAGTGAGACACGTTCCATGGTAAGATAAATGCAGGTATTTAGATTAGCTTTAAGAAAAATATACTGCAAAATGACATTATAAAACAATCGCTATAAAGAAACAGTACTACAAAATCGAAAATACAAAAAAATATATCAAAAAGGTGGCCTTCGGTAACATCCTATGTAATATATATATATATATATATATATAATTATATTAATAATTATAATTATATTTTAACTGTTATGTTAAAAGAGTTCGTGAGATTTGTTCATAAATTTATACAGCTTTTACGAGTGCATACGTGAATAACCTCTTGAACAGGGAAGCTGTAAAAAAAAATGAAAACAAACATTCTTGGACGATATAGATACAAAATATCATATGATACGAGTCAAACATAAAATGCTTCATAACAACTAGTGATCACCTCGGGGGCGTTACTATCTACATATTTAAACGAGATACAATTCAAAAACCAGTTCCTTCTCACCACTCGATTCTAACAAGAATTTGGACTCGACACAAAAATAAATACTGTCCACGAAACATGAGAAAGGTAAGACGGCCGTATTAATACATTTGCTTACCTTAATTTTGATCTAAAAATATGGTCGTTAAGACATGTTTTCGGATAAAAGATCCAACGGTAGTTAATACCATATAATGCTTAAAATGAAAGCTATATAACAGTATTTATTATGACATCCGACAGTAAAGTACAAAATTGATTTTATCGTGTTCACCGACATGCATAGTTTAAATTTCTCCAAAGCTCAGTTAAACCATGCGTAAGAAGGTAATTACTTCCATACTATTAATTAATCTTTTATTTATCCATTTCTTTTTTTAATTTACAGAGAAGATACAGCTTTGCTATCACATGTAATTACATTACTGAACATTACAACCGCCAATTAGTTCCTCGCGGATGTTTATGGTCATAGATAAAGTAATTGTGTGAAAAGTTTTAAATATATCTTTTACATGAAGCATTTTTAAAGTGCATTTTTCGAAATATAATTCTCTGATACAAATTTAGTCCTAACAATTACAAACCTATAGAGCAGAATAAGTATAAGTGGAGGCAAGAAAAGATAAATATTTGAGGAGTATTACGTAGCAAATGATTTTTCTTTTCGTAGATTCATATTAATTATAACATTAGCTGCCCATGTCTTGGTTATTACGTTTTATTATAAATTAGGTTTGCTGTAGACAGCTTCACTTAACGTGTGCTATGTTCATGTTTACGATAACAACTAAACACGAGATAAGGATGCGCTTTATTCGTCCGATGTCCCCTTGAATAATCGCCCAGATACTAGCTATCTTGCCTTGTGCGGTCGAAGCAATTTTTACGGCCCGCGCAGCGCATTAGCTTACTCTTTATTGGTACCTCACTACAGACAATGCAGTGAAATATGGCACTAGAATTTATTACACAGATTGTAACAAACTTATGACCTGAATGAACTTTGAGACACTTAGTTTTCTAAATAAATGTTAGTAGAATACTTTATATCCTGCATTCGGTCACTTATCCTCTAAACTAATTTAAGAAAAAAAACTCACAGAGAAAATACTTTGGTTATTATGCCGGTGGTCTAGGGGTTAAATATACCGCCTTACTTTTGATGGTCTTAGTATCTATTGGATTTGAATTTGAAGATTTCCGCAAGATTTGCATCTTGCGGAAAACTTCATTCAAAATTTCAATTCATGATTATGATTGTTTGTTTTAGCAGGGTGTTTTTTATATACATTCTGTATGTACTTATAGAGGATGTTTTGCTTAGTTTACGACAAGTGGGTACTATGTGAAATGTTTTGAGTTACTATTATTGTTCAGGTATAATACTAATTTTTATAGACTATTATGTATTTTAAATCTATCGTAATGTTTAGCACTACTTCAAACTTTATTATACCAATATGTAAATTTTAGTCATTAGCTGTATGATATCTCGGGGCTTGATATATCTGTAGTCTTCCGGTTTTTGATAAGCTTTTCCTAATGGAGTCCGTAGACGGTCAAGCGGCTTAATCAAGCCCTCACTTATTTCCAATTATGACACAGAGACGGATCAGTACCGGAAGACATACATGCTCGATTTAACCGCTTTAACAGCTACACTGAGCCTTTAACAGTCATTGCTAATGAGTTATAGATCAAGTGTCCCAATAACTTAGATTTCTCGTCGACAAGTCTTGTGACGTATACGATAGTTATCTATAAAGTGCACTGTTCTATTCCTAGGACAGTTGTAATTGATCGGCTTGAATAAAGAAGGAAACTTTCCATATTGACCGGGGACTGGGTATTCTGGATAAATCCTCAGATATAAACTGCAAAATTAGATATGTAAAATCCTTAGGCAATTTGTCTAGATCGTACTCAATCATGTTTAGAATAGTGTAAATACATTTATGTGAGTAGTTAGGTACTGTACTTGCCATTGTGTTATTAGGACTTACATATATATTTATAGTTTTAATGCACTATTTGTGTTTATTTACGTGTTATTTTAAATAACGCTCTACCTTTTATGTTCGAAGAAAACTAATTAACCTAACAGTCTGTATTAGTGTAGTCAATCACGGCAAAGTACGAACTACAGCCCCAATAAATCATTTACCTTAGTACAACGCTATAACTCAAACGTCATTTTATTCTTACACTTGCTGGAAGGCTGGAACACTAAAATGCGGGCTATTTTAGTGGATGGTGGACAATACCGCATAGGGACGGCGAGACTGCGCGAGCGCAGGCGTCGGCCACGAGGCATACGCAGAAAAAAAAAGAAAAGCCACAATAGTCCTCGACGGCCCACACGCCACACACCTATGGCCACTCAATCGTTCGTATTTCTCTAGTGCTGCACAAAAAGGTGAAGATGAAAAAAATAAAGATACGCCTCGATGTGTCAGTTTTTATGGAACATAAATTTATATGGTTATTATATTCTATATATATTATTATTAAATATAATGAAAAACAATATTTGCCTTTTTTATGTCTCTAAATTAATAATAGTATTTATTATTGGCGACCGGCCGCCTCGCCGCAATCTGCTTTGATATTTTTATTATTTTTAAATTTACATGTTTAGGACAGTTCTTTTTTTAACAGTTCGTTTTTGATACATTTCAATTATTCTATCTAGACACGCGGCAGCGTGTCAAGCCGAGTTTCAAGTAAACTGGCTTGCAGCACCGTGTGTATATTTACACGAACCATTTGGAGCCACTTTTGACCCCCTCATAACTCAAAAACTCTTTCACACAAACCTGTCAAATTTGGTTCATATATTGAGACTTGCGAGATAAATATGTGTTCCAAATTTCATAAACATATCTCAAACGGTTATTTAGATATTAATGTCCAAAAATCGTCATTTTTATCACTGATCAACTATAGATCAAAATTATAACCCACTTCCAGATGACCTAGGAAGTTCAAATTTGGTATGCAGATAGGTAATTAGGTGAATATAAAGGAAAAAATCTGAAACTGGTAAATTGTTATCATTTTACTACAATTTTTCACTTTAATTGATTCTATTTCAACTTATACTGGACGAATACTAAAATTCTATGAAAACGTCGATAGCCACCAATTGACATTGATCCCTGGCGAAAAATCTCATCTTGTACTGGACCGAAAGTAATATTGTATGAAAACGTCGATCATTACCAATTTACGTTGACCCCTTCACATCAGTGTCGATAACTAGCAAACTTCAAATATTGCATTGAGCGGTAAACACTAGTTGCTATAATTTAGATTCTGTCTAAAATATACTCGTACTTATAACTAGGAGTATAGTCGAATTTCGTATTTATTATGTTATTAACTGAGATTTGGTATTAATTATTGTTTCAATATTTAGCGCACATCGATAGTGTAAAATCATTATTTTTATAAATAATTATTAAATAATAGGCATTTCGGTATAGGGCGCCGCGGTGGCGCCGTGTGGGAGCGGTGCGATAAAACTCAATGTTTTGTTTCTGGATATCTAACCTATAAGGTTGCGATTTATGCTACGAAATTTATAGCTTTCTTAAATTATACTTATATATTTGTGATTATATTATTATTACATTATTTTAGTAAATACGTATGGTATAGACAATAGTTTAAACCAAAAATTAATAACAATTTTAGTATAGTTATAAGTAGGAATGTACAGTTAACTCGAGAATGAGAACTTTTGGTAACAAATTGTTTTCTTGAGAATTCAATAGATAACAGTCAATTTGTTACATTATCGTCTTTACGAACTATAACGTGTCAATACGAAGTTTCAGATATTAAATAATGTATATGTTGATAGAGAACAATTCCGTATTTGCTTAACATATGCTATTACTATCCACAAATCACAAGGCCTTAGTTTTGCCAGTCCTCTTCTCAACATTGCCTCCTCTATATTTAATAAAGGGCAGGTTTACGTTGGACTCTTCAGAGTTAAAACCTTAGATGGAGTACGTCTTAACAATTTTGATCAAAGTCACGAGAGCTCTATTGTAGAGTACAACCATCTGTGGACGTTATACCGCCCCGATTTGCCCAAAAATTCCTGATACTGAATTGGCATTGCACTTGAACATTTAAAAGTTACAAGAAAATATAGAAAATAACACAAAAAAAAGACAATTATATCCCGTAAATATACGAAAATACAGTAATTTATCAAAAATAATTTGGTATTAATTTAGTTATAAATAAGTACCTCGTATAATTTATGTACAAAAAGTAATGATATCCCATCAAAAACATAAATGTGAAATGATAGCCGAGTTTAATATTATGATATATGGCTTGATTGTTGACTTCTACGACAAAAGAGATGAGATCTAAATGGGTGCCAAGTTCAATGGTCTGTCCTGAAATGTATTTATAACAATATAAAATATCATTTCTTCTTATAACTTAGGATAATATACTGTAGTCTAAGGTCTAACTTGGCTAGTTTTCATATACGAAATATACTGTAGCCTTCGCAAGTTCTAAACATGTTACTTGTCGGTTCCTATTTTAATATTAATAGTAACTAGCAATCGAAAGTAATAATTGGTATATGAGAACTGGCCAAGTTAGACCTTAGGCTACAGTATATTATCCTAAGTTATAAGAAGAAATGATATTTTATATTGTTATAAATACATTTCAGGACAGACCATTGAACTTGGCACCCATTTAGATCTCATCTCTTTTGTCGTAGAAGTCAACAATCAAGCCATATATCATAATATTAAACTCGGCTATCATTTCACATTTATGTTTTTGATGGGATTATTGTCATTTTGATAGTTCGAAACTACACATTAATATATTATATTATTATAAACTACGTGTTTTCATAATTTAAATATTCATACAGCCCACCGATCTATTACATAATGATATTAATCATTTTTAATAGTTATTTATTTTAGCGGATGCTATCCCAATTACATAAAACTGACATGATTTTTAAACTAGTGATAATTATAAAAAATACCTTGTTTTAATTTATATATATGTATAATTTACGTATGAGTCATGGAAACACCAATAATAAGCCAAATTAATTTTAAAGACAACGGTAGTACGGAGACACGTTGGATTCCAATATACCCAGTAAAATGTAATCCAACTGGTATACCAGTTATGAAGATATATTATTATTGTTATAATTTATTTAAACAATCGGTAATATTTATAATTTATTATAAGTGACATAAGATATATAAAAACTTAATTTAGTATCTATTCTACTCATGCATTTTCTATTCCGTATGTATACCTTGAGCAATGACACAGCGTTAACTCGAGAGATTCTTTGGTTAGCGTAGAAACGGGTCTAACTAATGAGCACCGATTGGAGTACAGGATTTTCTAATGTTTTTATAAACCTATACTTTAATCAGATATGTTATTGAGTTCTTGTATTATTGTATTGATAGATAGACTGCTTATAAAAAAAACAGTAAAAAGATCACCGATCTTTACGACGAGATTGTACCATTTAAAAATTCTTGCACCATTTAAATAATATAAACGTGGTTGTATAGTATAAAGTAATAGTGTATATATTCCATGCGTAGGAATAGAAAACACATTATAAAATTTTGTGTCATTAAAGGCCATTGGTTTTTAAAACGACATAAAAATAAAACACACAGAAATAATTGTATGCACACTTCTTTCTCAATATACCTGCGTTTAATTTATTCAAAACAGTTTAGTTGTGTATAAATTTTAACATTTATATTTGAAACAGGAATTGTTTGGACACTCCCTCCCACATGGGTTGTAGTAATATTTATCATTACTACATTCAATTCAAATAAGTTAGAGGGTCAAATTATTGCATTCAGAAGTAACCTACATTGACAATATATTGTAATAATAGTTTAGTGTAAAGTTTAAACTTGTATTACAGTTTATAACTTAAAAAAGACTAATCGTTTACAGTGTTGGACTGATGACGAATCTGAAATAATACCTACAAGTTTTTGAAATGTACACAAGGCACTTACAGGTATTCTATTCTGCTGTCTGAACAATACATTGCCTACGCGACGTGCAACTCAATGCCTTTCAAGTCAGATTAAGTTAGGAAAGGCGCGTTATTAATAACAGCCAATAAGTTAACTGTGGCTTGAAATATTGAAGTTACTTTTGCTTAAGCGACACTCATATATTATCGGGTCTAAGAATGTATTTCCGGATTGAAGTGACTTTTGTCACTGCTTCTTAGATGGGATTATTTTTGTAACTGTAATTTTATTTCATCTGTAGTATGACGACCCTTATTTGTATTATTATACTAAAACTTTATAATACACAGAAATTAATATTAAAAAATAATAATTTGTACAGATGTCATTTAATGTGTCTCCCACAATTAGTATAATATATAATGCTTTATTTGTAAAACCACAAGATTACAATTTTAAAAGGAGAGTTACATAATAATTTAAATTCATTAGTTATCCAGGTCTAATCCATCGAATTACAGAAGATCGCACAATACAAAATCAGGGTCGCATAATTGCACATACTTTGGGTGTATGAATTTAACATATCCTAAAAACCGTTTAGCATTACAGAGCCTGAGACATACCTCTTATACACTTTTTTTTTAATTAAAAGAGCCTTGCTTTAAGTTAAAGTAAAAATTCTTTATTTATATAAGACATCTTATATCAATTATGAATTTAATGAATTGGGTCACACATATGTCAGTAGGTACTTTTGTAACAAGATCTCGTGAAAATGTGCTGTAATGAAACAGTTTAGGTAAACTACTGTAATTGACAAACTGTGACATCATAGTCGTGATACTGGTGACACGTAATGCATAATTTACTGCAGAAATGTGAACGTACCACGTCGTACATTACCAGAAATAAGGTGTCGATGACCCCTAAAATTAGTTGTAGATAGAACGAGAAAATGTGTACGGCTTGATTCACTAAAACATTCATAGCATATGATACTGGCGTTAGTTTCGAGTATATTGCTACTGTGGCCGTTTTAAATCTCTTCTTGGAAATGCTGTTGAGCTGCAATTGAAGAAATGTAATAGTCATTTTGACATAGAGGTATATGGAGTTTTCAGTGTTTTACTAAGAGTTGATAAATTCTTTTTTAGAAAAGAAATAACAATAAATAGTTGAACGAATTTGAACTCATATACGCATCCTTTTCTAGGTGCACTTCTCTTCCTTAATTCAAAACACTTTCAGTAATTTATTATTATATAAGGAAGACACATATTTACCAATAAAAGTAATGCTACTCCATTAATCAATGAATAATTTCACATTTTATGTCAAGTCTATATAACTAAAAATATTAATCAAGCAAAACTGTCATCGTAATACAATTCTTTGTTAAGTTTATCTTCGATTATTATTAATTGGATGAAATTGAAATTTCTATACCTTTTTCTTACCTCTACCTCTATGATCATGTCATGATAAAGTTAGGGAAGAGTTTAGGACAGTTAGCCCCCAGCGGTCTTATTACAAAAAATCTGTTAAAACTCGGACGAAACGTGGTCTAAATGGTCGTGGTTTAAACCATTCCTAAAGTTAATACTTGGAATAAACCTAACATTATCACTAATCCAGATTAACAGAGGACTACTTAGTACTACAGTTAAATCGTTCATTATGTATTCCATACAGAAATCAGTCACTCATGTCTGTCACCGTACAATTACGTTCCATTTTACCAGAAAACTGAAAAGATCAAAAATAATATTAGTTCAAAGAAAAATGTATAAACTAAAAATAAATTTACTTCTATTTATCTATGTCTTCATTATAACTATTTCATTAATATATAATATTTATTAATGTACTATTAGGCTGAAAATCAGTTTTAAATTATAAGTAGGAGTCCTATACGGAGAAAAGGAACGGCGAGATATTTTTATTGGATCGTTCGAATGATGACTATTTCAAAGTCAAATGAGTGAAAAAATAACAATTAACGTCTTTTATATGTTTTTATTGTCGTAAAATTTGCTTTGAATATTTTTAGTTAATATATTTTTAATTTAGTTAAAATATTTTTCCAAAAACTACAGCTAATAATAGAATTTTTAAAATGGAGT
This sequence comes from Achroia grisella, assembly GCF_030625045.1. NCBI lineage: Eukaryota > Metazoa > Arthropoda > Insecta > Lepidoptera > Pyralidae > Achroia > Achroia grisella. The sequence goes on from NW_026712703.1 coordinate 2,840,317, forward strand.
TTGTATTTTTGCATTTAGACCACTGTTAAACTAGGGGCATCGCAGGTCTAACTTTAGACCATAGACGAATCACGATTTAGAGATAAACTTCATTTTGTAATAAGGAATACATTGGTGAATGGTTTATTACTAATGCTAAACCAGGTTTATCTTTTTGTAATAAGGCCAGGAGTTTGAATAGAATCATCAGTAACATACTAAGCTTTTAGACATAAACAGTGATATCTATATTTCGTTTTTTTATATAACCGGAATGGCAAACAAGTGGAAAATGGTTAGCATAGCATACATAAATCGCACTACAGACATCACAACTTCATATGACTCTTGTACGTAAGTAAATAATTAATCCTTGGCATTCCAGAAACTAAGATTTATGTATACTGTGTATATAGGTAATTATATAGTAATAACTATAAAATTTAAAATGCGAATAAAAACATTGAAATGTATCAATTTTTATTAAAATTGATACTTTTCAATCTTTTTATTCGTACTACGTTAGTTTGCGAGACATGTGTAAACAAATTTTGGCAAAAGTCTAATTTGCCTTGTAAAGTTGAATCCGTACAAATGTGTGGGAGAACGGTGTGTGACAAGGGTCGTGGCGTTGTGAATATTTTGTGAAACAACATTAAACACGCGGTCAAATTATGTTTTAATGCGAGTAACATATTTAAATGCCATGTTGACGGCTCCCAACTAAATTGCTTATTTTTCAACAAATTAAATTGATGTGAGGTTGTAATTTTTCTTGTACGACTTTATACAAACGGTGCGGCATTTTGAAAGTTCTCTAACGTATAATGCTAGCTTTAGGTAAATGAGATTTGAAGTTGTATTCTCGGTTTGAGTAATTCAGAAATATGTTTTATTATCACAGGTTTCCATCTATACCATACTAATATTAAAAAGAAAGATAGAGAGGCATATATACGAAAGTAAACTCCGAAACACTTCTTTCACTGTTTGAGAGATATAAATAATTGTATAGTAAGAATGTACGTTATTGCATACATATATGCAAAGTGTATGTACAAAAACAGAAACTTATGAGCTTACGGGTAAGGGACAGGTCATAGGTATTCTTATAAAATAATACTAGTAAATAATTACACATAACCTTAAATACTATTATAATATTTAACCGATTTATATTCTAGTAATCATATATTCTTATTTATATACCACGCGAACATCTTTCAAATTCGTAACTACATATTTGGTCACACCGGAGTAAATTCTAAGCTGTCTATATATAATGTTATATTAGGGGTATACGAATATTTTAATTATGTGAAACTGTGGGTCTAGGACAGTATTTTCCAGCCTTTATTGAAACATAACCTTAGCTTTTCTAAATTTCTTACACAAATTTAAATATTAAAAATTTGATTATTCACTTAAGAAACTTAAATGATAGGTTTTGGAAGATATGATTTGTAAATTGTTAAAGAACACAGTAAGTAAAATGTGAAAACATTTATAGAAAGATTGGTTTTGTAATTCCAAATATTTTTATTAAAGGGGTTTCTATGTTAATTTAGTGAGATCGTTGTGCTGGATGCCTTTTGCACAGAGATTTTATATTAGGTTCCAATTTCGTTAGCTTCAGTCTCCAGTCTTCACGTTGAGTAATATCTAGCCGATTTCTTTTTCTACCAGTAAATTATTTACAGCACTAAAACACATACAGCATAATATGAAGCGAAATTTTACCTACTAATTATTTAAGATATTGCTTTTTTCGTTAGGTTTGGTACCAAATTCTAGCATGGATTTGAATGGCGCGGAGCTAGAAGTACTCGTATGACTCCCGAGTACATTTTAGAATTGTTTCCCTTAATAATTAAATTGGCCCCCTGTGGGTCTTGGGCTCTATATTGGGAAACACTGGTCTAGGCAAAAGAGCTACTTATCAGAACAATAAAAACAGTATAGATAAATGTATTTATGGTGCAGTCAACGTATCGTCCGAAGGATGTTACCACTTTTATCTCCACTCCGCTCGGCTTAATGCTCCGCACCGCTTCGGAAAAGCTTTTAAAAGGTTTGTTCATCCCTCGAGCGACGAAACCTCATATTGTGAAGCTTTATAAAGTTGTTTTGTTTTTATTTATACTTAAATTGTAAAGAATACTATCAATGCTTTTCAGGCTGGTATATCTATATAATCTTCCATTATTCTCATTATGTTAACTAATGTGACACGCTGCTTTTCTCGAGTGGTATGCGGTAAAAGTATTTAAAAGTATTATTACAGGACACGGGATCTTTGTACAATTTAATTAATGAAAAATTTAAAAGATTATCGTTTTTGTTTTCATTATTCAACAGAATAAAACAAAAAACATATTCTTTAAATTTTTTCACAAATACATTAGATAAGCGACAAACATATAATGTAAAGAGTCACAAAACAGACAGTGTTGAAGGATCTAAATCAAATATGATTAAAAATTTAACTATAAAATAATATTAAAAGTTGTTCAGTAAAAACTAAATTTCTTTTATTTATGCTATTTATAATTTTGGCCTGAGATTGGCAATTGTTACTCGTTATGCTGTCACAAATCTCAAGTAATCCAAAGCAAGAAATCATAATGAAATCGATCATTGTCGAGTTAAAACAACTTACACTAAAAAGAAATATATTTTATTTCCTACTCATCTATTGCGTTTCTTGCATTTTGTATATATCGCTAATATTGTAGTATCCGCTTAATAATTTCTTGTCTGCAGTTAGAACTCAATTCAATTTGTTGATAGACAAAATTAATTTGTTTTGTGTAATAAGCTGTTAGGCACGCACGTTGTGGAGATTAATAACATTATATAGTTGCTTAAAGTCAAAGTTAAACTTTGTAGTATATATTTGCATATAGCAATATTATAATAATAGTATATTCTTAATAAAGATACAGGTTTTTGTTAGTTAAGTAATAGAAATAAACAATACGTTTCAATTAAGTAATTGTACGTTGTTGTGTTAAAGTGTGCACGTCATAGAAATGAGATATTTACTGTGATTACGTTATTTATGAGTTCCTGATAATTTAGATGCTTTTACAAGTACACTGACAGGTATATACTATAGTAAATATACAATTATAAACATTATATGTATAATGTTGCGTATTTGTACAATATTAATATATATATTATATAATTTGTAGAATTCTAAAAAACATGAAACAGTATTTTTTTTATAATTTTAACCTGTGGCATATCAAAGTTATGTTACTAGTAATTAATTAAGTTTCAATAAAAATAAGACAGTCAAAAATACTGCAAGTTACATTCAACATTACAGTGAAGTGATAAAAATAAGCAAATCAATCATTTTAGAATTGATGTCTGTTTAGTAAGTCATGAGGTGAAAATTGTTGAACGGATTTCAACGGGTTTTAACTAAAAGAGGTGTCTTGTTACTCTTGTACATTTTTACGACAAGCTTAAGACGCCATTGCGGAGGGAGTAACGATTCGCTTAAACCGCTTTGTCGGCTGTTTAACAGAAACGGTTCTCGTGTCTAAACTTTGGTCTTTGTAACAGCACCTTGTTTTTTTTTTACTACCTGCTTGATTTATGATGGCAGTATAAAAATACTAAGCAGAATACGTGCTTTATTGCTTATTTTATTGTATATTGCTTGTATATTTTTGAAGGTTCACTGTTCACAGACACAAATAAGGAGCAAATGAAGAACACTTTTCTTTAGACTGTTTACTAAAAATGTTTACTGTAATCTTGTACATTCATCCCGGTTATAATCTATTAAGCTAATCTTGTGAATTTGAAATCATATAGCTACCTTGAAACAATTGCTTTATCATGTTGAAGCTCTTACAAATAGCCTTCCAGACAGATAAATTTCATAATATTTAGATATGCATGATATCTTTAATAATTTCTAGAAATAGTTAATTAAATTGTTAGAATATCATTTATTATTATAATCTGAGATAATTTATAGTATTATATACTAGAGTAGTAGACTCGGCGCCGGCTCATGATTTGAATGGCGGCATATGATTGGCGGGCGCCGGGTGCGCAGGCGCACGCGAATTTAGGTCACCAACGCCGCGTGGGTCGAATCTAGCAACGGCCTGTAGTCGTGTACAGTCACATATATATTAAAGTTATTGTAAAATAGAAGCAATTGTCAATCCTAAAGGAGTTACATATAGCTTGCAATTTAATTTTTGTAGTTCCAAACTAGAAATTTTAAATGCTATGGTTGCTTTTGCCTGGATTAAAATATGCTACCATCAAAAACTCTCTAACGATGAAAAAGTCGATAATAAATGAACATATTCTGAGAGAGATAGATGGTTTACTACGATGGATTCTAATTTTACTCAGTAAATATTGGGTATACGTATCTACCCCATAATGCTCCCCGCGACGTAGACAGTTTCAGATTGATTTCAGACTGAGAATAGTTACTTTAATACAATTGTGTGTTGAGTTACTCATTTCTACCTTTTACTATTGAACTACATACATCCAAAACACAAGGGTAGTCGATATATCATTGATATGCTTCACAATGTTGATCTCACCATTTTTTCCTCTTTTTCGTTTTACTCCTTGTGTATTCCTGGAAAATGTAACTAAACCAAATGCTCTTCGAGTTATAGTACGAAACTCTTATCATGATCTGTTATATAGGTGAGGAACCATACAACATAATGAAATATTTTTTTTTACATATAATATAATAATTCCTTTGGATTGTTATGCAAACTACTTTTGAGTGTTACTGCTGGAAAATAAATAAATTACAACCTAATCATAATTCCAATGAAAAGTGTTACTGAATATCGTAAATTAGATTTACGGGGCGAATAGCTGATTCATTTCATCTAGAAACCATAAAATCTAACTTAAAATGGGGATTTCTGGAAGTGCAAGGAATTGAAATAATCATAGGAGGTCTGAGCACAATAGGGCTGGCTCGTCTCAGCTCGGAGGGCACGTATGCTCGTAAATACGACGTCCCTTATTATTAGCAGCCATTGTTCGGGATTGCGCTGGTACAGTCAGAAACGAAGGTCGACATAAGGTGCTTGAGGCTAAGTACTCTTAGAAGCAGATAAGCCACTATTTTGTTTGTATTCTGGTTATAAATGAAACTTTATTTAAACCATTATTTATTATGAAGCATGAGGGCAATTGAATATTTTGTATAAGGTTTATGAAGGGATATTGTGCCAAGTACTAATACAAATTCTGTCATTAAGTTATATGATTTTTTAATTATTTCGTTATTTGTATTCTTGTGTGCTGACTGTACTGTTAGCTTGACGTCGGATATCCGACACTCGTAGCTTTAATATGCAGCCCTGGTTGGCCCGACCATTGCACAATTCAATCCTAAATAAACGCAATCCCGCCATAATTAGCTATGGCATTGATGAATTCACAAGTCGCCATTTTGAATTCTGAACATAGCTTAATTAAAAATTGAGTTTATAAGAATTCTATGCGATTGGTATTTTATAAATCGAACATTTAGTTGTTGGGTATCGAGGTATTTTATCTCAGGTAAAGGCAAGCTGGCAGGACGCCGAAATTCGGACCATTCATCTTTTAATCTGACATGTTCTATTGTAGTGAGGCGGAGATATGGGTTTGGTGGGAGGCCGAGTTTTGTATCTGTGACTATTTATTATGTTGTTGTACAGGTATCTATCTATAGACGTAGATACGTTTTTGTTCAAGGTTACGTACCTAGAAAACCCAAGTACAGAATTGATTTATTGATATCCAGATAAATTTAGACAGATACTGAGTGTAATTGAGAATTGGCAACGTGAAACTTATCAGTCTTATCTGGTATTAAACATTGTGATGATGATAATATTATTAAAATAAATAATATTATTTAGTATTCATAAACATATTCTACGTGATTAACCTAGTTAAAAGTCATCACCGGTCAAAATAATTGAGCTCAGGTACTAAATCTTGCATATAAGCATTTATGGCAATATTATTTTCCGGCGTATATTTACTATTATGTGGAATTACGTGAATAACATCTGAAATTGAATAAATTTAATGTCATATATTTTTATTTTTATTCAGTATATACATATACTGGTTATAGAGGAACATAAGGCGTTTTTTAAACTTTAAAGTCAATACCCTTACCTCTAGAAGGTTAAGTAGACGTTCAAAATTGGAAAACAAATGTTTATGTAACACACCTATTAACAAGTACGCCTCATTAAGCTCTTATTCGTTACTAAATTAAAGCTCTTCTTCTCTAAAGTCAATAACGGTCGCTTTGTTAGGAAAACTAAATGTTATTCATATGAACTGGTTTTGTGGCACCTTGGTTTCCATTGTGGTACAATCATCTAGTAAAGACTACTATTTTCATAACAGTTATTGTTAACGGTTATCTTTGATTTAATTTAATATAGTTACATTGATATAATATTATTTTAAAATATTATTTAGATTACGTCAGGGTAAATCTCAGAGTAGTAGAGGTAGTTACTTGTGTTATCTATTAAAACAATGACTATAACTATTTTTAAATGACGATTTAGTTCAGATATTCACATATACACAAAAAATAGATAAACAGCTAAGAAAAATAAAGTGGTTAAATTTATAACCACTTCCTTTTTAAAATATTTAAGATAGTGCGTCTCATGATAGTTTTACTTTTCCGCATTCACTACTATTTAATTAGATATGTAGTTTTTGGTTATGTGTTGCTGATTAAAATAAAGTTCTTCTACGATTGTACTATCATTCAGAATTTTAAATTAAAGAAAATAGTAAAAGCTGTCAAAATGTTTTCAAATTCTATTTCAGATATGTTGCTACAAACCCTTATAGGTAATTTTGCGAGTACATACTCAAGTTTGTTTTTAAATAATCATATTAATAATACATGAACAGTACACCATTAATAAAATTATTACAACGATTACTACATTAGTAAATCTTTCTTAATTCTTTAATTTATACATTCATTTATAGTATAAAGTACAAAAAGTATAGAAATATTAGAGTAATAAACATTTCCTTATATAAATGAATTTTCCCATTTATGTAATAGCTATATTTTGAATCTCTCCCATGAGGATTACAATTACGTATTTTTTGTGCTTCATTTAAATTTGATAGGGCTGTTTTATTGTGATTGATTAACCAAACCGAAATAAATTTTGCAAACTTTGGCATTTATATTAATAGTAGGATTATTAATCTAGGATAAGATGTGGTTTTATTATTCGTAGAGTGGGTAGAGTTTGTATGAGTCACCTCTATAGGTGTTATCTATGTATCTATATTGCAACATATTAAATAACAAATACACTAGAATAATAATTAATTCGTAATTCGTGTAAAGTACGAGCAGTTACCGTGAACTTTGTACAAAGTTGTCTGCGTCTTCGCCTCTGTTTTACTTATTTTGGACGCCAAGCAATGGCATGGTTTGATGTGATTCTGCTGAAGGCATGGCACTAAAATCACAAATATGGAGGTATGGTATCTTAGTTCCGCACATGGCATGCATTAATATTATTACTAGCTTTACTGTTGGTGATCTTGTATATAGGTGACGGTTACGGCTTACCATGAGGTGGACTGACAACTGTTCTATCATTCCGGATACTCCATATAAAAACAAATATTTAGTTTGATTTCAGTATCAGAACTTGCTACTTAGATGGTAGCATTGAATGAGTAGTATAACGAAGGCAGCTGCATAATTTGTATTGTGTATATTATTGGTGTAAATAAATTATAGATATACACATGCTATTGCACATGTAGGTACTAATAGCATTTATTACAAGCACATGCAATATGTAATAGGATGGACAATGGACACAAGTTCCCATGAAGTGAACTGTCTTGTTACCGGATGTCTATCCATATTGTATTTAAACTATAGCATAGTTTTTCACTGACTCAATAATTGCTACAAAGCTACGTAGCATTACGAATTTGGCAGAACCAGTCAACTCGTATTTCTATTTACTGTTCTTTTGTATTTATCTACTAGATAGTAATGTTTTGTACGTTAGTGATAAGTTGAAAACTAGTGCGTATGAGTACGTACCTATTCAATTTTATTATGTTTCGAACGCGACTGTCCTCAAAAAGCATGTCGTCGGTGATAGGCATCTTAAGTAAACTGGTGTAGCGACGACTAATGTGCGCTGTTGATGCATGTTACCAGATAAAATATGTTGTGTAAGTGACAAGTGGGAGCGACTACTTAAAAAAGACATCCCAATTAATCTTGTTAAAATATTGCACGCAAAGTTCAGAGAAAAACGGTTGTTTATGACGAGGTTTACACACAACATTCAGAGTGATGAATCAAAAGTTTCACGTGTCTATTACATCTAAGTATCATATTCTTCATTTCCTTTTCTAATAATAAAATCAAGATAATAAGGAACATTAAGCTTAGTAGGCTTTATAATAAAACAGGTATAGATATATACGCAGCTGTAATAGTATATTTACAACAATGCACATACATTTTTATTTGTTACTGGTAGATGATAATTTTGTTAAGATTGTTTACTGCACAAATATTAGATTTGGCCCACGTTTATTATTAATACATAACATTGGATGTTATGTTTTAATAATAAACGTGGGCCGTATAGTACAGCATTATAAATAAATAATCACATGTATACTTAAAAATACATTAATATCGGAAATACGTTTCATCTAATTTGCTATATGTTATTGGGATCGTGACATCTATTATCTAAGCATTATTATTTTATAGTCGCTGTCTAATAATACGTTTTCACAATCCTATTTTAAGTTTCTTCAACAGAAAACTCTTCAGTTATTACATATACGCTCATAAAACTGAAATAATTCAATGAATGTTAATAATAAAATGTTATTAAGAATAAGAGATTAGTTTTAGAATCGGATAAATATACCAATTAAGTGACTTTATATTTGCATCCCTAACCATAAATCATATTACAGTATTCAATTCATAGTAACATTAATTACTTAAATATTAAATATCTAACATACACAATATGCAGTACTAGTACAGTAATAGTAAATTTTTGTTCAATTAGATTTCTGTGTATGCATATCTACCTAAAGGAGACGTCTAATGCAGGACTTTGGAAACATTTTATGTGGACTTAAAGCACCAAATAATTTTAGAAGTTACAATAGATGTAGATCACGGAATTAAAAAAAAGTATCAAAATCGAAATCTAATGATATTCAAATATACTCTAATGATAGTCAAACTATTGAATAGCACTATAATATAGTAAGAATATTTTTTCTTATTTTACTTATTCTGGTTACTGTAAAAATCAGGAACATAAGATTTTACTACACGGCCTAATATGTATAAACAAGATTGCTTTTGTATATTCGTTTTGCGCTTGTATTCACTATGTGCGCACTGCCTTTTGCTTTTTTATCAGTAATTACGAACGGTGAACATTAAAGTTTTGCTGGACCACGGCAGCGAATATAAATCGGGTGTTTCATGAAATATCGAGTCGCAGCCGAGGGCTACGCGGCACGAACGCGTCGCCCTTCCTTATCTTTACCGATACGATTTTATACGATATTCGACTTTTCTCTTTTTGACTTTTATGGATCGCTTGTTCGCAGTGTATCGATAATTCCAGAGTGCTCTTTTATGTTATAATATAGACTATTAATATTTGTAAATGCAATTATATATCTTTTGATATAGCGGTTTTTTATGTCACTTGACAACTAACAAATTTTTGTAACAATTTATTGCCCATAAAAATTTTCTTATAACAAATTAAATTGCAATTACTTTAAATGAGAATTGTAACAGATAATCTGATTATATAAATTAAAACAATAAAACTCTTAATCTGTTAGCAAATGCTTGGATTACGTTGGAATTTTTTCCGTCGTAAACCAGTTTAAAGTTGTGCTTATAAGTATACTACCTTCATAACTGGCTACTTTATGATATTGTAATGATCTAGGAGTTGTATCTACTAACAAAAACTCTAGCATTGTTTCTGTACTCGTTACCGTATACGGTCAACTATTTTATCACTTCGCGCGGTCCCTTCGACACTTCCGAGAAAAAGTAAAAAGTTAGTTTGTATTTATTTATTTCTTTCCAACCATAAGTCGCACACCAGTGCTAGGTAAACAAAACTGTGTCGTGATAATTTGAACTAACCGCAGTTGACGTTCAAATTAGTTTCTTAGAACTTTAATAAAGCATAGTACTGGAATCAGTTGTAATAATTAGTACTTAGTGCATTCTTTAATACAATAAGTTAGGCACCTACTTCAGTTTTTAATGAAATCTACTAACAAGTGTCTATTCTTTATATGAATATAGATAAATTAGTCATTGAAAAGGAACGTGTCGCTGTTTATGAATTCCTGCTGAGTACACAGTTTTTGAAGAGGTTTGGCAGGCAAATTATTCATAAAAGTATCAGAGAATAAAATAATTTTATCGAATTTTATGACTTATTTCCTTCAGTTTACATCACTTTTCTGATTGTAGATTGTCGCAACCATGTTCGGAATTTATATAATGTATCGTTTTGAAAAAATACAGTGTTTGTTGCTGGAGGGTTAAGGGTACGATCGATTGAGTTTATTATGGGCATTTTTTTTATTATTTTATGTTAATAAGCCAAAGACGCTGTTATACAACTAAAATTTTATGCATGTGGTAAGAAATATACAAATGCATATGTGATCCTCAATGTGCAAATATAAACCAAACTAAAAATATACGGTATTGTTTTTTACAGGCTAGATCCTTTTTATTTATTATATTTATATTATTCTTTCCACAGTCTTTTAATATTTCACAAATTAATGAACATAACTTATAAAAATTATAAACGCGAAAGTTAGTGAATATGATTTGATGGAAGGATAGATGTTTGTTACTCTTTGACGTAAAAACTATTGAATGGATTTTAATGAAACTTTATAATAATATAGCTTATACATCAGTATAACACTTAGGCTATAAATTTCACACGGGCGATTCGCAGACACGGGCATTCGTAGTATGTACAATAACGGGTGCCAATTCATGTATAAACGTATTTCACTACACATTAAATATGATAAAAAGATAACATAAAGGATCTTCTCAAAAATTAAGTAGGTAATCAAAAACAACTGTAAAAACATGTACTGGACTTGAAGAGATCAGTAGCACAAAGGTAATAATAAAACTTATCGTGCATAAATGAATATAAAAATGTCCAATATGAACTTAAATAATTCAATAATACGGATGTATAATATGTTAGAGAATAATAGTACGTTTAGGTTACCAATGATAATACTTATTCATTAATAATGTGTCAAATTAGATTTCGTGCACCCGACAGTGATGGGAAGCAAAAACTGATGTTTACAGGAGTCGGTATCAAAAAATTAAAAAAAAATAGATTATTAAAAAAAGATATTGAGAACCGTCAGTGTTGGCATTTGTTTTCGTGTCATAACTTGTCGCGGTGAGGTTCGTTACACGTTGGTAACGCTACACGGGCAACCCGACACCTGTTGCGTGTTGCGTGCGCGGTGGCCAACTTCCCTTCTATCCCACTGGATAGCTCGTCAATATTATCACAGCAGCAACCATTTATCGAAACCAGCATAAAAAAATAACACAGGTTCAGTATCGGACAGGTCTGTATGTGGCTATCCTCCCAATGTTATCCCTGCTTTATAAAAGCGAATAACTGTATTATCTGCGATGCCATTTAAAATAATATAATGTGCAAACTTATTTTTCTAGAAATTAACTTATTTAATCAAATAGTTTTGTTTCAGCGTGTGAACAACTTAGTTCCTCTTATAAAATTTTAGTATCTGGAATGAGAATTGCTTCTAGTTTTATAAATCAATGCAGCTCTTACTTATATTTCTATAGAAAATTACAACTTATATTAAAATATTTTAGTTTTGTTTTTTCATGAGAGTTTGAAATAACAAATATTCTTATGAATAAACAAATATAACTAGAAAATAGAAAAAAAAACAAATATAACTTATGTCGTAAGAGTTGAATTTAAGCAACAAAATCTTAAAATAAACATATATTGAGCGTAACGACAACTTTTTTCTCCTTTTCATGTAACCATTCCAGTATTCTGGTTTCATAGACCTCATCATTATTGTCATAAATGCCTTTAATTTGTGAATATTGACTTTATTTGGATTGGAGTTATTAGGATTGCGAATATTGGTTGTAGGTATAAATAGATTCTTCTGGCCGTGCAAAGCCGTGTGGTTATCACTAAATCAAAATAATATAAAAGATAGTCAGTAAAAGACGGCTTCAATATAATTTCACGCCAAATCTCATTAAGATCGTTTACGATTCAATGTTCGATTTTTACCGTTTTAGTTAGTCCAGAGAAAGAGAAAACGAAAAGGTTAGAACAAACAGACATACACATTTCCGAATTTACATTATTAATATAGATTAGGCTGCGGAACCTAAAAAATAAGACAGCATAACCATCTAATCGTATCGCTCTGCCCCCGTTCCTAAATCCACCATGCGGCGGAATGCCGGAGAACGAGTTTTCTATCCATCCTTTTCTTTTCTACGGCATTAATGTGTCTGTCCTTGTCGGCTGCTTGTCATTTTCTATAAGTTTTTCTAACATTCTCCGCTCGCACCGCCCCCTCCGTTTGGGCCAAACGCCTGTCTTTTGAACGATAACTTTTGTTTGTTCAACAGTTATGACTATTATTTAAGACATTGATGTTTGTTACGCTTGGTTAAAATCGAGTGTTTACTTATCATTAATGAAGTTCTATTGCTCATCATGCTAATGATTCTTTATTCATTTAACACGAAGGAATTAATTTAAAAAATTCATTTAGGTTGGTACTTTAATTAATATTTGTTACTTTAGAACAAGGTTTATTGAACATCGTATTACCTAAACTATCTAATAATATATTATAAAGTAGGTTAATTTAGGTATTAAGATAATAAGTAGTAGTAACTAGACTTTATCGAACAATTAACAATTGTGTTAATTAAAGTAAATTACGGAAATAACTTTTCAGATAGTGTAAGAACTAATAAAACCCGTCATTGCGTTGGTGTTAGTGGAGGTTAAAATCTTAATCTAAGCATACTTCGTTCGCTGGTTGCTTATGCTAACGAGTTACAAATTAAAAGAGACCGAGACGTGTGCCAAAGGTAACTTTATGGGCTTTGCATGTCTTATATCAATAAATTATTAACTACGCTGCTTGTTTGATTTTACATTCATACTCACTATTTGTCACGTTAAAATATACTTTAACCCTTTTGTCGATAGTTGAAAATGGGATACGTGGGTAAAAATAATGTATGTTGAAATTTAATCCTTAAGGCTTGGACTTAATACTTAATTTGTAATGGTATGTATAAGATGAGTGCTTACAAATAGTAGCAAGTAAGCAGGTATTTGAGCATGAGCGAGGTGAGGCGAGAATATTTAGTTTTAATTAATACGCTGAATCCTAGGCACGGGGTATTCGCTATTTTCAATTAGAACTCGGCGCCGGTAGCATGTTTTGAGCTATGTGATTTAATGAAATTCTGCATTTCTCACATAATTAATGTTGTATCGTGAATTTTGCTCTAACTAAGGTCAAGTTCATGTCGCAGGCATGTACGATTTCGGTTTATCATTAACGAGTCCGATGTAGAGATAGTGGTGATAATTTCTAAACTAATAGATTCGATTTATTGCACAGCATACAGAGTTATTTTAGAACTAAATCGAGATCCAGTGAATGTTTTGTTACCGTACATTATGTTTGTAACTCAGAGTTTTAAGTTACAATGACGCAATCATGTAATATATGGGCTGTAATTAATTTTTACTCAAGCTTTTCTTATACGTTGTCAAGTCAAAATATTGACTCTAGTAAATGTATTTTTTAGTGACATTTACTAAAATCTATATTTTAATTTTATAGCTAAATTCATACTTTAGTAATAATACCAGTGGTACGGTGCGAACTCGTTATCTATGTACTATGTATTTTTTTTATTATTGCTGGACATATAACCACATAGTTTCCAGTAAGCGCAAATTCAGTACCATCTATGAACGTGAATAGCTGTAGTGAGGAAATACTGACTCGACGTATAATGAAGCACTTTCAACAATATATACTTTCTCATTGCAGCCATTTAACTTGATTGATTATTTCTTTTGCTACTTTAATGGACTATCGGACTACGACCTTTCTGTATATAAGTACTGTATAAATATATATTTATATACATATATATATAGTACTTACATACCAAAATTTAAATTGTACGGTTTATTAAATATCGTGGGATTTTAAGTAGTTTTTACGTTTTCTTTGTTGTATATATTTATATATTTTTTTTAACTTTAACTTACTTAGTACGGAGCTCTTATTATAATTTTTTTTATTGCTTACAAATAATTTTAGAGCTTTTGTGCATAGTTATTTAAAATAACAATATCAGTATATGTAGAAGAAGAAGTTTTATATAACTAAATATATAATGACCTAACAATGTAATGATATAAAAATTATAGAAATATAAATTGTGAAATTCGTTTACATATGTGCATGGTATGTATTAATTAATAGGTGATAATAACAAGTAATATATGTAAATGTTATGTGTATTGTAAATTTAAAATATAATACATGGTCATTGAACTATGATGAAGTGGGAAGAAAAGCAATAAACATTTTTATAGTTCAAGTCTATCTATCCAACTGGCATTTTCTGGCAGCTTAACTTTTACGCACGTATTTGTTTAAGTAAACATATGTATATTTATGTAAAATCATACTTATAGCAAACTTATAAAATTATGACTAGACAATAATTTATTTTTCTATTCGTATGTTAAGATTTTATACAGAAATGCCTGGAGAAATTAGGATGAAATTTTAGAAATTTTAAAAGGTTTTATGTATTATATAATATAATACTGAGTTGATTTTTTTAAATAAATTCTACGTTGACACAGAATGAACTTAATATTATTCCGTATGTTATTGTTTGCTGTTTTATATTAAGTAATAATAGACGATCTTTCTTATTTAATAAATAATGTTTATTTGCAATAAACTTGTAAATAACTGTACTTATAAATTTAAAAATTAAATACATCTTATAAATTTTTATACAGAAGAAGACTTTTTACCCAGAAAATTGATGAAGATCATTTTGTGTTACCAAAGTAACTCGCCAACGGTTATTAATCCCAATTTCTATTATATTAATATAAGGTAACATTATGTTTTTACGAGCCTTTGAAAAGGCGTAATATATATTTCAGTCGACAATGTAATTAACACTCTCACAATATTTACAAACAATAAGTGAGTAATAGATGGAAAGTGTACTAGTTGGAAATGTAAACCCTGTGTTAAGATAATTGTTGGCCTCAATTTGACAGCGCGGAATGGACACCTGTGCCTACTAATCACTAACGTAATGACAACCTAATCTAAACTCAGCCGTTATTTAACTTGAGTGGAGTAGTAGTTAACGTCGGTTAGCGCAGTAAGTTGCAGATTCTCAGCGGGTAGGTATGTTATCCGAGAGTAGCTTCCGGCGGCCCCCGCGCTTTCACAAAGCCTATCGAATTGCCTATTAAGACCGTTCATAAATTATACATGCTGTTTATTGATAGCCGTTTCCGAGTCATGTATATTTATGATATTACACATCTTTTGTTCTACCAACTGCCTCAATAAGTATATATATATATATATACATAAAAAAATTGGTTCAGGTTGACTTTGTAAAAATCGTTTGCGTAGATGACGACCACAGTGTCATCTGTTCCAGGCGATAAGCAGTCAAGCTACCGTAAGATGTGTTACGATTAAAGAATGAGATAAGACAGTGAAATTTCCGGAATAAAAGTCCTTCTGAATGGTTAAGTATGAGTTTCGGGCGTCATATAATAACATTATGTCTTTAGAACTGTTCCTGTATATAGGCGACGGTTACCACTTAATAACAGGTGGGCCGTCAACTTGTTTACCATTCCATTTATATAAAAAACCTCTAGTCGGTCATAGATTGTGAATTTTATAACCACTCTCTACGAATTTAAGTAATTTGTAGAGGTATTTAGAAAATAATATAATAACCAGAGTCGTAAAAACAACACAATACAAAAATTACTACAGTGAGTCAGTGGTACCTGGTTCTTTATGTTATGTCTATTACTTTAAAATTTTATAACAGTCGTATTTTATGTGGAATTAACTGTACTTTTAGATTCCTTTGATATGATATGGCGTACCTTCTAAGTAACATAATGCTCCTTGTAATGATTAATAGATAAATTTTATGATTTGTCTTTATAATATCTTTTTCAATTGACACAGACATTTTGCTTTTGTCTCTTAAAAATTAAATATAATTTTGTTTCTTAATTCTATTCATATTAAGATTTCGATTTATATATCGGAACTTCTATGGCATTATTTAATAATTTAGTTATATTAATTTGATAAAAACATTTTCATTATGTAAATGCAAATTTTATATTTGTATATCGATTTTGAACATTATTATGATATTTGAATTATATGCTGTTGTTATAAAGGTATAAAAATAAAAGGTGAAACGATGATCTAAGGATGTACACCAAAATTGGTTTTTTAATCAGAATGCATGGTCATTTCAGAAATTTATAGCATCGTCGATACGTTAGTGTTTGTTTCCTCCATCGGTCGGCAGGTAACATATTTCTTGTGGCAGCGGGGGGTGTCTGGGTCTGCACCGTCGGTGCAGGCGCAGCAAGCTATGCGCGGGAGTAATTCTCAGACTCTGTATCTGAATATTTAAGTAGGTTAATAGCGCAAGATTTTAATGTAGTAAGGTGAAGTATTATCTCCAAAACCATTTATGTATAAAGATTTGATATTTATTCAATAATTTGGTCCTTCTACATGCTCATACATATATATACATTACTGATTTTGTATGATCAATCTAAACTGAGCTACTTGTATCTTAGAATTCAAAATTAATTGCATATTTACTATAATAGGTAGTTCTATTACATTATGCTTCTCCTGTTTAATTATATATATGTACATTATCCTACGTATTAAGTGCCTACAACAAAGATCTTTTCTAGATCATAAATGATTATAATTAAGCACTGGTTTTGTCTTGACAGGTTATGAAAAATATATTCTGTGTGTGAAAAAAAATTTTCACTCAAAGTAATACGTTTATATAGTATAATTAATAATCGAAGTCGCGGACACATCTATTTGTTAATACAATGTTATTCAAGGCTCCCAACGCCATATGTTTTTATAGAACACCTTCGTAAATTATGTTAGGGTAGGTCTTACCTGTGCCCTCGTAGAATCGATTAGGTGAGTTTTAAAGATATTCTCGGTCGAGTTCCATTCGATGACTCGCACCAGCTTTTGTCGCTTGATTGCTTTTTGATGTGGCGATAAATGTGACTTATGTGGTTTCGGCTCCACGTCGAATACATTTGTGATAATGATGGGTTTGCGCAGTTTAGGCGGTCACCGTTTAATGTGTGAACGTTATTATTATGTTTTTACCGTTCTACTTATGTCGTAATTTGGGAAAACATTTAATTTTATGTTTATAGTCGTCAAATGTTTGATGCATTTAACAATGTGCCATGTGGTATAAACCTACTATGTAATAATATGAATGCGAAAGTTTGTTAGGATTGATGGATGTTTGCAGAAATTACTAAGTGGATTCGAATATATTTATGACATAAATAGATAATAGTTCCAGCTATACACATAGCATCCTTTTACTCGAGAAATGCTAGGATATACATATATATAGATATTAACTAACTACATACATACCGTATGTAGTTAGTTAAAAAATTGCCTCAAATATTGAAATAATCTTTTTGTTTACGGCATATACTTACTTTAAAATTTAAAGCTTATAACTATGAGTACTAAATACCTAATATAAATATTTTGTAACTATTTAGTTTGTTTAATGCTGCGATACATTATACTTGGACGTAAAATATATGTATAAAAAATTACGACGATTTGTACCTATGAATATAATTACTTGTATATTAATTATTTTTTAATATTTTTTCAGGTACGTTACAACAACAATATAAGCAATCAAATAAAGCTGTGAGTACTTAGTAATAAACTGTACGATTTTAATGACACGTCTGGCAAGTCATTACATTCTATATACGAGATAATCACAAAACACTTATGAAATAAAAAGAATTTTAATTTACCGAAGGCTCCATTCCTACATGCCAGTATGCCCTCAGATAGATCGACTCAACCTAGATCGCCGTTGGCGAAGTATTCAGCTACCAGTCAATCTTGGGCTGGCATGCAGCGGCCATCTTGCTCTGACGGACAGACGGACGGACGAGAAGACGCTCCGGTTGTAATTGCAAAGCTATTCGCCTCTAGCCGTTTTTCTAATATGCAGAGATCCCGCACAACTACTCCAAATAACTACTCTATTGGAATACTTATTAAAGAAACATTATATATCTACTTATTTCCAAGCCTTAGTTATATTCGAAATTGCATATCATTCATTTTACGAAATTTTTCAACTATTATTCACGCACTAACTCGTTTTCTATACTTATTCATAAATAAAATACGTCTAGTATTTGATAATCCTGTTTTAGTTATTGAAATATATATCTAGTGTCTAATTGTTTTCATAAAAGAAAATGAGTGAACATCAATAGATTTAAAAATTAGTTTGTTGAATGTATCCGTGTTTATGAAAAATCGAAATGTTATATTATATTTAAAATGTTAATTAATTGTTAATCCAAAATTTGGTGTAATTTGGGCCTTGATTTCCATGCCGTAATATACATTATACTTAATTAAAGTCTTTATTTCAGTTACATTTAAATAAATATTATATTAATTATATTATTTTATGTCTTATTTGAATTTAGCTGCCAGTTTACAAATGGTGAAATCTTTATTTCACGTCATATGTACGTCTAAATATTTTAAATAATACAATTATTAATGTATATTTCATTAATAGGTACATACTATAAAATCCTAAGTATCATGTTAGGCACGTCGCTACCCGTAAATGGTTTGTAATTCGCGGCGCATGTGGCCAGTTTTTGCTGCTATGATTACTGTCGCGACTATCTGACACCGGTTTTTGCAACTTCCGAATGATGCATTAGGACCGTATTACAATATCAAATATATATAATGTTATATATTTTGAATTCAACACAAAATTGAACCCATAATTGATCTTATTACCTATGTTACTCCTGAGCTACATAAGGTATTCTGAAATGTTATAATGACATTAATTTGTAGTTTCTAAAATTTACTAATTAATGTAACTTTTATTTAATATTATAATTATATATTTAAAAAAGTAGATAATAGCAGCTTTAGGTAACATTAGATTTATATCTCTACAAACCTACTTTATATAAAACTTTACAATGCATGCACTGATATTAGAGAATAACAGAAAATATAAGAGATAAATTAAAACCACATTCAGATCACCTCAGAATAAGTAGTTCCAGAGTTTGTCGGATTGATCTCATTGAGAGTTTAATTTGTTATTTTAATAGTTTTGGTTTTGCTTTATAAAAGGTAATATTAATAATTATTCAATAACTGGTAGTACACGGTAGTGTCTCCCAGATAGTTTACAATTTCCCGGTTAACCTATGAAATTAATTTATAGTCTAACCAGGAAATTGTCATGTTCTCGGAATTGTTAGATCAATTAACGTTCCAACTAAACGTAATCAGACTACAACCAAACATGGCCACAATATTACTTTCGAGATTTCCCAAAATGGACTCTGATAAATTTAATCCACTTTTACCAATATCAAACTCTAGATTCGGTATACGTAGACATTTATCATGAACCTTTCGGAACAATGACAATCATAATTTATGCGTTATGCTTTTCTAGCCCACACAAACCCTCATATCCTATTATGTGCTAGACGATTTTGAATGTTTGACATTATTTATGCTGTCTCTTATGTCGATGGTCTTAATATTTATGTTACATGACCAAGTCGAAACAATTACATATGTCGGAACGTAACATTACTATTACATACATATTTTAATAACAATGTTACTCTACTATCCCATTTGATTTATAAAGCAAATTTGCAGTTCCATGGTGTAGCATTTTAAAGATTTTTTTGAAACTATAAGAAGTTTATGTATACTAGAAGCCTTACATTTCTGCTCTTAGTTTCTTGTTACTTAATTTCGCAATTACGTAGGTATTGGTTACTAAGCATGGTATAACTTTTGCTATCACAGAACTCGTTACTTAACAATGAATGAAACCTAACAACTCTGCCTGTTTACATATGATGTAAATAATAATGATAATAAGAACAAAAACTGCAAACAGCAACAGTAATAATAATAAAAGTAAAAAAGTAATAGTAATTATATAATCAACAACCGATATAAATACCTACATACTTGCCTTTTTTGTAAATACATACTTCATATTCATATAAATGAGAGAGGTACTCGTGAATACAAATGTTTGCACCGTGCGAGGAATCAAATCCGCGGCATCAGAGACAAGGCGGTGCGCTAAACCGCCACGGACCACGGCGGTCAATGTTTATATATGTACTACACGATACTTATTTCTATAATTGACATAAATTTAAAATTACCTATTATTATTTTCGTCCAAAGTACTTTATTGACGGCTGTATAATCTTAGAACGATTAGTAGGGACATTTGTGACCTAGTTCGACATAAACAATCGTTACATCATTGACATCTGGCAATTTCGGCGCCGCTGATATCTAATCGAAAATAGATAATCTGTTCATTATATAGATTTATCTAAATGGGGACTTGGTTTATATTAATATCTTGGATCAAATCTTGTCAATCACAACAAATTTATACGAATACTTGCATAAATTTTATGTTAATTGAAATTTGAAAGCAATAGGTATATCGTTAATTAATCGATGGAAAGTGATATTGGACACTTTTTAATTGTGCAAAGGAAATGAGTTGCTTGATTTGGTTCAATAGAAACCAGATTGTTGTCGTTCTTAAATTATCGATTTTATTTGTTTGAAGAGGTAATGGTGCTTTTAATTTGATCGTCAACAGAGTCGGAAATCGTGAGCTAGTTTCTAGTAATATGTAAAAGTATTACAAGTAAACTGTGAGAATAAGTAGCTGTTATACTTGTATGGGGGGTCTATAATTTGATCGATGAAATTGCTCAATCGTCTGATTAATTTTTAAATAAATTAGTTATGGTTGTATAACAGTGTGGACATTCTAATTTATAGCATTATAATTAAGTATCTACACTATTAAAATATTATATTCCGTATTAACTTATTAACTATGACTGTATATGCTATTTTTATTATATAACTTCCTATGTATTATTATATATTACGAAAATTATTTAGAATTCACCCGGAATTCTATAGGGTACTAATTCATTTGTACATAAATTTTAAAATTAATAATGTACAATATATACGTATATTTAATCACTTTATACAAAGACGCTTGTTATATTGCACTAATTTAGTAACGCATTTTATAAAACCGAGATACAGAGAATTTTAAATAGAGATTCATTTTAATTTATTCTGTATTCACTAAAAACGGTTTCTCAAAATTTCCATGAGAAAGAGAAATGAGGTGTTCACTTGGGCGAAACTGTGGTCAGCAACTAGTAGTTGTATGTGGGATCATATACATACAACTACTAGTTGTACTACTAAATAATGCACCAAATAAATTAAGAATAAATCACATGTAGACTGATAGAAAACTACGAAAATAAATCTAGTTAAATGCAAAATATTTCAAGAATTCTATTAAAAGATAATATTATTATTTAAATTATTATATTTAAGCATTACATATAATCATTTAAATAATAATACTGGTACTAGAAATATAGTAGTTATGTAAACATCGCTTGTTAATTTTATGTTAAAATTACTGTAGTATTAATTTTTATTTATTCAGTAAAAATTATTGGCTAATGAGTCAACGTATTTTATTTTAAACGTGGACAAGAAATATTTGAATAAGTAACCTGAAACTGTTTTGTATATTTTACGGGGAGCTGGCGGGCGATAATTTCGATACGAACCTCGGAGCTCGGTCGCCTCTGCTGGCTAACGTGGCACTTATGATTTATAATCTGGCCCCCGACGGGTCCCCTCTTCTGAGAGACAGCGGTCTTGAAAATAATTTTGATTTTAAATTGGAAGCAAGTTATTAAACTTGGGTTTTATGTTATGGGACATTGTAAATGATTGGCGGTTTCAACGTGCTGGTGACCACTCCGGACACTAGAATGTATCTTTTTTCTTGTTAAGAATTTATCTACACACTTATATATTCTTTACTAAGTGCATTCTCAACTTTTCATGTGTCTATTATTGCTTGTTATTTTAGATATCTAATTAAATACTCTACAGTGGTGTGCTTTGAACGATGAGTTTCAAATGTAACTTGACATGACGTCCGCACTCTTGCCACTTAATTACGACAGTCACGCTTCAACTGAGAAAATCTTTTGTGCTCTTTTCCCGACCATTGAGAAATGTAACAAAACGGCTCGAAGATTTTTTCTCCGAAATGAATTTTAGTGTCACGGCTGGGACCGGCGACGATTTAATGAGAAGCTTTGTGATCGCTGAGCCGTTTGGCCCTGTGTCGAATTGTCCACGAGATGTTCTTTAAAATTTTAATTTATAATGAAGGCATCGGATGGTTCATAGTTTGGAGGATCTAAGTGCTGTTTTTTAAATGGTGTGATAATAGTAACAACCGAAATATTGTTGTCGTAATTTAAACAATTATAGAATAATATCAGGGTTATTACAATGAGGCATTTTTCCTAATACCGCAACAGAACATGTTCTTGTGATAATGTAGCTGTCTATAGGAGCATGAATATGTATAATATATTTTAATTAACTATTACAAACAAAAAATACGAATCTTTCCATTTAATAGCATTACTTTTAATTAACAAGTTAACTTTATGATAGAAACAATTCCTGTTAGGATAGCTTCGATATATAATATATTAATTTTATTTTTATTTGATACATATTTGGATTTATGAAGTTCGTAAGAGGTCTTTGAACTTTAGTTCTAGTATAGATAAATGCAATGAATTATCCAAAATGCTTTAGTACCGGTCTAGTTGACGCTCGTGACTGACTGACATTGGCGTGTCGTCCGTAACTAATTCCTCTGAGTATGATGCCCCCTACGTAGACGTTTCATCATAGACCGCGAACGGGTGACGGTAAGCCACACGACGCGTGGGTACTTAATTTTTAACACTTCAAAAAGAAGGAGCCTTTAAATTCGCGTAATAAAAGGTAATTTAAAGGATTCTTTTTTTATTTTGCACTGTTCCATTGTATTATTTCCAACTTGTCGCCTCTTGCAACATCCTAGGGTGACACATTGTATTCTACTTCCTTCCAGAAGAGACAAGACTGAAAAAAAAAGAAAAATTAGATAAACAAAGCCCATGTGTTTTTAAGGCTGTTACTAGAACTATACGGAAGTTGATTACATCTATTTTTTATATATATATGTAAAATAAACAACAGATTTCGAAGTTGTATCTTAACATTTCTTATGGGTGGGCGTAGAATGCAGAAGTGTCAAATTTTCTCAATGTTTCAGAATATTATTGTTATAATTTGAAGAATAAACTGTTTATATTTAATAAATAAATGGTTTATGGTGTATTAAATTGCATTATAAGACGCAACTCCCGGTGGCTTCCATTGTTACGCCTGCTAGACACGTTATTGTGATTAGCAGTTTGACTACCATTTTATAGAATATCCTCACAATATTGGAAATATTGTGTGCTTTCAATATTATACTCATACTTGTATTCTATAAAAACATAGCTTTAAAAACTATTATATGCATGCATTTTTTATAATTTTTACGAATCTGTAACTAAAAGGCATAATTGCATTAATGTATTACTCGTTGAAAATATTTATATTTTACGGCATTAATTTCCTTCTAATTACATCTATTACAACCAAAATAGAGAACCGAAAGTAACGGTTTAATGGAAATAGAAGTTTATGTTTACTGTAATATCTTTAAAGTATTGTAAACCTTAGTTAACTGTTTCAAGTTAACTGGTATCCATCATAGGAAAATTCTAAGAAATTGGCCATTGTGTCGGCCGAGCTCATAACTCGAACTAGCTTAGAAGGATCGCTCTTTAACCCTGGGCTTGCTTCGTGATGTCGCCTCGACCCCGGGAAAATCTATTTTGCCCATCATAATCGCTGCTTTCAATTTACGGTGGCCATTCTATTACTTGATGTATGGCGTTCTCTATGCTTAGTTAATATATGAAAATGTTTAAATGATAGCTAAGCCCTGAGGTGATTCTAATCATTAATAGCCATAACACTTATACCTTTACACAAATACTGTCTATTTTATTAATGTAATTATATATTCCAAACATTTGTATGATATTGTATGGTAACAGTGTACAGGCCGTGTACCAACTACATTAAATAAACACAGAAGCATTCCGATATAGCTGGGAAGTATGGAAACCTTATCAATAAGGCAACGGGGAGTCCGATCATATCGCTCGGTGAGCATTGGAATACTGTACTCGACGCGGGGCTACGAAAGTGCTCGAACAATCGTTTTGTTGTTAGCAGTACATATTATTTGCATTTATTGATTTTTTTTATTAATTCGACTGGCACACCAGCTATCCACCTGATGGTGGTCATCGTCGTTTAAATAAATTCGCTAACTACAATTAAGTCATGACCTGAACCCCTTATGTGCCATTCCAGAGTCTTGCGACTTTGTAACTTTACTCTACATTACTATATTTTACCTTTCAACTAAAATACATCTACGAAGCAAACTGTTTAACGGCCGATATAGGTGAGTTAGAAGTACCTTAAGTAAACGATTATGAGCAAAGCCTCACGATCGATAATCTGTATTTAAAAAATATAATTTATGTATGTGTAAATAGTATGTATAAAGAGTAAAGTAAAAATAAAAAAGAATTCAAAGTTGGTAATTGCTATAATTTCAACAGGCACGAAATTATGATTCATTCATTACTATTGATGATATAAATTATATTGTATAACTAAAATAATAATATATTTTGTGTAACTGTGAACATATTCGAAGATTTATCAAGCACCAATAACTACCGGTACCGTCATAAACTATGAAATCGTTTCGTACTTCTATGGTTTTGATACTGAATCGTGAACAAAGATGGCGTCCAGGAAATTGTTTGTAATGGTTGCACCAGAACTACCGCCGAGTGTCTAGTATAGATGTGATTCATCAATTTTCATTCGACTGATAAAGAGAGAACGGCATTAGTTTTCGGGCATATTTTAATATATACGAGTACTTCACGTATTTGTTATTGTAAGCTATTTACGTAGGAATATTGGTAAATATATCCTACATGTCTACTTAACATGCTTATATTCAAAATTTATATGTGTAGCCCTAGGGCTACATAAATGTAATAAGAAAATGTTTTTATTATATGTTTTATAAATATATTATATGTATGTACGCCTTAGGTAACAGTGAACTGTTCGGCCCAGTTTAATTTAAACGGTAAATAATTATTTTGTTCTATACTATACCAGTTATTTGACGAATCTACTAAGGTTGCAAAGAACACACATTGTATGCATCTACCGTATGTTACTAAGAAAACATTGGAAGTGTAATTCATAAACGAAACGTACATTTTTATTAACGTTTATGAAGAAACATACTAACTTTCAAATCTAAAAGTAGACAGTTATAGTTATTATTATTAGTATAAATGTGAATGTTTGAAAAAAGTTTGGAAATTTTTAATTCAGTTAAATTGACTGCCGCGACATACTCTTTATCAGTAATCACGTGGGCAACGTCATCTGAATAGTTAGAATTAGACAATTTAGTTTCAAATAGTCACGTAAATATAAAGTATTATGAAGTAATATCCATATTATACATATTTGTATAATATGGATTTGTATAATATTTATACTGTTTTTTATAGGCAGAAATCTTAGCCTACCATTAAAGCCCAAATTATATTTAACTAATTATAATAAATATATTTACTGCTACTATCTAAATAATTTGTTTAATTTTATAGATTATGGTGTAGATAATTTTGCAATGTTGTGCCAATTATTTAAGTTTAATTAAATTCACTTTATTTGCTAGTACTATAAAGTGGTTCCGTAGGGATTATCAGTACTACTGACAAACGTGTGATTAGGTAATTATAGTAGTCCGCGTTCCATGGTAACAGGACTGCATATAAATAGCTCCGTGTACATCCAATAAACTATATTATATTTGTTAATTATTTATTGATTATTCGGCGACATATATTATACGGCGGTATATATACCAAAGATAAAAATATATGCTTTTAATTTAATAAAACATAGAAAAATATTTAAGTTTTAAATTTATTATGTGTCTGACACCTTAGTTTCTATTTTTTTTATTCTATCATGTTATTTAAATCACACCACTCTTTTTACAAATAACATGTTATATCATGGAATGGAATTTGATCAGATATATAACGAAAACGGGGGAAAATTATTTCATGTCTCTAAAAATCAATCGAATGAGCGGAAATGGCCAGTATTCTTATACATATAGAAGTGCAAGTAGTTTCACTTTATCATAATCCAAAACGCTATGTTCTATTAACTTGAGGAACAATCGTGAATTCTAGTGGTTATAGTGGCAGAGTTCACACGCCACATCGCTATCACGAAAAGCTATTACCGCCGACACACTTCTGTCCATCTAAATAATAAACAATGCAATTATTTATGTAGTTACCCGTTTGAATCGTTTAAATTGCTCTAACTTCATATGTAATAAGTATAGTATCATATTGCTTGTATTTAAAATAGCTATTTATATATGATAGCAATGAAAGTAGTAACATGGTTTACATTATAGGGTTGTACCGGACTCGCAGTAATAGTAAATATGTGAATAAAGAAATATATATTAAATATTTGCATAATATAATATTCTATATTGTGTATTACATACGCATATTAAGAAAAATATGTATTTGCTGTAGATATGCTAGTAAAGTATAAATTAAGATTTCCTTGTTTTTATAGTGGCTTGAAATATTTTCTTTTTTATATTGTACAAAAATTATTATTACCAACAAATTCAAATCGTGTAATAATTTAAATTTGTGGCCGTCTATCTATTTATTTATTACCTATAGACGGCTAAACCACTGCACGGATATTGAAGAGACATAAAGATACGAGTATATTGCACGATGAAGACGGATAGATAACGAATTTTCTTAAAAAGCAGGCAAAATCGCTTGTTTAATAATTTAAATATTACTTGTTGTGTTAAATTTTATTATTTATAAATGTATATACGTAAGTTAGTTACTTACCTATTTTATTGCGCTATATAGAAACAGATGACGAAACAACTAAATAAAAAAATAGTTCTCTATTCGCCATCTTTTGTTGTCCATCGCCATCGATGTCGACTAGTTATTTCGCATGAAGACGTAACTTTGTTACAGTTTTATTATTATATTGTAGATAATGATTGTAAAATTGCTAACCGCAGGCCTTGTTGAGTATACTTTTATTTTTTCTCTCCACGACAGACCTTGCGCATAGAGGCATGTACGTATGAATTTTATGATATAACGTAGATGCATATTAATGTATAGTTGGCCGTAAAATTACATGAGGATCTCTGAATCTCTCACTTGTAATTCCACTTTCGAAACAAAGGTTATTATTCCGAAATTATTATATTATCCATTATTTTTACGTTTATACTTCAGTTTAATAGTTTTACATTAATACAACATATTAATCACATTCAAATTTTCCAATATCTAATGAGAATATGTACATAAAAATGTAATTGCATAATTATATTGATACTAAGAGATATTACTTTACACAATTGCAACAAGATTTGTTACAACAATGTGAATAATTGTTAGGAAAACATACACTAGAAGATGTATTAATAACAATATTTTGGCAATAGTTGTTGGAATTTCAATATTAATTACTAAACTATGTCTGAAAATCTATCTGGATAGATCTAAATGGATCCAAAGATATTTTTATTTTATATTTATATTAGCACCATTTATTAACGAAGTATTAGTATTATTCGTATTAGTGTGACATTAACCCAAATATTAAGTGAAATTCCATATATTACAAATATAGATAAAATACTTTAAATTCCAATAAAAGCGATCGAATACAGATTCGAACAATTGAACAACATTTTTAATATAATCAACAAGAAACATCCGTTGGATGACTAGTTTGTAAACATCTACGTTAGTCGACCCGATTAGAAAGCGGCGTATCGGCGATGGAGATGGAGATATCGCGGCACTAAGAACTTTTTATGGTTCTAAGTATCACGATCATTACCGTCAATTAAAAGAAACTTAAACAATATGTCGCGCTCGTAGATACAATTATGTGGCATAGTATTCGTATATAGACTCAGACGAATATACGCTGATTATGTGTGCACCTCACAAATCTGTTTAAGGTATTGTCTTGACGCATATAAAGATTATATTTCTCAGCATGGATACGTACAACAAGAATATACACTTTGTTTTAATGTAAGTGTAAATAAGTTTCAACAATACATGTGTAAGTGTAGCTATTAGGTATAGCAATGTGCTGTTTTGTTAAACATAACTTTTAAACGTTTCATTTATTTGCTTGTTTAGTTACCTAACCATTTAGTTTTGTACATTTTCTGTTACACTTCACAAAACTCACCTGTTGTACACGTTTACATTTGACAAAATAATGTTATTTGAATCTGTTGTCTTTAAGAATATTTTATATTTCTCTACCTGGAGGATGACCCATTTGTATAAATAAGTAAATTTTGTCTTAAAATTTCATTATGATTAGAGTTCAATATAATATATTAACAGTATATAAATAATCCTATGTTCTATTTATCTATTCAAAAAATAAGCGCATATTTATTATACTAAGACATAATAAGTTTGTGTCAAGTTTTTAATATTTTTTAAATTTTCATAAGCCTATTATACCGTCATTGATTCTCGAAGCATCTTCATTTCTTTCCCAGACATTAATATTCGTGTTGATATTCTTATTTTAAACGCGTACGTTGTTTATGCTGTTATAGAATATTGAAAGGAATAAATGATTACCATCCATAAAGGAAATTGTGTTTCTTCTTTACTTTAAGTTATACTAGTTATATATTTGTAGTTTATGCCCTACCAACATGTAACTTGTAACTTAATATATTATGATATTACTTAGTGATATATTTGTAATTAATGATAATGGATTAATAATATTAATATTACGTACATATTTTCTTGTACGTACTTACATAATATATATAATTATGTATGTACAAAAATGGATGTATGTGTTAATATCAGTTGTCTAGTATCCATAACACAAGTTCTGCTTGGCTTGGCAAATTACACAGAGCCATCTAGTGGCTCTATGTAATTTGTCCAGAAATATTATCATTACTATGATAGTATATATTGAAAACCCATACCGATACAAATAATTATACTCATGAATTTAAATATTTGTGCCTTGCGAGGAATCGAACACGGAAGTAAGGCGGTGTGCTAAATGGTTAGATCACCGAGGCAGCCATGGCTGCCCGCCTGCGCTGATGGTATAAAGCTGGCGGGGCACCAGTGGACGATGATAGAATGAGGATAAAGTCGGTTTAGTTAGCCCATCCTGAAGAATTTCACTAGGATTTTATCACTATAATTTAGAACCACACGGAGGTTGTGCTAACGAGCCATGGAGCCACTACTTCTCTTTATTAATTCCCTCCCAAACTTAGTAGTATTAAATAATTGCACAAAGGCTTAAATATTTTGTTATTCTTAATAGATGAGTCACGGTCTAAGACGTTTAGACCATAACTAGTCTAGGATTAGAACCAGTTTGATTGGTCCGCTTAACTCGAAATGCAGACAAGCACTACGCCTCATGTCTCTATCAGCTCTCAACTGGAAGGTAAATGCGCCAAGTCCAGTAATCAAGGCCAGCGAGAGATAACCATGGATATTATCCACGAAGGTTCAAATTAAATACTATTAAAGCGCCAAACTTGTATAGTTACCTGAGATACATAGTATATGTATATTGGATAGTAGAGCACCAATTGTTATTTGCCGAGGTTTTCCAGTTGAATGGTAAATGAATGTCGATGATGAATATCTTACCATTTAGTTGTTGCTATGGAATAAGTTATCTTTATGCTTTATTGGAGCATTTATAAATTATTTTACTCTTCCTCCGCAGTAACTGCTGGAATATGTAATAAATATAATCAAAATAATACTATACTTTAAAAAGTTGTTGAAAGTGGAGAATTTAAATAATTTGAGAGATTAGGGATTAATTACTAATCATGCCAAGCTTTTTAAAAATTACAGTAAACTAGTAAATAAATCAGATACACGAGATTCTCACGGTATTACGATGTGTTTTATACCCGAATAAAAAAGTAATTTATTTTTAATTCGAGTTTATTTTGCTTATGTTTTTACTTGAAATAGAGTCAAGAATTTTGTGCATCAGCCCTAGTTATAGCCCGGGACGCTGTAGTGTCTGATTCCTCGGAGCAGCTCTATCGGTAATTAAACGCCGGTGTCTTGATTTGTAGCATTATCACGACGTCCAGAGAGACCGCAATTTATAACCGCATTTAAATCTGGTACTGTTAATAGTTATAGAGACACAACGGACTAAAACATCACATTAAATGAATAAATTTCAGAAAGACTTACACAACCTTATATTTATAAATAGAAAACTATTAGTGGTTTACTATACATGTATGAGGTTAGTGAGATAAACTTATTTAAGAGGATAGTTGTGTTGCTGCTCTAATCGTAGTCCACAAATATATTTTTTAGTACATTTATTGTTTGTGATATATAGAAATTGGTATTTGTATTTACTTTTATTATTATAATATATGCTAGACACAAGGTCCAAAATATTTGTTTTGTATTAGACTTTTTAATCGACATCAAAACAAAGCTTTACTTTAATACACACAGCCTCAAAACTAACATAAGAAAGCGTAAATGTATCTTACAGATCATTGTTTCCGCGGTCTTCAGACTTCATGTCAAAACAAATAGTAGACAGCGAATAGATGATATCTTGCCAGATTCCAGGCAATCTATGCGGGTTCAATGCCTAACGGACGCATCCAAGTCGAGAGTTGGCAGCGCCGGCTCTGCCGAGGGCAGCGCTGTCTCCTGTCACTCAGTACTCTATCCGATTGTGCTACTACCATCTAACTGTACTGATTTTTGCGACAACGAGCAAATTATATTTTATGACTTGTTTTAGTATACTGCATCGAATATAATCTGTTATAGTATTGTTAAAAAGTAGTAATAAAAAAAACTATAATTTTAGAATAAAAAGTAAGAATTTAGATGGAGGCCAATACTACTACTACTTAATTTTTTAATATCAATGACTAAATAAATTACGAATCTATAAATATAGGTACTTCTACATATTAAAAGTGTCATCTTAAATACAATATCGCTGAAAGTAACGTAGGGTTCTAATTGTGCCAGCGATTTCGCCCATGTGTTTTTCTGACGTATATGCTATATTACTGCAAAGTTTCATCAAAATATGTTTAGTATTTTCTTGCATGATAAAGTAACAAACATCCATCCATTATCCGTCCGGGTTCACAAACTTCCGCATTTATAATATTAGTAAGATTTAGGTATATTACTATCAATATCATTATTTATGTTGCTGAAACTTTCAACACTGTATTTAAGTAAATGAATAAATAAATATAGGCACCGCCGTAAGCAATTTAGATAGAAATAAATAATGTTTAAAAATTGTATAAAATTATGTACCAAGTGGTTCTCGATGGATTTATGCGAATCCATAACCTTACCCAATAAAGTAAGAAACGTCTCATAAATCCTGGTACAGACTATGGTGGGATGGACGGCGTAGTCAGGCGACACTCAGAGTGGGCGCATCCACCGTTAGATGTTTGGATCGGAACATGCCGGAATTATAGCCAAAGACCATACAGTCCCCGAGCATATATGCGCCTAATATTATTTTATGTAAAGATTTTTAATGCACAAATTGTAATAATTGTATTATGTATTTTAAAGTGCCTGAAGTTTAGATAGCGTTTAAAATTTAGATAAGTTAAATTATTGTATGATTTCTGATTTAAAAAAACTTTATATACGTGAAGTAATTTATAAAAACATGTATAATGATGTAATTTTTCCATTTGAATAAGAAGTTTTAATATTCTTTGTTCTAAAAGAAACATGATTTAAGTTTATGGTAATGACACTCCATCTCCCGGAAGCTCTAAGTCAGAATAAGTTCGAATGTAGAAGTTTTTATATTACTTACCGTGTTCTATTCGAAGTGTGATATAGTGCTTATATTAATATATTTTATGAACTTTTACTTAACGCTAATTTAATTTACCGTTGTAGAAACTTTGCACGTAAGCAATAAAATGCACTGAAGTTATTGTTAGTTTGAAATAAAATTAGTGATATGGGCAGAAAGTAATCACCTAATTACTGTCATTCAATTAAACTTGAATACCCAAGAATATCTAATAGCACTTAAAGAGTGTCACTTAGAGGCTTAGTGAAATACTATTAGGTCGTCGGGAGAATAAATTCCTCAATATCCGTTAGAAGTTAGAATCAATATTTAAATACTCGATTTACTCTCTGGTGTCGAACAGCTTAATTTAATTATTTTTCATTATGTAGCCTAACACTTCAAATTTTCTAGTCGAAAAATAGCAATTACATATCTTCCCTTATCTATACAAATTTAATATTTTTTGTTAAGTATTAAAAAATACAAAATCATACCATGAAAAAATAAAAAATCATCCCAACCGCTTAGCAAAGACTGTGATGAAAGTGAGCCAACTGGTCGCAGACTAAAACGGAAAATGTCTCAGGAGCTTATCAAATAAAAAGTGAATAGGTATATGAAGTAAAGTAGCATGTGTGTGATACACAGCACACAATGTCAAGAACTTAACAAAGATACTACTTAATATTCAATTGTGACAGATTATACGAAAATAAAAAAAAAAAATTAAATATTTTTCTATCGTTTTGGAGCTATTCTATTCTACTTTATTTTGGGTTAGCAATATTAAATAAATAAGCATCTGTAAACATAGAAATATACTTATATTTAGATAATATCCGATATATAGTGGTTGTAATTGAATAAAGAGAATCGAGGAACTTGCATCGACCTACAAATGAGATGTATCATTTGTCTGGTATGGAATAGCACGCGTGTAACCCTAACTGCAAGCTTGAACGGTACAAATAGTTTGCAACGCGAGGCAAGCATCTATGTCGACCCAGTAACAGGCGGCAGGCGGTTAGGTGGTATCGGGTAGCGGAACATAGTTCAGTAGGGTCAGGGGATAAATCAATAGAAAATTAATTTTATCGGGACTGTACTGCTATGACAATATAAGGCTCTAATGAAAGTAAAGTTCTTAATTACATTTAACGAGTAATTCGACACGTAATTGTGTACTATATTTTGATTCACTAAGCTAAAGATTTCCAAATTCATTAAAGTAACAATATACTTTTAGTTCTAAAGTTCACAACTACTAATGTAGTCAATGTAGCGGTAAGAATATTTTATAGTAAGTATAATATTGTACTGACTGTACAAATAGTATGGAATTTACAATGCGGTTTGCCAGTTCC
This sequence comes from Achroia grisella, assembly GCF_030625045.1. Taxonomy (NCBI): domain Eukaryota; kingdom Metazoa; phylum Arthropoda; class Insecta; order Lepidoptera; family Pyralidae; genus Achroia; species Achroia grisella. Next base: position 2,874,246 of record NW_026712703.1, read on the forward strand.
GATAGTGACGCCTAACTTCGATTGCCGTGATGTGATAACGTTATAAACTATATACGCAACGACAAAGGTGCACGTTTATTGCCTTTGGAGGTAAGATTATAATCGATTCTGTGTTCAATGCCAATGCACCCCTAGTTTTTAATTTTGGAATGTTCATAAATTTCATGGATATTGTTGAGTAATGGAGCCGCGTCGTAGGTGGACTACTTTATTGTATTTATGTAATTTAAGAATATAACTAATATGTATCCTCCATCTTGTGAGTTGTCGTAAGCGTGTATCAAACAAATCAGTATATATCTTCTATTTGCAAACTATACTATTTAAAAACAAGTGTAAAATATTACCATATATAATTAAATAAATTATATATGGTAATATTTTACACTTGTTTTTATTTAGTTTGTATAATTTTTATTTTAATATATTACAATGTTTAGAATCTGTAGGATTTCTTTAGAATATAGGCTGGTAGTTTAAACTACCTCTAAAAAGATAATATCCAATACGATTTAGCGTGATTTCCTCGCTGGATAATTCACGGGAATAGAAATAGATATTATAGGGCTTGCCATAGCAAATTCATCCCACACAAAATCCATCTAATAAATATCCAAAAAGCTTGTTCAGTAAGCATTCCTCGTCCATTGTGTTCTTTGCTGATATATCTTGCGTAAGGCGCTGTGATTCTCGTGTAGACCTTTCCGTACTACCTACGCTTGGGATCTGTCACTATCGACTGTCGATGTATCCATTACTGCATCTGAACCAAGTTTTCGCGTATATAATATAGCATAGGCAGGGATGGATGGGTATTTAATGGCAAAGCAAGAATATAGATTTTCGTGCTGGCAGCAGTGACCGGTTACCTAATGCTTTGGTTGACAAATAGCTCAATTGTCCCAACTGAGCAAGCTGTCGGGACCCAACTAGTTGGGTGGCGGGTTGCGTAACCACTGGCGACTTTAGTTTGACGAATGCCGGAAGACGTCCAACTTTATTGTACTTTATTGCGATTGGACGGTGGTAAATAGCACAGTCGTTGACGGATTGACCATATGTAAATGTTCCGTTTTAAGTGCTTCATTGAATAACAAATAATTTTGTTGCGGTTTATTACTGTAAATCTGAAATGCTTTATTAAATAGACATTTATTTTAAATAGATTTAAAAAGCGAGATTTAAACTTCGCCTGTTATGCATTATTATAGGCAGAAATTATTGCCAATAAATGTTTACAATAAATAGAGACAATACCTGCATATTTTTCAGTTACATTACGATTAGACTTCTTTTAAGAAAACTCAAGGTGGACGTGTAGTGAGATCTTGACCTCAACATAATATTTTATTAAACTGCTAGTACTCGATATGTGTACATATGTATAGTCCCAGCGGGTGTTAAAGACATTTTAGTAGCTGCTGTTACGATTTGCATAAAAAACTGCCCTTGTCCGTAGTATATATGTACATTTTATTATTAAATAGCAGTAGTTCGCAATTCAATTAAACTTGTGAGTTATTAATTTCTTAATAAAGTTAATTTGCAATAAAACTGGTTGTAGTAAAGTTACTTACATATCCGCGATGAATACTAGTAGATTTTAATAATGTTTAGCTGTACAATAATAAATTGCTAACTAGCATAGTCTAAGAACGCTAGCTGATATGGCAATTCAACGGCCACATAGTAACTAGTGTGAAAAAACGTTCTCGTATAGTTAAATAATGAAAATGATCTTGTGTACGATAAAGTCGTGACAAATATATTTCTTACCAATTTTATCAAGGATCGAATTACACGCGTATTTTATCTACATATAATATAATTGTAACTTATTACTGTATAACAAATATAGGCTAGATACAGATCTTCTACTATATCTTCCATGTACAGATATGGAAGATGTATACCTAAGTAAAATATTTATGGGGTCCTAAGTAAGTAACACGAATAGAATTTTTATGTTTCTTTGTTGCTAACCTTAGAAACTATATTTATATTTATGTTTGTTTATTGTTTGTGCATCCTAATCATAAAAACAGTTTAACTGATTTTAGTGCGGCTTTCCCTAATGTGCAAGGTAAGCTTCACAAAAAAATATGCATCTTATATTCTAAAGCTATAAAATATGGTTGGTCCGAATAACGAGAATATAAAGTCTCGTGATCAGCTAGTATAGTTATATATTACAGTTACTTATTAGTAGTTGAATACAATAAATTAAAAATAATATACTTTAGTCCGTCACACCAAACTAGTCTCATTTACAGTTTATATAGTTGGTAATCAGATAGTTGGCCGTTGTTAAAAGGTTGAGTTAGCATTTTAAATAAAACTTTCAACATTAGTTAGTAGTAGGTATAAAATATGTACTTATCTATTTATTTCCTCTGGTCAGGTTGTCTCACCAACGTTGTTAATGATATTTCCTAGTGATGTTCTCACCTGCGAGCATTCAGAATCAAATCGTTATTTTCAAAGTTATAAATAATATATTCATAATGAAAAACGGTAAGAATAAATTATTTTAATGGTCTGAATATTACTTAGATTTAAGTGACATAAAATATATTTGAAGAAGAAAACTAACTACATTCATACAATACGACATCAGATATATGAGACATGTTTATAAAGTTAGATATTTATAAACTAGGTCTACAATTATTTAAAAACTTTGTTTAAACTTACTCTTCTTTAAAACAGCAACATGCATTTTTTTACTATTCTTGTTAGCGGAATCTACATTGTCTGCGCGGTAGATTACAGATTGAACTAAGTATTAAGTATCTTTGAATAAACATTATTTTTACTTAAAAACTTTATCTGAAGATTAATTACATTTATCTATAATAGTAAAAATAAAAACGGAAGATAAACAAATCCAAACATCGTAAGTTTATGTAATGTACAATTCCTTACAAGATACAATAATTCTTAATTTACGCTTATATTGCTTGTATATATTTAAAAACTTTATAAAAAGCCAATGTTTTATCAAAACAAACATATCTAGCCTATACCACATCACTACTTCTGGTTGTCGAATCGCGTTACGCTTACTTGCAGAATTTGCCAGACGTTAACGAAATGCTAATGAAGTGTGGTTATCGCTGCGGACACTTTTTATTTGTCGGATAAGCCGTAATGTATTTCAAAGATATGTACACCTTCAAGTTTTGAAGCTGTTTCTCTCCGTTTCTTTTTGTACCTACATATTTTTTTCATTGCTCATAAATGGTAAACATGTCTCGTGTGTATTGCTCGCATTTTATTTGTTGTATCGTAAAGGATAGAGATGTCCTAGTGATAATGGAAAGTGGTTTTTTTATTGAAATTGTCGATGCTTGCAAACTTGTACCTACATTAATAGTAATATTCAACACTATACCATTACACCCAAGTAACTAAGTATAATAAATGCTCCGACGTTTGATTAAGAAGGAATGGAATAAATATTGAGTTGTTTTTAGACCTTATGTTACCGATGCAGCGATAGATATCAATATGCAGTATCTGACAAGGTCAATTAAATAAATATTGTTGTTACATAGGTGAAAGGTCAACTATAGTCGCTGGTTTCAAAGGCTTAAGTAGATATTTATATGCAACGAGTGCAATATTTCCATACAATAATACATTGTTACGTCTGAAGATAATTGTAATAATCTTAAGACTTATAAAGTCTTGTATACTTAATTGACTAGGTTCATTAAGGATCAGAATATAAATCGTTAGATATATTCTTTTAATAGCTGCACCTTTGATATTACGTGCACAGTAAACAATAAATCAATGAAATCTATATAGTGTTATTAGAAAACCATAGTTTTCTATTATAGAAACGACTAGAATCGTGTGAAACGCAAAGAAATCTACGAATCTAGTTCCGAATGGTCTGCAAGAGACTGTATGCCGCGAAATATTTCCCAAGATACATCGGCACGAGAGCGATGTGGCGATATCTTCGGTGCGCGAGTTCGAATCGTCTATCGATTCTATGATCGGCTTCGACGAGGGGTCACGCGCGTTAAACGTAAATCAACATATCTCGCGACGGGCGATCTAGCCGAGCATGCGCCTCACCAACAAAAACTGAATTTTATGGCCGTAACACTACACCTGGGAAAAAAGTAAATAAATTGGATGAGACCGAGTGAACGGCCGCGCTCGACACTGTCCTCAGCCACTAGAATAGGCTCATCAAGTAGTACTCAGTTTAATATTCCTGTATGTCAGTAAACCAAAACTTTTCTTTAAATATTGCATATATTAAAAAATCTAAATTGTATCTTAATCTTAATATTTTCTTCACCAAAAGGCAATCATTTTGATTATCTGATTGGGAATCGATACGATTAATTCTGATAGATGTTATATATACTCTACATGATAATATATTGATACTATATATACTATGTTCGGGTTTGTGATTGATTGAAATCAGTATTGTTTTGTAAAACGAAACATACTTGTTAATAGAAAAAATACAGGTCTTAATTATTATTCTCTAAGTAATGACATGTCCGAAAAACAAATTTCCGCTTTGTGTCATGTTTGTTAAAGTCTATATTTGTAGATGATCCCATTGCTTTCTCTGGAATGTCGGACAACTCTCTTGAGAATCGCAGAACAAGACACCATCGAGAATTGATCTGTATCTCTTCAATTGATCTCTATCGTGACAGTTTTACGCGTCGTGTTACGATCTTTTTGCAGATGCATTCACTGTAGGACAACAGTTATTATATTTAAAAATTGTAAAAGAAACATATTGAACCTAATTCTATATATAATTCTTGTAAGTATCGTGTCTCAATCTATCTATCCATATAAAAATAATTACTGTTCGCTATAGCAGTTTGACCAATTAGTTATAATAATATTTTAATTTTGTCCTTTCGCTATAATCGAGTGATGGTTAATAGAAAATAATCAGAAAAATCCTAAAGTTTAGTTAACATTTTATAATTTTCCATAGAAATCGATACTTCAATTATTTTAAATTAATAACTCTAGTGGAATGTCTAATTAGATTAAAAAACGGTATAAATTTTATAATTAGACTCATTATTTGTTTTTAATTATATATTTGTACTTATACTTATATATATGTATTACTTGCTTATACTTTTGTACTTCGGTTTATCTATCAGATAGTATCAAATTTGATTTCGAAATGTAATATTAATTTAGGTAAATTATAAGATTATACCTATATATTGAACGGTGCAACATTTGTCGGTGGTCACACCTGTCAATGAGGTGTCAACACAATTCATGTTTTGGCCTGCTGGAACTTACATTTGAATAACAAATTGTATGTTCGCAACCATTTGTTGATCGCCCACTGAAGGTATGTGCTTATATAAAATACGATGTGACTATATAAATACATATCGTTATACTAATAAATTAGGTGAAAAATGCTGTCTTCAAAATAGTAGTTATATTTTTATATATAGTAAAAACAATATATGTTTGAGAAAAAAAAAGTCTTAGTTTTCTCATGATGTTTTTGTATTTATTATAATAATTATTCTTAGTTAACCTGACGAATAAATAAGTAGTTACTTATTTATTCGTCAGGTTATAATACCTACTCTATTAAAACTAAAATAATGACTTAAAAATGATAGGTGTTTAAACAATATATTCAATGTTAAAAAAAACTTGTTATATAATTTATTCGTAACTAAGATATTTAACAAGTAAACTATTACACAGGTTATGGATAAGACAATCTGTTTGAAGTTTTCTTCGAGTAAAAGAAATCTGAGACTGCAATCTGCGCTAAAAGCATTCACAGATAACAAACATACACTTATAGTAGACGGTAGACCCCACAATCTCGGGTGCACAAGTGATAGCGCTAATGAACCTATGTAGCCGTCACAGAACTAGCACGGTTTGAACGATGGCATGACCATTAGAGAGAAACTCAAGGCCAGCTGTGGGCAGGACAGACTGTGTAATTATCTAAAACAAACTCTGGTAAGCACGTAGCACCCAGCCTCAGTACGCTTTCAACCTTGAATCAATATAAGTATTATCAAATCCAATAGTAGATTGTTTAGCTGAGTCGTAAAGAAATTTATGCGTAGTTTACAACTTAATTAGTAAAAAATATGTTAGCCATCTAGCTATTTTCTGTAATGATGTTGGTCTAAAAAATCACATACACCAGAAAACCTACAAAAGTATTTTGCTGTACTGCTAAAAAATACGAGGTTAAACTTGAATGATAATTAAGGTACATATTGATGAATGGTTGGATAATTTCAGTCACAACTTGAGTCAGCCAGGTCAAGTTGAATGTTTTGAATATTTGTAGAGTGCGAATCTAGTTTTTAAATCACCAATTGTATTTTACGTGATGATTGTGGCAATGACTAGGTTTTGATGGCGAATTATTCTATTGTGCAATGAGACTTTATGAATGCTCTTAATTTCCATTAGATAAACTTTAATAGAGGCAGTAACTTTCGAATCTTCTAATGCAGGCCACCCATGGTATGGTACCATACCATTTGACATCTAGATTGAAAATTTAATGATTTGAATATGGTATCAAAGTTGTCTTAAGCATTTATATGAAAAATTAATGTACTAAGGATATTGTCCTACAGTTTATTTCGTTCTAACTATATTATACAAATAATATAGAAGGCATAAAGTATAAGCATATCTCAATCACCCTAAATAAATACTAATCTTTAAAAATATTTATTTTTAAACAATCTTGTTTGAATAAATCTTTTTCCAATTTAATACTTATATTAATTATTCATCACGCAAAAACTACTTTAAAAACTTAAATTTAAGATTAAACTTAAAATTTAAATTTTCAAATGAAAAGTAGTTTGTACATTGACATAAAACCAATTATACCTACTGTATCATTTTGCTTCAGTTGGAATCAGCAAGATAATTAATGTATGATGTGGTTTAAGTAATTAGAATGATTATTTATATTCAAATATGGCCGTAACGGAGACTGTAGTTGACTGAGATTTAATATCGTGGAATGGAAAATAGTAATTAACCTTAATTTTTATCTGATGCTTGATTCCATTCAGTATTATTTAAGTAAGTTGTTACTTCAAATAGCATGATGACCGTTCACTGTCACGGTTATTACAGTCGCTACAAATGATCGTAACACTTTCCTAGCAGTCTTGATAAATTGGCATCTCTATATTCCATCCCCGTCTAGGAATTGAATTCACATATTTATCTTAATAATTTGTATAACAGCGTAAAGGAATGCGGATATATTCTTCATGTAGATTTGTACATATGCGATTGACTCGAAGTGGGCCGTATTGTTGTATTGATGTTCATTAATGTATTAAATGTCACTCGTTTATTGACGGGTGTAGGTATTATTGTACCCGGCATCATGACTATTAAATGAAATAATTTAAAGTTGATTATAATAAGTAGACACGTGTCTAGGTACCTGTAAGTTAATGTTTCAGTGACATGTTACAAATTTCATAAAAAGTATTTAATACTTATCAATACCTATCAATACTCTCTCTCTCTCTCAATAGTCTTATGACTATCAATACTTTTATGTCATGTAAATGGTCATCTAAATACTAATATATTATATTCAAGCATAACTTTAAATTATATTGTATTCATTCTCATTCTCCTCATATTAATAAGTGTAACAAACGATTCTGTTTTATATTTAATTTTTAACTACCGTAGATATTTTTGAAATATAAATTACAGATAAATTATACTTTCTCTTTGAATACATAGTGATTTTATGGAAAATATGTTAACTATATATCTTCGCTAAAGCTAAACGCTTACAAATCATGTCTCGTGTAATGGTTTCTATCGATTAATTCATTATGATTAGCTGATAGAGATCTATTCCGCAAGTAGTGCGCACGCGTCATACTTCATTATGAAGCTTTTCATGGAAGACTATATCCCATTTCTATGGCCTTATTACGTGACGAGCGTGAGAATGGAACCCGTCGTGTTTATCTATCAGGTTGCATATCTTGAAATACTGGTTGCAATCATTTAAGTTAGCTTTTATATTATGCTTCTATAGATATTTATTCAAACGCATAATTATGCAACTTATGCAGATGATTTAAAGTTACGGAGAAACCATGACTGTAAATATATTTAAATAGAATAACAACAGTTAGTATAATAAAGTACTAACAGCAGCGTTGGTGCTTCTTTTACGTATATAATATTTATTAATAATAATTTATAATTTTATTTAAATATTGCACAATTATTAGAAGTATTGATTGCTCAGCTTAGTATAATATATTTTTTAAACATTATAACAAATATTAGCTTTCTCCAATTCTTCTCCGTATTAACTTTCACTATGCCTTTTATACGGCATTATTTGCTTATATGTGAGCTTTTATTAAAAAGGGTAAAAAATATATTGCACCAAGTATTTATATTTTGCTTACGGATATTTCCTACGATATAAGAGAATTCTTATAAGGTTTGCTATGTAAGTATGAAATTTTGAGACGTATTGTTAGAATTACGTAACTTCTAGAAGCCTATAGTTTTAGAAATCCAAGTTTACCATAGATAATACTGGGAACAATCACAGTCATAAAATTTTTACACAACCACAAATTATTAATTACTGTTACGAATAGCCTCAAGTTACAGTTCAACATCTTGGTAATTACTATGAATAATGGTTTAGAAAACTATAATAATATGATTGAAATATATTTTTCATCCAACTCCAAATATCCACTTTCTTAATTCTATTGTTTATTGTACCGATTTGATGATATGTGATTAATTTTGTAATTAATAGATATAACTCCTGTATTGAACCTTTACTTATATATCCCCATTAAAGTCAGTTTTTTTGTGAAAAACATAAAATATATGTTATTTTACCGAATTATGCATTCACAAATACCATTTTCCGCAAGTATAAAATGATGACATACAATTCTATTTACATACCAGAAAAGGAATATAATAATGCTGGATGACATAAAATACTGGAAGTAATGTGGATCCGTAGAGCGGTCGAGGTATGTGTTGCACATACTACATGCTTAATAATAATTTTGAATTTCTTATGAAACATGTAAAATTCGTGGAGAAAAATTAACTGCACACTTTATTGTCAAGATTTTATATGTTTAAGATTTTGCATGTTGCCGAGTCATTCTTTTGATAACCTAATAATACTAACACTACTCAGTTAGAAGGAGTTTGAACTAATAAAATAAAAAATTACTTTGAAATTAATTTATACGCATTCTGTACTATAAATATTTAAACGATGATATACAGAAAATATCCAATATTATATACTTAAAATAGTTCTCATCGATAATACAAATTATATCAATGATGACTTTATGGGTGGAATTGGAATTAAAAGTATGGTATGGCTTTTAATAATCCTAAAAAAATGGACCAATTTCTTTGCCTCCCCTTAAAGAATGATTGAACGATCCTTAATGAACTGGCTAAGCCCTTAGGTAATATAATGCGAAGAATTAAGTCCTGTTCATACGATTCGAGCTCGGCCGTATAACCTTTCAATTGTACTGCAAGATGCTTTAGATGGTTGGTACAGTTGTAGAATACATACATAGAGTGTTAAGTAAACTTACTTTTATTATAATAGACAGGTACCGATAATACTACAACGTGCTTAAATTTGAACACGGCTTTAGCATCATTGTCAGCCAGGCGTGGATACGTATATTAGTCTGTTTGTATATCGTTAATAAATGTTTTATATTTCATATGGACCCGAGTCGATTCGTGTGAAGCGTCCTTATTTCAGTAGAAATGAATGTGAATTATTTTTGCAGTGACGTCTCATCAATTTTTATCTTTTCGATTAAGTCTGGGGTACGATAATGAAGCTCAGGTATAAGCATATTTAATTTATTAGCCACTTCATATAACTTTTTTGTGTAATTTTTGTTGTTTTGCTGTTGAATTTAAGAGAGCAATCATAATTGCAACTTAAATATTTTTAATTTCTTTTTTTTTGATACACATATATTTAGGGTTTCTTTATTACATTAATATGTATATTGCTTAGGGCAAATTATTCTCGGGGTTTTTTATTCTTATTGCATATGTAAAGTAAAGTAGTTAACTTATATCGTTTTCTAGATTCTGGGTGTTCAGAGTTCTAACAGGGCTGTTCTGTTCTAGTTCGAGAACCAGTCACCAAGATGAAGTTATCTGACAAATAGAAAGATAAAATATAATTATTTCTTCAACATATATAACATCACTCGTATGCGTCTACGATAGCGTTTTACTCGGTATGTAACTTAAACAACGACATAAATGGAATATACCTATCGGCGCATTGTAACCCACTTAGAGCACATAACAAGACGAGACGACAGTTGAGAAGTTGGCCGTCGTTAGAAACGCAAAAGGTTAAAAGATCATGAGGCCGATGTTGATGGTTACAGCTTAAAAGAGATAAAAATTCAATATTTTCTTCGCCTACAATACAATAAATGCAAAAAAAGGGAAAATTATTACAAAAATAGATCAATTCAACTTTACATCTGTTTTCGTTACCTACTTTCTCTTCTTCGCTACGGCAGTAAATATTGATGCCCGTGTCTTTATATTTTAAGTACATATACACAGAAGTAATGAGTGCTCAAATAGAGATAGTAATCACTTAATATATTGATTGTAATATAAACATTTGGCAAATACTTTGTCTGATTTCAATAGTAATCAGGTTATATACGTACATGCATGTTTATAATAAATGCAGTTTTAGTTATTATTCATACTGAAGCAGATCCTAATTCATTAAGACGTGAAAATGCATTGCACGATGAATATACTTTTTAATACAATTTTTCCATATTATTTTTTGAAGATGATTTTTTTCTTCAAAAAATAGCAAATTTACTATATATAAACCAAGACTTTTGATAACATGTTCAAAAACGAACACCAGTAAAACATATCAGGCTAACATAATTTTTTGAAACAAAATTATTACAACGAAAGTGGATCGCTTATATGTGTAGATATAATATAATAGTAATAAGAAAGTAATAAAAATAATTCAAGCCTTTCTCTTCTACTTGCGCCAAGTGTCTGATCAGTAACCAATATCTAAGTAGAATAAAAACTGGTCATTACTGTGTAAACAAAAGAATAACTAAGTATCTACCATATGCCGTGGTAACTTATAAATTACATAAAAGAATAACTGTCAGTTCTGGCGACTAATTCAGTATAGTCTTGTTTACGTTTTAAGAGAATAGTATAGAAATTAATTAAGCAAGTAGTCCTGCTCGTCAATATTCAAAACCTGTTTCTAAAATGACTCCACAACATTAGTTACCGATAATATGTAGATTAAGGTAGGTAAAATATATTTTATATATATAATAGATAGGGACACAAAAATATGCGTTAATTTTAGATTTACTAGTTTAATCATCATCAGATATTTTTCCTATTCATGTCGTATTAAAGTCAAAATTGTGCTTTATACCTGGTTATGCTTTAAAAACAAGACAGATCTAATAGAATTTCAAATAGAATTTAAAACCAACTATTCAAATAAAAATTTTGAGAAACTCTTTTAATTTAAATCGAATGTGTGGACAAAGGAAACCAAACAATATACTAACAGAGCAGTCCCTAAATATCTCGTTACATTAATATGTAAGACAAATATTGATATTTACCATTTGAATTTCCTACAATCTAGGAATATACATGAAATTGAAATTCATTTGATCAGAATTATTGCAGTATATGAAAGGGTCCAGAAAGTATAGTATATAAGTAACAACACTATAGAAGGGCCGTTCGTTAGCCTGAATTTCGTCGAACGGGAATTGAACCCGCGGCCGTCGTGCACAGTCACAAGACAACGATCTCGCTCCCATTGTGTGCTTTGGCTTCGTTTGATAACGCTCCGTTTTACTGTTAAAATGAGAATTTTAATGAAATTACGATAAGAAAAAATAGTAACTTTCAATTATCCAGTGCTTGTTTAAAAAACACTCTAGAATGTAGTCTTGTAACATTGTTGGCTTCTCGCATGCTCATAGATTACTCGTGTCGACGACAGCTTAACTAGGGGCATTTTTTATCTGTTCTATTTATTACCTACAAATAAAACAGTATACAGAGTGCATACACCTATATTCCAAAAGAAATAATTAATAGGTTCAAAATAGATTTTAAGGAAGGTAATAATATATAACAAGGAGGTCTGGGTGCTAATTTTATATGTTCACATCAGACTTAAAAATAATTCAAAATGTTAGGCAAAAAGGGTTCCAAAGTCGATGTATTATACGTCAAATGCGTTCGCGCCTCAACTTGCCTGATGCTGTTCATCTCAATAGGCGATGACTACTTCTATTCTGATTGCATAAGAAATTTTAATCAAACTTTGCAAAAAATAAATACTTCAATTTATAAAATATATTATCTATAACTATATATATCTATAAAGAGGAAAAGTTTGTTTGTTTGTTTGTATTGAATAGGCTCCGAAACACTGACCGATTTAAAAAATTCTTTCACCATTAGGTTGCTACACTATCCCTGAGTATCATAGGCTATATTATATTTCCAAAAAATTAGGGATCCTTACTAAAACTTCAATAATGTAAAAGGTGTAAAAAAATACCTAACACCGCGTGCGATGCGAAAACTATTCACACATTATCTACAAAAAGTGTCTCGACAGCATGACACATGCTACTATTATAGTTACGTCACAATATGTGTTTTTTAAATTTATAAATTTAATTTAAATGCCGCCGCTAGAAAAGCCTCTTTATTTTGTATCTTGGTATTACTCCGTATCAAAATAAATTACCCCGTATTAATGACTGCTTCAATATCTATACATAACTTTTTGAATTATTAAATTCGGACATTCCATTCTAAAATATCAAGTATTTAAAAATGTAAGTATTAGAAAAAAACTCTCTCGGTTAGCTATAAACCAAATGCGATGTAGGAGGATCACTTGGGTATTGAAGGGGGATACTTGCTAATATAATACAATCGGGGAAGATAACGATAGCAGTTGCATTGTCAGGAAGTCAGGAATTGCAACTCTCTTGAAGGGTGGAAAACTGCTCATTTTACTTTTAAACTTCTGCTATCCGTAAATCTTTAGCAACAATTCTTCTATCCACAAAAATGGTAAATGATATCATGATAAATTATTACAAGACATTGATTATGTGGGATATAAGCACCATGAGCCATAGAGACTTTGAATATAACCTTAAAAGACCTTAGGAATACCTCTGGCGAGATAACTTTTGTATTTGCTGGAGATTTCCGACAAACTCTCTCTGTCATTATCATCGTCTCCCTTATGAACTTTAATTGAAAGTTTAAGATTACTGACGAATATGAGAGCTCATCATCATCGTCTCAGCCCGGAAGACGTCCACTGCTGAACAAAGGCTATGAGAACTCATCTTCATGGAATCACAGATAGTGATTTCCCATGTTAACTGCTCAAAGTTGGGCATGGAATTTTTCCTACTCCAAATTTAAACAGAAATTATGATATCTGTTTGGATAAGTCCCTAGATAAAATCGTCCATAATTTAGAAATTTTGATAGATACTGTATACCCTGACATCGAGAATTTGCACGAAAAAGGTTCAATAGCAATAGTGTTCCCTAGGAATGTCCCCTACTGTCAACGAAATAATCTGATTATTCAAAAAGTTTTAGGCCAAATAAAAAATCAATCGACACCGTGACTAATATCGAAGACTTAGTTCATTATCCACAGGAATTTTTACTAAACCCTTCTGGACTGCTACCATACGATTTGACGTGAAAAATCGGAATTGAGAAATTTAAGCCCACCGAACATGTGCAATGGCATCCCATCTAAGGAATTGAAAGACAATTTAATTGTAGCGACCATTATCACCGGCACGGCAACTGGGCAACTAGCTCATATACCAAGAATACCGATGATCCCAACTGATCTGCCAATACCACTTAAATTGTTTCAATTTCCGGTTAAAATATCTTATACATATGTAATAGAGCTATACATGTTTACATCTTAAAAAACTACGTGGATTTTGGTTCGTTTTTATTTAATAGACAGAGTGACTCAAGAGGAGGGTTTAGGATATATAACGTCCCACTACTGAACACGGATCTTTAAATGCGCGATAACCTATATATCCTATGACCATGCGGGTGGAGCAAGCTAGTATATATATATATATATATATATATATATATATATATATTTGATGTCATGTTTATTCATGACATCAATTTGACATACATACATTTGGAAAGTTAAATAATCGTTATATATGAAATATATTTCGTATACGATAACTAAATTATCGGACATCAATTCTGGCCATATTGAACCGTTATATCTCGTCTTGGGAGATTTGTTTATCTCGAATAAGTTTGTATGTTTAAAATAAAAAGGAGTTGGGAAATATAAAGGTGCATTGTTTCAGGTTATTTTGCAAAAGCACACCATCCATCATGACGACAAGGAACATAGAATGATAGCCAATTGATTTCATATGCGAAGTATTCATTACACTAATGGGATTGTATGGTCGATAGATAACTGTTTTTTTGTCTTACAATAATATATGGATAGAACATCCATTAGCAACTGTCCAAATGTAATGTCGATGACTTTAGGCGTGTTTGTGTGTCCGATTTTAAATAGTAAATGGGGAGGGTGTCTAGATTATTGTCTGCAGTACGACTACCAATCTAATAATATATATCAAGTAGTACCTACTCATATGTATATACATATATATTATGTGCATTGTCTCGATAACTTTTCTTATGACTTGGATGAAATTTTATTAATAACGATTTGTCTTTATTTTTTTTTTTGTATCTTTCAATAGCTTTTCCCCACTTGGTTATTATTATACCTAAAATAAAATGTATAAAACATGTTCGTATTAAGTACAAAGAAAATATAGAGATTATACTGAAATATATATATATTGAAAAAATTTTTTAAACGTAATTTTAGCAATGTTACGAAAGCTAAAGTCATAAAATTGATGTCGTCATATTTTAAGAATGTCGGATGACAACTAACGAAACTTCGCAAAAATGGTCGGATGCAAAAACCGGGAAGTCTTTGTTTATAGCACATAAATGAGTTCCTTGAAGACTGGCACAGTCTTAAAATTATTTATTATTATACATTTTCATAAATGATATTTCTTACTAGCTTTGTTATATGAAATATAACCATATTAATTGCAGAGAATGTAGCTTAAATTAGATTAATAGGTAAAACACAAATATTATGAAGTACGTATTTATTATGTTCAATTACTATTTGATATTAAATTTATTTAAAAAATTATGTAGTCTATTGTCCAAGAGGTACTTAGAAGTTTTTTATTTGGAGATTTTACAGCATCTGAAAGGTAGTTCTAGTTTAATTGGAGATTTAATAAAAAAAAATAAAAATAATCATCAGTGTAAATTATATATAAATGCATTAAAGTTTTAGATCATTTTTCTTTTTCATTTCATGAATAATATAATCATACAATACCATATTTGTAGTTCGTGAGGCAACTGTGGCCTAATGCATTTGGCGCGACATGGGTGGCATAGTGTATTCTGTGATATCATGTCGAAATGTCAGAAGGCAGGCACCGCTATCTTTATCAGTCAGATCGTATATCATTTTAATAAAAAAATCTACATTTTTTTCTATAGTAATTAGAGCCATAATGTATGTGACATCACGCACTATATTTAAATTAAATCTACATTTGGCACACTTGCAGTGTTCTCTATCAGTCGACCGTGAGTGGTGGCGGTGCATCAGTATTTATGAGACGAGATGTCAGAATAATATATAAGACTAAATGTACATATATTAAAATAATACTCGCTCGTATAACTATATAATCATATAAATATAATAATAAATAAATAATTAACTGTATTACAAATTGTAAAAACCAGTATCATAAAAATGTTTTAATTTAACAATCAGTTTTATTTTTCTAAATGAAGTTTCCAGAATAAAACTGCACAATATTGCCATAAAATATCGTATTTCTAGTAAAAATAAGGTAGATTTCTATGTGAACACATACAAATTTTTAGTGACTTTGAGATTAACTTTGAACATGATATGATGATGAACTGAACGTTCAACTGGACCATTATTAAAATTAAGATTTATAATAATGTTTTGATATTTGTAAAGTTTTTTATAACGATATTTAGCTTTTTAATTAAAAGTTGACTAAAAAAATGGTTAAGTTAATTAAACTGTTACGATTTATTTGACGTCTTAATATAGTTTTTCCTGTTTTCCGTTGAGTTACTGTTTAGATTATAATTATTTTATATAATTGATAGATAATTTAATATTATGTTTTATTGTGTTTATAATTATGCGATAAAATATTTGAATTTATACCCTAAAAATCGGGTTCGGTACAAATACAAATTAGACTCAATTACACGAACGAGAAAACGTTTATTTTTTTATCCTATAACATCTATATTTTTTTAGGAATTATATTAAAAGTAGAGATTCTAATTCTAACATATACTCAAACAAGGAAGACAATTTATTTCTTTGGGAATGAGAGCAATATCGATTACAAAAATGAATCGATATGAAAATATAGTTATCGCGTAACTTACACATAAAAAATCACTTGAATTGAGAAGTGTATTGTAGTCAAATACAAGTTAGAAGACATTACACTGCAATAGCAAATGTAAAAGGTCGGGTTGAGTTGTATCTGCGCAGAGATCGCGGCTGTAACTCCGTGCTATGATTATCATAAAACATCACTGCAATGCAAACGGTGTCGTTTGCGATCACTAATAGATATTACGATACTTACAGATTAAAAATTACAACTAAGGTGTTTCGTTTGTTTGTTCGTAAGATATTGTGTAAAACGAAATGAAGTTCGCTATGTTTATTCCTCATACTTTACTATAATTATCGTGTCATTCTGTTCTTCCGAGAATTATTTAAACTTGAGTAGGTAATATCTATAACTAATTAAAAGACTTCCCCCAACACTAGGTGATGAATTGTAAATAAAATTATAAATATAACTTAAACAGTACCTACAATAAGAGGGGCAGGGGATTATTTGCAATGTGGATTGTTAACCCCATTTCCAATGTACCATGTTTGGTTGACTTCCACGAGGTTCTCCCTGGAAACCATCATGATAAATGGCCTCATATTCATCTTATCGTTCTCCACTAGTGCCCCGCCGTCGTTAACCGTTAGTGAAGGCAGGAGCACTATTCCATTATTATAAAAAAACAGAAGGAGATATTTTTTAAACAGATGATAATTTTAGTAATATCTAAATGTCTCTGGATCATCTCGGATGTAACTGAGTCCGCAGATAAAGTTGCACGGTACAAATAGAGCGTGCGGTGCGCGCAACTGAACTAAACACGAGTAAGCAACAATAGAATCGCCTAACATGGAAAAAGTCGTGACCAACTCGCGGCCGGGTCAGGTACTGTGCTGCGGGCGTAAATAATGCCGACGTCCGATCTTAATTATCGCTCCATCGTTAGAGATGACCGACGGGCAAACCCAAATCGGCGAGTGTTGCGACATCGACTCTGTCGGCGTACAGTCCGTCATTATCGGACGGTTACATCGGCCAGCGATAAATCGCTCGCACTCGAACCACCTGCGAGACAGCCCTGTT
The DNA here is from genome assembly GCF_030625045.1 of Achroia grisella. NCBI lineage: Eukaryota > Metazoa > Arthropoda > Insecta > Lepidoptera > Pyralidae > Achroia > Achroia grisella. The sequence continues at coordinate 2,891,984 of NW_026712703.1, forward strand.
ATTGTGCCATTTTGGCAGCAGACATTATAATTCCTTTGTTACTATTGCTATTATTTTCATCACGATGACTAGTGTTTTACTGTAAATCGTAGATTACATCGCTATGATCAGGTCCGTTTGTTTTCGCTACATAAAAAATGATAGAGAGCTATGACTCTGGCTACAAAGAAGTATCAATGCAATTTACACTCATAAAAGAAATATAACTCGACAGATTAATATTTGATGATATAAATAGATAGGTATAAAATACGATGTGAATGTTTTATCATAATAAAATGAGATAAAACAAACATAAGTTAAAACAAAAGTGATATGCTCTCATTTGGTTTCAGTTCGTTAATCGTTAGGTGCTTTGTGCTCGCCGCTGCGGCAGAGCAGATCTCGATCCCGGTCGGACGTTGAAAAATTCAGAGCTCGTGATTTTCGCTCGTGTACTTCGTTTATTTGCCTGGAGACTGCGAATATTGTTTACTACAACCTCTTAAAGTTTCCGGCTTTCACTTCAACTTTGTTATAAACATTAATGGCATGGTATAATAAGATAATGCAATGACAAACATTCAAAATCTATGCCCTCATAAATTTTGTATCCACATTTCACGTTGCTGGTAATGACCATTGGATTATACTCTAACGTACCTATATATTATCAATAATTTCTTTCTAGCAGTTAGAAAATGCTACAAATAGCGCATCGTCAATATAAAATATACTGTGTTGCTCATTGTACCAGTATTATTCAAGACTAAGGTGTTATGTGTTCACACCTGCTGTCTAAGACTGCACTGGTTCATTTAACATCACCCATAAGTCTGAAACAATATATGTGGTGTTACACAGTTGAAATGTTATTTTTCAGGTATATCACAATATAAATCCCTAATATAGCCTTGTTACTAACATCTGATATGATGCCAGTGAGAACTGATATTTTATGAAACAAATAAACAAATGTATATTGTTAAATTAAGATGAGAAATACAAGAACAAAATCTCAACTTCAATAGCAACAGCTAAAATTAGTTTGCGCAACATTGCAAGTTACTTACGAGTTCGTGAGTTTGTTTTGTTTTAACCGAACGTTTGGTAAACATATAAATAGTCATTAGTATCGCATGAAAAATAGTAGGTAATATTTTTAATAAATAACCTAATTATTTTTGATTCATACCTAAGACAAGATCTGAGTGGATGTGGGCGCTAACGAGCAAGATGCGTTTACGCATATTTATGTTACAAGATACAACCACCAAATGCAGTCAATGGCCTTCCAAAGTTATAAATATGTCTATACAAAGTTAAAAATTTATCCATTGATGTTGTCTTAGTTAAATCAAGACACTGACTTTATCAACACCCTATCTATTACTTTGTTGTCAAGGTGCTATTCATAAAATAACATTTTATCTATGTTTATATTTCGATTTTTCCTGTAATACTAGATAGTTTTTTTTTCGGACTACTCTAATGCTATTGTCCGCAGCTGGCCTTTAGAGCTTCACCGGACGTTAGGGGGCTAGTGCAGATGGCACTCCAAACTCGCGGAAGGACTTATGGAGCGGCTGAAGGCCAACTCCTGCCTGACGGATACGACTTTAGTCTGAGGGCACCACTAGGGGTTCGAACCTCGGCTCAGGCCGTCGTAATTTCGATCCCCGTTTGAATTGGACGGGGGATCGATCGGCGGGGTACTAGATAGTATTCGCTTTTAAAAAGCTGGAACTAATTGAGAAGTATTTTATGTAGGGGATATGGATCCTATAGTGTGGTTGATGTAGAGATATTTTTACCTATACGATAGGTAAAAATATCTCTACATCAACCACACTATAGGATCCATATGCCCTACATAAAATGTATGCATATATTATTCAAATGATTGTTAATCATAAAAACATTTGTTGGTCGATTTAAAATAAATAAATTGTAATTGTTTATATTTGTATACCTGTCTTAAATTAAGTAAAGTATATAAGTAATTTACTGTATCATATACGGCCCTGTGTACGCATAAAGCTATCCTGCTTTTTAGTACACAATTGCATAATTTTAATTGTCAGTCATTGTTATTTTTACTAATAAATAAATAAATAAAATTACCTACATCTTTAGAAGTATAGGGAAATTAAAAACATTATCTAGGTTTTAAAAACTCTAATTTTAGCTGTAGTAGCGGTAGATACAAAGTTAAATAATATTCGTCATTTTATAAAATATTGAATGATTATGTATAAATTATATTGTAATATTTATTTCTCTCTGCCATAACTATTACATATTAGTTTATTAATTGCATTTTTTACTGTAAATCGTTATAACGTATTTATTATCATATTTTGTATTTGAAAAACAGTTATATTGTTTCATAAGTTATTAACATACGTGTCAGTAACACCGTATATATAGATTTCATGCATTCGGATAATCAGTATCGATATTTAACATCCCACACGGTATAGAATTTACAAAATGATACCTACTGTCGATCAGACAATAATACGGGGATAATTCCCTCAGGTTACGAATTTAGGAGAAATTGTAGGGCTTGCATGCTTCCCGCAAGTTGTTATCTCTGCCTGCATAGGTATTAATATTTTATTTTGCAAAAAACCATATAGCACTACGGCAATATAGCTAACGGTTAATATCCATTTACGGTTCTTTATTAATTGTCGATAAATCTGTATATTTTTAGGATTTTATGTTATCAGTAAGTAGTGACTACTATTAAAATCTATAATCTAAGGGGATTATAGACCTCATGTTTTGATATAAAATATCCAAATACTCTTTCGATTTAAAGTACAAATGCGTAAATGTGTTAGGTTAGGTTAGTTTATTATTTAACATTTATAATATTATTTAATTTCACGTTCAGAAAGCATTGTCAAGTGGCGATGTTCATACGCTAATTTTGACATTATATATATTTCGCCGAAAATCAACGTCATAAAAATATTTTTTTATCAAGAAAATCCACAAAACGTACCTAGTATGTATATAGGTGACGTATCTGTTTCATGAACATCAAAAGATTTGCCACCGCTGGGCATGGCGGCTAAGAAGTGACGTGAAATTTCTCGTGTTTTCGGTAAATACCGGGCCGAATATTCAGAGATGCGCCGAGAGCGATGCAAATTGCGTCGCCTGTTATCGATACACTTTATCCTGGGTACTTTTGTGCATATTTTACATATATTTACGGGGATGCAGCCGATAGTCAGTGTAGGCGGATCCACCGGTCGCATGCTAATGCATGCGGTAAACTGTTGGGCGCGCAGATAGGCACATGCTTAAATCTTTAATAAGCACGCCCTCTGTTTGTTTGAATACAAATAGATTTTAAATAAACATTAAATATATTATTTATTTTAAGAAACATCATTTAATCTTCTTAAAATTTTTGGTTTCATGATTATTTTACTTAACAAAAAAATCAAACTAATTGTTTTTTCACATCAAACAATGCGTCTAATAACTATAAAGGTCGTCTTATATTAATTGGCAGGTAGAAAACAAATAAGAAACCATAAAGATCAGTACCGCGTCTCGCTCACTAATCTCTGACACCATAACATAATTGTGCACAGTCCCGAGGGTATAGCGGCTCTCTGCGGTCACGAACATCTCTAAACATAGAGTCTAGCCCTAAACGATGCCACCATATCCGTCCGACGACACCATCCACTCATAAGTTGATGTAGCTTTTGCTCACGGCGCCGATTTAACATAAATATGTAATCCTTAAACCTTAAAATGTAATAATACTTTAAAAACTGTTTGCTGCTATGACATTGTTAAGATTTAGAATATTTCAATTATATTTTAGATTTATAGAAACATGCATCAAAAATTACTTACTGCAAAATAATATAAGTATATGATAGATTTTTATGATTTTTCTTTAATCTTTTTTATAATAAGAGTCCATATTAATTAATATTCCTGTCATGTTACGGATTACGGGTTACCATAGTTGATTTGGATAATGTATAAATTCGCAGTAAAATTATATAAAATATAGGTATAAAGTAATAAAAGGAGTGATTTAAACATTTTGAAGGCAAGCGACTCGAATGATTGATGTTCGTGAAATTACACTGTTTCCAAAACGAATACCACGCATCGTCATTTTTCAGAGTCAAAAGAAAGGTGTAGGTACATTTGAGGTCAAAGTATTTTTAATTCGATCTATATTTTTATAATTATGAAGGGGAATTTCATTAACTTAATATGTTTCGTCTTTCACAACAATTGTTTCTACTTTAAGCGGATGTCTTTTGTACGGTGAATACTGAGTACGGAGAACTCATCACAGCCTCTAGCGTTACTGCTCATTAAATATTATTGTAAAAATAAAACATAAGTTATTGAAATAATTATTTTATATAATACAATATTACATATTATATTATATTATATTACCTATATTATAGATAACTATGTTTTTTCGTTATTCTATCTGTACCCAGAAATCATCTTTAGATGTAATAATAAAAATATACTCAAATACTACATGAGTATATCTTTGTAACATATTATCTTTCTCCGCTAACAGGAAATATAAATAAATTATATTTACTACCTCTGCGAAGTGTATACCACTCTATGCGAAGAATTAAAAGCAAGAAAAATGGGTAACATTTGTTACAATCAACACATAATTTCCATATTAATAATATCTGTAATGCATTGCTAGTGCTAGTTTTACCGTATTTTTTTGTGTACGACATAATGTGAACTATCACATTACAACAACTAGATTGATGCTTATTTTATATGATTTAGTAAGGTTACTTATTCTAACTATGTTTGATGTTAGTTTTGTAATATATCATTCAAATTAGTTGTAAGGTATATATAAAATAGTAATATGAACTGTTATTAAAATATTACGAGTATGATAATGTAATAATTACTAACGTTTTTAATTAATATTTGTATAAAATTATCACATTTATTTATATTTTTACAAAGTGCGTTATCTATTTATATAATAATACTACAATATAATATAACTTTAGTACATAATGAGTATGTTACACTATTCGTAACATATTTAACAATCACTCTAAACATTTTTATATTGTACCGGGAACCGAACCTGTGACCATGAGACAGGTTGTATCCGTTATACCATAAAAATCGTTAAAATTTGAAATTATATTTAATATTTATATTTTTTATTACAAAACGGGCACCTCTATAGCAGGTTGTTGATATAGCCTGAAGGTTTAGCGGCAATTGGCCAGTCATTTAGCTCGAATTTGTAATCTATGAAAAATATCTTTGTTCAGTAATAAGCATTGAATGGCTGTAGGCTAGTTAGTGTGAAGTTAATTAAAGTTTTGTATGAAATAATATTATGAAATACATGATGGCTTCGGTGGTCTAGCGGTTTAAACACCGATTCGCCTCCGATTGTCTCGGGTTCAATTCCTTGCACGGTACGAATGTTTTCATGATTATTGTATAAAGTATTATATTATTATAAAGTTTTTAACATAACATATGATTAATACCAGTATTTTTCTGTTAAAAAACACTCATTTAATGTTCAATTGATAAGAATTCATATTATAATATTTGTAACGATTATATATTTTTACTATTATTCTATAAATGTGGATCATTTTTCAACTGTTGATCTACATGAAAACATGTATTATTTGTTATTAATCTAGTAGTGAACCGTAATCAATTATCAAAACTTGACTAATCGACTACCATACTAAACCGACGCACTGTCATTTCTCTTCGCTTAATCGATTACTTCAAATATAAACTCTAGGGGGTCCTCTAGCGCAAGGCACTGAACAGCTACAGTCAGGACTTTTTGTTAAAATAAATATAAATCTTTTTAATCGGTTTTGTTCCTATTTATACCAAATCACAGAGTGTGTGTATTTTAAACAAAACGGATAACAGTAATTTAAAATAATATTATATGTCCAGCAGACACAAACGTAGGTCAGTATAATTATACAGTTTATAATAATAGCTACAAATTCTAATATTTCCGTTATAAATTATCACAATTCAGTAGGTAATAAATTCACTGGGAATTTGTACAGTTACAACCACAATGTAAATGTTTCGATCGATCCGACGTTTTTCTCATGCATTCTTAATTTCTGAACAATAAATTTTATTAACACACACATCACAATTTATTTCCTCAAGAGGTACGGTCGTACAAACAACGTTAATTGCTGCTTCTCTTACGTAAAGATACGTGGGCGTCTCGAGTGGTGCCTTTCTATGCATGTTTCTTACAAGGCGGACGGCACCCTCGTTTGGAACTTTGGATACAAAGAAAAGATTGAGTCATCATAACAAATGCGCAGCCTCTCCTCACAGAGGGCAGGGAACTCTCTACAATCGGTCCCTTCTTATCTGTGACGGCTTCGATCATTGTATCTCGAATTCTTCGTGCTTCAGAGCACCGATGACGAAATACTGGTCCGTTTTAGTCTTTTACTTCTCTGCCTTTGTTGACTTGTCGAGTTCTTTCCGTATGCTTTTTGTAAACGTTCACCGGCTACATTTATAAAGCTCGCCTCTGGATTCATAAATCTTATCTAATATATCGCATCAACGGAGACTAAACTACTAAACACTGACTTCGTTTTAGGCGTCCACTAAAAAACGTTGACAGATTTGGTCTATAAAAAACTCAATAATATAATGTTACTTTAACATAAACCACATGAAGAAAAACTATCGGTCCTTCATTAATGATATTGAACTGTGTAATTATATTCACAGATAATCAATCTTTGCAAAATACTCCAACAAAAAGTCATCAAAAATATACATAAAGCGGCGAGTTAAAAACGATAGTCTAAGAAGTAAAAATGAATTACGAAAAGTGAATTAAAGTGGGCCCATTAATCATATTGATGAATGCATCGAAAACTTACCTTTCTGCATATTCCACTCAGTTCTGTATGCTATATAACGACTGATAAGTATCACAAATTATGTACATAAAACAAAGTCTTTAGCTGAGCAAATAAAACGATCTAATGCAACAAAATCACCTAATATTTTTTTTACAAAATTTGTCATGAATTAATTAGAAAATACCTAGTTACCTTGTTTCTCGCACATTTAATATGTTCACCCTAATTTTGTGGCCAACACACGTGCGCAACATAGTCCTAAATAACCTCTACCGGTATGTAAGAAACAGGACTTTTCGTTATTCGTTACTGTTCTCTGTGACGTACATTTCGTCGACGCCACTGACCGGCTGCATTTTTAGAATTATTAATTGATTCTTGTTTTTCTACATATGTTTTAAGGTAGTCGATTGTATGCCTGTCTCATAAATAAAACAATATCTACTCTCCCTTGTGACTGTTTTATTAAAAACGTTTTGTTATCCAAAATTTGCATTTCATACTTCTATATATTCAGAATATAAAGTGTATATTATGTAATTATAATATAACTACTAAATATCTCCACATAAGTTCATTAAAATTTGGAATATGGGATATATCAGTGAAATTGCTGGGTATTGTAATAGAAAATATTTATATCGTAGACAAAACCCAAGTGCCAGCCCTAGTGATGGAGGTGTTCATACAGTCGCTAACTTCTTGCTCATATAAGGAGGTGGTTCGAATCCTCATCTTTACTTTTTAAGTTATAGAAAGATAAAGGTATACTTTATAATTATTTGTTAAATCAAATCTAACAAATTACTGGATTTGGAAGTTATAGGGATTTTTAGTATATTTTTTTATAATAAGCTTTAACTAAAATTATTCTAAAATGATAACAGGAAAAGGTGTGGAAGCACAAGTGATAGATAGTCATTACCAATGACATATGAATATATGAATGATATATGAATTTTTTTCGCTTTCGATATGTTCTTTTAACATTTATCTCTGAGAAATAATATTAATAACATATTTTTTTTAATTTTCAGGTGCAAGTTATAATTCTGGACAAAAATGACAGCCCACCAGAATTCAAGAATATACCAACGGCATATCTTGCTTCTGAAGACCTAGCACCAGGTCAGCGCATTGCTACTATCGTGGCTGAAGACCCAGACACTATCGGAAGTATTGTATACAGTATCCAGACAGAAGAACCGGTGCCTTTTATATTGGATTCTAAAACTGGATTGCTTACGCTTAAAGATCCTTTGGATAGAGAAACTATATCAGAATACGAAATTTTAGTGAGAGCTGATGACGGAGTACAATTTACAGATGTCTCTATAATAGTGCAAGTAAGTCAATTATTGGTTTTCAATTGAGAGTTTCTGCATACTAAATAATAATAGTTTAACATTTACTTTCATTTCCTTCTAAAATTCTGTCTCACAGGTTATAAAATAATATAATAGTCTATTCTTTTAATATTCCAGAATAGCTTGTAATAAATATTTTTTGGTGAGGTACTGATTGTTAAGGTTAAATCATTCCTTTGTGATTTATTTTGAGCATTAAATTGCTCTGGATGACATACAGGCTTTGATAACACACATTTCAAGGTCCATTGTGTTTTGTATAACACAATGGACCTTCTAATTAATTCCAGATTTTCGACATTTATAGTACTTTAATTACGAATTACAAATTTACATAAGTACAATGTTAACTAATTTTTTAAAACTCATGCAGTTATATAAAAAACAAATTTGTATGTAATGCGACTATTCGGCGGGTTTCTTCGAAGCTAATAAAATAAATAATAATTATGCGCAAAATAATTCAATTATAATGAATACTTTCAGGTGACGGACACAAATGATAACCCGCCAACATTCAAAGAGAACGCATACTCCTTTAATATACCTGAAAATGCTGCCAGAGGTTCAATAGTCGGCACAGTGGCAGCTATAGATCTAGATTCTGGCCCCAATGCACAGCTGACGTACACTCTCATATCGGATTGGGCCAATGATGTATTTTCATTGAATCCGCAAACCGGAGTATTCACGTTGACAACGCGATTAGACTATGAAGAGGTAAGTTAGTTCATTCAAATATTACATTAATAAAAATTGCATATGACTGTATGCGCTATTACGTAATATTAATGTTCACGATACATGATGGAATATTTATAAAACCAATTTATTCATAAGTAAATATATATTAGCTGATTTAGTTATTTAAAAAGTAATCATATATAAAACAGAGGAAATTGTAGAATTACTAGATATTCGGATCTAAATTATTTTCGCATATCATAATAGATTTACTATTAGTTCTGACAAGGCAACTCTGTGAAGTAATTATAATTGTTTAGACTGTTATAAAGTTATCTGGCTGATCTCTGTTAGTCATACTTATTCTATGAGATCTTGTAATTTTGTTGATTTATTCGTGTGGTCTAGGTGCACGAAATACTTTTATTTTAATATAAATGAAAACGATTATTATATACTGCTAAATATTGTTCTTACGTTATGTTTAATTGTTACAATTTTTTATATGGAACCTTTTCTTTATAATGCTATATACAAGAATTCATATATTATCATATTTCTAAAATACACATACAAGAACTAGTGGTTATTTATAAGAAATAAGTTAATAGTTATAGATAATGTTGTGAACCTACTGCCAAACGGTATCAGAGTAAAGATTCCAGTGCGTTGCTTAAAAATTATTCTTGTTATATATACATGTACATACACACATAAATCGATTTTTACAATCTTGCATCGTTACTATGTAACAGTGAAAAATATAATATAAAAGCTGCTTTTACAAGAGCAAGTGGAAGTTATTTTTAGAGTAGGTAGGTAGGTATTCACGTCCGCCTGACGCTGCCCCCGAGTGCTTCGGGCCATACATTGCGGTCGAAAGAATTATCTTAACATAGATCTAAAGGGGCGTTGACCGTTGTAGACATAAAGCTGCTCTACTGAACGACGACGATGGTTCTTATCATTACAAAAGTCCTAAAGTTGTTATTAATACTATTGGAATTATAGGTCCTCTTTTTATTTGTATTCGCATTATTTAAAATCGATTTAATAGAATAAGGTTATGGGGTTATGAACAAATATATAACATATATCAACGTCTTAATATTACTCCTAATCTGAATATTAGAGAATTATATTATTAACTTGAAAGTAAGAGAAATGTATGGTTATGTTTTTTGTTGCAATATTTACTAATCACACCACAAACTATTCGATATAATAGTGGACAATGAATGCGAAGTTCAATTGTCACAATCAGAATTTCTATGAAAGAGGAAGCTGTAAACCACCATTTAAAATACTAACAAATATATATATATGAATGATTTATGAAAGTAAATATTTGAATTTTAGATTAAAAAAAATAGAATATTCGTAATTGGTCATTTTAATTACTAATTATAATATTTCTCTGAAAAAAACATATAAACGTGATTTTAACAGAAATAAGGTTTAAAAATATACTTACGTTTTACATTTATTATTTCTGTTTTTATGGAAACAAAGTCATAAAACCTCAGATATAAAAATGCGAGTATATGTATGTATGTATGTATGTATATTCATTCGTCAACCCGAAACCTTTTGGGCGCAGATATTATATACAAGTTAGTAAAATTTATTACTAGCCGTGTAAAATATTGCATGTTGTAGACAAGATGCGCAATTTCGAAACAAAGGGCTGTGTTGGCCCTGAGCGGGATTTTAATACAAGACGACCACTATGTGAAAAGATTAAGAACCCATTTATGTGAAATACACCGTTCTTTATGAGATTATATACCCAACTTCACTTTAGGTGGTATTCCCATCATCTGTACCTATAGTTACATATAGTTATTGTCTTATATACTCATAACAGTCTAAATCAATTCACACCACGCCATCTAGTTATTATGTCTGCCTACAGTAATTTTATATAAACAAGTAAATGTAAAATAATTTTTATGCTATATTATAATATATGAAAATACATATATGTATTAAAAACTGCCAGATGTAGTAATTGACTACCGACTTAATTTTGTGGATATTGTGGATGAAGATGGAATGATATGTATGGTATTGACCCTTATGGTGACGATGAATTAGTTTTTTTAACCAAGATTTTTAAGCTTAGATTGTTCATTAAAACAATGAACGATTATTATTTAATATTATATAAATTATTATTAAATTGCGTGTCCTTCAGCTGCTCTATTTTAGGTATTTCATAATAAGCGTGAGCAAAGATAATTTTTATCATTGAGTTATTGGCTTAATTGTACCATCGTTGTATTTAGAATTCTTATGATTATTCTGTTTCTCATATATAATTCATGATTGAGCCACTGTGTAATATTCTCATTCCTAGCAGTCTAACATTTGACGGTTTATAATCCCATACACTTCTTATGTGCACTTTCAGTGTACTGTTCACTACCTTACCACATTATAGTAGTAGGTACCTACTCATCTATGGAGCTGTAACTTCGCAAACGTCGTTAAATTCTTGTGGCCATAAATCAGAACTCAGAAACGTTTTGTGTGTAGACAAAGTAGAAACTTATGTTTACAGATTTTTTTGCCATAACTAAACATCCATCTTGTCAAATGAATTAAATATATAATATATTTGACAAGATGGAAGTTAAATTATTAATTACCTATTCTGCTATGTAATGGCATACTCATTATTGTAATATTTAACATTTTATAATTTATAAACCTCTCTTTGAGATTCAGTCAGTGACCGATGTGTCTCATTCGAGACTCATCAAGTCGACCAAACCTAATTAGTAAAACAATTCCTCGCGTACATTCGTTTGCCCGACCGCCTGCCAATTCCGCGTACTGCACTAGAGAGCTGCTAATTTCATCCCGGTATAGTTTTTTCGCGTCGCGCATCATATTCGGCATTTGGCCGCTCGATCCGCCATCGAAATTAAGGCTTGAACAATGTCTTACAAAGCGGCCGTCCGCAAAACATCTCCGGGCCGGATTCCGCGACTACTGCTTGTTTTTTTAATGGCTATCTCGCTTCATGATTCGCGAATGAGAAGCTCGTCATAGCTGGGAAGTTTTACAGTCCTATTACATGGAAAATCTGAATAGCAGCATCATTGGCCTAATGTTATTGCTTCTACTGTCGAGAATGTTTTGTGAAATATATATATGTATCTATCTACATTAGTGTACGTATATATTTAAATGTAAATTGGAGTACTAGACAAAAAGCGTAACACAAGCATAATATTTTTTATACAATTGGTATAGAAAACAAGTGGGCCGTCCCCTTGATGTAAGAAAATGGTAACCATTGCTGACGTGCATAAGTTGCAAATAATATCCTATATGAATAAACTTTGCCTTTTCTACAAATAAACGGAACCCCGTTTTGTTACCACTAACGTAAAAGTAAAGTCTAACAAAATACATAATAAGCTCGTGCAGCCCTATTATATTGTGTTCATATATACTTTTTACTAATTTTTACATTAAACGTGTTTCAGACGCAACACTACATTTTAGTGGCTCAAGCTCAAGACAATGGACATCCATCCCTTTCTGGAACTGTCACGGTTTACGTAAATGTAATTGATCTCAATGACAATGCTCCCATTTTTGATCCAATGAGTTTTTCCAATGAAATATTAGAAGACGTACCAATCGGATCATCTGTTGTGACAATCAGTGCAACAGACATGGATTCAGGTATATCATTATTTAATACTAATAATTGGTACATACATAAGAAGTTATCATACATGTAACACATTTCTTACTTGTATTTAAAAACTAAAATAATAAGATATGTATTATGTTAATGCAGCTAAAAGGTATCTATAGTTCTTGTAAGTATATACCGATATATATATATGTATATATATATATATATATATATATATATATATATATAAACACCTCTTTGGGCACTTTGTTGATCACGCGACAACCTAAACACTTGCCGATTCCACCTTTTGCACTGAATAACTTGACCTCTATCGCGTATATCTCAGGCGGTATGGCAACGTCGCATTCTATTTTGCGATGCGGCCATATATATTCGTCGATAGTACGATATACTCGACACTTTTTTTACTAATAATTCGTGACTGAATGGCTCCGAACGGCTAAATTTTTGGTATACACAAAGACTTTTTGGCTCTGAATATATTCCAAAAATCAATTAATTATGTTGATCACTTTATATACTCGTCCTTACTGCGATACTTACTTTCATCCGAATATATATAGATACCGTAACGGTCTATCAATTATGACTTTATTAATTTACTAATGTAGATATTTTATATTCGCAATGCTCCATACATGCAAGCTCCAGCAACGGTGGAGGCAGGGTCCCCCCTGCACCGTACACCGCACCCCGCGCACACAAACAAATTAGATATTTTTTGAATACACAAAGACTTTTTGGCTCTGTATATATATTTCAAAAATCAGTTAATTGTGTTGATCACTTTATATACTGGTCCTTACTGCGATACTTATTTTAATCCGAATATATATAGATACCGTAACGGTCTATCAATTATGAATTTACTAATCTAGATATTTTATATTCGCAATGCTCCATACATGCAAGCTCCAGCAACGGTGGAGGCAGGGGGGAGCACCGTACACCGCACCCCGCGCACACAAACAAATTAGAATAAATTAAATTCATAAGATTATTCATATATTTCGACTGCCTCGGTGGTCACACCGCTTTACATCCGATGGTCGCGGGTTCGATTTCTCGCACGATGCAAACATTTGTACTCATCGGTCATCGATTGTTTTCATCGGTCTGGGTGTTTTATATGTATATTATATATGTATTTACAAAATAAAAATATCTATTTATATCAGTTCAGTATCAGTCTGTGTTAATTGTCCAGGGTTATTTATTATATTTTTATAAACGGTTATCTTTTTCCATCGCACCGCTCGCTATCGACAGTGAATTCATAGAAATGTCACTCTAAAAACAAAAATAGTTTTGTGTTTTGTATTTCAAATACTAAATGCAAAATAGGTATTTTCAAAATACTTTTTAAAAATTAAGTACCTTTTGAATTTTTGTCCAAACCTCAGATATTTTATTTATTTTAGGTATATCAATCATTACATAGTAATATAAAAACAAAGTCGCTGTCGCATCTAACAGTACATAAACAAAGAAAGAAGACTTTGGCTCTGATACCGTAACGGCCTATGAATTATGAATTTATTATACCTAATCTAGATATTTTATATTCGCAATGCTACGTACATTGTAATATCCGCCTCCATTCATTGTAACGGTGGAGGGACTAAATAGTTGAATGAAACTGAATAAGCAGTTGCTCCACTCTATAGGTACTGCGTCGTCGTCGTATGCTGTTCATTTTTTCACTCGTTTTGGCGCCAAGAGAGGGTCACATAGTCGTGGTCAAGTTAAGAACTTATAATTTAATTTTGATAACAATAGATACAAGTAAAAAGTAGGTATTATATTAATGTACGTAAGTACTGTACTTAAAAATATTTATTCTTTACTGTATGTACATTTGAAAAACTTAACACTTAAGGACTTGTACATATACACGTACATACTGCCATTTTCTCTTAAAGACATCCAGAGAAGCACTATTTATCAAATACGCGGGGTGCACCGACCTTTGACCTTATAACACCTGATTCGCGCGTAACGAATTACATTGCTACTTTTTGGTATTTTATAGTGGATATGTCACTATAAAATATTATTATTTCTTTAGATTATGACATAATAACATAGTTTACATGATTTTAAGGGAAACATACGATAAAAAAAAATCCCGTAAAATGTAAAAGATAAAAAATGGTTATTGTTGGTTATCCTTAAGAGATAGACATATACCATCACGGACTTTTTTGTTGACCTTATTTTGATACATCTCAAAGCACTAGACAACACGCATTTTCATTAAACAGTATTGTATTTTTTTATTTCTTTAACTTTAATGCACAAAAAAATTTGTACATGTGGCGGACTTAATATTTTGCCGCGTTATTTACCAGGCAACCATGAGTGGTGCAGCGAAAGATTATTGGCGGTGCACTAATATAAATAAGAAATGTCAAAAAAAGATTTATAAAGATAATAAAGATAAGCAAAATATACATTTCTATAAAAAAATAACAATATACATACATAAATATATATCTAAATATAAGCCATAAATGTATAAATATTATATATAATTATAAGTACAGTCTCAAATTGAAAGTAAGAAAATCAGAAAATATAGAGAGAACTATATGGATATAACAGAAAGATGTGAAAAAAGGAGAAGGACAGTAAAAAAGTTACAAATTTAAATAATGTTCCCGCAATTTCTGTTTAAATGAATTTATTACATTATTATATATATTAGGCATACGACTAGCCTTATGACTGTTACTTTTTTCACATCTATACATGTAAATAAAATTGGAGTGTCTGTTTGTAATATTGAAATAACCGTTTTTTACTACTTGCATATGAATATAAATACGGTACATACACCAAAATAACATATTTTACAAGTTTTGTCTGTCTGTCTGTCTGTTTGTTCCGGCTAATCTCTGAAATAGCTGGACCGATTTTGACGGGACTTTTTTTGGCAAGTAGCTGATGTAATAAGGAGTAACTTACGCTACTGTTATTTTAGAAAAATAAAATAAAATTTCACGCGGACGAAGTCGCTGGGGCCAGCTAGTCTATAGATATACCGAGATTTAATGTTTAAGTTGCTATTATGTTGTTGACAAAATTTTACTGTAATGTTACTATTACGTTATCCTACACAATTTGTATTATTTTGGATGAATAAATAAATAAATAAATAATAATCTATACATCTATACATTTAATAAAAATTGGAGTGTCTGTTTGTAATATAGAAAAAACCGTTTTTTACTACATGCATATGAATATATATAAGGTACATATACCAAAATAACAATTTTTATAATTTTTGTCTGTCTGTCTGTCGGTCTGTTTGTTCCGGCTAATCTCTGAAATGGCTGGACCGATTTTGACGGTACTTTTTTTGGCAGGTAGCTGATTTATAAGGAGTAACTTAGGCTACTTTTATTTTAGAAAAATAAAGTTAATTCCACGCGGACGAAGTCGCGGGGACAGCTTGTTTTTAATAAAAACTGTTTATTTGATAAAAAAACATCTTTTTTGTGGTACTTGAGAATGTTGAAGCCTGTTGTTTGTAATATTGAAATAACCGTTTTTTACTACTTGCATATGAATATAAATACGGTACATACACCAAAATAAAATTTTTTACAATTTTTGTCTGTCTGTCTGTTTGTTCCGCCAAATCTCTGAAATGGCTGGACCGATTTTGACGGGACTTTTTTGGCAGGTAGCTGATGTAATAAGGAGTAACTTAGGCTACTTTTATTTTAGAAAAATAAAGTTAAAAACCACGTGGACGAAGTCGCGGGAACAGCTAGTGTATAATATATTAGAGATACCTACGTGTTTTTTTATTGATGACTAGCTGTACACGGGATTTCGTCCGTGTTGAATTTAACTTTATTTTTCTAAAATATAAGAAGTTAAATTCCACGCGGACGAAGTCGCGTGTACAGCTAGTTGTCGGTAGTCTAGCGATTTAGCTAGCACACTGCTTTGATTCCTGCTTGGTGGTCGAGGGTTCGATTCCTCGCACGCTGCAAACATTTGTATTCATGAGTATGATTGTTTGTAACGGTCTGGGTGTTTTCTATGTATAGATAATATATATGTATTTACGAAAAAAAATCTTTGTATTTATATCAGTACCCATAACATAATCTTCAGCTAGCTTAACTTGGGTCTAGATGAAGCTGTGTGAATTGTCCTGAGATTACTATTATTATTAATTGGTACACAGGTAAACTACTAACTAGGCCATATTGGTGTTGTTTGTTATGGTGAAAAAACTAGTAGGTATATATATATAAGTTACACGTACAATTTCAAAGACTTATTTCTTGAAAACTACTGGCTATTCTGAAATAAAACTTTAGTGTTTGTATATGTAATGTTTGCATATAAAATATGATTAAAGGTTACCAGTGTATTTACACTTTTACTGAACAAACAGAGTTGTTTAATACTGAAAATATTGTGTGGAAGGCATCAATTACTTTCAGTGCATGTATAGCTTTTCTCTTTTCCTAATTATTATTATTATTAAGTTTAAAGTGGTTGAATTTTACGTAAGGGGTTTTTATACATTATTTCTAATGTACCATTTATTTTAAGTTTTTTAAACTCTATTCATCGAGACCTATCTAATGAGTCCAAACACGATATTTCTGCTGTAAGTTTTCGAAGAGTATGTTCATCATCTGATAATACTGGTGCCAGCATGAAGTCAAGGTTAACAGATAACTAATTACTTTTATTTCGTCAAAATCTTTAGATTACGTATAATAAATTCATACGGTCTTATTACAAAAAATCTGTTAAAACTCGGACGAAACGTGGTCTAAATGGTCGTGGTTTAAACCATTCCTAAAGTTAATACTTGGAATAAACCTAACATTATTACGAATCCAGATCTAACAGAGGACTACTTAGTACTACAGTTAAATCGTTCATTATATATTCCATACAGAAATCAGTCACTCATGTCTGTCACCGTACAATTACGTTCCATTTTACCAGAAAACTGAAAAGATCAAAAATAATATTAGTTCAAAGAAAAATGTATAAACTAAAAATAAATTTATTTCTATTTATCTATGTCTTCATTATAACTATTTCATTAATATATAATATTATTAATGTACTATTAGGCTGAAAATCAGTTTTAAATTACAAGTAGGAGTCCTATACGGAGAAAAGGAACGGCGAGATATTTTTATTGGATCGTTCGAATGGTGACTATTTCAAAGTCAAATGAGTGAAAAAATAACAAATAACGTCTTTTATATATTTTTATTGTCGTAAAATTAGCTTTAAATATTTTTAGTTAATATATTTTTAATTTAGTTAAAATATTTTTCCAAAAACTACAACTAACAATAGAATTTTTAAAATAGAGTTTGTATTTTTGCATTTAGACCACTGTTAAACTAGGGGCATCGCAGGTCTAACTTTAGACCATAGACGAATCACGATTTAGAGATAAACTTCATTTTGTAATAAGGAATACATTGGTGAATGGTTTATTACTAGTGCTAAACCAGGTTTATCTTTTTGTAATAAGGCCGATAATATCGCTACCTATTCAAATCAAAACAAGTATTAGGTACTTCATGTACTAGTATATAAATTCATCAACACACAAGTAAATGATTTTTAAATATATTCAGAGCCAAAAAATCTTTGTGCATTTAAAAAAAATGCCGATACGGATTCACTATTGCAGGAAATTGTTGAAAAAATATATATCGAGTATAAGTATCTACTACTATCGACGAATACATTTGGCAACAACGCATGGTCTCGGCCGGAACGGCAACATCGCATATTAGAATACAAAGATAGTGATAGAAAGAGAGAGACAGTGGATCAGCAATATCTACGGATCGTGGCTGGATCAACTAAGTGTGCAAGTGTATATAAATATATATATATATATACATTTGTCTTTAATTCAAAGGAAATATAAATAATGAACGCATCACATTTAAAACAGTATAAATAGTTAATAATTTAATAATAAGTTAATAGTTTAATAAGTACGTACGTAATATTATCACATGGTAACAGCACGTATTATGGCAAAAATAAACATCGGCTGATTTGAAAAGATTTATTATAGTAATAATAGTAATCTCAGGACAATTCACACAGCTTCATCTAGACCCAAGTTAAGCTAGCTGAAGATTATGTTATGGGTACTGATATAAATACAAAGATTTTTTTTCGTAAATACATATATATTATCTATACATAGAAAACACCCAGACCGTTACAAACAATCATACTCATGAATACAAATGTTTGCAGCGTGCGAGGAATCGAACCCTCGACCACCAAGCAGGAATCAAAGCAGTGTGCTAGCTAAATCGCTAGACTACCGACAACTAGCTGTACACGCGACTTCGTCCGCGTGGAATTTAACTTCTTATATTTTAGAAAAATAAAGTTAAATTCAACACGGACGAAATCCCGTGTACAGCTAGTCATCAATAAAAAAACACGTAGGTATCTCTAATATATTATACACTAGCTGTTCCCGCGACTTCGTCCACGTGGTTTTTAACTTTATTTTTCTAAAATAAAAGTAGCCTAAGTTACTCCTTATTACATCAGCTACCTGCCAAAAAAGTCCCGTCAAAATCGGTCCAGCCATTTCAGAGATTAGCCGGAACAAACAGACAGACAGACAAAAATTGTAAAATATGTTATTTTGGTGTATGTACCGTATTTATATTCATATGCAAGTAGTAAAAAACGGTTATTTCAATATTACAAACAACAGGCTTCAACATTCTCAAGTACCACAAAAAAGATGTTTTTATTAAAAACAAGGTGTTCCCGCGACTTCGTCCGCGTGGAATTTAACTTTATTTTTCTAAAATAAAAGTAACCTAAGTTACTCCTTATAAATCAGCTACCTGCCAAAAAAAAGTACCGTCAAAATCGGTCCAGCCATTTCAGAGATTAGCCGGAACAAACAGACAGACAGACAGACAGACTAAAATTATAAAAATAGTTATTTTGGTATATGTACCTTATATATATTCATATGCATGTAGTAAAAAACGGTTTTTTCAATATTACAAACAGACACTCCAATTTTTATTAAATGTATAGATGTATAGATTATTATTTATTTATTTATTTATTTATTCATCCAAAATAATACAAATTGTGTAGGATAACGTAATAGTAACATTACAGTAAAATTTTGTCAATAACATAATAGCAACTTAAACATTAAATCTCGGTATATCTATAGACTAGCTGGCCCCAGCGACTTCGTCCGCGTGAAATTTTATTTTATTTTTCTAAAATAACAGTAGCGTAAGTTACTCCTTATTACATCAGCTACTTGCCAAAAAAAGTCCCGTCAAAATCGGTCCAGCTATTTCAGAGATTAGCCGGAACAAACAGACAGACAGACAGACTGTACTATGCTATACTATGTATTGATTGATATACCTAAAATAAATATAATATCTGAGGTTTGAACAAAAACTCAAAGGGTAATTTATTTTGAAAAAGTATTTTGAAAATACCTATTTTGCTTTTAGTGTTATAGTACTTTAACTGTTATGTTTTAAGTAACAATGTTTAATTATAATTAATACTACTGCACCAACACTCCGATCGTGCAAAAAAATTTGCTGTTTCATTATTTTTTAGTTCAATTAGTGGTCTACCTAAGTTCTGGGCTAAGGAGGGGGGAGAGTCATGACGCCCCCATGACTCCCATGACCTCCATGATGCTCCCCCCTGGATCCGCCGTTGCGTCTTCTCTTTATTCGCTCAGTAACGTTGTTACAAAAGAAAAGATTCCCATCCAAAAAATAACAAGTATTGAGGTTTGATCTGGAGTCACGTTACTCCAGACTGATTTCTATAAATATTTAGATTAGGTAGACTATTATTTTTGAAATACTAGCTAGACATTATTAAGTTACTGTAGCCATAATGTAGTAGCCCAAACGTGCCAATGAGGAAGCCCTTGGCAAATGCTGCACCCTGATTGGCCCGTTTGAATTGGATCAAGAACTGCTCGTATGCCAAAAAGGTGGATTTGTATAAAATCGTGTATAAATCGCTTAATTATTATTATTACTCGTCGTGACAGTTGTGGCTCAAAACGGATCAACATTTATATATGGTCATCTGGCATTAGATCAACAAAAGGCCTCCGGATCAACAAGTGAAAAAGGATCAACAAAAAACTACCTATACGGCACGTCTGAGCCACAAAGTGCCCAAGGGGATATTTATATATATATATATATATATATATATATATATATATATGTATATTGTAATCATTTTAATGTGTATAATTTTATTATTAATATAAAATTGTTCCTATAATTTCTAGGCTTAAATGGAAAATTACTCTACATAATTACATCTGGGGATGATGGTCACGACTTTATGATAACAAACAATGGCACTATTTATACTGTAAAATCATTGGACAGGGAAATAATTCCTATATATAATTTAATTGTAACGGCTAAGGATTCGGCGAAACCTCCAGAGCCGCAACTTTCTTCTACTGTTCAGGTGAATAATTTTGTTAATTCTGTTTTGTTTATTTTAAAACAATATTAATTTCCTTTATATTTCCAAAAAAAAACATGTTTTAATTATGCAGTGGTTTCTTTTAGTAATTTGAAATATATATTTTATATTTATTTTAACAAGTAGGTAAATGTTGTATGTTAAGTATCTGCTAATTCACTAAATTAATAAAAAAAACATCATCTTAAGTTAAGTATATCATAAATCATTGCTGTATGTCCATTGTTGAACTCTCAGGATTTTCTATTTTATATTAACATAAAGATTGCATATATTGATTAGTTTTCCAAGATTATTTTCTTTAATTAAGAGATTAAGACCTGGATCTAGAAATTAATTATAAGAATTACTATAGAATAAATAAATAATTATGCGAGAATATGTATTTATTATTAACGATTTTATTACAGGTAACCATTCAATTAAAAGATGTGAATGACATGGCTCCTGAATTTTTATCACCTAATGTAACAACAGTGTCGGAAAATATACCACTAAATACAGTCGTGATGACTATAAAAGCTATTGACAAAGATGAGGGAAGAAATGGATATGTAGAATATTTTATAAATCCGGATTCTGATATTAATGGTTATTTTTCATTGGGGAATGTTGATGGAATATTACGGGCAACTGGTAGACTTGATAGAGAATTAAAGTCTAGTTACATTATCACAGTAACTGCTAAAGACAGAGGCGATCCTCCAAATGTTACTAAAACTAAATTACAAATTAATATCCTTGATGAAAATGACAATAGTCCTGTGTTTGACCCAAAACAATACAGTGCGTCTGTTCCAGAAAATGCTAGTATTGGTGCTAATGTGCTACAAGTAAGGTTCAATTAATTGTTAATAATTTGTGATATTATATATTTAATTAAACTATTATTATTTTTACAAATGGAAATCTATTTTCCTATATTTTGTATTTAATTTATATTACTGTGAGAGAAAACGCCTAAGGAACTTTGGTAAAAAAACTTTGCTAAATATTGTCAGCAACTACAATACGGCATTATTTGACATGTCCAAGTGGACATCTCAAATAATGCCTCTACCGATAAAATCTATAAATATTCATACGTAATGACTGTACATATATCATGTAAATCTGGAAAGTTCCTACTATCATGTTCCTACTATAAAGGCGAAAAAATTGAGGAATATAGTATTTTCATTTATTGTTCTACTTACATAAGTGATATAATTCCAAATGTTCTAGGTTTCTGCTACGGATATTGATGAAGATGCTAATGGCAGAGTGAGATATTCAATAGCGTCTGGTGATGAAAATAGAGATTTTAGTATAAGTGAAGATACGGGAATAGTAAGAGTGGCTAAAAACTTGAATTTTGAAAGAAAATCTCGTTATGTACTGACAATTAGAGCCGAAGATTGCGCTAAAGACGATGTTAAATATGATACAGCTGAGATATCTATTTCTATACAAGATATAAATGATAACCCGCCTACTTTCTTAGATTCTCCATACTTAGCATACGTAATGGAGAATGTAATACCACCTAATGGTGGTTATATAATAACTATACATGCATATGATGCAGATTCACCGCCATTTAACAATCAAGTACGTTATTTTATTAAAGAAGGTGATGCAGATCTATTCAAAATAAATGCTTCCTCTGGCCAAATTTCTTTATTGAGAACGTTAGACAGAGAATCACAAGACGAATATACATTAGCTTTGGTTGCAATGGATACAGGTAAGTTAATATATTATAATACAAATATAAAAGTATAACATACATGTTATTAAAAAGATAAGTTCTAGCGTAGTCTAAAATAACTGCTCAATTTGTTTATAAACAGAGCTATGGGCATCATACTAGCATTTTTTACTACTGATGATGACAGAATTATTAACAAGTTATAAATTTAAAAAATTTGGTCGTAACGACCCGTCGCAAAAAAATACTCAAAAATATAATTATAAAAACATTGAAATCCCCGACAATATTTTATTACATACTCTTTTTGCGCCAAGGATTAAAAAAATATATCGCGTTTAATTTTATTTTACTTATTACAGGTTCACCACCTCTTACTGGATCTGGCACTGTAAAAATCATTGTACAAGATGTCAATGACAACAGCCCGGATTTTGAAAGACAAAGCTACAAAGCTACAGTAAAAGAAAACTTATCTCCAGGAACAGTTATTCTTTATCCTAAAGCTACAGACAAAGACCTCGGCAATAACGCAAGGATTAGATATAGTCTTTTTGGAGATAAATCAGAAAGATTTTCAATTGACTCTGCGTCAGGCGTTATTTCGACAAACGCAACTTTGGATAGGGAGGAATGGAATATCTATTATCTAATAATTATGGCACAAGATTCATCTACCACTGATCCGCGCACTGCCACTGCCAACCTTACAATAATTGTTGAAGATGAAAACGATAATACTCCTACCTTTGCTCACTCTGTATATGAAACACATATTTCAGAACGGACTATGAAAGATGATTTTGTTTTTGGAGTCAAGGCCAAAGATAATGATATTGGATTAAATAAAAAAATCGTTTACAGTCTAAGAGGAGAACATGAAAAAATATTTAATATAAATAGCGAAACTGGTGTTATAAAAGCTAAAGACAATATTATCAAATATGTAAGTAGGAGTAGATCTACGTTTAATTTGGTAATAATAGCTACTGACAATGGTGATAATCCACGACAAAGTACGGCAGAATTGATACTTATAGCTAAATCAGTGAAAAATTTTCCCAAGTTCACTGTCACAAATAAACTAACATTTACTTTCTCTGAAGATACTTCAGAAGGTGTATTAGTGACCAGACTTTCTGCTACTTCCCCTAAAAAAGGGCCATCAGGATTATTACAATATGCGATTGCTGGTGGTAATGTAGGTGATGCTTTAAGGATTGAACCTATCAGCGGTGAAGTATTCATTACCGGAAAGGGATTGGATTATGAAACAATGCCTTTATATGAAGTATGGTTTGAAGTTCGTGATTCTGATAATCCACCTTTAAAATCTTTTATAGAAATAGAAATAAAAGTAACAGATGCAAATGATAACCCTCCAGTAATTGAAAATAATTTGTATAATGCTACAGTACCAGAAGAGGAATCTCCTCCTCAGCTGGTTATTAAAATCGATGCTCATGATGATGACTCAAATGAAAATGGTAGAATATCTTTTAAGCTGGTCAATGATTATGAGGAAACATTTAAAATTGATTCTGAAACAGGAGAAATATATACTAACATACCATTAGACAGAGAATCAATACCATATTATGAGATTTTGGTTGAAGCAGTAGATCATGGCGTACCTCAGTTAGTAGGAACTTCAACAGTTATTGTAACAGTTCAGGACAAAAATGATAATCCACCAAGATTCACAAGACTGTTTAGTGTTAATGTAACAGAAAACGCTGAAATAGGATCTTTTGTTATAAAAGTTACAAGTTCAGATTTAGACATAGGTTCAAATGCAAATGCTACTTATAGTTTTGTAGAAAACCCAGGAAACAAATTTATTATAGACTCCGTAAGTGGTAATGTCACTGTCGCCCGCCCATTAGATAGAGAATTGCAAGATGAGTATATTTTGAAGGTCGCCGCTATTGATGGAGCTTGGCGTTCTGAAACACCGTTGACAATAACAATTCAAGATCAAAATGACAACGCTCCAGAATTTGAATATTCTTTTTACAGTTTTAATTTTCCTGAATTACAAAAGAAAAACAGTTTTGTGGGGCAAGTCATTGCTACTGATCGAGATAAACAAGGCCCTAACTCTATAATTTCATACTCTTTGCAACAACCATCAGATTTGTTTGCTATTGATCCCGCTACTGGAGAAATTATGAGTAAATTTATGATGAATTACAAACGGACATCTATTAACCAATCACCAGAAAATACGTATTCGCTAATTATAGTAGCTACAGATAATGGAAAGCCTCCAATGTCATCTGAATGTTTGGTTACAGTAAATGTGGTAGATGCCAATAACAACGCTCCTAAATTTAATCAACATGAAACGTTTGTTCCCGTTCCAAAAGACGCTACATTGGGCGAAAAAGTTATCAAATTAACTGCACGAGACGATAAGGATTTTGGTATAAATGCCGAAATAGAGTATCATGTAGTTAGTGGAAATGGTACGGCATATCTTGCCGTGGATAAATCAGATGGCTGGATAATTGTAAATAAACAATTTCATTATTTAGGACAATACTACAAACTTAAAGTAAAAGCTATTGATCGAGGAGTACCTCCACAATCAGATGTTACAACTTTAACCTTCGTTGTAACAGGCGAAAACATATATAGTCCCAAATTTACTGCTTTAAGTTATCAAGTTATTGTACCTGAAAATGAACCTGTAGGCTCTTCAATACTGACAATAAAAGCAAGCGATGAAGATGATGGACCCAATGGTATAATTAGATATGCAATATCATCGGGCAATGCTGGAAAGGAATTTCAGATTCATCCTATTACTGGAACTATTAGTATACTCCGTCCATTAGATTACGATACAATACAAGAGTATCGACTGAATATAACTGCTGAAGATTTAGGCTTCAAATCAAAAGAAACCACCGCTACTCTTACAATTATTTTAACTGATATAAATGATAATGCTCCACAATTTAATCAAACATATTATGAAGCATATTTACCAGAAAACTCGCCGGTTAATAGTTTTGTATTTAAAGTTACAGCTACAGATATTGATTCGCCAAAAAATGCAATTATCAGGTATTTTATCAAAAATTCTACGATTTCTCTGTTTCGGATAAACTCAAATACAGGAGAAATTTTTTCTAAAGATATGTTTGATTATGAAGAAAAGACATCATATAGTTTAGAAGTATTGGCAGAAAATCCAGACTCTACTATGCGAAGTACAACTGAAATAGTTGTACATATAACAGGTGTTAATGAATATTATCCAAAATTTATCCAACCTGTTTTTCATTTTGATGTATCAGAGTCGGCTGAAGTAGGCACAAATGTGGGCGTTATCAAAGCTACAGATCAAGACAGTGGCGAGGATGGTATTATTTATTATTTATTTGTTGGTTCTAGTAATGATAAAGGTTTCAGTATTAATTCTCAGACAGGAGTAATAAGAGTTGCAAGATATTTGGATAGAGAAACTCAAAATAGAGTGGTTTTGACTGTATTAGCTAAAAATTTTGGTGGAATTCATGGAAATGATACCGACGAAGCTCAAGTAATAATATCAATTCAAGATGGAAATGATCCACCTGAATTCTTAATTAATATTTATGAAGCAAATATTTCCGAGGGAGCTGAAATAGGCCAAAGAGTAATTCAAGTTAAAGCTGTTGATAAAGATGTTCGCCCACAAAATAACCAGTTTAGTTTTTCAATAATTGGAGGCAACATTAATCAAGATTTTAAAATAGATCCCCAATCTGGAGAAATAGAAGTTGCACGCCAGCTAGATAGAGAAACAGTATCTACATATTCTTTAATAGTCGGTGCTATTGACACTGGATTTCCACCACAAACTGGTACAGCTACAGTAAAAATAACAATAACAGACATAAATGATAATGGCCCCGTATTTGATGTAGCTAATTTTGAAGGTATGGTGTACGAAAATGAACCTCCTAATACTAGTATTACAACATTATCAGCAAAAGATCCAGATCTACCTCCAAATGGAGCACCATTTACATATTCGATTGTTGGAGGCAAACAGAAATCTTACGTTAAGGTTGATAAACATACTGGAGTTATTTTAACTACAACAAAAATAGACCGAGAATTGACTCCAAATCTAGAAATAATACTCCAAATTGCAGACAGCGGCACTCCAGTTATGAAATCAAATTTTACTATTTTCGTCAAAATTTTAGATCGAAATGATAATCCTCCAACACCTAGATCAGTACATATTCTCGTTTATGCATTTAATAATAAAGTACCGAAGGGAAAAATTGCTGATGTAAAACCTAACGATCCAGATATTATCGGAGATTATAAATGCAAAATAATAAAGGAATCTACCACTGATACTACTCTTAATCTATTGAATATTAAAAAAGGATGTGATCTTCATACCACTGCCATTAGGCCCGGACAAGGACATTCATTTTCCGTACTAGGTAATGATGGAAAACATAGAGACGTCATATCTTCAGTTAGTGTCGAATATTTTACTTTTGATAATTCTACAGTTAGCCAATCTGTGACTATGAAAATTATGAATATGACTTCATCAGATTTTCTTTCTAATTATTATCGTAGCTTACTTGAAATTTTAAAAATAGGACTACGAAGTAAAGAAAGTATTTATTTATATAGTATAAATGAAGTAATGGGAAATTTGGATTTGACTATAGCAACTAGAGGAAATCATTCAATAGTTAAAAGAGAAAATACGGAACACTATTTGAAATCCAAACAAGGAGAGCTTTCAAAATTATTAAAAAGTCAAGTAATTGTACCTTATTTTCCTTGCGCTTCTCATCAGTGTCAGAATGGTGGAATTTGTACAGATGCTATTAAAGTACAAGAAGACACTAAAATAATTGAAAGTTCTACACTCATACTTTCTTCGCCACTAATCAATCACGAATATAACTGTTATTGTACTGATGGATTTATTGGCGATAACTGTGAAAAAAGACAAGATCCATGTTCTCCAAATCCTTGTCGTTTTGGTGGACAATGTCGAAAACAAGGTCATGACTTTATATGTAATTGCCCAACGCGGCGTGAAGGAAAAACATGTGAGTTAGAAAGAGATGATGTTTGTAATAATAATCCATGTAAAAATGGTGGATCTTGTAAAGAAAGTGCCGATAGAAATTCATTCTTTTGTCTATGTCGTCCTGGTTATCGTGGAAATCAGTGTGAAGCCTTGGTGGATTCATGTAGACCTAATCCATGTTTCCACGGAGGTATATGTATAAGTCTAAAGCCTGGTTACAAATGTAGTTGTACAAATGGCCGATATGGCACACATTGCGAAAGTGCAACGTTTGGGTTTAATGAGTTATCCTTTATGCAATTCCCAGCACTGGATGCTTCAACGAATGATATCACAATTATATTTGCTACGACAAAACCAGATGCATTACTGCTTTATAATTATGGTATACAAACAGGTGGAAGATCAGACTTTATAGCCATTGAGTTATTAGGAGGAAAGCCGGTATTTTCTTTTGGAGGATCAAGAACATCAATAACTTCTGTCGCCATAAACAACTTCAATAGAAACCTAGCAGATGGTGAATGGTATAAGTTAACTGCCACAAGAAATGGTCGAGTTATTTCACTAAGTATTGCATCGTGTATAGATCATGGTGATGTTTGTACTGAATGCGAACCTGGAGATGACTCTTGCTATGATGACGATACTGGACAAGCAGGGTATGTATATTGAAGTGATATGATCATAATTTTTTAAACAATATTCTAACTAACTATTCTAACTAACTAACTTTATATTTTTAATCTGGTTGTTGAATAAGGAATTCTACAAGTTCGAGTTCGCATTAAATATTAATCAGAAACTTAAAGAACAACAAATGTTGAAATAAAACCTTTCTTAATTATACTTAAAGAGTATATATAATAAAGAATTTGCATGTGCAGACTTCGAAAATCTAATTTTATTCATATGATATGTCTCAATTTTATTACTTTTGTAATTACTTACTTGTTCTTTAATTATTGATTTCTCATTTTTCAGTACACTGAATTTCAACAACGAACCATTACTTATCGGCGGACTCCACAAAGCAGATCCAGTATTGGAACGGCCAGGTCAAATCCATTCTGACGATTTCGTCGGGTGTATGCATAGTATATCAATAAACGGTCGTCTGCTAAATATGTCAAATCCACTACATGCCTACGGTGTAGATACTAATTGTCAACGATCAGAAAAAGGAGCATGTCACAAAAGAGACTCTTGTAGAAATGGCGAATGTCTTGACAGATGGAAAACCAATTACTGTAAATGTGATGGAAATTTTATATCTCCAGATTGTAGTCTTTCTCTGCAGTCCATCTCAGTAAATGAAAACGGATTTATTTCTTTTATAGTATCAGAAAAGCACAGAAGAATGCAATTACTTGAAACTTTTTATGGTGGAAATACAGGATGGGATAAGAAAATCAGCAGATCACTTAGCAAAACTGTTATTAAATTAAATAGTCCAGCAAAAAGTTTATCATTTTCGTTTCGAACATATAGAAAAGATGGAATTCTATTTTATGCAGCAACCGATAAATATTATACATTAATTGAATTATTGGGAGGAAAAGTGAGTTACACATCTAAACAAAATACAGTAGTTAATATGACCCAAGCGGAACAGAATGATGTTTCTGATGGTACATGGCATAATATCACATTATTTTCACTTGGGAGAAGCATACGTTTGATTGTAGATGACCAGAATGTTGGCGAAGAACTCGATTCAGCTGGTGTACATGATTTTTTAGATCCGTACCTTACAGTCATATCTTTAGGAGGAATAAAAACAGAGTGGTTGTCACTAACTAGTTACAATAAGTTTGAAGGTTGCTTGGCAAATTTTTCCATAAATAATGAAATACAGCCATTTTATGGAAACGGTAGCATATTCAAAGAGGCATTGCGAAAAGGAAAAATACTCGCTGGATGCCATAATGCATTTGGTACAGGTTTAACACCAAATCCTGATCCCCTTAGTATTGGAATTACTCTTGTAATAGTATTCTTTATCATACTAATCGTGGCTATATTAGTCTCGTTTATTTTCTTCCGTCTTCGAAAGCAGAAGAAAGAAAAAGGTCCTACGAATAAAAGCAATATGATACATTCTAAACAAAATGGTGGTCCTGCAATGTTAAATGCTCCAAATCTAATAGCAGGAACAAATGACAGTTTAATGGGACGAAATTTACACAACAATGAAACCAATTTAAGTAACTACATACCTGAAAATGTTCATCATATAGTAGGTCCTGAACTTTTGTCGAAAAAATATAAAGATAGAGAAATTATGAATATCGATCCACCCAGACCTCAACGTCCTGATATTATAGAACGTGAAGTAGTTGGAAAAAGTCCAGCTCTAAGAGAAGACCATCATCCACCACCACCACCTTCTACAAATACATCACATCATACCCATGATCATCCAAGCGGTATGGATTTAAATTCAGAAGTCCCTGAACACTATGATCTTGAAAATGCAAGTTCCATAGCACCCTCTGATATTGATATCGTGTATCATTATAAAGGATTTCGTGAGGCTGCAGGTGTACGAAAATATAAAGCCACTCCTCCTCCAGTTGCGGGTTACCATCATAAACATCAAACACCCCAACATAGACATTCACCACATCATCCAAGTGGATATCCACCAAGAGTAATACCACAGACTTCTCAACCACCTCCACAAACAAGACAACATCAGACAACTCCACTTGCACGTTTATCTCCCAGTAGTGAGCTTAGTCAACAGCCACGAATACTGACTCTTCATGACATATCAGGGAAACCACTACAGAGTGCCTTATTAGCTACAACATCAAGTTCTGGTGGAGTAGGCAAAGATGCCTTGCATAGTAACAGTGAGCGTAGTTTGAACAGCCCTGTAATGTCACAACTAAGTGGTCAAAGTTCTTCAGCTGGTAGAAAAACACCTAGTGCTACACCACAAGTTCCACAAGTAGTTTCTGTTGGATCGGGAGCTGTCGGCTTAACGGCTGAGGAAATAGAGAGAATGAATGCCAGACAACGAACGTCAAGCTTAGTCTCTACTTTAGATGCTGTATCTAGTTCAAGTGAAGCGCCAAGAGTAGGAGGAGTTGGTCACCATATGTCACATAGACATCATTCACCACAGGATGATAATAGAAGCTCGACTGGCTCTGATGATGAAAGTGGCAATGATAGCTTCACCTGCTCTGAAATTGAATATGATAATAATAGTATTAATGCCGATAAACCTGAGGATGTAAGAAGACAGAATGTCAGTAGTGGAAGTAATTCACAAAAACCGATTCTACCGCCTCCTTATGAAAGTTTCGATTCTTCATTTCGAGGTTCGCTTAGTACTCTAGTCGCATCGGATGATGATTTAGCTCCTCATGTTAGTTCAGCATTATATAGACAAGTTAATGGATCTCCTGCATCGGGAACTATAGGCTGGGATTACTTAAATTTATTAAATTGGGGTCAAAATTTTGAAAGTATGATTGGTGTTTTCAAAGATATTGCAGAACTACCGGACTCTGTAAACGGTCGAATGTCTTCCTCTTTAAGACTTCCTAACGGTACGCCAAAGCCGTCGGAAGAATACGTATAATTGTGAAAATATGTTGTACATACTAGTTTTAAGATTTGTACATTTATTGTTATGATCTTGTATCAAGGTCTTTAGATTCTTTCTTGCCATAAATTGTTACATAATTGTAATTATGACATGTGGATTCTTTGTACTAAATATATTAAACTTTCAACCTCATTACATGTATATGACTTTTAAATAATTTGTATATACATAGGTAAATATTGAATATTTTGTATACTCTTTGATAAAACATAATTTTTATTGAGCAATGTTAACGCTATTACATTTATAGCTCAATCTTTAGTCTACATTCCATAAGAATCAAAGTTTGAAAACTAAACACATTTCATTCTTAATGTGATACTTTTATTTTTGGCAACTCAGTAATAGTTATCAATATATTACATTGTACAAATTAGAGCTCTGTCTGTTTCCATAAATATAGTGTATTGTATAAAAAATATGGTGGTTATTGTATATAATGTTATATAATACGCTTATATTAAGTAGGCATAGTAAATTATTGTGATCTTAAAACCCTGTAAGTATAATAATTTTGCATACTTCCATACTGTTTTCATAGTCGGAGCTCTTTACAAATGTTCTACAAATTATAGTATATTCCGCCATATTATGTAGTGAACAAAGTGCCAAAATGCATGCTATGTTCAACAGAACTGACTAAATATAAGTATATGCAAATAAATGTAAATGAATTATATTGTGTTTTAATTCATTGTGTACCAACGTATCTTCAGTCTCCAATCTATAATTAAATTTTTATTTAGTTAAGATGATTACCATATTCTGTCTCTATTTGTATTCACTTTTTATTCTTTAGGTATGAGGTAGAAAGAGACAACCGAATATAAGTCTATATCCTTACACAAATATACTTCTTGACTAAATTCATAGGCTTTTCATATTTTAATTACAGTATTTTAGAGTTTAATACAAGTCCTGTTCTAAAAAATGTATTTTATACAGACAGTAGTAGCCAAAGTAATTTTTCTATCTTACATTTGATTTATTAAGATTTCTTATGCAACTAGCAGATATAGCAAATAAGCTAATGGCTCACCTGATAGATATTGAAATAAGTGTAACCGACGTTCTACATTCAGACACTCAATTATAATTTCCACGAATGCTAAAAGAATTTACCAATGATGTAAAGAAAAAGTGCATAAGATGATCCCTGTAAGGGAAATTGAACGTTATTCCTAAATCATGGAATAGAATTTCATTGTATATTTGTTTACGGCAAGAGCAGTTATGTTGCAAATGTCATACTCAATTTTGAGTTTCTGTATTGATAAGATGATTTCCGGGATTGTATTGCTCTTATTAACGAAATTGAAAACATATTCAAGGATTGCGTTATATTTTTTTTTGTACATACGACATTATTATATTTATTAATCCAAGTAAGAATGTACAATAAATGTCAAGTTTAAATTTAATTTTACCTTGGATCAATGGCTATTACAGATTGATTGACATGATATAGTTATATTCTAACTATATATAACTAATCTTTCGAAAATATTTCACTGGACGGCGTCAATCCTATTGCCGTAATTAAGAAGGATTATATCTTACATCCTGATGTAGGAAACACAATAAAGTGACGGAATAAGTTAACTTAAATATCATTATATTAGGAAAAGGTTAAGTAATAAATATATTTACAATATTTACATAATCAGCATCTATGATAGCGAGGTGTAATTAAATTATTTCAATTACAAAAAGAATCATTGTGTCGGTTTAGAATTGTCCAGATGCATTATCTAATTAATAATATACTAAAAATGTAATCACATTGTTCTTAATGCCACTCATAGTAATTGTAGATTAAAAATCTCCTAATCATAGACAAGTAATAAGAACCTATTTATTTTTCACTGCAAAAACTAAATTCTACTATTTATACAAGTTTAAATACCTATACAAATAAGAAATAATTTCGTATTGTTTACTTGATAAGAAAGTGGCATACATTGTAAGTATTTACTATTAGAGCGTCAAACACTTTGTCCTTAAATATTATCAATGGGGGCCCTACAGGCAATTACCACCAATGTTAGGTACAGGTACTACAATTCCAAAAAAAACTGCTTGTAACGGTGGTGATAAGATGACAAAAACACGCATGTAAGTGACGACAATTTTAATATCATTTACATGTCAATTTAGAACAAAACAGGGTTGAGTAGTTTTGGTGCCTAGGTGGAATTTAATTAGAATTTTGTCGAAGAACATTATTTACAATATACGGCGGATATTATATTGCTAAAATCATATTACTTTAAGCATTATATTATGGAAGTACAATGAATGTATGAAGATTAGGAGAAAATATATGTTTGATACGGAATATAGTGATAAAATGTACATGTAGTTACATATAGATATTAATTATTAAACAAAAGTACTCTACTTCTGTTTCTTAATTAATATCTATAAGTATTCTATCTTTTCAAATTAATACGTAACATCTCAGGAATTAGCAATAAAAACACAAATGTCAAAAAATATTTCCGTATTCCTATATACACAGAACCACCAAGTTCTAAACTAAACAAATCTATATTATAAGCTCTAGAAAACTTGATTATAACCGTAGGCATACCTACACACAATATATAGAAAACATCCAGACCAATAGAAACAAATATACGTATTCATGAACACAAATGTTTATATTGTTTAAGAATCAAATCAACTTCAGAAAGTGTATTTAATAATAATATTTAAAGTATATACATATAGAATAGACTGGTATTATTTGAAATATTTATTAATATCCTTATGGTATTCTTCAAATAAGTATTAATTTTTTTAGACGTTTCAAATTTAAGCAATTAATTAAATGAGGTAGTTCAATATCTATGGTGCGACAATTTTACAATATAAGATCCCTCATTAAACCAAATATTAGCCTACCTATGCATTATTATTAAAACTGAAATATGGTCCTCGCTGATAATTTGGCTTTGTATTTCAAATACGAGAAAAAACACAAGTTTTTAGAATATACTCAGTGGTAAGAATTTCTATATAGAACAATTAAGTATTGCCCTTAAGTAGTTGTACTATAATATGAATAGAACACCTGAATAGTTTTACAATAAAACCATATTAAAGTACACCATGTAAATATGTCGGCGATAAGCCCCTTAAATTACTTAGAGTCTCAGTTGGGTAGTAACTTTGAAGGAGTAAAGTAGCTACAAAAAGAGAAAAGAAATATAAATCGGTCTTTCTATTTAAAAAAATCAATTTACGCAAAATATTTAGAAAACTGATAATGCTGGTGTTGGCAACACTTCTTATACAAACGTTTTTCGGTAAGTTTTCAAATTTAAATAACATGTTGAAATAAAGTATAAATTCTAGTGAATTATTTATTATGTTACTAAAATGAAAGAGAGTTAAATTAAAATAAAAGAGTTAAATAAAATGTAGGCACATCCTTGTATGAATAGGCTGATGAATTTAAAGGAAGGAAAACAGGTATGTCACACATAATACCTTACATTGCCTATTGCTAGGTAAAAGTACCTTGTCTGAAATTAAATCTGACCGATGTATAATACGGTATATGAGATTTTCTATTTCTAACTCTTGGATAATGGAAATATTTATTATAAACTATACGACAGCAGCAGACAGTCACCTGTTAATTTGGATTCAAACAAAGCATTAGCTAAATGAGTCTCTCCAAATAATACCTAATCGAGTAAGATACGATATGTGATGATAGTTTTTGTACCCAACTTACTATATGAGACCTATGACAACAAAGCACAATGTCGCAATTCTAAAAGAAACACTATATTTAGCCTCCTAGATAGAATGTTTATGTGAATTCTTATACATAGTCCCTGCCATGAAAATCGAAGATGATGTTGTTGTTGATTATGATGAAGAAAAATGGATATACATAAACTTAATGTAAACATAGGTGATTGTAAATAATTAGTGATACTAATAAATTACAGGCGATTTTGTAACATTTTCATTTTATCATATCTTTCACAAATGTTTCCCCTACCGAGCGAAAGACCACAGTCACCATTTGTTACTTAATGTTTTGTTGAACACGATCATAATAATTTCACTAATTATTTGTACTCAATCATTAATATTTTTTCAGCGTTCTATCCTGTTCATAGTCAATTTGGTTGCATTAGACCTCCTTTGGAATGCCCCAATGAAAACGTAACATTTTGGCTCTATACGAGGTAAGTTTAACGCTTATTGGCTAAGAACAACAACTATGTATTTTTAATATGAATGAAATGGCAAACAATCTGACGATCCACTTGAGATTATAAGTAGCCACTGTCGTCTATATTCATAAGTCGTCTGTGGTAGACAACTATGATGTTGGAGGTGTGACCTTCGAAGCCTGTAATTTTAGTGCCATATCTCATCATCGACCTGAAACATAGCCAAACTCGTATTTGAGAGCGGTCATAAAAAAATATATATAGACTAACAGGTGTAAAATATCTTTGTAAGTAGACATGATGTTATGTAATTAGATTAGGATTTTCATATTTAATAATATTTTATATTGGAACTACTATTAATACTGAAGAAGTTATACTATAATTGCAGAGAGAACAAAGATAATCCTCATGAGCTACTTGCTATGGATGCTAAGTCATTGGAATCAGCGCCGTGGGTTAAAGGTGCACCTGTTAAAATATTATCACACGGATATACTGGACATAAAGATTTCTCTCCGAATACAGAAATTAGACCGGGTGGGTAGTTGAATAAATTTAAAATATTTTTGAATATTAGTAGTTGTTTTCTGCATTTTGTTATGCAAATACATAATTTAATTATAAGAAAAATATGCAAATATCAGTGTTCTAGAACATAGGTACTCGTATTGTAATAGTGTACACTTACGTTGTCAAGGTGTGTAATATTGAAGTATTATTTTTTAACTTTGCATACGTTTATGTTGGATTAAACAAGTACCTATACTTTGTACACGAGGACAGATGTAACGGATGAGGTAAAAACAATATTTTTTATACAGTAGATATACGAGAAGATGTTATACGAGTGTACGTATTGTGTTACTGATTTAATATTTTTGTAATTACTGCAGTATCTACTACTAATTCTTTGAAAGAATATGCCATTAATTCTCCACTACTAAAGTCTTCACCTATGTTATGTAAATATTATTTGACATTTCCAGCATACATGGAATGTTGTAATTACAACATAATATCTATTGACTACAACCCTATAGCCCGAGAGCCTTGTTACTACAGTGCTGCAACAAACACCGAATTAGTCGGAAAATGTACTGCGCAGTTAATTGACGAACTTATTCAAAATCATGGTTTCAACATAAGTAATTTCCACTTGATTGGATTCAGTCTAGGTGGTCAAGTTGTTGGCTACGTCGCGAACTACATAAAATCTGGACGATTTGATAGGATAACAGGTAAATATTTATTTATTTCATAATACTATAATTGATTACTTATTTAATATACCACATTAATTTCATACACGTATATTGCCTGATCTTGCCTGAGATTATTTTTTTATATAACAACACCGTTAGAACTTAAGCTGTGTGCTAAACCGCTAGACAATGTGGTCAATTCTATTAATCGTCATCAATTAGATTAGTCTTGCTGGACAGTATTATTTGAGTAAATTCCTAAGTGGGCTGATAGTAATAGTTATGATATATAATAATAAAATTTTAATCGTACCGTGCAAGGTAAATTCATGTTGCGTGACAATGCTGTAAAATGGAACAAGCACGAAAAAAAGTAAAGTGCTAAATAAAGATTTTTGTGAATCATTATCTAAAATAATAATATAAGTATTTTTATATTCAATAAAATCGTATTCTTATTCTCTAGTTCTTAGTTCTATAGAAATAAAAATGGATACGTAAAGCCGATATGACGATCTCGGTGGTCTAGTGGTGTAGCACTAGGCCTTACTCGTACTTCCGATGGTCGCGGATTCGATTCCTCGCACGGCGCAATCGTTGGTATTCATGAGTATGATTGTTTGTGTCGGTCTGGGTGTTTTCTATGTATAATATGTATGTATTTACGAGAAAAATATCTATATATTCGTATCAGTTTAATAGAAGAGAACTATCAATTAAATAACTTTTATGCCCGATGTACCTAGATTAATGTGAATTTCGAAATTGTGAATTAGCAATTCGTTTAAGTGATAACAAAATTAACTAAAAGTCTAATAAACGATGCAAAAACCGATAATTATGTAGTTACAAATGTTCTATGTATGTTAATAAATAATTTGTTTAAGCGATAACAACACTAATTAAAAGTCTAATAAACAATACAAAAGGCGATAATTATATAGTTGCAAATGTTCTATGTATATTAATAAATAATTTGTTTCAACGATAACAAAATTAATGAAAACGATGTAAAAACGATAATTGTTTTCGATATATGTTTTCTGTTTGTTAAAAAATGCTACAATTTTTACTTTTGAATAAAATATTAATAATAATACAAATATCTATTTTTACAATATATATTAACACTATATATATTTATTAAAGAAGAAGAAAAGATTTTAAGGTATGGTACTGGAGTAAGTTAAAAGCCTTTTAAAATATAATAAGAATTCGATATCGATTTGGCGTCGTCTAATACTCGTGTATGTAGTTATGTCACGTAGCAGAAATAATGATGTTATGGTCTAAGAGAGTCATAGCAAATCATTTCGGTATAATATTATAATTAGAATACATACAATTTTTAGAGATGTCTTGACTCAGTGATTTACTATTAATTTAGATCCCCAATGATCGCAAAGATGTGGATTCGAATATGTATAATACCAAAAATCCGTGTATGAATTTACATTTCTTATTAACATTTCCTGGTAGAAACGCTGATATCAAACTCAGTTAATCCGAGAGATATAGCGGTAGCCCTTTTCTATACTGGACAGTAATAAATATACAGTGAAATATAGTGTCTAGTGTCAAATAAGCCGGAAAATACCTCTGTTCATCCCAGATGAAATAACAGTTGTTAGATCTGTGGTCTCTTAACGTAACGTCCACTTACAGCTTTAGATCCGGCAATGCCGCTATTTGTAACGCATGATAAGAGTAAGAAAATAGACTCAGATGATGCCAATTTCGTAGATGTTTTGCACACCAATTCTTTAGAAAAAGGGAAACTGGAGTCTAGTGGGACGATAGATTTTTACGCTAACGGAGGACTTACGCAACCCGGCTGTCGAACCACGGCTAACGCATGTGAGTACAGTTAACCTATTTTTCAGATTTGCAGCATACTAGTGATGTTGAGCTCTTTGGAATAATTTATCGGCTTTATCATATATGTATACCATTTAATTCTAACAATTATTTTAACTCAAAGTAAATATTTCAAGAATAGAAGTCAGTAGTTTCCTACTACTGACTTTTGGTTGTTAATCTGAAAAAACATTTAAAAATAATTTTCCGGGAATAAATAACGTTTTATGCGTATTTATATCAAAGAAAAAGATATATAATAATAACGAAAATCGTAAGTAATCTTCTGGTACCAATCAGAGATTGAAAATTGTTTGTGGTAATCCTCTATATTCATGATCAGTAACATGAATATCATCATCATGGGATAGCCGTGATACTATTCATGCTTTGTCATTTTGGAGGACTAAGATGTATACCTTACATGCTGTAATTTTCCAGCCTTATCTTCACCCTTTAACCGAAACACATCCAGAAAGTGCCTTTGTGGCAGAAATTGTTGAGCTAATTAATACAGATCCACGCTACAGGTATCCTTATACAAAGTCTACCTTATAATGCTATAATACTTTTGAATTTGACTAATAGATATCTCTGTAACTAAACTCAACGAATATTATATTATTATTATTGCGCGACGGTATTTCCAATAAGAGTAACAACGTTGCATTTGCAAAAAATTGTGTACAGGCACTAATAAAAACTAACAGATTTCTTATATTTTTTAGCAAGTTCGTCGTGTGCGCACGCCAGAGCTCCGGCATATTATGCAGAGTCAATAAACACTGATGTTGGATTTTATGGAACAAAATGTTATTCTTGGATAAGTTATATGATTGGGTGGTGTGAACTTTATGATTCTAGCGATGATGTTTTATTTGGGGAATACGTTCCAACTAAGTAAGTCATAAATATCTTTTACTTAGTCATAATATCTCTCAAAAATATACGACCAGCTACATCCATCTGCATCTGCATCCCTGCAGAGCACCTTTTTCTCCAAATGAGGGGAGGATTTTGGCGTACTAACTACATGTAGGGCAAACATATTTGTTATAAATTAAGTTTGATTTGGTTTTCTTGGATTTCATGCTCATCGAAGCCTAGATATATTATGTTACGACATTCTGGGAAGGAATAGTAGTGATGATTCCTATTCCTATACATATACGAATATATCTAATAATTGTACTTGGTCGAGTTTTTAGTAAGCCAAAAAGTAAGAAACACTGTCTTTTCTTACATATATGTTTGCAATAAATTTAAATCTTTCAACAACACTGTTACCCCATTTCAATGATTCTGTATCAAAGTGCAGGGACCGAAACACTCCACACTTTCACCCGGAAACACTTCCCTTCTACAGTAACATACCGCAGTTGATATGAATGAATGCAATAATTACTTACAGTTTATAGCTATGCACGTGACAACTTCTGTTTTTATTTCCATTGACTAAAATATATATATTATGGATCATAAAGCATACAGCGCAATTCGAAATCATATACGAAACAAAATTATTAATACGATGAGTCTCATATTAGAGAGTAATTTTTCTTACATGTAGATTATTGTAGATTAATAGGTGTATATTTGAGCCTTTGTTTATTGATGTTTTTTTAAAAATCTATTTTTTTTCTATTGCAGTGTATCCGGCTTGTATTTTTTTCGAACAAATAGTGAATCTCCATATGCACGTGGGCCAAACAAAAGGAAATCTTAATGTATTTATTAAATAACAAGAGATATTTAAAATTGTTCACGTTAATATTCTAATGATAAAAGCAACATTCTACTTACTGACAGTAATCCCGATCTCTATCGAATCTACAATAGTTTAATTAAAAGTGTAATTATCCTAAATGCAACCGCAAAATTTGCTGTACAATATTTATATACTATTATTATATAAATTCAGATACCTACTCTCCTTGTAATTATAACGAAGTTACCCGAAATACTGTATTATTTAAGTATGTATGTATGTATATAATGTATGAGTATTTCCTGATGTCCTTAAATATAAATACCTCCTTATGTATATATAAAAATAGTTAATTGAACTTGTTTCTTTTTAAAATAAATCAATCAAGAAGGTCCAAATTTTATTTCACATAAATACGTAGAATCGAATATTAATAATAGTCGAATTTCATACAAACAACTCCCGGAC
This sequence comes from Achroia grisella, assembly GCF_030625045.1. Classification (NCBI taxonomy): domain Eukaryota; kingdom Metazoa; phylum Arthropoda; class Insecta; order Lepidoptera; family Pyralidae; genus Achroia; species Achroia grisella. Next base: position 2,932,965 of record NW_026712703.1, read on the forward strand.
GTGGCGTACTGTGTAATTTAAAGCATTAAATACAATTATCTGTAAAATAAAATATTGTTTTAATAATCTGCTATCTGGGTGTATTTTAGGAGGTATTAACAAGCTACTTTAAAAATAAATAGCATCTCAGTACACAGTCTGTTTGCATTCTCAAAAGTTGCATCAAGAGCCTCCTATTTATTAATGGATTACAAGGACAATAAGCATATCTATTATATTAGTTGTATTAAGTAGTTAACTGAATCTAAAAAAAAATACGTTCATCAGCTGCTAAAATGTCCTACATAAATAAATGATTTTTAATTGATTGATTGATTGAGTAAAAACATACAAGAACCACGTAGTTTTATGTCAAACTGTCATATATAAATAACTTCAAGTTTACTTACGTAAAGTCAATCATACTACTCTGATTGCCATAAAAGTTAAGGAAAATTATTCTACCTGCTACCGGTAATGCCGGAGATAAAACTTTTGAGATCTAGTTAAAAAATGTAAGTCAATGACCTCATTGAAACCATAATGACGTATGAAAATATCATTCATAAGATGTAACGTATCAAGGTCAGATACATAATCCGACGCATATATGTATGTACTTACATCACAAAATTACATAGGTACGTTTCAAAATTCTGTGAAAGTAAATACAATTCAAATTAACCTAAGAAATTTTAACTAATCTAATTATTAATATCATTCAAAACTAAAACTCATAACATACAAGAGAATATGAACATTCAGGTACAAATATACTAAATACTAGGATGTAAACCAAAATGTACATTATTTAAATAAACCGGTCATGGGTATAATAATTATTATGAATAAAGAGATTATTATAACAATATACCGTCACAATTCTTATATCACTTAATATCCCTGTAGGGCAGTGATTTAACTCTACTAAATGTAGAGTTAAATCAACTACTTTTCGTTCGAAATATTTCAATCCAACATACCTATCGCAGTCTCTCAAACTGCAATAATTTGGTGTATTATCAGTATTTCTTCGGTGAGAAAGAGACATAAATAAAAATTGACAAATACTTGTTGTTTTAATTCGAATTATAACTATTACGGGCTTAAGTCCATGCGGTAGACCTCAACGACACGACGACAAATATTCGTATAATAGAATTAATTATAAACATTACAATTTTATAATGAGTTAATGACGTAAAGTGTACGTCATAACGGTAATGGATGAGGTGCTGAGTTGAGCGGCTGTAAGACTTACAAGTTATCCGCTACGGGGGAAGTCAGCTGGCGAGGGTCGACTCAAACACTTTCGCTCTCAGTATTACCGCTGAGTACGCATGTGGTTACACGTTTTTAGGGATCCTCAACATTAATAAAAAAGCCTTTGCAAACTTTAGCGTGAATACATTTCTTATACGGGTTGTGATATATTATGTTGATTATAGATTTATTATAGAAAAAATCAACATTCGTACTTTACTGTAGTAGTTTAGAGATTATTATAATAAATACATTTAATAACTAGTGGTTCCATAAAACATGCTAACTAGTGAGAAGTGCTTAATTTTAATTGGATTAACTGCAATACAAATTTTTGGTGAGTTGATATAAATAATATATATATACAAGAAAAATTTGTAATTCCGATTTTATTAAATTATTATATTTGTACTGTACTATTTTCATCTGGAATATATAATAATAAATATTTAAAATATGTTCCTTGCAAACCAAAACTAAATAAAAATTTAATTGAATGAAATTCAAGATTTTTAAATAAAGATAATACACATACCGACATAAGATTACCGATTAATTTCAATAAATAAAAATTAAGCGTATTGAATATTTCACAATAGATGTTCACTATTTTAATATAAATTTGTATATGCATAAATATATATCTAAATTTTAATATTAAATTACCACCATCGACATAATAATAAAAATTAGCATTCACAAATCTGGCAAATATTGATAGCGTATCTATCTACATAAGATTTGATCCGGCACTTCAAGGCCACGTCTCAAAGTATTTTCTTAGAATATAATTATGAATATAATGAAACAAAAAATATGTCATTACCTTGATTTTATTATTACCAGACAGTATTACTGGATACCTACATAAAAAAAAAATATTTTTTGTTTTCAGAATTATAAATCTCTGCCTGGAAATATATTATGTTAGATACAAAATTATTGTATTTATTATGACGTGTGCTGTTAACACCCTTTATAATGTGTACTAGACTAAAATTTTATTTTAAAGATTTTAAATCCCGCACTTTTGATTTTAAATCCTAACAGACATTTAGTCGTGAATAGGTAAAATACAAACAAATAGTCCCACTGAAAGACAAATACACTATCGCGATTTTAATATTTGTATAGATTGGTATGAATTTATGCTTGTTATTGAGGTACAAATTGTATTATTTACTGTACAAAGCAATCTCTGAAGCTAGATGTTATGCTATCAAGCCTAGTAAGTTTATTTTATAGATGTTATGCTATAACATCTATATAATATTTTATAATATATATTTTTTAATACTAAATATTAACTAGAAGAAAGGTAAATAACTACAATGAACAAAAAATATAAGGACTATAATGCATAATTAGGGTAGTCAGAGACATTGTCAACTGTCGACGTTGTATTGAATATACAACGTCGTATACTCAACATTATTTCGGCAGCAAACCTGCTGTGGTTTCTTGCATTGTATTTTTTGGTGTTAGCCACATTCAAAGTAAACCTCTATTCTACGATGCTCTCACTCACGAATCTACTTAGTATTATAAACATGTCAAGAACAAGACAAGACAGTAATCCTTGATGTTTTAACACAAGATGGTTGACGACACGATGTAATTTGACTTCACTTAAAAAAAATATTATTAGAAAAAAACTAATATTTCAAGAAAACCATCTTGAGCCAGGTAAGAAAGAACATGAGGAGTTTTAAAACGATTTTTAAAGTACTAAGCTTTAAGTAATATGCCCACAATATGCATAATTTGAATTAAAACATAAAAAAATTATTGTTATTTATTTTATTTCTAGTTTTTCTTTCGTAGTTAAGTAACAATTGCTATTTCTTTATAATAATTAATAATAAACAAGATTTCATTTAAAACATAGTCTTTTGCGTTTGCACTATATTTAAGGCAACTTAATCTATTTAAATAGAAGTTATTGGGATCTATCGAGAAATTGATCAGCATATTAAGATAACCTACCGCATATCCTCTTTGACTCTTAATAAATATTATGCAACTTTATACAATTAATTACATAACATTTGTCGGAGCTATTGAAATGCTAACGAACAAATAGACGACTCATGTTATTTTTTAATGTTAATGATTTATTTACGACAATATTAAAATTATTTAGTCTTACTATAATTATCATTAATAGGTTTATTTCATAGGTACCCAATAAATACGTAATGACTACCTATAACTGCTAATGACTTAAATGAATTGCAATCAATAACCAACGAGGCACGCGGTTAGTCTCCAAGACAATCGCAACAATAGAATACCTATAAACATTTTTTTATACAGTGATTATTTATTTCATATCACTTTATGTAATCTTAATATATTTACTCCTTTACATTTATTCGCAACTGTCGTGAGTCATTAAAAATACTAATACATTTATATAATTTACTTCATAAAACAAAAACGAATAAATCAATTAAAAAAACAAAATAAAATATACTACTAAAGCAAGAATCACTGAACAAATAACCACTATCTACTATATTTATGATTACAGGTCACCATCCAACCAATTCTTAGCCAGGGCTTATTTTAATGTAGTTAAGTTTTTAAAAAAAGATCTACTTTTTTTTTAATGACAACATTATTCAAATAGTCTTCAGAAGTAGTATTTTCCTGTAATTAGAGATGCAATGAGCAAATTTAGAGAACACTTTGTTGTTTATCAAAAAAGGAGTACTGAGTAGTCTAACTTCGATTGGGCTATTTTTTTTTAGCAGAACAATGTCTGGAATTATACATACATACGTTTTACTTCCAGAGACAATGGATGTTTTAAAGTTCTAGCATGATAACTATTTTTGTTGCTTCTGTACTTAACTGGAGAAATTTCATGAACTTCCCTTGATAGTCTCAATCTTATTTATGTAGATAGCATAATGTGAATAGTACCTTTCTTGACCTTAACACTGAAAAACTAAGAACACGAACTTCTAATAAGTCCCATTGCATTATCAGCTTTTTTAGATGGGTATTTAAACAATATGCCACATAATAATATGTCACTTTGTTGTCTAGAACCAACCCCAAGACTGGAACCATGCTCACTCGCTTTAGTACGATATTTATGAGTAAATAATTGTTATCGATAATTATCGCTTATGACTGAAACTTATCTGAACTACCTATTATCACAGAACAAGAGACCCCTTGATGTTTCACAACTCGCACTTGACCTAAATTCACAAAAACTAATGACGCATTATTCAGCCTTAACTATTTTTACAGCTAAAAATATTTTAGCAATTACTAAATTTGCATGTACTGTCGTAAATTTTATACGACATTGTTTTTTCTTTAACTTTATAATAAGTAAAATAATTAATAAGTACTGTATTAAAAACTATTATTTTAACCTATAAGTAATATTTGTATAAGTATTCTGGTATACTGCTTTTTATTTCGAAAAATTCCCATACAAAAAATAAATATTTTACAACGAATTGTAAATAATTTTATTATCAAAAATTCTCTTGAACGCAACATTATACACAATCAATAACTGTAAACATAACTACTTATGCTGCATAATTATGTAATGTTGCGGTAAGTTTGTTTTGTACTTTCCTCATCCGCATTTGAAATGTTATACGTTACAATAAATGTGGAACACCTGCACTAAGTGGAATAATGTAATATTTTATAAATATTCATTTTGTTATTGATTTGATTATGCATTTCACGTAAATATGCTATGAAATTTTGTAATTATTTATTAAATAGGAAATACCTAGACATTTCCTATTTAAACATACTTATAAATATTTGTTGCATTAATTTCTCTTATTTAAAGCGATTGTAGTTATGTAGATAAAATCCTAAATAAGTGTTACCTATTTAATATTTATGGGTCAACCCACAAAAAAATACTTCAACGTTGAAAACAAATACAGTATGCAATTAAACCAAATCGTTTCATTCAACAATGTTTAATAATAAAATACCGCTAGTTTTTTTACACACTAATCAAAGTATCTTTATAAATGTTACTCGTCCCTCATATTTATTTTACTACAAAAAATGTATACGTAATATATATTGATCGTATGTTGTTAAATTAGTTTAGTATTTAAAGCACTTCAAATGTTGAAGTGTTGACACGAGTTAACATCCTCGAAGTTGCATGTCGGCGACGCGCTCACAACGTTTGCACTTCCGAACCCAGATCTCGTCGCGGACTTGTGTCGCGCCCGACTCGACCGACATTCGTATTGCATAATACATTCTCTCATGCGGTTACGCTTCTGCATAACACGAAATATTCATCGCTTCTCGTTTCGTGTATCCGATTATAGGATTTTCTTGTTATGCAAACAGTCAAGTTCGCGGAATAATGCGGTTACAACTTTTATGGAGTAAATTATATTATTTGTAGGACAAAGCCGGTTATAAAAGAGGACGATCTCAATTTGGTTAATGCCCACATGGTAGATACGGAAATGCCAGTTGGCTGCTTTTGAATCTAATGTTCACACGTTATCTTTCTAGAATTCTGCGCCTTTCTTTCACTGATAATAAGTAATTTGCAACAAATGTGATTTACTTTTAAACGGGAATATTAAACCAAACTAAAAACAAGCAAACATTATGACCAATGCCGTGTTACAGGCTAATCAAGCTCTGCGTTTATCATAACGCCGACAGTCGGAAAGATATTTAAAATTTTTCTATTAAGTAATTGCTTTTTTTTTATAGAATTAATATCTTATTAAATTGTACTATTCATTGTATACTTAATATATAAGTTGTATACTTATCGCTATGTTAGAGTATATCCAAACTATTAGTTACTAAATTTTATAATACCTATATACTAATCAAATACCGGAGGTTGACGAAGGATGAGGCAAGTATGACCTTCGAACAAAGGTGGATGAGTTGTTTCACAATGTCCGATATGTCACGATCGATGGAAATTACGAAAGCCATTCATTATACCATTATTATAGCCCATAGTTATTACTTTGGTACTAACAACCACAGGCGTCGATGCGTGTAACACATTTTCGTAATATATTCATCAACAAGTAGAATTTATTAACTTTTTACTGTACAAAACTTGTTTATTGCAGAAGTAGAAATATATTTAATAAAATTTTGATTTGTATGTGAAGTTGTTATACCTAAATCTTCTTTCATCTAGGCATAAACTATAATAGCTTTGTTATTAATCAGAGTAATTTTCAAGTGATTAGATAGAGTATTTACATTACCCAGTATGGGAGTAACATCATAGTCATAAGAATTGGTAAGGCATCAAATCATAACCACGTTATATCTATCAGTTCAACATCTTGCAAACCTGAGTAAATATAAATAATTACTTAGTAAAGACTTGTGGTTGACTTAACCACTAATTATTTAATTACAATACAATAAAAGTAGGTACTTCTGTATTATTACTGTCATTAAATAAACGGGAAATCTAGCATGCCAGACCTTTTCTTCATTAGAATAGCTATTGCTAATTACATTATTATTAACGTTTTGTACTTATGTCTATGCGGTTTTTTATATGGCAATTATCAACCGCTATCGTCAATCAAGATATTGAATTTTTACCCAAATTATTGTAAAATTAAATAATTGATTGATTAATTTGATTTATAAATGATGTAATAGCGATAAACTAGATAATAGTGGAAACGATTATAGCATAGAAAATAAAGTGAATCAATGAACAGTGAAAGTGTGACCTGCCTGTGATTCATTTGTATGCGTCCAAGACATTTAACCTCGCATTGCCATGTTAACCTGCAACTGACGGCTCATGTTATATTTGTTACTACACGCATACAACGTGAACTTGTTACTACAAACGTGTCACTATCTTTGTCTTCGTAAACTATAACCTTATCTAATCTTCAATTTCAAAGGTATTGACCCAATAGGTCACGACAATTTGTATACTAATCTTACTGTAATCTTCAGATACTCATTGAAAGTACGCACTCCAGGCAGAGACGAACAAAACATACGGTATATTACACCATATTATATATTATATTCTTATAAAAGACTATAAGGAGTGATTCTGTGCATGCCTTCAATTAACTATTTATTGTTATAAATATGAGTATAATGATAGACAATTGCTTTTTTTTTTATTAGACTAAATCGTTCGGTATACAAAAATATATAATAAAATCTTAATAGCAAATACACTGTAAATATGAAGTATAAAACTATTTGGCCAGTACGTCAGCAACAGTAATGTTCCATGGGGATCTAAACTGCATTTGCGTTTACGGGAGACCCTGTTATCATTTGCTGACTCTTTTAAACTACGTTATATGTATGTCATTTAGATAAATTGCAGCATGCAACACAAAATGCAAAAAGGTAAAAAGTAATTAAATACAGTACAGTATTATGAAACCCCATAGGTACATAAAACAACATGTCAGTAGGCTGTCTCAATTCACCAGTACTTATCTAGATACCCACATATAAATGTTTAAACCTATGTAAGTACATATCAAGAGTTTACGCTCTAACTATTTTAAACAATTACGCACATTACTTTATTGCCGTACATATCAAAGCCTATGAAGAAAATGTATACAATCTCCTGAAGTAATTCGTATATTATTACTAAATGTGTACCTATTGCCAAAATATATTTAGAACTTCTATTTTAATATCAGTAAATGTCGACATGACTTCTATGTTGATCAATGACGATCACCCTATGCTTAGAGAATATTCTTAGAACGACAATACTTGTATTATATGTAAGTAGACAAGTTCTTCCGCGGGTTTGGAGTGCCATCTGCATCTGCACTCGCTTCTTATAGTCCGGTGAAACTCTAAAAGCCAGCTGCGGCCAAACAGTATTAGAGTAGTCCGAAAAAAAAGTATGTACTTAAGTTGTTATATATAATTTAGTATAGTGTACTCATTTCCTCCGTACCAATACATGATTCGAATCAAATACACCAGTAATCATCATTTTACCATATTCATAATCATCATCATATTCATAATAGATTTCATGAAAACTTTATATGGAAAAAGATGTAATAACATTGATAGATCTCATTCTAATTATCTCACCTCATCGATAATAATCAGGTGACATATCCTTAGTTTGAATAACTAAGGATATGTTACGACTGCGTGGTAGCAATGCCTACATTGTTGTAATATACAACAATGCATTCATTGCTGCTCTGATTGCTGATGTGATGGGTAAGTTAGTCAATAACTTGTCTAATATAAGCATTTAAGTATTATCCTAACTTGTTCCTCAGAATTAAAAAAGCACTATTGGTATTTGGATAAATGTAGTACGGAGATCATGTGATTTCCCTTCATGTGATTTTTGCTCTTATATATAATACCAGCCTGCTTTAGGTATTTTGCATTTATTTTAATTATTTGCATATAATCTTTGCGAATACAATAAAACGTCCAAATTTATATTTATTTATATATTACCACTGTACGCCTCTAAATTGGACAAATATTTTATACTATTTAAATTATAATATCCTGGTAAATATTTTCAATTTTAATTTAGAATCATTTTGCTACAAAATGTCTATCAATCACTTAACCAATAATGTATATACAAAAGTAGTTTTACTAATAGCTGGGGAGTAGACATTTATTTAAAAAAAATCGAATATCGCTCCGTCAATACCTACTTAAAACAACTTTAGAGAGATGACGTGTTTTAAACTGAATACATTGAATGAAAGGTCACTCTGGAGTTCACATCTGACAAAAAACATTTCTAATAATTGATAAATATTCTTCTCTATCTCGAGGATACGAAGCATAATTTAGTATTACTAATGTAGTTTCGCATATTTATATATTTTGGGTATATGCTAAATATATATATGAACATACAGGAATGAAATTTTATACGAAAATATGTAATTTATTTTAATTAGTTATTTGGTAGGTGACTATACGCGTCACCTACAAAATAACTAATTTATATAACAGAATAATTATTTGTAAGTTAGATTTCTGCATTTGACGTACATAATTAAAATATTTTTTTTTTTAAATAGTAACTTTGCATAATGCAATAAAAAAATCATAAAAAAAAACAAAGGGTATGAAAATGGTAAGTTTATAAAGACTATATTGGTTTAGATTTGGACCAAATAGTGAAATGATGACGAGTGAAAAAAAGAAAAATAAATATACTAGTAAATGAATAAATAAATGTATTAGTACCGATAGACTATCTAGATACATTAGTTTTTATTTTTACTTGAGGAAATATTCAAAAGTTATTGTATGTTGTAAAATATATGTATCTGTTTATACATATATTTTACTTACATATATCTATACATGTAAATAAAATTGGAGTATCTGTTTGTAATATTGAAATATTTTTTACCATTTTTGTCTGTCTGTCTGTTTGTTCCGGGTAATCTTTGAAATGGCTGGACCGATTTTGTCGGGACTTTTTTTTTTCCCGTCACGTTAAAATAAAAGTTAAATTCCACGGGTAAGTCACGGGAACAGCTAGTTGTCAATAAAATAATACAAGAGTTATATACAAGTGTGTGCGAATAGAAATATATATTTAATTTCATTGCTTTACAGTATCGGATAGTCAGGAGCAAGCTAAACCAGTCAGTGAAAAGAAACCACAATCGGTACAAGATCTATTCAACACGACTTCATGCATTCGACCGCCCTACAAATGTCCTCATCCAAAGATGCAATTTTATCTATACACAAGGTACTTATAGAAACTTGTATATTCGAAAAATATTATATTATTAACATGTTATAGTTATGATCATATGTACAATTTATGTAATAAGATAAATTAATATAGATAGGAGTTTCATCGCTACAGCAGATATGAGAGAGTAATACATTACTACTACACAGTCGACATGTCGTTCTTATTCATATACCTATGCAGTAGTCATCTCTACTCATGATTGATACATTTATTCGTCAGTTTCCTGAGAGTTCTGATAATACATTCAAAAGCTCTTCTGAGATAGTAAGATCTTATTCCCTAGATGTATTTTAAATTCAATAGGTCTTTTGTTTAGATTTCATATAAATACAAAAATGTTTTCAAAGTATTTGCGGTAATGAACAAGCAAGTATTACAAAATTTTAATTTTTAAAGCAAATAGCTTTAGTGAATTAATGTAATGAGTACATTAATCTACTAAAGCTATTTAAAAATTCCTACGAGTAATGATATTGGCAAAGAATCATTGAAGATCATAACGAATGTCTATCTCCTACATTTTAAAAGTATAAATGTGTACAATATTCATCATGTTTTATTTACAGGAAAACACAAGAGAAAGGAGAGTTATTAAATACATTGGATAATGACTCTCTTACATATTCAAAATTTAACCCAAGGCATCCTACAAAAGTGGTTGTTCACGGATTTGGAGGTGGCAGGAACCTGTCTCCGAGTACAGATATGAGAAATGCCTACTTCTCCAAAGGGAACTATAATATTATTATAGTTGATTATGGGTCTCTTGTAAAAGAGCCGTGTTTGGGTCAGGTATTTCACAATTTGATAATTTATTTACAAATTGTTATCTATGTCAAATATCTGGATTTCAACCTCTGTTCTAGTGCATCAAATACCCAAAACTTTTCAAACCTAATATTTATAATTTGATAAATTAGATTTCACTTTCATGAATAAGTCCATGATTTCATCATCATCATCATTTGATTTGTGTTTTTAACCCGAGTGATAATACAAATTCTTTTTTTTTACAAACATGAGAGATCAAAGAAAGTTGATTCTTATGGTCCAATGATTTATTCTGAACTCACTCTCATAAGTATAGGAGACAATAAGCGAAAACTTATCCAAGTGTATCTAAAAACTATATCATTATTATCTATAAAATGGTGAAACTATATACAGATTAAGTTGTCATCAACTTATAATCATTATAATTTTTGTACATGTCAACTTAAATATATTCGATTTACTTTACAAAAATATTAAGATATTGGAGATTTATATATATGTATATAATCTATATATCTCTCCATCTATAGAGATACATATATATACTAGATTCTCCACGAGCATAATTATCAATTTACATCACTTTTAACAGAACTTTGAAGTTTCAAATTCAATAATAGCTATATACAATTATTAGGAAAAATTCTCTTATATTTGCATTCATAGATTAGAAACAACGTACGTAACGTATTGATGCAAATACGAATACATATATTTTAATTTACTGATATGGTCAATTACTGTAATAAATGAATAACCCTTTAACATTTAACACTAAAGACATTTAAGAGCTATCTCGACCCACGGTAAACAAAGCTTAAGTTGTGGGTACTAGACAAATGATATATATGCTTAATTTTTTTTGTAAATACATACATAATATACGTAGAAAATACCCAGACCGATATAAACAATCATACTTACGAATACAAACGTTTGTACCGTGCATAGAATCGAACCCTCAACAATCGGAAGAAAAGCGGTGTCCTATACCGCTGGATCACCGACATCGTCATTGGGTAATAACGTCTCAATACAAAACAAAATTATTATAATAATACTATGATGTTTCTTTTAATTATATCAGATTGATTGGGCACCGCGGTTTGCGGGCCTCTGCATTGCACAAATGGTAGAGTATCTTCAGTATCACCCGGTAAAACCTGTACGCCCGGAGAAGATCCACACCATCGGGTATAGCGTCGGAGCGCATATATTGGGCCTCGTAGCTAATTACATTAGTGATGGAAAACTTGGGAGGATTACCGGTACGTGCTAAATTATTATACATTGATTGCATTAATAAATATTTACTTCGAACACAGGCAGACTTACATTACAATGCTATTATTAGATTTTGAGATTAGATAACTGATAAAAATACATAAATGCATTTTTATTCATTACATTACATACAATACATAGAAAACACCCGTACAAATATTTGTATCTTGCAAAGAATAAAACTCGCCAGTACTAGAAAAAGGGGTCTACTAAATCTCTGCACCACCGAAACCGCCTATAATTACTAATAATTTGTATGTATTATTGGTCTGTGTATTTGGTTGGTTATCATTACATAGTATAAAATAAAGTCGCTGTCGCTGTCAATACCTATGTGTGGTTAAATCTTTAAAACTACGCAACGGATTTTGAAGCCTTTCTTTAGATAATAGAGGAAGGTTTATATGTATAATACAAGTACACCCATACATAGCCGTACATTATAAGTACTTTTCTACATTAGAAAATATAAATATGAAATTACTGTAGTGATTTACTACAGAACTAGTTGTATTCTTATTAATGAACTATCGATTTTGAATTCGTCATTTTAAATTAACAGATTGAAATTCCTTGTACATATTGTAATATACTGAACTAATTTATGTAATTGATTTTAAATGTATTCTATTATGGCGGAAAAATTACTGATGAGTCCCTATTTCGGAATCTGATAAATTTCGTAATAAATTAAAGTAAGTATTTATTCGAGGTTGCGTTCGACTAGTTTTTCAGGTTTATTTCGCAGTCGGTTGTCATTAACTCTTTCATTATACACAAACCATATCCCTGTTACTTAAACTTCGTTTACGGTGGTATTTATGTTCAAAGATGTATATCACATTGCTATCGTCGTAATATATTTTTTATATAAAATGGGTACAAGAAAATTATTGGTCAGTAAAACTGACTTTTAATATTTCATTAGTGCAAAAATATGTATATCTGGTTCAATCGAATACATTATAACAGTAGACTAACAACAAATTGTTACATTTCAGGTCTCGACCCAACAATTTTTTTCTACATGGGCAACAATAGATCCCGAGACTTGGATCACACCGATGCTTTATTTGTCGACATCCTGCATACAGGTGCAGGAATACTTGGTCAATGGGGTCCAAATGGACATGCTGATTTTTATGTTAATGGTGGTTCTAGTCAACCAGGGTGTGCTCATGACACGATATTTCGTAAGTATCCATTAAGACAGGTTTTTGCAGCATAGAGTTTAAACTTCTTTGAACCTTATATTATAATAAAATATGGAGTATTGTCATACATGAAACTGTTTATGATATTCTATTTATGGGGAGAGGATAGCTAATAAATTTAAGTAACTGTATCTAACGGACTCACTTTAATTATTCGGACACAAATTAAGAAACACATGTTTGGTTAGTTAATAAATAAAACATTTTTCAACACAAAGTACTAATATTATTAGAAACAACAGTACGAAAGCAACTTAATTTTTATTAGGTTATGTTATTAGTTTACATTGTACTTTACGCCCTCTTCCGTTTTTCATCTACACTAATATACAGTTCGCAAGAATTCCATCTCCACTGAATAAGTAAGTAACCTTGCGAAATACTCAGTCATTCTGCACTTTTAATACTTGCCATTAAAAACTAGATGGCGTTAGTGAAAGGGCAAAGTCTGCCACAGTATTATTAGACTATTTTGGAATGTATTCACTTCAACATTAGGATAATTGCTAATCATAAATATATGTATAAATTTCATACTTTTAGTCAAATAATCAGAATGGAAACAACATACTGTTACTGAACTGAGGATAACCTGAGAAGTCCTGGAATTCTCATAATATTGAATTTCTGACTTTATGTATTAAAAATAATAACTAATTATTTTTTATTACCACTTTCAGAGACATTATCATGTGATCACACAAAAGTAACGCCATATTTCATAGAGTCGATAAACAGTAAAGAAGGTTTCTGGGCGGGACCTTGCTCCAGTCTATTCTCTTATTTAATAGGTTGGTGTGAGCCTAAAGATTCAGAATATGTTCTAATGGGTGAACATGTTACACACAGGTATGCATCATTATTAGCCTAATTATAAAAATAACAGTACCTAACATATATAGTTGTACCTATTCCCACTAGTAGTGCAGAAGTGTAAAAATGAGAAACTGAATAAGTATCATTAATATCATAATATGTAAGTCAAAATATTCTTTTTAAATGTATACTTACTACTACTATATTTAGTTAATAGTTTTTGGGTAATTTGAGAGATATGTAATAACTAATTAAGGTAAAAAATGTTTGCAAGTATTTACGTTAAGAGTTATTAGTTAATTGCCTTGGTGGTTTCGCGGTTTAGCATACCGCCTTACCTCTAATGGTCGCGGGTTCGATTCCTTGCACGGTACAAATATTTGTATCCCTGGGTATGACTGTTGGTATCGGTCTGTTTGTGTGTTTTCTTTGTATATTATGTATGTGTTTAAAAAAAGTATCTATATATTTATATCAGTTGTCTAGTATCCATTACACAAGCTCTGTTTAGCTTGGGATTAGATGACGCTGTGTGAATTGTCCAGAACTATGATTATTAGCGACCGGACCCACCATCACACAAATACATTAAAAATCTTTGAATTTCTTGGCTTTTTTATAATTTAATATACTCGTGTTGTACATATATTCTACATTATACATTATCTGAAATAATTTTATTTCTAACAGCTTTAAATTTAATTTAGATTAAAAGACCTGAACATACAAAAAGCGATGGCTATATTTTATACTATGTGACCAATTATTAACGCTCTTATAACAATATTTCGAGGTTAGTATTTTCAAATTGACACTTCCATTAACATTTAACTAAAATTATTTTCAGAGCGCGGGGCGTATACTACGTAACAACAAATGCTAGGCCGCCATATGCCAGAGGATTTCCAGGCAAAAGTAGACGTCTACGATCAATCACTGGACCATACAGCTAGTACATATTCATAAAATAGATTAAATTATTGCTAAACTTAAATTGTTCTGTTTTTTTATCGTTTGATATTTAATAGTATTTATGTAAAAATTAAGTTCTTCGGTTCCTTCTTCTTCCGATTCTTATCTTCTTCTGGTTCCATCAATTTACAATTTTTAGCTATAATCCTCCGGTACTAAATCGTCTGGTGACAATAATACCGTTAGCATAGCAATTATATTGCCAGTCTATTTTTGTACTCTGTAGCTACTTTTATATACATTAATGATAATGCGAAGAGTACCTATAGAGAGAACCTAGTACTATTTCTTATTCAAAACTCCTCTCAAACTCGGTCTCAAATATAACTATAATCTTTTAAAATATAGATGCCATTGCCTAAATAAATTAAGATAGGTTATTATATTGATAAAAATCACATTCTAGACTCAAGCCAGAATAATTTTAGAGTTAGATAATTACATTTTAGTTAGTATTAGAATACTTGTTATATTTTAATATACATCGCGGGCTTAATAATGACCTGCATTAACACTGAATATTGATTTTTATGTTAAAAATTTAAAATGGTAATAGACTTTTTTTAGATAATGCAGATTTTATTATTCAGTTTGCGATATGTGTGTGCAATGTAGTCTACATAAGTAGCTATAAAAGATGTTTGGTGGTTATGGTCATGTATCCTAATAAGATAATTGTTAGCTTGCTAATTTATTGTACCTAATATTAACAAATCCCTCGTTTCATCTACTATCGATAATTCAATAATATTTATCACGTGATTAGTTGTATATATAGATTTTAATTACATTACTGATTTGTTTATATGATGTACCCATTATTATTTTATATATATATATATCAGTAATTTTTATGTAAAATTTTTTAACCGTCATCAATCGGCACTAAATTGTCTAAAAACCGAAAGGAGACGTGACGAATGCATGACAAAAATGTTGGTCTCTTGCATTCTACAATTCAGAAATATAGTAAAACTATTTATATATACATATTATTAGAGTTTTAATTTACCCGTACTTAGTTGGCGACGATAATCCAATATTTTATAATTTATTACACCTAGCCGAAATATTTTGTGATATTACTGTAAAATATAAGTACTGTAAGTAAGTACTGTAAAGTAAAATAAAGTAAAAGTTTACATGTGTTTTAATTGTATTACATAAGTATGTAATATTTGAACCTACGATTTACCTTTATTCACAAGGTTGTGAGAATAGTTGGACCCATAAGAGTTCAACTCAATAATGGTAAAGTGTTGTATATTTATATTATAGTATTAAAAAATGAAACGATATATAAATTTTCAAACATATATTAGGGAAGATAATGTCATCATTTTGAATACAATTTTATAACTTTTTTTTAATAACTTGACATCCAGAATTTTAAACACTAACATTAAGAAACAATTTATTTCATACATAGGTATACACGATATTGATTAAATATTTAAAATCAAATTAGAACAATATTATTCTCAACACAAGTTTATTATGTTAATTGGAAATAAGACTATAATTAATTCTATTAAATTGAGCACAGAACAACTTTTTTTTCATTACTAAGATATTATTAGCAAAGAAAAATATTAGATAAAGATAAAATATTTTGAAGAAAGTATTAATAACAAATACAATAATTAATATTATGACTACATCGTAGACTAGATATCAAAATTTTAATAATTTGTTAAAAACACAACAGTAACAAATTTTTAATTTTGTGCAAAATTATATAAAAATAATAAAAGAATCGTTCTCAATAAGCAAATATACACTGAAGTGAATAATTTGATACATACGATATAATTGATCAGAGAATTATAATAATGTTTACAGCTACATATTTACAACAACAATATATATGAATATATTATATAATATCGTTGTTTTTATATTAATGCTAAAATGAACATACATTTAATACAATAAGAAATAAAAAAATATGATAACAACACATTTCCCTCTCTTACTACATATTACCTATCCTGCTTACAGCACTAAACACTAAGCTATTCGTATATGTTTACGAATTTTTACTTACAAAATCGCTTGCATCAAGCAAATAAATAACTATGTTATAATTTTATAATTGCCTGATTTTCCAACTAGTTACTTTGTAATAGGAGATAGAAATAAACATCCGGAAGTATACCCCCATATCCCAACCAATATCGTATGTTAAGTTACTCAGAGGAAGAATTAAGTCCGGAACCTCATTTATTCAATGCCCCGTAAAGGATGAATACGGAGATGATTTAATACAATATAATCTGCAACAGACATTTATAGAAATGAACTAATTTCTTCTAATATAATTTTTCATTGAATATTTCTAATATCTGTAATTATTTTAACAGTAACATCTCAGAAAATGCAGGTTTTTACTGACTTAGGTTCCTGTGCATTAACAAGTTTCAAAGATAATGAATGATAGAATAATCACACATTGGGGGCATATTCCTTATACCCAAATATAGTGTATACTTTTCTATAAACCTATTTTTATTATACTTAGTTTACCTAGACATAAATACAAGATAAAAATTATGTACATGATTTCATTGTTGAAATGTAATACTGAGGTCTACAATTGGCAAAAATCTTTGTAAAATAAATTATGAAGACGTGAGTGAGTTTGTAATAAAATTTTGCGAAAATATCATATATAAATCATATTTCAAAAGAATCTCTATTACGTAATTTACTCTAGAAAATAGTGGCAATACTTATTATCGTATAGACAGTATACAACAATAAGTACTGCCACTATGTTTCTATTAGGTACATGCCTACGCACTTAATTCTTAATATACATTTATAACCTAGTTTAGCGTCAGTAGGGATAAGCTTCGAAACACGTATTTACATTTTAAGATATTAAATATATAATATCAATAATATGTACTCATTTTTTATAAATATATATGTGCGTATATTATTTACCTACATATTTACAATCTAATAAATATTATAGGCCTGATTGAAACCAAATATTACAATAAAAACTATTTGTGCTAAAATTATAAATTCTGTGGAAGAATTTTAGACTATAAAATAATATACAATATTTGCTACTACAAAAGTAATCTTAAATAAATTATTGCCATAAGACATAAAAACTTCCTGACTAAATACATGCAGTAGATCTGAAACCTACTAACTACTGGAAAATATACATGTAATTTTATAATCTTAACTTAAATTAAATTACATAGTAGTTACTAAATGTTTAAAGTTATTGGATATAATTAAAAAAATATATAGTGATTAGTATTTAAATTAATAAATCATTAATACAAGTATTAGTCATTAATATATTTAGAATAAAAACAAAATAAAATATAAGACGTGCACAAAATCTAATATTAATATGAAGGGAATACAAAGCGACACAAATTATGTACAGCGATGTAACTTCAGGACTTGAAAGTAAATCCTTAAACATGAGTCTAATCAATAATTGACAAATCAGTGCTTCCGTGCAAGTAATACTTACCTACAATTAGCTGTTATAGTTGTAGTTACAGATAATACAATATTTACTAAAGACTACATACATTACATTTCAATTTTACATGAATTTCTTAGACACTAGTAAGTGCAAGTTTAGAGTTCAAAATTATAATTTTATGATTTAACTAAAATATATGCAGAATCACTTATGTACAACCTAATCAGCTACAAATGAAGTTTAGATGAATAAGAATAAAAAATATAAAATAAACTGATTAATCATGTTGTAATGAAAAAAGACAGTAGGGAAGTATATGTATTCTACTTATTTAGCGAAACGCGGAAGCCTAAGTACCCCAAAAATCCGATTTAATCCGATATTTTTTATTTCTTCGACTAACGAAAGAGGCTGAAATATTTAACGTAGAATGATATCATAACTTGCATGTATATTTCAACTTATGCTCAAAAAACGAAACGTAGTATCGCCGTATGAGTACGATCTTTATTGAGACTCTACCTTAATAATAATAAAAGAACTTGAAAAATTTCCTTATTGAAAATTTTTGAAATATTTGCACGTTATAATCCATATACTCGAATAGTACCACGAATATCACGTCATTATATGACGCCCGCGATACCTCACGTGTATTGCCTTTCCGAAGGATATATGTATATTTACTATATGTACTCTTTTTCGTTTCAGCCTCTTACAGCATTGCCAAATACATTGCTGTTGTATGAAGAAATTTAGGTATGTACACACATATCGCAAACTTAATAATAAACTGTATAAGCTCTAAAGAATATTTGCGAAATTGGCAGCAACCGCAACATGAAAGCACTATAGACATCGTTTTGTTATGTGATTTCTGTTGCTGAAATGGTTCTATTCAGACATTCATTCATATATTATTCATATTCACCGGCTAAAACAATAAAGGTAATTTCACAACTGCAATTCTTTTTTTCTGAAAGTTTAAAACTCAACTAAACAGCTTATATCTTTAAATCGAAATTCCTGATGTTTTCGAGTTAATTCAGTTTGTTCTTAAGTTTGCGTTATTATTATATTAGTTATATCTAAGATTTACATACTATCGATCGCTTGTAAAAGCGTTATTGTCGACACAGCCTAACAGAGTGAGATCACTCCGTGTAATAAATTATTGTCTTATTATTTTACATTATTCATATATAATTAATATTACTTTAGTATTTTTTCTACCTAAATTATATTTAAATGGTTGCTCCATACTATTGAAATTTAATCATCTGAGAAAAACATACCAATATTTTCATTATTACAGGGAACAGCGTGGAACAAACATAGATATTCATTAGCAACGAATGTTTAAAAGCGAAATATAATGATTTTGGTATTGCAAAAATATAAAATATCTTACTATTTTCCCGATATAACCATACAAATAACAAATAAGTTTACTTAATTATTATAATGTCTACAATAAATGCACATACTTTTTTATTAAACATGCTTAATCTTAAACATGTTTGTTTTATATTTTTTTTCTAATAACTACACATGTATAAGCACTTAATTATTAAAAATAATAGCTAGATTATGTTTATGGTTAAATCATAATCCTTTCGCCTATTCTATTGGACAATGTGAAAATTATCATTAAACATTTCTTTTTTGTAAAGAAAGTTGCATTATAATATTAAAAAGATATATACGTGATATCTAATAATAATTAAATAATATCTAACGTTTAATACAAATATGCTGCACTGTTCCCGGCCTTTTTGTTAAATATATAAGCCTAGTCTAAACAGCTAAGTTTAAAAGTAAAGTTTAAGTAGGTATCTATTTCATAAAAAGTAACTATAATTGTGGTGAATGATAAATTAATATGAAATATTATTATTCAATTGAATTAAATTTATATTTTCTTATCTAGAAAGTATCATTTCATATAAAAACGAAAACTTGGTGTGTCCACTTTTTTCTGATATTATATATATCTGCCATTTATGTTTGTAAGTATAAATAATTTTATTAATTACCTAATTAAAAATATACTCTTTCACTCTAGGAAAGATACAAAATATTGTATTATTTCTAAAAGAAATTGTTTATTTATAGATAAATACACAAATTACTACACATTCAATTAATAATTTTCAAAGTATTTTACATCACTGAATTGACGGTGTAGAGATTCTTTAAAACAACGATTTTAAAGTTTTATTCTATAATCATTACTACTAATCTACAGTTTTAAAAAAAAATGGTTAAGATAGGACGTCCCTAAAGTTTTTAAAAATGCTAAACTTTTCCTTCTTATAATGATAGTTATAAGAACGTAGTACATATAGGCACCTGTGAACTTATCAACAGCATTATCGAATTAAAAAAATATTCTGAATTTGAATATACAGAAGCAAGATATAATTTCGGTATGCATTAATGTTTAAAATTTGATAGGTACAGGCCAGACTACTATTACTATTTTTGGAATATGCTGTTTTCTATAGATTTTTGATATTGGTTATTTCGTGTAACATTATAGCATTGTTTTATTACACAATCTCTCTCTTATTTTTGAAAATAACATCGAAGGACTGCACAGTGGATCACACCAATTAATCACTGCTTTACATTGCTAGGTTTTTACTTATTTTGCTTCTGCTTTAATGAACCAAAAGTACCTTCTCTTATTTTCTATAATAGATTTATGCATTACGTTATGCGTCCTTTTATTATTAATATTTGTAAATAATATTTTTAGAAATATTTTAAATTTGTTTAAGTAATTTACTGGGGATTTCAATTCAATATAAAATTCAATCAAGAAAATAGTTGAAATTAATAACTGATGAATTAACAACGGTGTCTGTATAACAGTACCTATTAATAATTAGACCTAATTATCAGGGTACCTGTATAAAGCCATAATAACGCAAATATTATACAAGAATAATAATTTATATTTAAATATAAGTTAATGTGTTTGCTAATAGAGTTTAAGACAGAAATCAGCATTACGTGATTAATAAAACAGAAAGGCATTACGATAGATAGATATACATATATATATAAACTAAATATTGATGATAATTTTCACTTATGTCCAACAATTGTTATAGATAATAGGGATTACTTGTAATTATTTTAATTAACCAATTTTATATCTACATATTTTCTTAAATTCTAATTATTGTCATTATCTGTCCCAATGTACATTATACTATATCTAATTATTATAAATGTAACTTTCATTTATAAATATATTTTCCGATGAAAAACAAGGTCGAAGTCACTAGGCGAATGAACTTAACGATCTTAATGAAGAAAAATTGCTTTATAGATATAATTTTTTTTCAATAAACATATAACTAAGGTTCAGCATTTTCATCCCATGTAAAGAATAATTTGTAATTGTAGTTGTTTATAATTGAATTGTAATAAAATATTATCTTTACGAATAACTGATTAGCAGTATTTTCTTTAAAACCTCATAGATATATAATAAAATAAAATAATGAGATATCTGACTACATATCCTGAAAGTGAAGTAACTAAGCTATAGATTTCCTGTATCTATTTTACTTATTTAATGCTACATCTGGGTTGTACGTGGTTTTATCAGTTTTGGATGATCTCATTATTTTTAAAACAATTATCAAATTTTAGTTAAATATAATAAAATAGCGCTCGTTAAATAATATATAATACATTATATCATACAGCGTCAGTGCATTCTTAACAAGTGAATTTATTGGTCTCAATTCTTCCAGTCGATCGTTATTGTCAATTCTTATACCTTATTTTATCTGAGCCATTCTTCATATTACACATGATCACTCGCAATTAAGTTATTAAAAAACTATTTAAAGATATTAATATTATTGTCCGTATTCTATTCCAAGTGTTAATAAATGTATGAATAAAAACAAGTTTAAGTAGATAAAAAAGTGCAATGTGCCTTGATATTATAATCGTGTAACCCAGAGCAGTAAATAATAAGACAGTTGTTTTATTTACAGACGTACTAAGAACTACTTGTAAGTGCTGTACAGTAATTTATTGTGCAAAGAGATAAAGTGTATGAAGAAACAAGATTAAGACTATCACTAAATTCTAATTATTATCTTATCGGATATCCCAATAAACTTACAAGCTAATTGCAATTATTATATTCATTTTTAAATTGTGTTCCTGATGCAAAGTAAAGTCTACATCACTGGGCAAAGGTTAGACTTTTGTGTATAATGTAATATTTTACCATAATAATCTATTCTTATACTTTTTTACCCGTCATAATACAGTCTATAGTCATATCAAACTTAAGATCCGTTCAGGCGTTTGTCCGGAAAAGTTAACAAGACATACAAACACAATTTCTCCTTTATAATATTAATAATATGGACTATCTGTTGATAATTGTATTGAAATAATATGTTATTTAATATAAACTTATAATATGTTTAAAAGAACCTTGTATGTAATTAATTCGAATAAAGAGATCTTTGCCCAGGTGCTGGATAACATATTGACTTAGACATAAGTTTGTTACTTATTTAATACCGCATCTGGGTACTTCATCACTTTATAAGTTTTTGATGTTATTCTTCTTTTTAATATAATTTTGCAAAGTAATTTTGTAAAAGTTTAAAACCAAATATATGTATTTTTAACAAAATAGCTCTCGTGAAATAATACAATCATCCAAGAATATTAAACAGTATTATAAATATAAAACAACCTAATATCTATATTGCATTCTTAACAAGTGATATCATTGGTCTTATTCCTTTATTCCTTCCAGTCAATAGTTATTGTCTAGGTTCATACAATTATTGTATTTCAGCCTTTATCCTTATTAAACTAGGACAATCTAATAAATATTATTAAAAAAACTATTTTAATGTTATTGTCAGTATTCCATACCTACTGTCAATAAATTAATAAATAAAAAAATAACATGAAAATTGGTGACAAAGTGCTATGTGCAATGATATTATTGTCGTGTGACCCAGAGCAGTCATTATATTAGACATTTATTTTATTTACAAAACTACGTGTAAGTGCTGTACAGTAATTTGTTGTGCAAATAGATATAGTCCACAGGTATATTGTGTAGTAATTAGCGAGACTAAGACAAGACAGGAATGCTACCTATTTCTTTAAATTCTAATTATTGTCACATCGGGCATCCCAATATACATACATTATTATAAGCTAATTATTTTAATATTATGTTTATTTATAAATTGTGTTAATTCAATTGTTTCTTTGAGTTGCAGTGTAGTGTGTAATTTAGACTACAATGGAAGCCATGAAGCATCCGGTAATATGAAAATAAACCATGAACGTAGGCCTTTGGAAACCTGAAATATAAATACTTGGTGATCCTACAAAACAACCATTGCAATTTTTTGCCAATTGAAAGGTAGAAATTAAGTGGTATGCTTTTTTACATTTTTTGTTTTATTTACAGCGTGCTGCTACCTAAATATCAGTGCTGTACAGTTATTTATTGTGCAAATATTTATAGTGCATATATTTTATGATATAGAATAAACAAGAACAAAGATTAGCGTAACAGTGGTATTTAATTTTAGAACCATACAATATTCTTAAATAACTACTTACATAAATATTTAAATAGTAATCATTACATCTAAATGGTTATGTAGACGAAACATATTACTAAATATCTACAGCGACACAATTACTGTAATATCACAAGTACTATGTGGCGAGCTATGTTTATATTAAGTATAATAGACTGCACATAAATTATAGCAATAATATTAAAATAATACAACAATAATACAATAATACAACCTTTACCAATTTATTCCAAAAATAAACCACTAACTTCATTTTATTTTATATATTGATTATTAAAAATATAAAGTAATAATTTGTTTTGTTGAGAATATTTAATAGATATAAATAATAGAATAGATGCGAATATTTATGTTACGAATAATTTAACAGACAAAAGGACAAATCAATTATTTCATATTTGATAATATATTTATTATACAACTACAGAAATATTTCTTAAAATGCTATATTTAATTTGATTTGGTTAGATTAGATTAACAGATTAATATATAATATAAATTATTACAAACATAAAATAATAGCATAATAGATTCTATCAGAAATATTAAGAAAGAAAAGCATTTATTAAGAATTTCTATATTATAAAACTCTTTGAAGTTGTTCTTACTTTCCCGAGTTAAGTTTTTAGTAAAAAGTATTCAGAGCCTGTAATCGATACGATAATAGATAAGAAGAAACACATAAGAATTTTAATAAATAATTTGCCAAAAAATATATATCAAAATATTTTAGTACATTTATACTACATATATATGACTTTACATTTAGGTTATATCCTTAATTACAAGAATAAGTTTATATGATTATTTCTATGCCTCACGTAATACGTAATAACCTAACACAACTATATTCTTGTCAGCAAAGGGAAATGTGTGTTTCATCGATATAAATTTATAATTATATTAATGCAGCAAATAAATATTGTATATTTAAATTTTTTTAATAATTTAACATAGAATACAATTAAAATAATATAGCAATATCTACTAAATCTATTAAGGTATGACAAAAGAAAATATTTTCGAAATAGACATATGTATATTAAATAACTAGAAATTATATTATCCAGTACATGCAGGACAATAAAATTTCTAGCAGATCTCTAAGTATGAGATTATAATATTTTTAATACTTTAATGATTACATTTCTTCCCTTGTAATTAACGTATTTATTAATTTTCTACTCCTATTGCAATATACGTAGGTACATTCATTGAAGTTATTAAGTACAGTAAGTACTGAATTTCAAACAGTTACATCTTAAATATTTTATAAACACTTAAGAACGATTTGAAGAAATCAAGTCATCAATTTTATTGAACTGTGGAAGTAAACAATACTTATAGAAATTATAACCGAAGTACCCACCGCATGGAGCCAGAGGTAAATTGGGCCTTAGCTTCTCTTTAAAAGACAATAACGAACTGTAAAGCATTAACAATAGAGATGATATGCCAATGTAATTTATATACACATGTACAAGTATAATGTTAAAAATTAATAATATTTAATAACAAACACAAAAACATATAAATCTAATAACATTTGGCAGTCTCTATGCAAAATTAATACTTTCAAGATCGTGGTTTTACAATGAACTAGGACTGAAACGCTCATATTGAAATTAAAAATAAATGTTATTATTATGTTGCAATCAAATTAATGAACTTATTATCAAAACAAATAAAATTATTCAGAAATTTTAGTTAGTATTTAGCCAAGAAATTATATCCAATATAACCTACGTACACGTACATATATGACTTTTCAATCCTTAGGCTCATCATAATACAACGATGAATTAACATTTCAGATGTTACCTACAAAATATATTGAAACTTACAACATTCTGAAAACAGGTAGGTACACAAATATGATATTAAGCTAATATTACACTAAATTATTTGATTGATATTTTTACAAGCTAATAAATCATTGTATTTATTGAACAGTAATAATTTTCTACCTATCTAGTACAAAAGTGAGAGAACTGCTGTCGCATGACTGATTACATAGGGTTTACGATAAGTCTAGTAAGTACCGTCGTCGGTAAGATCCTGATAAGGATCCGCGGGTGGCTGAACGGGCTCTGTCTGATAAAACGCTCCAGAAACGAATGGATTGTTTGGGACATGTTGCTGAGGCGCTGGAGGACGAGGAGGCGCGGAGATGGCCCCGTATGCGGGAGGCTCGCTTCCTTTCAGAGGTTCCGTCTACACAAGAATTTATCACTTTTATAAACTGCAGTGTATGTGTATTTTATAAAATGAAAGTCATGTAGGGTGTGATCCTTACATTTGGTTGATAGAGATAAAATAATAATGTTGTTGATAAAGTGTTGATGAAATGGGGATCAATAAATAAAATTACGTCCCGTTGTGAGTACTTATACACACAGATTTTATTACTTTTTATGATACATACGATATACCGCGCCGCGCAGTAATTGGTACTGATGTATAAACAATTTATTACATATATTATACTGTTTTCAGTACACGTAGATATTAATAAGTTATTTATAGGGTCAATCAGTGCAATAGTCATCAACGTATTTCCTATAAAAGAGAATATGAACCACTATTAAGAAATTCTCTTCATATGCTGATGTAGTCACAGTTAGTTGTAACATCACTATTTTGAATACACAGGATACTGTAACTATGGTTAAAATAGATAATTAAAATATCAATTGTCCTCCATTGTTAAAGATGTATTATTTTTAGGTCGACCCCCACACGGTCCTACCTAGAAATCATCGTGGTTGATGAATTGCGAATTCATCACGATGAGCAGACTGACTTCATCCTCGTGCTAATCATCATTCCCTGATGCCCCATCAGCGTATTTATACCGTTTGTGCAAAAGAGTGCACCATTCCATCATCATCCATACAAAGATAAAAAACTATTGTCACGACGATAATACTTACAAAGGTAGTCTCATGATCCATAGATTTGATAGGAGGTTCATAAGGTGGAGTTGGTTCTGCCCACGGCTGCAGCTCACCAGAAGCAAAAATACCATAGATAGTTATGCCAATAAAATGTACAGTCGCACCCATGAGGAAGACGTCTCGCCATTCGGTTATTGCTTTCTCCAACTTGTACTAAACAGGCAAGAATTACATATTAATTAATAATAAGTAACTGCGTATATCGTATCTACAGTCTATATCAAAATGAAA
Source organism: Achroia grisella (assembly GCF_030625045.1). Classification (NCBI taxonomy): domain Eukaryota; kingdom Metazoa; phylum Arthropoda; class Insecta; order Lepidoptera; family Pyralidae; genus Achroia; species Achroia grisella. The sequence continues at coordinate 2,960,276 of NW_026712703.1, forward strand.
AATATTAAGTTTGACTGTACTTCTGTATGTGTACTTATATCACGCGTTACCTTCCACAATTCGACATTCAATTTCAATAATTCTATTTCACTATAAAGGATTAAATCACAAGAAGATATATATATATACTTTTAACAAGATTAATTAGAAGTCTTATTGTGAATTTATAAGAAACAGGTTCAATGTTAAAAATTCAATTATAGATGCAAGTTGTCTAAGTTTGTTTTTATTGCTGTTCACAGTTAAATTATCAACAGGAGGGTGCAGGATTTGGTAGATATAAGTATAATTTCTGGTTTCGATACGGAGCATTAATATTAAAATATTGGTATTCGATATTCAAGATCCGTATGGCAAAATATAAATCTTTCAGAATTTTTACACTAACTTGATTTGTATAGAATGCAAACTCATTCGTGCGAGCACTCGGGTATGGGTGATAATAAAGTGCTCAGCGCGAAATATAGTCTACGTAACGCATCAGCGCGCACCCACAAAGCTATTCATTTGATATTCAGTGCGCGCGTCATGCCGAGCTCGATTTCCTTTTTAAAATTAGCCACGGCCGAATGTCCTTTTTGTTTCGCGGGAGTCGTCTACGAAACTGATACCCTAGTTTCGAGGGGAGCGTCTCTTCAAAATTTCAATTTCTGCTTCTAAGTCTTGTAATAAATTTTCTTTTTTCTTATTAAACCACAAACACTATATCCATTATTTTATCTATTTCATGGAGCAATTAAAAAAAATCCGACTCTTATGTGTTTAATGAATGTGTCTAAATTGTAGTTTTTTTTTTTGTTTGAAACCAAACACATTTATGAGCAAGTACCTACATTAAAATATATAATAATGATAACCCAAGACATTTCACACAGCATCTACTAGTCCCAAACTAAGCAAAGTTGGTGTTATACTAGACAACTGATATAAATACTAAAACAGATTTTTTTTTGTAGCTACACAGAAAAATACTTAGACTAATTACTACTTATGAATACAGATGTTTGTAATGCGAGAGAAATCGAATCCGCGAACATCGGAAGTAAAGGGATGTGCTAAACCGAGGCTGTCTGAATTTGAGTTCAATGTTGAGATATGGTAATCGTATTGAATATATAACTATTCTTACCCTTTCTTGTGTCATGTAATCTATGACAATCGGTACAAGGAACCCAGCGATAGTGCCGATGCCATTAGATAGACCCATCAGGATAGAAGCGTATCGTGGTGCAATGTCCAGGTGGTTTACGTTGTACCCAGATATAGCGAAACCACTGCACGCCACTCCCAACGTCAATTCTATAGTTGCTACATACTAAAAAAAGAAATACATATTTAAATAACTTTTAAGAAATACTATTATTGTAAATATTCTTAATAGAATAATTATCATTATTCATGGTAAGCGTAGAGATAAAAATATCATCAGCATTATGACTACCTTTTCTTATAGAACATAGGATAAATACTTAGCCCACGAGTATGAACCCATATATTGACTGCCAAGTTATTTGTAAAAATATAAAGTAAATTCGGCAAATAATTTGTCAAAATTATATATACGAGTATAGATAAATGCCGTCTAAAGGGTATCAACTGGTTTTGGACATATACAGACATACTTAGAAGCAAAACATTTATGTGAATATAATTTTATTATAAATTTACCTTATTGTTTGCGTAGGCCACAAGAACGAAGAAGAAAGCCTCAAGGCCGAATCCTCCACAATTGAATAGCTTTCTCACGTTTGTAGTAGTCATAATATTGCTCTTGCGAAGGTAATCAGCAAGCATGCCACCAATGGGTACTAGGGACGTCATGATCAAGTGAGGTATCGCTCCTACGAATCCAGACTGCAAAAATATTTACAATCAGTTAGTAGTCAAGGAATATGTAGTATTGCCCTGAGTTAAGTGGAGCAACCTAAAATGGTACTAATGTGGATAACTGACTAAATATAATGCAATAAAGTGTCAATTAAAAATATAACAAATAGAAGTGTTTAAAGAACATAAAACAACTTACCTCAGTAATTTGCATATTAAACCTCGTGTTAAAATATGCAGATTGAAAAATAACTAGCAGACAAAAGTTCCATGTTCTACAGAAGTTAGCAACAATAATCGCGTATACCTAAAATAAAACAAAATATAAGTAACATAGGTTGTTATTAGTCATACTATAAAATAGTTACTCCGACGTGTAGATAATTCCAATTACATAATACTTGATGACAGACTGATACTTCTATACTATGATTAATGGAAGTCGACTCGGATTAACAAGAGCTAAAAATATATACAGTTTATCTATGTTTAATCCTTAATATATAAAATTTAATTATTTTTTTACAAAAAAAAAACAATCAATATAAACCAACGCAGCACATTGAGGTAGTATATCCGAAATAACAGCGTTGCCCCTATATAGAATTATTATATAGTAAAGCAAGTAAAACTTACGGGTGGCGAAGTAGCAAAAGCTTTCCATGGTGTTGCCCAAAAGCCAGGCATAGCAGCTTGTGTTGCAGTACCTAATGACTGTTCAATATATGTCAGCTCCTTTCCAGAAATGTGGGGATGTTTGCTTGGTCGTTCGAATACAAGCCACAGCCACATTACATACCTTTAGTGGAAAATTAATATTTTACATTCAACTATAAAAATAGATGTAACGTAAGGTTATTGTCGAGCTTGGTACGAAGTTACTGTTTTAAAAAGCAAAAGATTTATACATTATAATTTTGACCACTTATGCACAAAATAAAAGCTTAAAAATATCTTCATCATACATATATATTTTTTACTGTTTAGTAGTTAGTTAATAATATATAAATACAGTGGGAAGTATAATCAAATATTGAAACTACACCGTCTATAAAAGTATTAATAAATATCTATTAATGATATAAATGGAGACAAATGAACTGAAGATAATAAAGACAAGTGATATCATCAACAAATGACGAAATATACTAAACAAAGATTACCCAGTATCTAGACTGGGTAATCTTTGTTTAGTATATTTCGTAAGTAAGTGATTGTGAATAGAATAGAATAGAAAATCATTTATTCAAATAAACTTAATTTAAGCACTTTTGAATAGTCAACATTTTTTTAAATCTACCGCTTATTCGGAAAGCTGTCTCATCACAAGAAGAATAAGCAAGAAACTTGTGTGTTGCTCTTTTAAACAATCCTTGTAAGTCGAAACGTGTGAATACAAACTACTAACCAGCACTAATTTATTTAGGCTCAAATATAAAAACACAATAAGATTAAATCAGTCGTAGTGATAAGAGCAGACCAGTCCCTACAAGCAGCACTCGTTAACGAGTATGAGCCAGCCATCACTGCACTCGACCATATTTTAGGGAGCCCAATGACCCAGCCCACCACGCCGCCACACGTCTGGACATTTTAGTGAGCATTTTAGTGAACATGAGTGATTAAATACTATTCAAAGAGATACTTACCAAATTACACCACATACTCCATAAAAGTAGAATGGAGCTTGCCAAGCAATATAATCAGTAAGCAACCCAGAAAGAGGCATGCCGATGACAATTCCGGCGTAAGTACCGCAGAAGGCCAGAGTTGCTAACCTAGACCGCTCCAATGGAGGTGCCCACATTCTCCAAATACCATGACACGATGGATATGTAACACCCTGTGATGGAAATAATATTAAATCAACTGCATCGATGATATACTTCTTAGATTATATGAGTAATAATCTTTAGAAACAAATTAAACCTAAAATCCGTGGCGTGGTCTAGAAAAACTAACCAGTTTTACAGACCACGGAATGGATTTTTATACGAGTCATTTTATCATTTATATTGTATAGTATTATTACAATTAATATGACAGTATGAAGTACGAAAAGGCAACTAGTTAAAAAATTAACTTATGGCTAATGGCTTTCTTTGTATGTTGAAATACTTATCTGGGTGTAATAGTATAATTTACTTAAAATAAATTAAACCTAATATGTTAACGCAACATAATACTATTTCAAAGAGTACTATGTACAATACAATATTCAATAATAGGATAGCACTGGCATTGAAGAATCAGTTAAGCTGCAATACACGGAGGAGCAAATACGTCGCCATAGCGACGGAGGGCTCGATAATCCTAAAGAGGCTTTGTACTACGGAAAACGATGACGATTCCACTTGAAGACAGATATCGAAATTTCTATGAGGAATCGATTTATATCAGTATATTGGTGCAATATGAAACCATCTCGATCACATAACAATTTCAACTATGAATTCTAAATAAGTAATAGAAAATTGTGTATATATTATACTAGTAGCTATGAAATAAATGCAAAATTTACTTTGCACGAAATACAAAAGGAAGGGGAGTGTTGAATCCAAACGTGACGTGTCGTACATTTGATACGGAATTTGGTTTCAAAATTTGAAGCATCAATAATAAGCATGATTATGCACAGTCACGTAGTGAATGCCAAATGTTCGAATTTTAAACGTATGATGTTACATCCTCATTTCTACCCTTCGACATCACTCTTTAAACATATTAAGCCAAATAAAAATAATTTACAAAATCCAATAATAAAAGGAATAAAAGAAACGCTCAATTTATTGCACGATTTTTGTAGACTGAGAGCGTCGTGGTCAAAACTCGACTAAATTCAAAAGAAAGCGAATTCGAACAGGCCGATACCAAAACAATCTTTTATGTGTATATTTCACTGACTCTCCTGTTATAAATTCAAATTAGTCCGAGAGACAGTGCTGGCAGTTGTGGAATTAACCACGCAGTCGACAGTACCTAGGTAGAATTACTGAAAATTATTATTTTTAAATATGTTGAAATATAACCTGCCTCAACAAATCCCTGTGCAACTTTTATTAATACAACAGCAGCGGGTCCGACAGACATAGCTCCAGGTATAGCCATATTGAAAATTGCTGACATAGCAATTGCAGCGCCAAATATCTTATTTGCTGGATACATAGATGCAAAAAAGCCTCCGGGCACTTGAGTGATAAGGTATCCAATGAAATATGACGAATCAATCGAAGATTCTACTTCCACGTTCCATTCGAAAGGTGTATCTTCTTTGACACCGGATGTAGTCTGAAATAAATTATTTGGTGTATTATTACCCTTCAAACTATGAATACAAATACAATACAGAAATAATTTCTCTATAAAATATAATATAATTCATCATACCTCGTTTAGAATTTTCAATTCAATGCAAAGCGGTCAATCAAGTTTCTTTGAAAGAATCTTGATTCAAGAACTTTTAAACTTTCCTCATTAGGAATAGACTGTTAGAATTCAGTACTTACGTTATGTTTCTCAGTCATCTTGAGCTTTGCCATACTCATGTTGCACCTCATGCCGAACATTATACTAAAGCCGAAACACGCTAGCAGGGCAACAGTATACCGCGCCGTGAGGCATGGACACTCGGCGCGGACATACTTATCTAATTTCAAAGAAATTAAATCAATATATGTATTCATTTTAATCAAAGCTACCTATATTCATAATCAAAGATATGTATACAAAGTTAAAGAAAATTCAAGGATCGTTTAGAACACGGTAGAATGAAAAGGACTTTTTAAATATAACTGGCGCTGGGTGTGTATTGTCTAAAATATCAATTGCTCTGTCACACGAAACAAATAATCTTAGGTTAGGTTGGACTAGAATTACTTTACAGTCGTCATCTAGTACGTAAACATTAAATTAACTATCAAGTAATGCCTAAATTGGACCAAAAGATATTATGTTTATAATATAATTTTAAAAATATGTAGTAACAAACCTATAGGTCGCGGAGGAGGTCGATCGGGAGATGGTGGAGTTTCCAGATCTTCGCCATCGTACATCTGATCATAACCCTTCTGTTCAACATGGAAGTTTTCATACTGGGAGTTCCTGAAACAAAACATACCTAAGGTAAAACTACTGTAGTATATTGTATAAAAATCCTTCCCGCACAGATTTTTCATTGTAGTAAAAAAGTTATACTGCTATGCAGTACTCACATATACAGCTAGAGTTGGGAATGTCGATAACACCGTATATACTGTGCTCTCATTTTATCTTTAATTAAAATGTATTGGATGCGACGCATCGACAAGGGAAATATAATTAAAAAGCGCTATCGTCGGAATAGGACGACAAGTGAATTTGCACCTGCAACTCTCGTGCAAGTACTCCGGGAGAGTAAGTCGATATAGCTAGCTGTACATGTCATGTTGTGATATCATTCACTGTATTTTTTTTGTATCATAGTTTAAGTTTCATTACGTATTTATATTTTAAAATATTCTGACTTTTATGAATGGCATAACTGTAACTGAAAATAAAAAAATGTTAAATATATCTACTTATAAAATCCTTTGTCGTAGCCCACTATTAGAGCAAAACATTAACTACTAAGTTTAATACCTAAAATTTCTACATTGTATTATTTATAACATTTATCAGAAAAACAATTAAAAACACTGATAATAAAAATAAATAATGCCGCATAGCTAAGACTCGTGAGAAATAATTCTTTTCTGATAAGTTTAAAAATACGTTAATTTTTAATGTTTAACATATTAGAGTTGAAATATGTAGGTAGGTAGTAATAAATAAAAATATGTACTTACTCTAATAATGAGATAGTGATAATGATAAATTTCATGAGATAGGTCAATTGATATTCACATTGACGCTGAACACAATGCACAGTATAGAGCCATTAAGCTGACCGATTGAATTATCGTCGATGTTGTACGTTGTCCCAGTTCATTGCTTACAAACTAATGGAACTGATGGATAATATAGTATATCAGACACAGAAATATTTATTATCTATACATTATTATAGAATCAATTTGGAAATAACATATTTGTATTACTCGTATTGATCATATTTTTTTTTACTATTGTTATCAGTTTCATTAGGAATTAGAATAATCTCTTACCAAGTTTAGTTTTGACTAAACTTGGAAAGAAACTATTTGAAAGCATTATATGGTTACTCATACTCTATATTCATGAAGAACTTAGTATATTCTGTTTCTAGTATATTTTATATAAACAAGTTTTAGTATAATAATATACTTAGATCAATCTATGATTATGTTTCAGCTTATATTCCCTTTTCGCGTTCTTTAAGTAACTTTACAAAAGCTAATATACGAGTTATAGAAACATATATTAACATGATTGTATAACAAAAATAAAGGTCACACAAAAAATCCTAATGAAATAGAAATAATTATGTTCTATAAACAATATGTAACTATAAGTATTCCCTAAAACAAAACTTACGAAATAATTTATGCACCAAAACCGGTAAACGAATAGCGTCACCAAAAATCATTGGAGTGCAAATTCATTTTTACGCTGACAAAAGTAATAAATGTGGCTATCTGTTCGCGCCCCCTATTTAACGACGTCAGTAATGAATCGTCGCATAAAAGGCATAACCAAGTGGAAACGGCCCCTGCATCTATCGGTTCCCCGGTAATGCGTTTAGCTCCGGACTGACGCACAAGATACGACGTCAACAGTCACGTCAAAACTAACTAGGGATCTAATTATTCACTTGATCACAGTGAAGAAAAAGAAATTACTTGTTGATATCCTTACGATTATATGGGATAGTCAAATGCTAACATTGTGTTAAATAAAACACATATTGCAGTATATAAATCCAACGTAACTGTGAAGTAGCTTTGATTATGACAATAATCAAAGCTACTTCATATAACTCGACAATAACTTTATATGGGTCTCATTAATACTCTCCAAATATATATATTTTGAATAGACATACTAAATGTATGTTATTAAATATCAAAATAAAAATGCTACTACCCAATAAACTAAATGTGTAATATTTTCATAAACTAATAAACATAATAGAACCCCGACGTCATCGAACCCTGTATTCAAAATGACGCATACCTATTGGCCTGAACTGTATTTAGTATAGAGTTAAATGACAAAATGACGGTATCTATTATCGAAGCGTAAACTCACTGCGACTAAACAGTAATTACTACATTTTGAGTGACGTCACATAATTATAGACACAGTGTTTGGGGTGCATTAGCGGAACAATGACAATGCCGTGGTGCGAGGAAGCGCGCGGCGACTCGACGTCATCCATTACGAGGGTGTATTATGTTTTAACAAAACAGTTACCCGACTTTTTTTATAATCATTCGATAAACATTTAAATAAAAATATAAAACTGTTTTAGTAAAACTATTCCAGTGCTATAACATTGTATTCACTCATTTATTTCAAATCAGTGTATTATAGTATAATTTTCTAAAACAAGCCTCTCTACTACACAGTAGTAGTAGAGGCTTGTTTTAGAAAATTATTATTATCCACTCTAAATCACAATTTATCCTTGAAGAATGTTTTTATAGTGAGATTGGTACATTTTATTTTTGGGAATGCCTAAAAGATCTCGATATGTAATAAAACTATCAGCCTTCATTGGGATGTATTCTGGTATGTACTTAAATATTGTAGCTTAGACATACCTCATTATTACCAAAATTCTAAAAATAATGTCTGCATTAAATTTTATGTCAGAACTATACTTTTGGCCGTATTGCATTTTTTTTCAACATATTATGTTATACATTATGCAATTCACGACTCCTCGAAGACAGGAGTCCTGGATCAGACGTGAAGAGCAGGGGCGGTGGAAGGAGGGTGTATTGCGTAGATCACAATATGCACTTGAACAGTCCCCACTATGAATACCTATTCAGGCCAGAGAGGAACGCCGCGGTTTCTTAATTAATTAATTAACGCCTGAGGCACCGAGTGTCACTTTAATTAACATAGTAGTTTATCAATTTATACGTGCCTATTTTATTTCTGATGCAATATTAAACAATTATGTATATTATAAGGCATAACTTTTTGTGAAAATGCAATGAATATGAAAAGTCTCTGAGTATTTCAGGTCTGTAGGGACAATTACTTTCAGTCTAGACTATGCATATATGACTTATTCCAAATTCAGACCAAAGAGTAAGACATAGCAATATACATAGTTAGGTACTACTAAAACGCGAACTCTTAAGGAGAGTCATGTAAATTTGTCTATGGTTAATTTTTTTTCCGTGGAACAATATATTGAATATTACAATATTTATCTTCACATATATTATACTCTTTTAACTCCGGCCCTGGTACATCACGTGGGTGGGGGTAGCCATTACACCCCGCGAGACCACCCTCTCTAATTGATTTACAATTGTCGGTTAAATTTGTTTCCCGACCACCCTCTGTGATCAGGATCAACGATCGCAAATGCTTAGGTTTGGGATCCGATAGCCAAATGAGAAAAGAAATTGACCTTTTTTTTGTAGTCAGCAAAAAGGGGTAGCATTTATGAAAGAAAATAAAGTTATCGAATCAAATATGTCACTCATATCAATAATGTTAATTATATATTCTATATATATATATATATATACAATTGTAGTTTTTCTTATTATTCGTTTTTCGTTTCACAATACTAACTTACAGAATTGGTCACCGTATTAATGAAGAATAAAATGATATGAAGAACGTAAGGGACGATCATAAAATCCTATACTAACCGAGTGGATAATAACGGGTTCTGTTTTATAAAATAATAGATACAAAGTTATTCGGACTATCAACCGGCGGGCGCGGGTGTCAACTAAAAAGAGAGAACTGTGCGTAGTGAATAAAACATGTAATAAATAAAATGTACGAAACGTAACGACCTATTATGTAGGGTTACTTGTATGTTTCATTGTATAATTTATCGCTTAATGAGTTCACAGGAATACACGACATGATGTAGCCTATAATAATAATAATGTTTATGTAATCATAAAACCAAAACGTGTCATAAATAAAAACTATAATATCGTTATAATAGGCCTTCGATACAAACAAACTTCATATAACATATTTGGTTTTGAACAAGTCTTACTGAAATCTGGAAAGAGATTTTCCGTATACATATATATATCATATAGTGTTCGTTTAACTAGGCTTACTAGGCATCTATTGGAGTTATAGTATATAGTTGTTGGTTTCGTAATATTATTATTTTTTAAATTATAAAATTACTAATTATTACATGTAAGACAATATAAATTAATAAAGAAAAGTCTATAAACGAAACGATCTCACATTTCGACACTCGGAAACATAATAGAGTTATGACAAAAATGGCGAGTAGCGCCAAGAAATATCACTTGGTGAACTCGAGACGCTTGTTAGCGCCTCCTTTTATTTATGACCAGATTTATTTTATGGCCGTTTGCAGATACCCACTGAATTGAATTAGGTATAAATATACAATCATAACAATATCGTCAGTGGGTCTTTGAGATGTACCACATTTTTAATATTAACAAAGGCAATAAAATATATTTTTATATTTATAATATTTTTTCATAACTGTAATTAAATTATTATTATTTATAAAATGAGTAATAGATGTAACTTTATTTAGATTCCTAACGAAAGTTTTCGTTCATTCATAATAAAAATCTATAGAAAAATGTAGTACATTGCAGCTTGTAATGTATTGTATTGTTAAAACTAGAAATACTTAGTAGTCTAAGTGATTCTAGTTTTAACAATACATTATATAGATGACATTACAGGTTAAGAAGCATGATATCTCGGACCTCAGGAATAGCAATGCATGTGGTACTACGAGTGTTACATTATAACGTGATGTTCGTTGAGCTTTTCCTATATAGGCGGCGGCTACCACCTATCACATGTGCCGTCAACTTATTTGCCATTCCTATTACAAATAAAAAAGGAAACTATAACATAAAGTTATTTAAACGTTTTTAAGATATTTTACATATAATTTAAATACAAATTATCATCATTTCTTACTAGATACAGTAATAATTGTACAAGACAAAAGAGAAGTACGAACGTGCTTTCAGTCGATTGTGCCACAAACAAAAATTTCATTTTTTCACTCTATAACCAGAGCGAGCTTCTAACAAATATCATAAAAATTGAAGGCAAACAAAAGCGCGTTGTATTTGCCCTGACATTCAGTTGGTTCTTATTCTCTTTGCCCCTAATCTGGAAACTGGCGCGGACCTCACGTCCCGATCCCGCTTCTGTTGTTTCTTGATTTTACCAGATCTATTACTACATCTGTTCGTATACAAATAATTGGTGTATAGCAACAGTACTAACACTCTATATATGGTAATAAATATGTATAAATGATATAATTACAAAATACAATAATAAAAAGATTTAACAAATTTACAAATTATATAAATAACTAGCCGTATACCTATCGTGGCGTTTTCCTTGCGAAATCGGTTCATATAATATATATATATTTATATACATATATTATTTATTTGTACACTAGAAAGTGATCTAAGAATTAAATTGAAAACGCACTAAAAAAATCTTAATCAATTGTAGTCTAAAAAATCGAATTACGTAGACACATAAACTACTATTTTCCCCGTATTGATATCCGACTTCGTTAGTGTAGGTAGCATGTAGTGACGCGTCTATTACATTAGTATACATTGTCATTGTGTACTGAATTACATATGTGGTTGCCATTTCTTGGTAAAGAATAACATATGATTATTAAGAAAAATATCCTTTTCAGAAATAATATAAGACGATCAATCAGTTATTAGGTATATATTACTGTGCTGGCCAGCTTAGTATGCCCTTCTGATTGATCCTGCATGAGAACATTAATGAAATTTGACGTGAAGATTATATATAGATTGTATCACGACTGCGCATATAGGTTGATTTTTACATCAAAAATGCAAAGAAATACTAGAAGCATGCAAACCTAATTCATTATATTTGCTTTCATTATTAGGGTTACTATAAAACAAATATATTGAACTACATATATAAAGAAAAGCTATAAACCTTCTCAGCACCTCGCAAGGGTTCGCAATAACATTTACAGTAATCAGTGAGCGATTTCAAAGAGCTCGCTACATGCTGTAAATAAATTGAAGTGAATTCCCGAAGAAGGAAAATCCAAACAAATCCTCGTCTAATCCTAAGAGAGCGAATCCGAATCCAGGTTAGTAGTAAATATCAATTACGCAAATACCCAGCTTAGCGGGTATTACGGTACCGTGAACCGTTCGCACTCAAATACAAGGGGTGAATTTACAAGACATCAGTAGTATTTCAATAAAATGCTATTTTATAGAGAAAAAATATAATACCAACGTAATTAATATAGATCAGAATATGTGATACTTATTTAATAGCTCTATAGAACTTTTATTAAACTTAAAAAGACATTGGAAATGTTATATATAAAATTTTAACTTTCTATATACCACTGAGGCTTAGGAAGATAAGGCTGTATATTTTGTATACCTATCTATTTTTTTAATAATTAACTAAAATTGTTAAATATTTGTATAATGTAATAGCTTATATTATAGTTTATTACTATTAGAAACCACATAAGTACAAGTATATCTAATGATTCTAAAGAAATTACGAATAGAGGTAAAGAAGCAGCCAATTGGATAAAGGTCTCATGGGCCATTTTTTTCTCAAACCTAATAGAAATGGGACTGACACAATCGTAGACAATTTTAATATTCGTGCCGCAGTCCCAAGAGTGTATCGATCAGGCACCAATTTTATAAGCATAGTAGATAGGTCACCGTGTTTGATCGTTGCGGAATTCTAAACACTGACTGATGGCATCCTCATTAAGAAAATTGATGAATTCCAAATCTTAATTGATCTTCATTGAAATATTTTTTAATTTAAGGAGTCGTTATGGGCTTGGAATTAATTTGGAGTATATTATTTTGCAATTTCATTTTAATCCAAAATTTATTAGTTCTACGAAAATGCAAAGCAATTAGTTACAATATTTTACAGAGAAATTTGAACATAAGTCCTTAATTTTTTTAAAGCAAGCAAGAAATATATATAAGAGTATTAATGGTATCAGATTGGCCCATAAAACATGAAGAAATCTATAGCTGCGTTAATATTTAACTTAAGAATATTGGATACAGCTGAAGGGATGTCGACAATGAAAATTGTTACCGATATATAGTAAATCGTAAAAAATGAGCACGATGTTGTAATATAATCTCTAGAGACCTCATTGAAAGAATATAATGGCATCAGAAGACATACCCGTAAAATATAACTATGATTCACCGCAAGTAGGGGTGATTTGAACATAATAAAGAGACAATATATAAATTCTAATAGTTGAAGAAGTCATTTATTGTTAGATATTACATTTTTGTACGACTTGAAGTATGACGTAAGACAATAAACTTGGCCAGTAAGAATTATATCTATAACATAACTGATTAACGGAATTCACAATACACTGTGTACTTGTAGAGCATTTATGTAATGTTTGAGGGATGAGGCGCCTCCTTATTTAAGAATTTCACACTAATATTTCGCCAATCTAAACATATGTAGCAGCAGTCTATATTTTTACGCATTCCCTAGTTTGTAGACACAAATTAACACATAGACAAGTGGCGAAAATTTCAAGTTCATACAGAATCATCTTATTGGACGATTTACTTAATTGTCGCTACTAATTATGATCGCTGCTACAAGGAATATGACATGTCTTTATTTCAGTGAATAGTAAGAAAATTAAACCTTATTGTTCTAAATATTAATTCTAATATAATTTAAAAAAGCTAGATGTAAATTCATGACATACATAGTTTGTCACGTAATTACGTATAGTGTATGTAGCTTAGCGTACATGTAAATTACAAGTCACTTTGTCATTTCCTAAACGTCCTTTTACTAATAGGAACCCTTAGTGCTTAGCAACTAACGAGACGATTTTTCGTCTACGAGACGGTAATTTGAGATGTAATCCTGCCAATCATATTACCTCCGCATCTTATAATTTTACTGCCATATCTCATCCTTCAACGAAAACGTAACTTACAAAGTAAACTGGTTGGGTGTAATAGGTGAAAAAGAGTTACCCGGCCCACAAATTTAGACATTAGTGTACTGATATAATTATATTAATTATACATTACTTTGTAAAATGAATTATCATCATATGTTGATTAATAACTATCGTTATTATAATTTTCGTATTTTTCGTTATTAAAATTTCGTTATTAGAATTGTCTCCTGATAATAAAAATAATTCAAAATTATCACCAGATAAAAACCACATGCCTCACACGGAATTTAGATTTGGCACATCCGAAGAAAGATACATCATATATGTTGGAAGGTACAAACTATATGTCACTACTTACCTGTAACATACCACAAAAAGATACAGAATATAAGTATTATGTATGTACTATATTCATTGTGTGTTAGAAATCCATACATTTAAAGTACATTTTATTGCTTAAATTATTAGCCTAATTAATTAATAGAGAGACATAATAAGGATAATCTATATAATCTGAGATTAATTACATTTAATTATGGCACAAATATAAATTATTAGCGAGTATAAAGTTAGTTAGTTAGAAGTCTACCTATAAGAACTTATTGCCAGAATAAAAAATAATAATAACTGTATCAGATGCGGTAGATATATCTGTATTTTTTATTATAAGGCATAAAAAAATTTAACTGATTATATGTTTTTTAGTATAAATATTTGTAAAATATTTTTATTTTAAATCAAATATAATAGTAAAGTGATCAGATAGGACGCTAGATAACATATCATACCATATATAATTAGAAAAAATATTCTAACAATTTCCTTACATAAAGTCAGTCAGTTAATTATATTATAAAATATTTGGCCAGATAACCAAGAAAAAGAAATTAGGAAGTAACTACAGCTACAGTATCTCACATTTAGGATGACTACTTACGTACTGACTCATTGTATTAAAGGCAGTAAATGTTTGTAGAAAATTGACATAAAAAAATACTAGGATGAAGCGATATACGAATAGATTATTACATAATAATATAACAGTACTAACAAATATAAGTATATTACACTTACAACCAACGCCAGAACATATTCCCACTGGATTTATTCACACTGAATCAACAGGTGATATCAGAATACACCACCCACAATGTCTCTTAAACAATTTCCTACCTTATACCGCACTTACAGAGCCTCCATTTCAATTACAGCACAATAAGAAACTAAAGTACTACGAAACCACTTGTTGAGCTTTTAGGATTTGACGATTCTTATAATCGTTTAAAAATGTTTTCTGTCAAATGAAATATATTTCGCTGTCTCTATAATCAGTGTAGTACACTAGGTGAAAGTTTAATTTTGTTATAACACGTTTAATACAGCTTCAGATAAAGTTCGTACAGATAACTGGAATAAAAGTAATTTGTTCGTTTTAGTCTGATTTATCGTATCGTTTCACGGTGAGCGAACAAACGGTAGTGACGTCACGGGAGCTGATATCAAACTAGCCAGAAATGCGTGCTACGCTCTCTCTGTCCTCGCTCCAAGAGATATTCTGCAGTATTTTTGCACATTTGCTTTATTTTATTTATCTTTTGTTTTATTTGTATTACTATATCAATTATATACTATTTAAAAAATAAACACTAATATTCAGATATATCCAAAGGGTTTAAATGAGGCCGCGAAATTTTGTGTGGAAAGTACGTCAAATTTTGATTAATTTAATATTTTTATTTAATGTTAATAATATTTATGTTCAGATCTCGAATTTCAAAGAGTAGTTTAGGTAAACGGTTTTTTTTTAATTATAATGTTAATAACATACCCTATGTTTATTGCAATTCTTCTATAGATCCACAGATCTCACAGATCTGTTTTTCTATATAATAGGGAAACTTGTAGAATTTATTATTTTTAATATGTCATCCAAGAATATTGCTTTATTCAAGATATCTCAAAAGTTTTCCTTATTTTTTAAGCTCCATTGATGCAATAGATATTTTTTTTATATTTTATATATATGATTGCTATTATATATAATGATTGATAAATACTACTATATATTTAATTATATGAATAATTCTGTCTCATCAGTTGATTATATTTATCAGTAAAAGATCGCTGAATCGCACTGCGGATTGATCCTGTATTCTGGTGACAGGAGCGTGTAGTGAAAAGTCTTGTGCGTTAGAGCGAAACGACAACAACCGCAGAGTGAGAAAACAAAAGGGAATTCATTCAAGATCAGCAATCTTATTCTGCAACGAATTCCGTAACGATTTCATAATCAGCACCTATCTATCTTAGTCTTTCATTTGCGAAAACTCATTGACGCGAAAGAGAGCTCAATTCGTAGAGTATTTTCCGTTTTTCCTAATGTTGCAGAATCACGTTGAAAGTCTCGCGAATGCTCCAGATTCACAGACAATGCCCCAATTTATATCCAACTCACTTAACGGAGTCAGTGGAGACGGGTGGTACAGAAATAGGGTGTGTAAAACATCTAACTCATGTTATAAAATATATTAATAATAGTTACATAGATACATAACATATAATTTCTTAAGTGAATATATTCATCATAATTGTTAAAAAAATTCAAGTGCAATAATTAGAAATTAAAATATAACAATCTGTTCCTTTACTTAAATTTATTTTAATTATTTTCATAGCTGTATAATATAGATACACATTGGACCCCACACTAGATCGACCGATTAAACTAACGAAGTAAGATTGTCGCTTATAAAATATTGTATAACACAAAATTAACATTAGTCTTATAGAACTAAGAAACTATAACAACATCACGTAATTAATTACGAAATAAACCATAACGTTCATTCAAGCATTTAACCAAAACTTTCAATGTAGTATTAGTATGGGGATAGTTGAATAAAAAGTCGATAGCACAAAGCCAATTACATTAAAACATTCGGCGCGGGACAAAGGGCGGGAGAACAATGGAGCTTGGGAAGGAACCCGCGATATGTCTTTCAATGCTTTTAACTTTCCACTGATGGCGGCGCGCGAGGGAAAAATGTTGACGTCTCGCGACAAATGTCCGTGAAGTAGTGATGTTTCCTCATATATCGATATTCTTTATACTTCTTATATAGTATTATACGTTTACAATTACGTGTTTTTAAGAAAGTTATCGTTTGACAGACGTATCATTTTAACCAAAATGATTACCAAAATTATAAAGTAACTGAATATTTAATTCATAAAGTATATATATGCCAATAATTTTTTAATTATATTTCAATAAAAATTTTAAATATTACGTTTCAGTTCTATGTAATAAATATTCTCGAAAAATGAGAAGTATTATAATGAAATACAATAACTAATTAGAATGCAAATTATAAGTACGCATTATGAAAGAAAGAGCTTAGAAAAGTCAATTGTCCTACCATACTTGAGTAAACTTATTCATAAAATTGTGACGGATTTTAAACATTTGATATATATAAAATATTTTACACGTATTTTAACAAGTATCATATAACTTCTAATTGTATCAGAAATCTTTCCATGCAATGTAATATACATTTCTTCATAAATTTATAGATAACTTTTTTTCATTATCGATATACACTATTAGAGCATCACTAATAAAGAAGTGAGACGTAACCAATGGGGTATCACGGGTTGGTTGCACCGCAAACTCATTTTATAAATCGGCGGTCCACCACCCGGAACCATGCGTTTACTCACCCTTGTACTGTAATGTACCTCCATTACGACTGATATAAAAAAAGCTTTCAAGATTAAAAATCGTATCTTGAAGATGAATGTTAAATTCAAATTAGTAAATGTTTATAGCTCATAAACATCATATTTCATAGAAAGGTCCTTTTACAAAAAATAAAGTACAAACTTTGATATTAAGTTGCCAACATAATAATATGTTAACATAAGAAATTAATGTATTAACTACAGAAATTAAGTAAGCAATTTATATCTTTATACTGTGTATGTTAAGGTTAATAATGGCTTAAAGTAAATAAAAATATAAGTATTATAAGGTAAGTAATCCGTTTTACTTGCTTCCATTTGAAAAGTAGTATTATTATATAGAATATACAACTTATTCTTTTCTACAGAAATCATCATCAGTATGGAGGAAGATTTTACTTACTACTTTACTTGCTTACTTATATGTGAATTACGCTATATATTTTTTTATCAATCAAATTACTTCTCTGAGTTTAGTTCCAATACTATGTCACAAATAGGATCATTTTTTAATTTTGGGACAATATGTCTAATTCTACTAATATTCATTTTAGATAATAATATTGTTTTAAGTAATATCCGATATGAGTGGATTAACTGTAACACTTATGATTTCAAAAGCATACGAACTTACAAACAATACCAATTTTTAATAACTCTATAATAAAGAATTCTATATATACACAAATGACAACAAAATCTTCAAAAGCTACTACTTACTATCTAAATAAAAACGTCGCTACAGTATCAAAGCATCAATAAACTACTGTAAAAAAATAGGTTAGTACTATAAAAGATAGATGCTCAGGATAAGACATCGCATCACATTATTCTTTTATAAAAGACCGTCCTCTTACGGGAACCACTCGCTTAATAGACGTTATCAAGTCGAAAATCTTAAGTAAATCAAATCGCCCCATGAATGGCGAATGAACCCCGGGCTTTTCACGGACTTTCCCAGTGATGACTATCACAATGGCCAGGGATCAAGAAAATCTTATCTTAGAGAAGGTCGCGAAAATGTTTCTTAATGCTTATTTAAGTTGCATCCAATTTGATCCTATCGAAACTTGAAAGCACAGAGGCAATGGACGCATTCTTTATTAAGAAGGTACGAAGTTGCTGTCTAGACTCCGATAATCCACTCTACAAAGTTAACATAAAGCCGTTTTTGAAGTGTAAGCTAGAAATATTGTTGCGACTCGCAAGTTTTAATGACAGTCCGGAACATTGAGTTCAGCGATAATATCATAAAACTTATCGTCTGTGCTGAATGTATATTTAATTACATGAAGCCACAATGTTTACCACGCAGTATAGTTCATTTCACATTGCCTATACACATACGAGTATATAAAATATTCTGTTTATATTGTGTTTAAAAGACTGGAATGTCTTGTTAACAACACATTTCAGTCTTTTAAACAAACCATTTTAATTAGCCCAGAAGATGTAGATATTTTTTTTTACAATACTATCTAGGCCCAAAACCAAGTAGAGTTTGAACCATGAGCTTTGAACAACTGATATAAATAATATAAATATATTGTCTACTAATGTATATAGAGAATAGCCAGACATACAAAACGTCATACTCATGAATACAAAATGTTGGTATCGTGTTGGAATGATACCCAAGACTATTAGACATCAGGCGGTATGCTAAACACCTTGATCAACTATCCATCAATTCATGAAATTATAACCATAAAAAGTGTAGACTAGACACATTAATTTGCATTTTTATAACCCCTCAACAGTCAACAAACCAGAACGAAGTTATAAAACCTCACTGTTACGTGAACAAATCTGTTCGCGGGCAAAGCGAAAACGCAGTGAAACCCTTTCAGTGGGGCGAAACGTTTCGCTATAGGCTTTGAAAAACAACAATAACCCTAAGCATACGTATGTATGAGAATACGCAATATACTTTAAAAGTACAGTACCATAGAGTGACGTGTTTGTGAGAATAACCACTGTTGCTAAGGAAAAAATTATATATGAAGGCAGTTATGTGAACATAATATTAATATTTGATACAAAATATAGGAAAGGAAAACGAAATTAAATATATTGCTACAATATACTACATTATGTAGGCTACAATTATTGTATTGTAATTTATTTTAAAGTATTGTAAGAACTGTGTAAGTTTTTTGGCAACACTTATATTTCCTACATATCTAGGTAGATGTATAATAAAATAAATAACATACTATATGTTATTAATTTTATTTTATAAGACATTTCATAAAAGTCTCAGTGATCAATAACACGAAAATTATTAAGATAGATTGTATATTTTCTATCGAGTATTACTTACGCACAATATTATACATATCTTGGTAAGAAATAATTTGCATACCCCTTTGTCAGCGTACTCTCTGCGTATTTTATTAACTCTGTACTCAGCCCCTCTCTGTTTAAGAGCCACGCTATTTTCGTGTTTCGGGGAGTAGAATGGGAATCCATTTAAATACTAAACCAACGTTTCAATACGATCGAAGTAAAATATTTTAAGGAGTGGCTAAATGCGGATGGTAACCATTTATTATTCAGATTTACAACTTTATATCAAAGCACTTTAATAAATTACAAATTAGAAAAAGTATATTTACACTCGTATATGTGTTTAGTAATAATTATTTCATTACCAGAAATTTATTAATTTTAATTTTTTTTCTATTGCATTGGCATACTTTTCATGTAATAAATATATGTAAAATTCCAATGTTAAAAAAGTTTATACATGCCTACATTTTGACTTCTCTAAGAAATTCTCTAAGAGAGAAGAAATTCTCTAAGTCTTTTTATATATTAAAGTACGTATTTTAATAAAGTGACTACATTTCTTAATAAAGTCCTGGTGCAAAATTCTTACTCGGCGTAGTCATATAAAATAAACTCAAAGCGTAGTAGAAACTTTTCAAAGTAAAACTTTGTACCTAAGTATTGGAATGACTTTGTAAGTAACTACATAAAGATAGCTGAAAGTAAGTATGTTTAATAAGAGTGAATACCTTTCAAAGATTAACTTTAAAGCTTTTAAACTATACTATTTATTAAAATAGTCTGGTTCTAAAGCTTTAATGTTAATGGTGCTATACAATTAAGAAATAATATAATAAAACTTAAAAATTAAAAAAGTAATATAGATTTGTCAAGACTTATACATTTATTATTAGGAATAGAATGTATAGATTATAGCTACATGATTATAGAATTTTATTGGTTATATTTATTTTGAAAATACTTGTTTAAACTAGCTGTATATCACTGGGCCATCTATTTTTAACTATATAATTTGCCGTATAAACATAACATACACTTAAACATACGAATCACAGTCATGACATTAGTAGAATTAAGTATGCCCATAACTTCGTTCACGTCAAACCTGACGATATAGCATAATATATATGTAAAAAGGAAATACATACAATTGAACTGAAAACCTCGTCCTTTTAGCATTAAGGCCAACATGGATACTATGTCTACGAACACAGAGTTACTTCATTAAATTTCACTACGTACACACGTATAGTAAGCTGCCTTTGTAACTTTGTGAACAGATTGCAAGGGACTGGATGTAGATCGTAAGACTTCTCTTTGAGAGCTCTGTGAGGGGCTCGCATGAAATAGACTCGATTGTATCATCAATATACTTATTTGTTTGTCGTTGATCGACTACTTGAGAAGGGTGTAGCGCGAAGTCTTACATGTCGTGCACTGAAATGCAATTTTATAGGTAATATCTACAATAAATTGTTCATTCAAATAAAATTAACAAAATAATGATATAATCCCTATATTGATATACAGATGCTACAATTATTGTCGTTGAAAATATGAACATATTACTAATCTACAGGTGTATTTTATATAATTGGAATATCATACAGACTGATGGCCTTTCTGATAGTAAACAGTAACCGTCACCTACTCGTATATTCATATATATAATATTAATTAAATTTCTTTAATTCTTTAGTATTCATAAACCGCACCACAGATATCACGTTATTATGTAATATTCGTGATAGTAGTCATGTATTGCGTTTCCAGAGGACTATGATGTCATGCCTCTTATGTTGTAATTTCTCTGCCTAATCCGACCCTAGAGACGAAATACAGCTTACAACGCGGGCTGATTTGCGGCTGAAATAGATCAGGTACCTACGCAGACGACTTTTTAAAATCTACCTCTGGTAATAGAAATTAATAATTATAATGCATACATGCATAGTAAGCAATGTAGAAATTATTGAAGTGCCGAAATTTACCCAAAGTATTTGTCATGTCTCGAACAAACATATATATATTACATTTTTTGTTGTAATTTAATGATTACAGTGTAATAAAAATTATTAACTTGATTTCTTTTTTGTTTTTGTTTCTAGACCTCGCGCTCGTCTCAAATTCTTTTAATATTAAGTTTTATTTTTAAAATTTAGCAAACTCTATTATTTTTTCAAAAATGATCACAAGGTTATTATTACCCATATATCTATGTCTACACACATTTACACTTACAAATTGATAAATATATAAATATAATGAAAAAATGTACATACTAATGAAAATATCTACAGTAAAGTGATTAATTTCAATTTAAGTATTAAGTACTTTTAACGTTCTTTCGTCTAAATAACTTTTACATGAGAGGCTGGCGTCAATTATACCAGCAGCTTCACTCGAGTCTTGCCTCAAGTTGTCGCCCGAGATTGTATTTTAGATAATGGCTCGGTAATCACGCCGGTGATTTATCACGTCGCTATCTCAGCCTTCACTGTCCATTAAGCAATCAGAGTGCAACCCTTTTGTTGTATCCGGATAGAGCAGCGCTAACACCCGACTGCTGACTAACTTACCCTTTTTGACGACTGGTAAATAAAGCTTCAATATACAAAACTGTATCTTAATATATATATTTCTTACACTAATTCTTGCATATATTTATCAACTGATGATTTTTTTTCGGACTACTTTAATGCTGTTGGCCGCATCTGTCCTTTACAGATTCAACGGGCGATAGAGGGCGAGTGCAGATGTAGATGGTACTCCAAACCCGCGGAAGGACATTTAGAACGGCTGAAGGTCAACTCCCGTCTGACGGATACGACTTTAGTCTGAGGGCACCGCTAGGGGTTCGAACTTCAGCTCAGGTCGTCGTAATTTCGAAGTGGGATCGATCGGAGGGGACAATTGATGATGTGAGAATCGGTTTGTATGAAATTTTTAAATTTCAATGAGTTCCTAGATAGAGCTACTTTTCCAAACCGGACGACGATTGCCAAGTCTACATATAATAATTACATAAATAAAATAATTAATATCATCATACAATTCATTATATATACAGATATTATGTAGAACCCACCTAGCTGTTGCCTGTGACTTTGACTCCTTCTTTTTAGATAAAACTAGCTACTCGCCCCGGCTTCACACGGGTGTATCTGTATTATATATATAAACCTTCCTCTAGAATCACTCTATCTATTTAATAAAACCGCTTTAGAATCCGTTGCATAGTTTTAAAGATTTAAGCATACATAGGAACAGACAGCGAGTCCCCTTGATATACTTAATATATATTTATATTAAGATCCATTTAGCTATATACTCGTGAAAAGGACCTATGGACACAAAGTTAATTCCGAATGTTCAGAATTCAGAATATTCTCTCACTACATCGACGACAGTTTTATTCCATTTAAACATTAAGATATGAAATTTATTTAAAAATCGCCCAAATGTGATTCTTAGTAATTTTTTATAGACATCAATTAAGTCGTTTATTAAGATGATTTTAACTTTATGAGGCTTTTTAAAGTTAAGCGTCGCTACCCCAGTGGAGTTAGCTAACAAAGTTAGGGGCACAACAATTGACATGCATTAACTGTATTTCCGGTGGCGTTTGGTCGGCAACCTCGTTACCGGCCGGAAATTCAATCGAGTTTCACTACCTCTACCCTGCGAACTCCTGCATTACAGTTGGCACTTCTGGAAGCTGTAGTTGAATATGCATTTCATGATACCAAGACATCAAAATCCTGCATCACACATTACAAGGTAAGCACAATTCGAAACCATTTTGCTAATTTCCTACTAGTAAAATGATTTCGAATTGTGCCTACGTTGCTACTAATATTTGTCTATTTGAAATCGGTTTACCTTACGTATACAAATTAGCAATGTAATATAGTTATTATAATATAGTTATGTCATTAATATGATATATAATGACATAACTATATTATAATTATATAGCTACATTTAACTTAAGAGATAACTACTAACATTATTAGTAGTGACAACAAGCAATTAAGTATTATTTTTTCTTAACTTTTTTATACTACCAATATATAAATTAATAAAACATCAATAAATTAATAAAAAAAACAGTATTATCAAAAACGTGTGAAAGTAACAATACATCAACACATTTTACGTGACCCATTCTGCTAACAGCACATTGCCAGAGCTATTGATGCAAGCGTAAAATTGCACGCGCACCAATGCTTACAAGCACTCTAGACGTGACGGAAGCGCGTCAAGTGCGAGCCGTCATGATCTCGCTCCTGATCAATAAGTCTTGGCGAACTTAAATATTTGCACACGAGGAACATTAGTGAAGATGATAGAGCGCGCAAAAATACGAATGTCACTGTTGTTAAATATGTATAGAGTAGGCTCAACGTTCAGATATCTACGAACTGTTTTTAATAATATACTTTTTACTAGTTTTTATTTTGTTAGTGATCCCATGTAAGTAACAAAATAATTTCTCTTATATGGATGTATGTTTTGTTTCAAGTTTTTCCACATATTCGATTTCACACATTTTATCCGTATCCACCATGACAAGCCGATTCTTAAATAATTATGATTTATTTGTTTAAAATTATGCATAATTATAAAAGAATATTAGGTTATATAATCTCATCTACTATTACACAGTCACAAGAATATGAAATGAGAAGTATAAAATTTGACTATATTAACAATGCTAATATGTTTATACTATAATAATTTTACTTATTTTTATTGTTATTTATTATTTGGTAATTTATTAGTATAAAACATGATTTTATATCAATAAATGGCAATTTATTAATATAGAATCATTTAACCCTATATTTCTGAAAAATACTTCTACCTATGAAACAATATTTATAAATTTCTTATCGCTCTAGTTTATATTTTTTATTTAGATATGAATAAATACTACCAGATAAAAGTAATAATGTAGAGAAATATCTTACAAGTAGTCTGTGGTCTTTAAACATAGTGTTTTATGAAGGCGCACTGAACAGAATGAGTGGGCGTCGCGGCGTCTGCTCGCCGCTTAGGCGCCACACATCTATCTCTACTCGCTGTATTTTTTAATAGAATATTACTTAAAAATTGTGGTATACTTTGTTTCACGTCATTTATATTCAATCATATACTAGCGACCAGCCTCAATTTGCCCGATTTAATAATTACAATAAAATTTATAGTTTATTATCAGGTTATTTCTGAAATAATACTTCAGAAATATCAGAAAGTTTAATAATTTTCATATGTAAATTACTCTCAATTTATATATATTGAAGACGCTTATTAATTCATATCGATGTTGATTCACAAAGAGTATACATTTATTCAACATTATTTTGTAAGCATATTTTTTTTTAATATGGGAGCAGTGGCGGATGAAACTAACTCTGTAGCCAGATGAGGTAACAATATTTTTATCTGACGAGCTTACAACCACAGTATATATCAAATTAACAAACATTAACTAAAACAAATGGTGAGTACTACAAAATTATTTTGTAACTAGTGACCCACCTCGGATCGCGGGTTCTAAAACTATCATTTTAACCCTTTGTGAATTTTGTATATAGTTACTTAATATATTGTATACGTCTCTCTTAATTAATGTACGTTTCATATAGTGCAATATTTTTTATATCCGTACAATTTACTTTCTAGAAATAATCATATGCACATATAAATCTAAATACATATTTTTTTAATATACACTGATATTATAAAGTGAACTATGGTATGATAAAAAATAATCCAAACGTATTTATCCACCGTCGCATATAAATAGACAAATTATGTACAACTAAAATAATTAGTACATACAAAATAAAAATCTTGTGTAACTTAATAATGATATGTAAATATAATCATTGAAAACATACTTATGACGTAAGTTATATGAATCATGTTTATTAGAACTAAATATTAATCTTCCTGAAATAAACATTTAAATTAAAGAACCAATTCTGCTTCGCAGTATAAATGCAGCCATAGTAAAATCGCCGTTCAAATTAATCATTTCATATAAAGAGAAATAATTACTCGACGTCAGTACATCTGTATCAATGTTATATGGACATCGCAACACAGAGCGGTCTGTAATTTCAACGTATCCTTTGAAGTGGGATTAATACCGGCAGCGGCTCCGCCCTTTGAGACTGCGACCACGCTCCAAATTAAATCCCTGTCCTTTCGCGGGATTCTCATTAACAATTTTAGAAGACTTAATGAGCGAGGAACATACGTATATTTAAAAAGTTTCATTATGCAGGTATAATAATAATTTACAATACTTGGGAGTCGTGGCATAGTGGTTTTCGCCCCTGACTCACCCTAACGATCATGAGTTTGAATATGGATAACACAATAAACTCTGTAATGTTAGTTTATAATTTTGAATCACCGATAATATAAGTTAATTAGAAATAGCTTCCCATCACGTCTGCCGTGGGATTTTAAGAAGGGTATTCTTCAATAACAGTAAAGATTCAAATAATTCATAATGTATACATACGTTATAATATTAATAGCAATTCATTGTAATACTGTACAAGGTACATAATGAATAACAAACCAGTAGTAACATCTAAAAATCACCATTCATTCATAAATGATGACAGAATACTGATACTAGGGTTCTGTCATTATTTATGAATCAGAGATTTGGACTATTGCAGATAACTTGCAAGCTTCAGGTAGAGCAAAGAACGTTGGCAGGATTACTTAGTTTGTGTAAATAAATCGTTGTGGAAACTACGTCATTTGTGCTTAATTATTTATACTAATATTATAAAGATTTGATTATTTGTTTACATTAAATTAAAAACGACTTTATGAAATTTATGTTATATACCAGTGCAAAGCCGGAGCAATATATTTTCATTTTATTGAAATGTTTTAAAATTTTGGTATTTTATAAACAAAAACGAATGTTTATGCTTCTAGCATTCTTAAACCATTGATCTAATTTTGAAAAATCTATGGGCGTTATTCTGTTTACACCAGTGAAAGGTGTTGAAAAACATGTTTTGTGAAAGATCTCAACTGGTTAGTTATGCAATTTTATTATTTACTGATGGAATAAATATATCCCATATGACTGACAAAATTGCCGGCAAATACTAGTTAGTTAGTATGATACTTATAAATTCATCTACCTGATATTCGAGATGCACATGCAGTTTTATATCTGTCTGTAGTCCCTCAAGCTTCCCGTTTATATCCGGATAACAAAATACTGTATTTAAGTGGCAGTTTGGCTTATAAAGATTTATTTGTGGCTGGGCATGCGGCCCCCTGGCGCCGTCGGAGTCGGCAACCGGCGGCGGCCCCGAGGCGCCGCGCCGTCCCGGCGGACAGACTTCGCGGCGACACGGATCTATCGATCTCGTGGGATGACGACACGACTGTCTCATATCGCCCGCGTTTGCTGACACACTTTTGCTAAATGGACTTGTTTTTCTATAAGAAGGCATATTATTAGAATGGCAGAACTGGTTAAAAATAGATTTCGAAGAATATACATATCACTTTTTCACAGCCTCTCAGTATATTCAAATTTTAAGTTTCTGTATTAAACTCTATAAGAATTACATGTATATTACATACAGGCTTACAGATGATATTTTAATATAGAAAAGAATTTTATATTAATAAATAACTTAAGTGGTCATGACCAACTTTATCATCACCATGTATCAAGGCAAATAGTGCAGCAGTGATATGTCGAATCCTTTCATAGAGTCAAAATCAGCTAAACTCTTAACAACTTATGAACTGCAGCAACTTAAGAACTTAATTATTTACATTTATAACATTTATAGTTAGTATTCGGTAATAGTAAATAAAACAATAATATGTTAATAAAATGAGCATAAATATGTACATCACATTTTTTATTGTTTTTACATTAAGCGTAAGCGCTTGAAATGTCATCATTAGTTAGTTGGTCTTAATTAGTCTATATATCTTATTTGAGAGTGTTCGAGTTTGTTTACAGCCTGTACGTACCAACTAACTCCATCACTAATTGGCCGCCGCATCCCACAGCGGAACCACAAAGCCATGCTCATTAAAATTTCATCTTAGAGCCTGAGGCATTTGTCCTCGCAACCAAATTGACGCGTAATGTTACACCCGCTGTCAGATCTCTCAAATTTCATGAAAATAAACATTTCATTGTATAGATTCCTCTATTAACAAGGGTAAATTAGCTGTCTTAATCCGTAATAGATACATAAGAAACATATATTTATGAAGAATAATTAATTATTAGTTTCATTTTATTATTGAGTATTATTTTTGTTTATTGCAACTGAAAAGAAATACAATTAACATAATTTATAGATAATATACTTTAGTTAGTCAGGTTTTAGTTAGTAATTTTGCGGTACATAGACTACCGTAATCAAAGTACTTATGAATGCAAATAATGTAGCCAATTATACAATTTCCATTAATACGATTTATTACAAAAAGATATTTATTTTGTTCTATCTACATTGTAATAATAAGATCAAATTGATTCAAATTGGTGCGTGAAACTAGAAAAATAAAACACCTTTACAAAGCTTTATAAAATCTTTTATTATATATATCTTATAAAATTTAAATAAAGGGAACAATAAAAAATAAAGTAAACATAATATAGTAAATGAAATATATCGAAGTAAATTACGGATGGAGTATACTAGAATCTTTATTTTCTGCGTGACATAAAGAAAGGACAGGATATGGAATTTCCTCTCCATCAAGGAAAGGCGCAAATTGAGGATATATTATTTACACCTGCCCGGCAATTTATCTAAGCTTTAAGCATTCAATACAATAATGTGACTATCTTTTTTTATAAATATACGGATTTACACAAGTTTAATAATTATAGATAGAATATATTATAAATATATTATATTAACTTTTTTTAGTTATTTAGCAAAACTTTTTTTAATATTCAATATTTATTACCTAGTAGATAGGTTAGGTGTATTTAGGTGTATGCTCTAGGTATATATACAAAAAATAATACCATATATAATTTTCTTGCTTAATTTAAAATTATGACCAAAAATGTAATATATAATATATCAAGTAATGTAATATATTACTTGGTATATTATATATTAAATGCCCTTTAAAAATTTTATCTCGGACATCACATTTTAATATCCATCATTAAGAGAATAAAACAAAACAAAGTGAGCAAAGAGCAATTAATTTAGGGGTCCGCTGTACAGCCCGAGGCGATGGACCAATCGAGTAATTGTCGCCAGCAATATTCAAATGGCGGCAACAATTAGCATGAGTGCTGTATACGTATTTTAGTCGTCAGCTCCCTAAGTACCAGTAGCGTTAGCATATAACATTTATAATATGCCAAACAAATTGAAAAGTCAGAAACGAAATTATTATACTGCTATATCATAATCTGTAAATTATAGCAGAGTTACATTATAATGGCTCTTTTAAAAATTTCATAATATTATAATGTCTTAATTTTATTACAATTACAATATTTGGCTCCCAAAAAAAGAAGTAAATAATTAATAATATTTTATAAAAATAATAATTTAAATAATAATATGCCGAAATATTATTTTGTGTAACAAATTAGGGAACATATTTTATATTATTTATAAAAAATACAGTCAAGTGGCGTGCATTATAAGGGTATCCAAGCCCTGTAGCTGAGATACTTATAAAATGTACATTCAGCTAAATATAACGGGTGATAATTGACAGGATCCTCCCCCTGTCAGCTCGTTCCAAATCTCTTTTGTGTACTGCGATAACGGTACAAAGCCTGCTAATGTCTTTTAAGGACTTAGTGATTTAAACGGACTAAATAATGAACCGGCTACCCTTCTGCGTTGGTTGCTAGTCGCTACGCAATTTATGAGCTTAAAACCTTGGGGATCGCTCATAAGGTTAATGTGTAGGTGGCTATATACAAATATCTAACTTCTCCATGCCCACTTATAGAAATCTGTTTACAAATTTACAAATTATTGTTTTCTTGAAATCTAGTAGTCATAAACATTAGAAGGAGACAACATTAATTAGTATTTATTTAATTCTATTATGGAAACAATACATTATTTTGTTTTTCATTGTTCTTTTTTATTAATCTTAGTTCTTTTGTTAAGATTTAAAAATATATTGAATCGTTCAAGAAGTTGTTCATAAATATTAATAACGTTAGATTTAAAATGCTAAATATTAGAAGAAACATGATCGATAAACAAGAAATGTGTTTTACTGATATTGACGATCAAGTCAGTATCAGCACAGATAACATAATAAAATATCATGGTATCAGTAAAGCAGTTCTAATGCCTAATGGCCTCAGTGCAAAAATATTAAAAGTAATTCAGTTTTATTATAATGAATATTTATATCAGTTTTATTACTAGTTACGTAGCACTACTAGTATATATAAATGGGAGACAATATAAACTTGTCGGTCGATCTAAATCGGCGTTTAGATAAACGATTGTATGATCTCAATATTCAGAACTTCTTATATACCATACATTTTATCACTTCCAATATTTAAAGTAATTTCCTGTCTATAAATAAAATATCGAACCCTACCACATATTTTTTTTTGACAATTAACACAGCGCCATCTAGACCCAAGTTAAGCTAGCTAAAGCTTGTGTTATGAATACTAGATAACTGATACATATACATAGATATTTTTTATTTGTAAATACATACATATTATACATAGAAAACAACCAGACCGATACAAACAATTATACTCATGAATACAAATGTTTGTGCCGTGTGAGGAATCGATCCCGCGACCATCGGTCGTAAAGCGGTGTGCTAGACCGCTAAACCACCGAGGTCGTCATGGTATTATAGGCATGGTAAATATAATGTGAACAAGGTTTCTAAATGTTTATGTGCCACAAAAATCTTAGTACTTTTCTGTACTTTATTTAATTTCCAATGGCACTCAAAATCTAAGTTAGATATTGTGTATATTGTAGGATTAGTCTTAGTGCATTAAATTGAACATAGCTCACTTAACACGATTTCAGACAATGTGATCTGTCATGCGTGAGTGATAAATTCAACTGAGTATAAAAAAACATATTGTTTCTTATTATGATCAAATTATTTCGATGGGTACAAAATAACTTTACTAGTATGTACATCTCAATCACTCGGCATATAAATTTAAATTATATGACGAGTGATTGAGATGTACATACCAATATTTCTAGAAGAAAGAGTAAACTAAACTTTTTTACCTTTGTGAACACAGGAAAAACTATTATATATCTACTGCAATGCCAGTTTTATAAACATAGTTTCCTAAAATTTCCATTAAAAAGGAAATAAGAACGCAATACGCAATGCCTTCTTGCACTGAATACGAAATTATATCAATATATTAAAACTGTTGTTATTTTGTAAACTTATGTTATACAAAACCGTCTTATAAGCATATAGCTTTGTTAACAAATCAGGATTGGTGCAATCGTCGGTAGTCGGCAGTCGGTTCGCATGACGACACAAATCCGGATGATGTCTGTTTGTTATCAGCGCTGAACAGTCGACTGAGCCTGTAGGGCTGTCTCCCGCTATACTATAATCGCATTATTTATTGAGCTCGCTCGATTTGCGAGGCTGTGGCGGATTTTAGTCATTTTTCAGATTAAGACTTCAAGTAATTTCATGAGTAGCAAGTACTTTTAAGGTTAAGTTTTATCTATATACATATAATTTTGCAAGTTGTACCAATGTTATAAATTCCAAAGGTAACCTGTATTTTCGCTTATAATAATAAGTTAGGTACAAATCCTAACAGAAAACATATATATGGCACATAATTCAAAATTATTTAACAGCAAAACTGTCTGATAAAGATATTCTTAAACTTCCTTTTTAATAAGGATTGTTTATTATTTAACAATATAGTATGTATTTTACTAGGCCGCGAACGAGCCGTGATCGACTTTATAGTCAGCCTAAAAAATAAATTTTATTCCCTATTTTTTGTACAAAAGGGCTGAACTTGCAGTATAAGCAGACTCAAAATAATCTAACATAAGAGAAAATAATGTAAAAAAATCGATGAAAATAACCTGAATTTTATTTCATTTTTATTTGTATCTAATAGTTGATGGGATCTACTTTAAAGTGGCAATACATCCATCTTGCTGTCATGTACATCTCATTATTCTATTATTTCTAAATTTCTAAAATTATATCAAAATAATTTTGTATAATAAAAGTGATATTAAAATGACTACAAGATTCTAAACGAACTATCAATTTGGACATCTAGTTAGACTGATCAGTGTCGGCCCTCAAGTAAAAATGCTCGTTACTGCAAAGTCCAAGATACACCGCCCTTATATTTTATTTTCTTGCTACACGTATTATCCGGCTGTCAATATTATCGACGATCGACTCGCAGCTTCAACGGCTTCCGCCAAATTGCTTCTTTCCCGATCAAATCATTGTTTGTTTTGCAGCGGATTATTGATTTCCGTGTCTATATTTGTGGTTTTATAAATAATAAAAATAATACAAAGTACTAATATAAAATCAATATATTTAAGTATATAGTAAAAATACTACTCTACCTGAATAATATGTAGGCCTTACTAAGTTATATCTTGTCTTTCACGAAAGATTACAAATAGCTTGACTGTATCGTAATACAGTACATATGTAGTTGACAATAATTTATCTTAGCTCATTTACAGTATGTGTGGTATTCAGAAATTTTCCTCCAGTCATACTAATATCTATTAGTTATAAATAACAATGTAATTACTGTTAATTATTACACCTCTGGGGCTTCAAACTGGCTCAGGGCCTATTGGAAACGGACAGAGACTCGAACCGTGAGTTAAAAAGTATTATTTATCTATTTTTAAATTTAAGATTTTATGAATACTCGTATTGCAAGTATGCATTTACTCTAAAATTTTCTACTGAGTTATAAGTAATATCAAAAACTTTAAAACACAAATACTTCTCTATACTATTTTAAAAGTATACGAAATACTTAACAGTGAATATCTTTAAGATATATTGAGTTTCATAATATTTTGAAAAACGAGATCATTGGTTCATCGAAGATTTATAACCAAAAAATATTATTTGGTATTAACCAAATATTTTATTTAATATTTTACTATTAACTTTTATAATATATAAAAGTTAATAGTAAAATATTAACTCCTTAAATATATATAAATGTTAGAGAATACTTGTTACAATACATATGATATACCCGTTATTAACTAACGATTTCTTCATCTGAAGGTTTTTGTACAAAGAGAGAATTAGTCAGTCACAGTCTCTAAAGAACCTATAAAAGTGAATAATTTGCCGATGGATTAGTAAGTTTATATTTTGGTAATTAGTGTAATCATGAGAAGTGACAATACATCCACCTGTAAGAACGTAGGTCTTAAATTATGAATAAATAAATCACTTACTTCTTTTATTATCTAAATTGATTTTGGGGTTTTCTTTCCAAACCGGTTAACCTAATTAGAACAAATGTTAAAAATACTAAAACAAAAATTAAATAGTTACTGACTGAGAGAGATCTATTTATTCAATTACTTTTATTAGCGCACATAAATACTGCGCAATCTCAAAAGAAGAGACATGTAGTATACTTTGAACAATAACCACATCAAAGTTATTGATTTCAAGTTTTAATCAATATATCCCTCTTTGCTCGATTCGAATCACTTACTTGAGTATAAGGTGTTTGTTGGCGAGCAGGCCGGAGGCCTTGTCCTTCGCGGCTCGTAGCCCTTGCATTGCTGATGCCCGGCTTCCTTCATTCATTCATACGTTACTAACACCTGTAACATAGACGTACATTAGACACGAATATAATTTGTATACAAAGAAGTTATAAAATTTACAACTCTTTTTTACTCCTATATAATTGGCATAGCAAACAAGCTGACGGCAGTTTATGAAAATGGAAGTCATCGCTTATACATGCAATACTAATATTAATACATTATAATACATTGTAACATATATGGTACTTCATTTCTTGGTTGCCAAACTTTGTGACTGTACTGCTTGATGTTTGTATGTTTGTACTGCCACCTTTTAAACCGGAATAGGTACGATTTGGAACGCAAGCTGTTAATGCAATAAATAAATGAGTTTATATGAAATCCCCCCGCGTATTAAGAAAAGTATGATTAGGATTAGATGGTAGGGTTCCAAAAAAAACTTCAAAACAGTCACTTCTATAGCGTATTGGCGTGACTTTGTCAGTCCATCTATATGTCACCGGGCTATATTTCGGAAACTACTAGCATAATCGATTTAAAATTTCTATTTATGGCCAATTTATAACGAAAATAAAAATAAAATATATTCTTTACAGGAGGGTCCAACATAGGATTTTTCATAATATGGCTCTACTTATTAATTTATGAAAAGTAAAGAATGGATTATTGTATTATATCAGAAAGAAATTATAATATCTATTTATATATTTCTACTTGGTAAAATCACAGAATATTTTTTTTATTATCGAGATATTAACTTCCAGTGAGATAGCGAGATATGCAATTGTCACTACATCTAGGGGCGATCAGAAGTTCTCGGCCTACATTGAGTTATGTAAGTAAAATTATTATCTTTTATTTAAAGAATTTTAATTAAAAATGGTTTAAGTATAATTAAATTATATGACATTTTAATGTATTGCTTATAGATACTACAAAAATAAGTAAAGTGTAATATTTCAAACCCATTAATATCTTACAGTAATAATTTGTTTTGGTAAATAGCTTTTTTCTATTCTATAGAATTGAAATAGAATAGAACAAATCCTTTAATTCCTAATCCCGTACCTTCTTTTTAAGTATTTGTAGTTGTGGTTCTAATTATTTCATTTTATTTAATACATTAGTATATTAATCAGTACTTATTAAAAATCAATACTACTAGTACTGATATATTAGCATTACATAAATTAAATAAATGTTTAAACTTAAACTTACTGCCTATAGTATATAAGTGTATACTATATATAAAACAACTTACATATATATTTTATATATAATATATATACATATAGATAGGTAACCGATTACGTAATCGATCCATTTGGTGTACACTCAGTTAACCGCTATATACATATATTATCTAGTTTCTGTTTCTACAAATAGGAACAAAAATTGTTGCAATATGATTATGTAATTATTATAATTAGAATATTACATATGAATACTTACATTTTTCTAGATCCCAGGCGTAGCAGGTGCCTCGTAGCGTCTGTCGCTGGCGTAGCACCCCGCGCGTCTCTTGTGTAGCGCGACGGCTGCGCGTAGCCTCTAATGCTATTGGCCGGCCCTGCTACGGATGTAGACGAAATTCATCCAATCCCAAGCTCTCCTGTAAAGAGGCGTGGTTTTTCACTTTTCAGAAAATTTTCAGCGGACCCCAAAGTATGGTTTGCATAAGCTTCATCAATGTTTCCACGCAGATTTCCTAGTATAGAGACATTAAGCCCTGCATTCGTTGATTGAAATGCACTACACTCAATTCTACATATATTTCATATTTTAACATATACATACATCATACATATATATGTATGTGAGGAACAAAGATAGTAATATCATTTAGAGAGTCAATGAATGCATAAAAATAACTCAATCATTTCGAACATATTTATTAAAGAATTCCAAATATTGTGGCGCATAATTAAAAACAGACTATATATCATTTTATACACAACTTATTAATATTATCAGAATATAATTTTGATAATGTTAATAAGTTGTGTATAAAAAGGTTTTGTCACGTAAATTTTGTAATAACCTTTTTCATCATAGAGTAGTTATCAAGTTATTGAAAAAAATAAGACATAATCAAAGAGGTTTATTACTTTTAGTATAAAATTTTTGACCTTGCATTTCTCTCTTCAGAAAATAGATCTATGGGCTACATTATAATATTGTTTGTATGTAATTAAAATGGCAACCAATCTAACGATACACCTAATAATAAGGTGCTGCCAGGGATATAATATCATCAATAGTTATGTTGAGAAGATTTTTATACCCATTAGTTAAAGGGTAAAGGAATTTCCTATACCCAGCTGGCTTTAATCATCAGTCTTTAGATACGAATTAGGTAGAACCTTTTAATAAAATAATACATTATATTAGTTAAAACAAAACCATTCTCGTATATTATTCATGCAGCTCAATCGGTTCTAACTGTAAAATAAACATTCAAAGTATGTGATAAATGCTTATTGCGAGAAATAAATACTGATTACTATTTACTTATATTGATTTTATTTTAAATTAAAATTAATACAAACAAGTAATTTAATTTACTTGTTTATCTACAAATATAACGCTTTTATATAATATGAATCTAATGACGTTATTAGCTATTAGTAAAATTTTTAAAGGAAATGTTTTTTTTTGAACGAGCATGCGGCTCACCTGATGGTAAATGATTACCGCCGCCCATGAGCACCCGCAACACCAGGGGAATTGCAAGTACGTTGTCGGCCTTTTATTATTTTTAGTGTATTTAAACAAAATGTTGTTTTTTTAATTAATTATTTACTTTTTAGTGATCGCTGAACAGGGTAAATAAAAATAAAATAAGTTTCATTTGTATTTGTAAATTTGATTTTAATTCATTACATATGTATATTTGTCATATACTTCTTTAGAAGTGTGTAACTTTACACACTTCTAAAGAAGTATATATATATATGTCTTTAATATAACACGAATAAATACTTTTGAAATATAATTACTTTCCATTCGTAAAATGTTCGAAATATGAAAATTAATAAGTATGTAGTAATATGATTTGGAATTCTGATTTTGATATTATAAATATGAGTATTATAATTTGATTTATTCTGTAGTTAATCTAAATTTAGAATAATAATATGATTAAATATCTTGATCAATTAAGCAAACCTTTGAAAAATGTTTTGCAAAATGGGCAGCATCGTTAAGGTGAAATTCTGATAGACTAGACATCGATATTATACCAGTATTATAATCGAAATAATATAATATCAGTGTAATATCGGGCCCAGTTCATTTCACGGCCAGAGGAGCCCGCAAATGAAGTTTCCGCGGTCCAACGAGCTCGAACCGTTCGATTTTCTTGTCTCTCAATGTATTTAAAATGGATATGGTAGGCATTTAGATTTTACTATTTTGATTTAATATAAAATGACAGCAAAGTAACACATAATAATAATAAACATTTATTAAACTTATTACTGTTTCATAATGGTATAATCTGGATATAATTATTGATTTATTTGCTCTGTAATTCTCTAATTCATGATATTTTCATGACTTGGAGAATCACAAAAGAAAGAAACTGCCACAATAATTGTAATAGAAATGTTAATCTTAGGAATATTACAGATTCTAATCAAGTCTTATATAAGTGGTATTTCGCCGAATGCAATGAAATTTACGCTACATTAGGTATTAGGCTATTGATAACACATATAACACAGGATAGTTTTAATACTAATTCGTGTGGACAAAGCTGCGATTTTTAGCTAATCATCAGATTGCGTGAGCCGCCTCAAATATTCGTAGCTCCTAGGAATGATTCATAACGCCACGCTGACTGAATATGGTACGGCGTTTGAATCAAAATCTTTCCGAACGACCGTTTTTGAAACTCTTTTACATTGATACCCGTAGATATTACTCATTTTCTACGGATTTGAATATGCGAATGAGAAAGTGTGTGCACAACGCACCAGAGACTTTCTTACAGTTTTATTAGATTTTTATATATATTTAAAATCCATTCTATTGTTCGATTATTTGTCATTTTTTAAATATATGTCTTTTACCATCAGCGACCTTAGTTTCTCTAAATACTAAAATTAAAATATATTAAAAATAAAGTCCTTAAGAAAACTTAGTCGTTAAAAATGTGAAAGATGAACGTGTGTATAATTATAAGTTCAGAACGCATTCTAATAACCGTAATGACTGATCTCAAATCATAACAGAATGTTAGACTTGTCACTTTTGTATGATCTTCCCTCCAATGTTACTGTAATATGTTAGGTACAATATTAAATATAAATTGTTATTTGTAATAAATTCTGCATCTTTAAGTATAATAATAAATATAACAGAATGTACTTTATGTGTGATATTTGATGGCTACTAGCGACGGTATCCATATTTTAAACCGATTTTAATTATTTCTTTATTTAGTTTTGAATTTATCAGAATTGTATTGAATTAATGTAGTCACAGTATTTCAATATTTCACCAAAATTAAAATAAGTCGTTTTTTATAAAATTTTAGTCTGTAAAGAATTATAACACTTCAAATATTTAATTCATCATGAGCGACTTAACATTATCTAATAGTATTCCAAACCAACCGATACAAGTTTAGAACGAACCGACGGAAATATTCACGGACGTACAAGGTCGAAATTTAAAAAATCCATAGATCAGGTTTGATCTATGGATTTTTTAAATTTCGACTTTTAAATGTCAGTACTCATGATACAACTTATCTTCACACAAACTTTCTTTATAGTTTAGCCGTTTAACCGTGAGAAGGTAGCTACCATGCAAATACACTTATGTATTTATACTATTAGAGTTCTGTCACGCAATAACAAACCGTAATCAAAAACGAAAGTATATCAAAAATATCTTAATTCATGTAGGTATAATTCCAGACACGGCTAATATGTTCAAATATAAAAAAACTCAGTAAATTAAGATTTTACACAGATTTTAGTAAAAAGTAAAATATTGTATGACTTTATTATTACAAACATTTACATCGTTTTTCAAATCAATGCAACCCCATGATTTGTGTATTCTTTTATACACTGTAACGTCACAGTGGGGTGGAACGCAATCTAGTTAAATTCATCTAAAACTGCTGAGTGAGTAACTTGCTTATTACAAATCATAGGCCTCTGGTTAGGGAGAAAACAGCGATAGCGGGTGAGTATCATCTGCTGCACTGTAGGCAATTAGGCAGATACAACGGTCATTTGTCTCTATATATTATTCCATAATAAACTAAACATATAAGAGTAGAAACTCCAGAAAAAAAATCGTGGTAATGGAGATTCCATTTATTTTGAGAGTATGTTAGTTCATTATATAAATTGTTAAATGGATCTTATCATGAATAATTTAAGGTAAATTAAAGTCTCTAGTTAATAATTAACCTCTCTAGTTATGTCAAGTCAGTTTCACTGGTTCACGAGCTGACTGTAATAATAGTTGTTTCCACCTAACTTAGTAAAATGCCAGTAGTTTTTTTCTACTACATTGCTGTTACTATTACACCAATCAGCTCGTCATCACGGCTAGTGTAACCTAGTTAAAACGTCGATTGTATCGAATTCAATTGAACCGACTTTTTAATATGATTGAAACGGTAAGCGCTAACCATCACCTATATATATATATATAAAATACTTATCTCGTCACAACGGTGGCACACTGTCATACCAGAGTTCTATGATAAAACAACTTAAATAAAGCTATCAAAGCAAGCCACTTGTAGGCTGAAAAAGGTGAGACTGAAATACCCACGCAGACGACTTTTTACAGTCTACTTACGGTTAATCATCAATGAAAAAAGATGACTTTTGCAAGGTATAAAGTAACAATATTTTTAATTTCAATCATTCGTTACTACAATTGTTAGATATATCAACTCTATGTACTAGTAAAAGTATGTATTATAATAAAATAACAACTATATAACATTAATTTAACTATGTCTCTAACACAATTTACTTTAGCAATTAAAATACAACCAGCACATTCTGTGCTCAACGACCGAATTTCGCGGCTTACAAAAACCCTCCCTTTTATACAGAGAAGATATGAGTTGGGGTTATATGCAACTAGTTTAACGATACCGAGTAATAATGAAACTACCTTCTTTTAATATAAAATATGAAATTTTTCGACAATATCGATGTGAACCCTAACACAATATATCTGGAAAAAAAGTCCTCGCAATATATAACAAAGTGTCTAAGAGATCTTTTAAAAATATATTTTATTATACCATCACGCTTACCAACTTAAAAACCGTACCTACTCATATTTATATACATATATAGTTTTTTCGGTCATCTGTTAATCTGTACATTACAGACTGACATGAGTTTGGGAGTACATTTCCTCGTTCTATTGTACAAACTCACAAAGAATAGAGAGATATTTAATACAATAACTGGACGGTTATTAGTGACAATTACTAATTAATTGATCGATTGACCACACATTAAAAAAATTCTTTCTCTATTTTACACATTGGATTATTATAGTTTAAAAAATAACTGTACAATAAAGCCCTATTCAGATCAGAGGCTAATTCTATGTCTACTTTTCTCTTTATGAAGATACATCAAAATTAAATAAAATAAAAATATTATTGTACTGAACGACTACCACACACGTGGAATGCAATCTACTGACAATAAACTCTGCTCCTACTGTTTTTAAATAAAATTGTACCTAATTATAAAATATTAATATACATAAACCCTACCCCCACTGTTTTCCAATGAGATTGTGCCTAATTATAGTAATATAGGTCTTATTATGCATTAAACTTGAGCTTTAATATGTAATAGTTAAGTTATGTTTAAAGTAATACAGCGCCCGCCAGCATATGCTGCTAAATTATGTGTCTAAATATTCATAATTCAATCGACAGCCATAATATGAGACCTGTTCCTATGGTCACCATAAGTGCACGACTGCTGACCATGTATGACAGATGAATATGCATGACTATGGCAAGTCAACACTTCATACGGATACCTTTTTACCCTTTTACTATAGAACCCTAAAAGCTTGTAAAGAGTCATCGCGATGGGCACTCGGCTGTATCGTACACTCGCCGATAGGGCGCACTCAGCACTTATCGCCTCCAATCGGCTGGTGAAGTGGCCGTTCACTACCCACTTCTATATAATAATAAGCTTATGGACATAAAACGAGGTTGTACAATATATACAAAGTATGAAAATATTCATATATATAAATAGATAAGTTCTAGCTCACTGATCCATCACCCAACCTAAACTCTTTGACCTAAAAACCCGATATTTACATAAGTGTTGTTCTTAAGACGTTGATGTAAGAAAAGATATTTCAAAATATAATTCCTAAGGTAGAGTAAAACTGAACTTCATGTTTTGTTTGAAGAAACAATATAAAATACACATTCTGATTCCATACTATTCCTACTATACTTAGTTCATTTTAGGAAAGACTCCTAAAATGATAAGCATATACGTATTTCATAATTTTTTAACTCGATCGAAGTCGTGCACAAAATCTTGGATGCAATGTTTATATTCAATAATTTTCGAATGTGGAAGGAAGTTCCATTTACCTTAATTTATTTCTGTAATAGAAAATACTTATAAATATTTTTTTACTTAGGTATTGTTTATTTCTAATAATAATAATAATAATCAGCCTGCCGTCATTTTATGATGATGTAACCGTATGTTTATAGGTATATGATAATGTGTAAAATATATTTTATACATTATATTGTCAATTTTGTATTGTTTAAATCAGAATAAGTATAGATATTTATTGATGACTCATACTAATATTTTAAATAGCAAATTCAATTTATTTACCTGTGTTTAAACGCCTTGATTAATCGATATAAAATTAGGCCTACCTACCAATAGATGGAATGGAGGCAACGTGACCAATGCAGCCGAAATCGAATTTACGGGTAATATATTTAAACTTCAATATAAGATACAGGTTTAATTTCTGTTTATTAGTAACTGCTTTATAATAAAATAATTTTACTGAGAGAATTACCATGACACGAAATACAAGTCATCAGACTGCTACTTTAGATAGACTAAAAGTTAAAGTAATAAGATTTCTTAGTAAAAAGGAATTAAATATTTAATACAAAATCATTCAGCACAACTACATCAAGTCACATTAAATCTAGCGACACCTCGTAACTCCTCCAAGCGCACCTTTTTCCACACGATTTCATATCACCACCGTTACCTGGGGGGGCAACTTCCCTCTCACTCTTACACATTAATATACAAACACTCTGTCTCTCTCCCCTTGCTATTTATGACTTATTAACTTCTCTGAGGTATCATAGCAACCTCTCCCATGCCGCTCCGACGATTTAATATAGCAAATTGTGAACTCAACTGAGAATAACTCAAAAACACTTTATTAAATTCCATAGACTGAAGTTGCATTTGCTATATTGCAGAAAATGACTTCACTATTGAATAAAACTGTTTTAATATAGACTTAAAATTGAAATTAAAATCGAATTAGTTATTTAAGTATAGTATTCACTATGATGTTAATGCGAGTTTAAATGCAAGGATTTTGGCACGGCTCCCAAATAAGATACTCTCCAGTTTTATAAAAAACATACTGACAGAACGAGTAGATAATCCGACGGTACTATCGAAGGTTGTTATTTATCAAATTAAATAGGTATCAAAATTAATATGAAATTAATCATGTGTACCTCAGTCTCGCTGTCGTCTATTTCACATCCTAAGCAGCCTGTTCTGTGGACTATGTTTGGTTGTAGAATCAGATTAAGCAGTGAAATTACAGGATAAGAGGCATCTTAGTCCTCTGGAAAGGCAATGAGTGGAATCAGGGGTGTCACATGATAAGATGATTTAAGCAATGCTAATTCATACATATAGACAACTGTTTTAACGCTTATCATCAGCTGAACCATCAGCCTATATTCCATTCCAATTACACAATAAAAATTAATTCTATCATATTTTTGAAAAGTCTATTAAGATTACAAAGATTCAATACTCAAAACAAATTTGTAAACCGTCACTAAAGAAAGACAAAATATTCGTGGTATATATATTATGAATCTTTATCACAATTTTTAACGAAAATGCCTTAATAATGGTACATATTCATTATTTTTAGTGATCTTATTGGTTAGCCCTTGATTTGTATGAGGACTTTAGATAACATAATGACAAAAAATTACCTAGAAATGAAAGTAGGTCTATTTAATAAAATAAATTTATCAAAAATTGCTTGTTATGTCCAATATAAATAAGTGCAAATAAGTAATAAAATTATCTTATTTGTTTTCTTACACTTAAAGTTCCAACTGTAGTTTCTGTAGTTATTATACGTAATCAGACTAAAAAAATACCAATAATAAAAGATTAAAAAGACAAATAAATGCTTACAATATTAATAAATACAAAAGCACGGTTAAATATAAATTAGACTTAGAGTTACAATCTATCAGTCTTAATAATCCTGATATTAAATTAATTATGATATAAAAAAAAAAATATTCTTTACACCAAGTTAATTAGTCTTTTGTCAAAAGAATACCAGAATATTTTCAAGAAAAAGAATATTGTGTTAAATCTAAATTTACAGAATGAGCAACAGTAGGAATACTTAAAAGTAAAAACGTTTTATTTGATTTATATGATCAAAAAAAATATAGATTTGATGACAAATTTACGACTTATGTGAGAAATTATTCAAAAATTTTCAAACAAGTTTGTATTGCAGCTAAATCTAATTATATAAATAAACAAATTAATCAGTCTTCTGACAAAATTAAGACCATCTGGGGAATTATAAACAAAGAAACTGGAAGGTCTGAAAAAGCCTGCAATCAATTCTCATTAAATTATGACAATAAGTTAATAACAGCAACAAAAGATATATTTCATATTTTCCAAGATTTTTTTGCTAATATTCCGATTGATATTACATCTTCTCTAGACTCATCTCCAATTCGAGCAAAAACACTACTGGAGGCTAATGTCAGTCCTTTCTCTTTAACAGTTAAATTTTCACATGTCAGCCCTTCTCATATAATAAAAATATTCAAACAGTTAAATTTAAAAAATACGGAAGATCTCTGGGGCATGTCAGTTAAAGCATGTCAGTTAAAGTAGTTAGTTCATTCATAGATATTGTTGCTCCTTATCTAGTTACTATTTTCAATAAATGTGTTGATAATGGTGTATTTTAATTTATGATAATGGTGTATTTTAATGGTGTATTTTAATTAATTTATAATTAAATTTCATTAATTGTGGAA
Organism: Achroia grisella; assembly: GCF_030625045.1. NCBI lineage: Eukaryota > Metazoa > Arthropoda > Insecta > Lepidoptera > Pyralidae > Achroia > Achroia grisella. The sequence continues at coordinate 3,004,401 of NW_026712703.1, forward strand.
TTAATGAAATTTAATTATAAATTAATTCCACTGTTTAAATCAGGAGATAGATTTGAGCTAGGCAACTATAGACCAATTTCTATTGTTTAATCAAATGTTAAAATACTTCAGGGATAACGGACTGCTTCACAGTCACCAATATGGTCTCACTGCCGGTAAGTCTACTACTGATACAGGTGTAGCGCTTATTACACATATATTCAAATCATGGGAGAACTCACAGGATGCTCTCGGCATTTTTTGTGACTTATCGAAGACGTTTGATTGCGTAGCTCATAAAACACTTTTGTATAACCTCGAACATTATGGTATTAGAGATAATGACCTAAGTCTAATGAAAACTTATCTAGAGGATAGGGTGCAAACTGTAGATATTGATGGTGTAAAGTCTAAGGGAACTAACATAAAAATGGGCGTTCCTCAAGGTTCAATCTTATGGCGAATTTCTCTTTTTAATTTATATAAATGACCTTCCCTACATGGTAGAGAAAGTTGCAGATATAGTGTTATTTGCGGATGATACTTCGTTAGTGTTTAAAATTGGTCGCCAATGTAATAATCATTTAGACGATGTAAATTATGCTATCTCTGCTATATTAAATTGTTTCACATGTAATAATCTATTATTAAACTCCAACAAAACTAAGTGTATTAAATTTACGCTCCCTAATGTAAGACAAGTAAATACGCAGCCATTGCTTAATGATGAAATAGTAAATTTTGTTAATGATACAGTTTTTTTAGGAATAACAGTGGACTCGAAGTTACAATTGGGGCACCCATATTTCAAAATTAACCAGTAGACTTAGTTCTGCTGCTTATGCAATTAGAAGCATAAGGCAATTAACAGACATGGCGACGGCAAAACTTGTATATTTTGGTTATTTCCATAGCATTATGTCATATGGCATACTGCTGTGGGGTAAAGCTGTCGATGTAAATACTATATTTATTTTACAAAAGAGAGCCATACGTTCTATCTATGGTATGGGTTCTAGAGAGTCATTACGTCAATGCTTTAAACAATCAAATATCCTCACCGGTGCCTCACAGTACATTTATGAAAATATTATGTATACAAGGAAAAACTTAGATAGTTTCAAGAAACTTAAAGACTGTACAAGTAGAAACTTACGCAATAAAAATAAGTTAGTTTTACCTAAATGCCGTCTACACAAAGTTAGTAATTCACTTTATGGTAATTGCGTAAGATTATATATATAATAAACTGCCAGAATCTACGCTAAATCTGACAGAGAGGCAATTCAAACTTTTAAACTTTTTATTCAAACTTATATTAAACAAATGTTATGTAAAAAAGCCTATTATAGGATAGATGAATTTATAGATGATAGCAATATATAGCAAGTATAAGTTATTTGCGGACAACGTTATAATTTATATTTCATACTGCTTTCTTGATATATGATAGCTTAGCGGCTTTTGTATTGATTGCCGCATGCATCCTCATGTAAAGTGCGAATACTGTAACTACCATATTGTAATTTTTGTAGCTGTGACGTGGTCGAGTGGAATGAGTAGTCATGCTCACTAAAATGTCCAGACATGTGGCGGCGTGGTGGGCCGGGTCATTGGGCTCCCTAAAATATGGTCGACCGCAGTGATGGCTGGCTCATCCGTCATACTCGTGAACGAGTGCTGCTTGTAGGGACTGGTCTGCTCTTATCACTACGACTGATTTAATCTTAATGTGTTTTTATATTTGAGCCCAAATAAATTAGTGCTGGTTGGTAGTTTGTATTGTAAAATGTGAACTTACAAGGATTGTTTAAAAGAGCAACACACAAGTTTCTTGCTTATTCTTCTTGTGATGAGACAGCTTTCCGAATAAGCGGCAGATTTAAAAAAATGTTGACTATTCAAAAGTGCTTAAATTAACTTTATTTGAATAAATGATTTTCTATTCTATTCTATTCTATTAACTTAACATGTGCAAAGCAAAGCCATATTACGTAAAGGTAAAAATAACGAAAATCTATTTTCTTAAGAAAAAGAACGCAAAATAAAGGTAGCTGCTCGTGTCTCGATCCCGTACATCGGTGGCAGATATCGGTGTTTGCCAACCAATCGCTCCTTGGGGACGATCGTGCAGTTTTCTCACAATGCAATAAAATTTACTCAACAACCCCCGATACTTACTGGAGATTTAGTTCAAAAACGACAACTTTCCATATCTGTAGTATTGAATACGTACATTTATATAATATTCAATTGTTTGCTAGTATTGTAATGGTACTAACACACCATAATGAGAAATTTATACATATAATACAAAATATTATAAGTCGTTAAATTAAAACTCGTATAAATATTCTTGACAAAAAATTGTTGTTCTGAAGAAAGTAAAGCAACTTTCTTTAGAATAAAGATAATTTACTTAAATAGACAAGAAGCATGGTACAACAAATTGATATATACGTAAGAAATCATTAGATGCTAAACTTAATGTTAACTAGGAATTCTTTACCTAATTAGTTATGTGTAGTGACTTAATTATATTTATTTCTGGATTGATTTTATAAAATCTCTGATGGTTATTCTTTTTATTTTTCAAGTCCTCTCTGCTAATTGCCACTATTATACAAAAATACTACAGGATGCGATAGAAATTTAAAATAATCACTGAAATGCGAGATATGTTATAAAAATTAAAAAAAAAACATATATTAAAGTTAAAAATATTTGTAAATTTCAGAATAAATGGCTTTATTATTATTATTATATGATAACATTAATCAGTGTATGGAATACTGTATTACGTCGTGATTTTAAGTTTGACAATCTAGCGACGGCGGCTGAATAAACTGCTGACACCTACCTACATTGACATCTACTCCAGTAAGCTAGTGCAACCATAAATTATTCATTTAAAATCGATCTGATTATATTAATTTGTTATCGTAGGAATATATCGTACTGGAAGAAAATTCGTATCACCAATTTGTTCTTAAACTATAATATTTTTTTTGCATAGATAAATTTTACACATGCACTAATTACGTCTTAAATCGTATGTCCATTCGTAATGACATCAGTCAAAAAATCTATTACAGTCCTTTTTTATTCTGAATTTTGGTACGTACATGCAAGGTTCTTCATAAAAACTGAGTGTACATTGTTTTCTTATGTATCTTATTTTAATTTACTACAATTATGTCCAGTCAGGTTGTGACAAAATTTTTAAATTGTTACCTATTTTGTAATGAGACGTCTCGTTTCTTCATCATACTACTGCCAGTTTTCTATATAGTACAAGTAGTCAAAGACAAAAAGTTTGCGAGTGATTGAACAAACTGAAGAAATATTTTGCAGAGGAAGACTGTAAAAAGTATTTTAAGCCAGAATCTCAGTCTTACCTATTTCAATTGCTAAGTAGCTTGCTCTATGAGATGTACTCCGTTTGTAGAGTGCAGATCGTATCATGATAACGTGATGACCGCAGTGCTGTTCATGTATTTAGACTACGGTTACCGCTATCATTAAGTAAGGCGTCGGCTTGTATGCCAATAAAATTGTATAAAAATAAATAAAATATTAGCAGAATTATATTTTAAAACAAATATAATTATAAATTGAAGAATATAAATATTTAACATAAATACATTGATTAAATGATTATTGAATAGAAGTAAAGTTATGTAATATGTTTTTTATATAAATGAAAATCTGTAATCATTACATTTTTGCCCAAATTTTATTTATATCTATTAACTTTCACGCTATCTATAAGACCATTTAATTAGTTCGTTGTATCGTGTCATTAATAAACTGTACAATCGCATGTGTACAGTAAATATAGAGATACTGCCGGAAAAATATATACCAATATAATAAAATATACACCAAAGTACCTAAAATATCAAACTATACTTTTGTAAGTTTATGTTGAAGATAAAATTCTTATACACAAAAAACTACTCGTAGGATACATCCGATTCTCTCCTATTGTAGGTACATAGTTAATAAAAATGACATTTATTATATCTATAAATAATATCTACAACTTTATTATAGCAAATCGGCTACTTGTAGTAGCACCTAATATGTATATATTTTTATGTTCTTATTTTACGTGTAGGTTAAAGTGTCTGTTTTTTAAATATTATTCTTATGTATGTAATTATCTTATACATAGATACGTAGAATTTTATTTGTAATATTTTGATATGAATAAAGATTTATCTATCTATCTACTTAATTATCACTCACAGTAATAATAGACATAACTCTATATCTTATAGCCCCATCTAGTTTCAACCTCAGCAGAGCCTGTGCTGTATATGTTGTTATATTGGTATTATAGGAAAGAAAATACATTACTAATTATTTAATAAAATCATAGCTATCGTCCAGTAATGACGACTGTATATATATAATAAGTGTAGTAATAAATGGGTATGTTAATCGAATTTCAGGTGCGCGAGCGGGCGGCGCCAGTGAAAGGCCCGCCCACAACTGCCATTGTCTTCTTCCCACTCCAAATTGAATAAATTAACGCTAAATTTAATAACTCTATTAAGGTCCCGTCGACACAAACAACTCCTGACATATAGTAGTCGCAATGTTTTCAGGGGTGGAACGCTTATTGAATTAATATTCGGATGTTTAGGGGACTGCAAAGAGCTTTTTACACTGATTACTGTATCCCGATAAAATCAAACACAATGTCTGTCACAAGATGTTATTATAAATCACATGTCAAATAACAAGACTATATAAAGTTATTATTATTTACGATAAAATAAGATTTTTTTTACTAAATCATTTTTTTACAATTTTACTATTGGATTTAGAATATACTCTCTATCGTATTTGTATAAACTCTATTTAATCTATGAATTGTAAGAAGGAATTAAAAATAATGTCAGTAAACATTATAACACTAAGATTACACGAAAATCTTATTCAAAATTGATTACACTACCAAGAAGTTTTATTTATATGAAATATATAAAGAAGTAAAATATATAAAAATTTGCTATCACCATCATACCTCATTAATAAAAACTAAGAATACTTGAGGTATTACTAGTTTTTATTTATGAGGTATTATACCATAATTATTTTTAAACAAATGTTATCTCTACGGCCCAGTTCGGCTAACTACTTCATTTGGAAATAAATACGAAGAGACTCTATTTGAAGTCTTTTAAAACTGCTGTTGGATCACGAATTTACGAATCCTTATAAAGTAATATATAAAGTAGAGAATGGACTGTATATTTCGAAAAGAAAATAATTATTGGAAAAGGCAGGAGGTGAAATACGATTTCACCCGGGAAGAACATCTTCCACAGTCCGACACCCCAAAGTAAGCAATATAACACCAAACTTACTCACTTATGCAGGAACGTCCTGATATGTAGTACAGTTTAGTGGCCACATACTCTATAAAGTATATTTTCATAAAAGCAATCATCGTAAATCAATAATTTTCTTGTTTTATGTAATTAAAATTACAGAGCGTCCTTTTTCATCCAGTTCTTATTTCAATTATTTTTATATTCTATATTCGAAATTTAAGTGGCCACATGTTTTTATTTATGGTCTTACCAAGTATTACCAAGCACCCTTTGCTCTAGTAAGCAACCCAATGATACAACCTGCTTAGACTAAAGAAATTCGGCTTACGGAACAACTGTGTTTAGAGAGTGCATATATCCAACATAAATAATGTAATAAGAATCCTGTATATAAACAATTGACGCAATAATCAGTCATCTCTTATGTAGGCTTACTTATAATTCTTAATAAAAATTTTGAATTTGTTACGGTATCTTATTGTAAATTTAAAAACTTCACTTTAATTGTATTTAATTGTTTCAATTATTAAAAGAAGTAAATTCTATACTATTCTTTCTGGATTTGAAATAGTATGTCAATGCAGTCTAAATGTTATAATTCCTTTAATGAATTAGATTTATTGAATATTTGGATATATATACTAAAATACTATTTAGACAAAGAATATTGAGTATAAATATTATATGATTCATGATTTTAAAGAAATTCGTATATTTTAAAGAAGATTCATGTTTAAAAAGTGTTAAGTATAAATAATAAGTATTTCTCTACTTAACACTTAAACTAAGCTAAAGCTAAATGTTAAAAAAGTAGCTTAACTTTTATAGTATAAAAAACGACAAGTAGTTAGTACAATAATAAATATATATGCGTTACATTTATTATATTAATTACTACTGAAAATAACACAAATTCAGTCAAACTTATAATAAAAAAATAGAATTTAGATCAATAAAAAAACTGACTGGTACTTATTATTTTCATATTACAATAATTAGTGTTTGTAACTTAATGAACAAGCATTTCAGTAAAATTTCCTAATACCTAATTATTATTTTCAGTGATTTATAAATAAGTAGCTGTTTGTCACGGCATTGCATATCATGAAAATTTTTGCAAATCTCAGACCAATAAATGGACCACATTGCAGGTTCTGAATATCATTTTTGTAATTGATAAGGTTGCCAACTGTGATGGCAAATTACATATTAATAGCCGATTGAGGTCTATTTTTCATCTTGAACTAAGTATGATAATAAAAAAATATATGCAAGTTGTAATAAAATATAGTAGTAAAAAATATTTTGCAAATAAAAATTTTTAGGCGAAATCATGAAAATTTAAATTAAACGTATGTACTTACCAAATAAACTTGTACTTGTGTAGAGACTTAGAGAATATTGATTATGAGTTTAGATATGTTATTAGTAATATTAATAGTATAAATTTATTTTAGAAGATTTAATAATTAGTGATTAAATAATGATAAAGATTTTTTTTGATATGTTTTGTATTGATATTCGTTAGAGTGGTTGTTGTATTACATACAATTACTCTAATTCAATACGGTATCATATGTTAGAATGACATATTGTTGGTCCTCTAGATACACATACTGACCGGGGGGCATCACTCTTAAGGTTTAGTATTTAAACAGATATTTAGAATTTTCTCAAATTTATAACTTTAATGTTAAATATTTTGTCAAAATAAATTGTTTGTAATGTCACTGTTATTACAATTTAAAACACTACAACTCGAGATATTCTGTTTCATGGTGTTTTGAGGTGTTTGTTTCCATGCAACGCTTGTTTCCATACGAAACCGCCCTTAAGAGTGATGCGCCCCCGGCGGGCGCGCCACGTGACTGCCGGCTGTGCTGAAGCTTTGTGTTTACATCCAGTATCCACCCGTCCCACGCGGCACCCACCCCGCCGACGCTCATCCCCACTCCCCGTGTAGTGTTTGGAGTTTTCCGGAATTCACTAAACTTACATTTCCACCGATTACAAAAACCACTAGTTTCTCGTTACTTTGTGCTATATTAAAACAAACATAAAATATGTAATAATGTATGCAAGTTAGTTAATATTAATGAAGCTAAACACAAGGTAAAACATTACCTACAAAAATTAGACTATGAAGACACTGAACAAATTTTTAACTATTAATAATTTATTAATGAATATATTTATTATATAATGAATGTTAACAGCGTATAATTTGAGTAATTTATGGACTATGCACATATCATCGCAAGAACAAAGTAAAAAAAAATTGTAATGTGTTGAACTTGAAATTTTCTCTTTTTATTTTGTTTTCTCTATTTATTTTATTTAATTTTTATGTAGTTAGCAATTGTGTTTTTATGAAATCAAACTAAAAAATTTTAATTAGTCTGATATGTATCAAACTCACTGATCTGTAATAGTTAATAATTATTTGGCAATTCTTTTGTGGACTCCCGCGATACAGGTTCACCTAGTGCGGGGTTCAATATATAATCAATTTTGTAATATTTGTACGTTTGAAAATGAATAAATAAAAATAAATGAAAAATCTTTGTTACTTTTGGTGCAAATTATTTTTGTTAGCCCTGATGATTTTTTTAGGAAACTACATTAGAACATTTCTTGTCTAATAATTTTATTATGGTAGGTTATTGTCTATAATGACTATTGCCACAATTATGCCCATACAATAAATTTACGTGCTTATTTTGACTGGAATGGTTCTCTACCAAACATAAAACTTTCATAAAATTTAATGAATATAATACTCGTAACTATTAAGAGTTTCATTTAATTGACCGTATATCAAATGGTACTTTACAGTTCCGTTAATTGTTTAGAGTTTTGATTATAATGCCTCTTTTTACAACTTTTTTCAAGTAGTTTCTCATTTGTGGTACATAGTATCCCTATATGCCTCCTTAATACTACTTATGTCACTAATTATAAGTAATATAAACTAAACTAAAAATTATATTACAAAAAGTATACAATTTAATATAAATTATGTGAATATTACATTAAGTGTATCCTGAACCATATTAATGATGTTAAAAACGAATGTCATAAAAAAATCTTATAAATGCATAACATGAATATTCATAATATTAGAGCTTATAGAAACGTTACGCTTGTATAAACCGAGCAACTAGTAAGGTAGTTTCTTATGATATTTCCGTTGGACTGGAAACTCAGATAAGAAGATTTGCGTCATAAAAATAAAATGATTCCTAAGGGTGACTGTTCACGTCAGCATTACTACGACGTACCAAATTGTGAAGAGTACATGTACGTAGCTCCTTATTTAGATATTTTAAATTAATTATCAGTTTTTATTTAATTTACCTGGTAAGAATATTTTTTGTGGTCTCTGTGTCTGTGTACAGTGTGTATCATTGCTGGGAAAACACTTCTGGGAAATTGCTTACCTTAATATGGAAAGACATATCTATACAAATATTGTCATGCCTTTTTTATGTCATCATTACAGTATTTAGAAGTTCTGTCCTCACTGTATAAGTTATGTATATGCTGCATTTTCTCAGTCAATCTGATACAAAGAAAGAGAGAGTGATTGAACGTTAGTAATTTGCAATTTTTCTTCTACATAACAATGAGTTTTAGACAGTAATAGTAGTCGAAATTAACAATTATGAAAGATGATATTATTTACTAAGTATGTACATACACTCAGATTTAAAAAATGTCACTTTATTTTCAAAATCAAAAGGTGAGACCGGTTTGCTAGTATAAAGTAAAAAGTGCCGGAATTATACTTTGTGATGAAACTTTCAGATTTATAGTAATACTACAGATAACATAATATTGTAATACTTAGTTCGCTAAAAACGACGTATCTTTTTTACACTAAAGATATTTTGCTATAGATAAGTAACGAAACGATGTACCTGACTAATGGACTTCCACCATTAGTGAAGCATTTGTAACGTTATTACTAGCACGCGACAAAATTATTCATTTCCCATAATTCATTAGATCACGTCATCTTTGATTGATTTTTAATACATGCTATATTTACTTAATTTAAAGTAACAATTAAAAAATTATATGCAGTTTCAAATAAATGTTATAAATTGTTCCAAATATATGTAAATTATGTTTAATATAAAAAGAACGTTTACATTGTTGTTATGTTTTATAATGTATTTATTATTTATAGTATATAATTTAAAGTAGTAAGGTATTGTCTTTTCCAGCTTTCAATTGGAGAATGTAAATTGTATTTCTTCATCAGATTTCAAAGATATAATATAAATATAGCAGTAAATTTAGATTTACTTTTATCAATAGTTCTTATTAAATTATCCCGCAGTAACATTGTAATTTATTTCTGAATACAAAATCTATAAAAATATTGGTCTTTAGTAAAATAAAGTACGTTTTTTCATATTTCGCTGGGTACCTATATTTATATATGGACTCTAATATAGGTATCCAGCGAAATATGGGCTACATTGGATTTTTCCTCGATGTCTCTCAAGAGTCAGTAAGAAATATAAATTGACAAACGATGTTTTTTTTACATTCTTACATGCCGATCAGGTTTGATCTCACCTTTTGGGTGCAAGTCGTGATTTTAAACCACTAGGCCATGACGCTCACCATCTTTACTACAGGCTGGTTCCACAATATATTTATATAAATTTATATATTTTTTTTTAAATAAGTGCTAAAGTTACAAAGATTGTTTAAAATAGAGGATTCTACATTAAAAGAACCTCATGAAATGAGCTCTCGCTCTCTATCTATAATTACAATTTTTAATACAAAACCTGTGGGTTCTGTAATACAATTGTACTGCAATGGGTATCTTGATTTGATTAGATTACGTGATTCATCGTAACCCCTTTTTTGTTTCGTGCTGAGCATAAACGAAATTATTTAAATGACGTTCTCTTATTTTCTGTTACTTTTCAAATTTCTTAAAAATTATTAAGTAATTGGAAAAACGTGCCTCTTACTTTTTTACATTTTTATATGCTAAGGTTAAAGAATGAAAATTAACATGCCCGTAAATGAGCATGAACATAGGCTGTCTCGAACTTAAAAACTAATCCCGAAAGTGTAAAATTGATGAAACTTATTAAAGTTTTAGTGGGTAACAGCTAATCGAATATAAATTATTATTTTTTATATTATATACAGTATTCATATTTCTAGTATTGATTTGATAATGTGTATAGTATTGTAATCTATATATAAAAGTGAATTTGATAAAGAGAGTATTAAGACAAGACACTTGGTGTCAAGCGTCCCACTTTTACATGGCAAACAAGATGATGACCGCCCTCCGAATGGTAGGCGGTAACCGTTGTGTACCTAAATAGCATTGCGGGTATCATGCTATCATGTGACATCCTTGATACCACTCGAGCGTTGCCATTTCGAAGAACTATGATGCCTCTTACTCTGTACTGCGGCCAAGTAGCACACTACAACCGAATCATAGCTTATAAAGCAGGATTCTTGGCGGTTGAATACATGAGACTGATGTGTACGTGTAGTGTAGACGATTTTTATCTCAAATTACCTCTGATAAGTCAGCCTTAAAAAGAAAATATTTTCTGTTACTTTGCAATATTCTTTTTATTCAGTAATATTTTCCATACCAATTAGAGCGGCTTATAATATAAGAAGTCTTTCTGAGTAGTACCTATGTACCACTTGGAAACTCGCTTTTTACATAGAGATCTAAAGAGAATATTGTTATAATTATGAATAAGTATGAACATGCGTACAAAGTACCAATTAGGGAGGCTTAAATTTCACCTGCCCGTAGTAATGACTTATCTAATGACTTATAGCTCTCTTGCTACGCTTTTTACTATTGAAACACAGTACCTAATACTGTATCTAATTCAAATATTTACATTCTTTTGTCCTAATGGAATAGGTACATATGTAAGTAACAAATTTATTCTAAGTTAAATTATTTCTAAACAAAATAGTAGAATACTCACCTACTTCATGTACTGGTTTTTCACAAATCCAAAAGCAAGGAGGCAGTGAAAAATGTAATAAAAAAAGATAATGCAAAAATATTCTTGTTCTACTCGTCTTTTTAATGTAACTAACTATTTGTTTGTAAATTAATAAGGAATTATTATAACATTATTAATTCATAAGGAACAATAAATGTGTGTATATATAGATAATAACAACATATATGTATATCTCTACTTACAAAATCAATTGATCTAACTAATTATCAAACCACAACCAAAAATAAAATAAATGTTGTAAGAACTGTGTCCGCTACTGTACATGCTTATTTTTGGAATAAATAATAACCTATGTATATCCGTCCTCATGATATAATATATCTTCATGTCGAATTTTAAGCTGTTCAATCGTTAAAAGGTAACAAACAGACAGACAGATAAACGGCGAAATTTGCAGACAACAATTAGTTTGTATACGCTTTATGATACCAAGAGTGCGTAGCCGGGGACACCAATTATTATAAAATTATCATAAAAAAACTTACAGCATTATGGAATATATAACAGCAAAATCTTAACGATTCTAATTCTTATAAAAAACTTAAATCGAGCATCCCTTAACGAGCTGTTTGTTAAAAATATCCTGATATATATTAACTTTATTAACTGCGTGCCATTTATAACGACCGTAAACAGCCGGAGGAGAAATTATTAATACAAGCCGGTATTCATCACCATGGCATTGAGATCGAGTGAATGCTATCCGAAAATAATCTCCATGGGGTTTGATGGAAAAATAGTCAATGGCTTTTGGGGTTGAGCCTGGAGGAGGCAGGGTGGGGGAGAGGGTGAACAACGGCCTCGTTACGCCAGTTCCGCCGGATGTCGCTCGTGATGCATTGTCGTCGCCTCCGAGGGTGGACACCGATATTTTTATTTTCATTCCAAACATTAATAATATTCATATGAACGTATGTGTGTGTGTAGATATTTGTTGCTTTTTTATCTCAAATAACAATTTTATTATTTTATGAAGACAAGTAATGAATGAAATTAATATGAGGACCCTTAACTACCTATTTATTTATATACTTAAATAAAGATCTATTGATCTGTATTATACTTGTAAAGACGATTTTAATTAGCATCAATGACAATAACAACAAATATTACCTGTGAAAAACTGAACATGTTTTGACATTATGAACCTTCTGACATCATGAAAGCAACTATTACTCTTCATTGTTTCAGTCATAATAAAGGTAATGAAAAATCTAAATTACTACTTAAATTCTAATTGGAGTTCCGTAAATTAACAATGGCTTCTGTACAATAGAATGGATAAGGTATGAAGGATGATAAGTAAAAAAATTTGATGCCTTTAATAATAAACTAGTAATTTTGATAGCTTAGAAACAAGAAATAAAAGTGGCTATTACTAAATAATAGTACCTATTAGGCATTACAAAACAAACATATAGTCCTATATTTATTGTATTGATGGAAAAATTATAATTTTCTATAATATGCTTGCTGAACAAGCACAATATGTGACAAGTTCCCACAAAATAATTACAGAACTTACAAAATAATTAACGTTTCGACACCAGAGAGCGTGAGGCATCTGTCGGATGGATGGGAAAGTAATAATGTGGATGCAACCGAGGTGTCTTTTCGGTCCGAACCCCCCGGGAAATCACGGTAATCCGCCGCGTCGACAGCGTACCGCTAAATCTCTCTTGAACGAGCACAGTGACGTGAATACAATCATGTCGATGACGATGACTTAATCATTAGTTTAGTAAATTTTAATCCTTTGTCCTAGTTAAATATTGCCTTCGATCAAAATTACAACTATTTTTTAATATACCATAGTAATAAATCTAAAGTAAATGATTCATTCATCATCTATTTTATTAGTATAAAATAAATTAATTGTTTTCAGAAAACAACAAACAAAAGTATTATCTCATTAATTTATAATTATATTTTTACTCGTTTAGTAGTAAGTATGGTCTCAAAGTTTCATATTAATTCAGAGCTAATAATTACTCAATACTCATCTCGCGATTTAATTATTATCTGTTGTAAAAATATACATTTACAATTCTTCAATGATCTTTTATACCTGGTAATTGAATTCAAATGTCAAACTACCCGATGAGAACACTTACTTTTTTATTTATGATATTAATAAATCAATTCCATTATAATGTATTACGATTTATAACAAAATAAAGATATATATAATATATAAATATATAAGATAAATATATAAAATTATTATTATCGATACTAAGATGTCACATATGCCTTCCATCCCTACTTAAACCACGGTTGAATCCAGAGATTGCCGTGAATGGGCTCTGATGAATCATGCCCGTTCACATGGAACGATGTACAGCGCATTAGAGCCCTGACATACCCGCAACTATAAACTGTTCAAAAGAGGGCTTAAACATGTAAGAAGTATGATTTAGCCCCTTTTTCTGGGTATCACGGGTTATTATTTTCAACCGACAACAAAAAGGAGGTTTCCTATTCCACTATAATTTTCATTTAGTTCGGATAATTTTTAAGTAAATAATGCATTTACTTAAAAATTATCCGAAGTAATCGTTCCATACTTACTAACTTTATCACAACTGAAGTCTGTAACAGACTATTAAATTGTAGTAATAAATTTTATTAATTATTAAAATGTAATGGAAATAACAGGAAAATACTTAGTCTTTTTATAAATTATTTGAATCTGTAGATTAGTTAAACGGCCTGAACACTAAAATCAAGTGCAAAATCGGAGTAATGGTCGGTTGCGCCGTGGATGGCTTCTTAGATCGCCTCGCGTTTAACATGCTAGCGGCTTGTATCACATAGAGTGCCCGTCAAATTGATTTTATCCCCACCAGTGTCATGTGTATACCGGTTTTGATGAAAATTCAGTTTCTTTCATCTTAACATAATTGATTGTTTTTTATTTATTTAATGATAATAATGAAGTCTAACTTTTAGCTACATAATTACTGGCGTCGATAAAATATATCTACGCATCATATCACAACTCCATTACGACTCCACTGATGAACAACGAGGGTTCCAAACTAATAACAGTAATAACTGAGATGACAATTAGCATCCGACTAGTGATGTGCCTCGTGTTTGCCGCAAAGTGTGAAATTATATTTTCTCATAAATTTTATCGTTTGAGAAACGTTACTCTATTCCCTATGGTGTCATATTTAGGGTCAAAAAAACCCCTGACCTGACCTGAGCTGTTAATGTCAATATATATAAATACAAACAATTTATTAATTTTATTTTAATGATGATTCTTACTTTTATTTCATTTTTTCCATTCGATGTTTAAATAGCATTAAGTAAATTAATATCATTTAAAATAATCTCTTATACCTACTTATTATATTTATATATAATAAGTGTTAGATATATCAACTCTATGTACTAGTAAAAGTATGTATTATAATAAAATAACAACTATATAACATTAATTTAACTATGTCTCTAACACAATTCACTTTAGCAATTAAAATACAACCAGCACATCCTGTGCTCAAAGACCGAATGCCGCGGCCTACAAAAACCCTCCCTTTTATACAGAGAAGATATGAGTGGGGGTTATATGCAACTAGTTTAACGATACCGAGTAATAATGAAACTACCTTCTTTTAATATAAAATATCAGATTTTTCGACAATATCGATGTGAACCCTAACATAAGTATAAGAGAGAAAGAGCTGAAAATGAAACGCAGATATGGCACGCATTTGATTTTATCTGTCTGTTTATAGTTTTAATCAACAGTTTTATAAAATTACATAATGTAAGTTTGTATATTCTAGCAATATCACATTATTATCCTTAAATAAATATACTTTATCGTAATAATAAAAGTTCTTAGAGATTATAATTCTATCATAATCTATAACAAATATTTATCCACTTAATTTGATTACAATAACCTCCAAATCGCATCACTACATAGAACGGCACGAGAGACAAACTCATAAGTCTTCATTACTCCCCATCCAAGTTGCTGGCTTCGCAAAACTTTGATGAGTCGATGCCGAACGAGCTTAAAAGATGATCCTTAACAATGTCCACCCCAAACCCCCTCCGTTCATTGTCTAAGTTCCATCATCGCCTTTCTTTTGTTTTAGATTTTAATTTTTAAATGGCCACATCTAATCTGTCGCTATATTGTAACAGCACCAAAGTTATTTATTGATTAAATTCCTAGGTATATGTATATTTACGAAATATACGACTTGATACAAAGTGAAAGTTGATGCCCTACTTGACCTAGAGTGCTTTATTAAAACAATTGAAAGAAAGTGAGTGTCATTTAATACCTACTAATTATATATCTTTGTAGTAGGATTAAAATAAAAATTAGAATCAAAATATAATATGATTGATAGATTAAAATTGAATAGCATAGATTTTTTTAGTAAAATTAAGTGATAAAATAATTAAAATTACAAGAATGCTACAGTAGTTTATACTGTATGGCCCGTCTGTCTGGTGGAAAATAATTAACTTACCGCATGGTTAGTTTGTCCTCCAACCAGTGCCCACTTGAATACTGGTAAATATATTACAAAATACTGACTGGGCCAACTTCGTTCGCATTTTATCATTCTCCATTGGAGTCCCGGCAGCTTTTCAGTGTAGGAGGGTGCAACATTTCTTTCTTTCTCTTTCTTTTTAATCTTTAAAAATAAAAAACAAGAATAGTTTTTAATTCACTTAAAAATAGCGGTGATATTGAAAACCTCTACCTTTAATGAAATAGATGGAAAAAAAACGTCGAAATTTCAAGCCAGAGTTTGGCAGCAAAAAAATGTAATTAAAACGTTGTTGTTGTATCAAAGGGCTGGTGACAATGTGATTATGTTACCCATTATAATTAATACTGCTTTTAGTACATCGGATCTCATTAGTGAACTTGCAAAGTTACTTTGTGCTGTTGTATAAATACGAATAATTGAATAGTATTTAGATATACGGGTGTTTATTTTAGATTAGTTTTGTAATATTGAAAACAGAGAAATTAATGGATTTATTATATTATTACATTTAACCTAACCATACTAGTAAATGAATAACTAAACTATTACTTTACTAGTATAGTAGGGTTTAACATTTTTGTATATATGTATATATGTGCGAGTTTGTCAATGTTTCTGAGTCTAGTTTTTTTATTTGAATACTGAATAAATGGACATAATGCTTCGAGCATATCCGAATTTAGGCGAAAATCAGTACCTCCACCTCTTAGACAACCAAGACTGTTTACTGTGTTTACCACAATAGAAGTAATAGTTTGGATATTTTAGTTATATTTTCAGTTTTTTCCGATACGTACGAATGAACGAACAATATCATAAACATTATGCTAAATAAATGGAATAGTAGTAATGTAGTAACTAATTTAAGAGAACAGTCACTTGTTCACTGACATACTTAATTACATTTTATTCTATAATTTCTTGAATATATAATAGAATGAGATAATTTTGATGTTGACGATGTATATTTACAAATGTCAACTTGACTAAACATTTAATATCCAATGGAATATTCTCAATTTTCTCTGCTTTCCTTATTAGAATTTTAAGAAATTCAAATCGTGGTTATATTGTAAAAGACACCTATTTTTATCTTTAATGTTGAGGATGAAAAAATCTGTAGAAACCCTCCTCAATACGTACAAAATACACATCAGCATTCGTTACTCGTATCCATCATTAACATATTGGGAGAACGATTGAAATAGAGAGGCGAGTGAATCGGGAATGGCCGCAAGGCGCAACGATATTGCTGTTTGCGCCCAGCAAATATTTGCTCGACCAGCCCCCGCCCCGCTACTTACTGGAGTTAAATCAATATTTAAATAATTTCAAACTTTGATTAATTTGCAGATATATTGTTTGCTATGATGTCGGAAATTTCGGATTAACGGTATATAAATTCTGTGGAATTTAAATTTATTCATTGAGTTCCTATATGAACCGGTAGTTGTTTTATAAAATCATCGATGGTCCCAAAAGTTAATTCCTTAAGTAGTTGTACATATTGTCTATGTTTTATGTAATTGGAATGACTCCCCACTGGATGTTAAAAGAAAACAGCATCAAGGACGTCACTTTATCATGTGACCCTCGTGGTACTCCTCATGCCTTTCCCCATTCCTTAGAACTAAGATATAAATCTACACTAATCGTCTAATTAAAATATGTATGGAACATCTTTTCTCGACTTATTGTAGTAAATGAAAGTAATTATATCTAAGTGGTACTTAGTTACTTATATCTTCTTAAAGATCTTGATCATCGACATTTTCTCTTAAAATAATCTGTTATGATCTTCACTTGAAAAGGAAAGCAATCTCTTGAAAATCCAATTAGTCGAGCTCAACTTAATAACTTTCCGGTAAACATGTTTATTACAAGGCTAATAAATGTTGTAATTTAAATTTATTGAAAGTATATATTATTAAGAATAAATTAATACATGGTGTACCACACAGAGTTTATTAAAATATTGTAAAGTACTCTCCTTATTGTAAAATAATATTTCTATTCAATAGATTAGATACTCTATCTGCAACTAGGATGGGATAATCCCTACAAATAGCCCCTAGCATGAATACAAAATATCTTGCAGTATCTATAGTCGCTTAACAAAGTACCTACATCGCACCATCTAAACTGCGGCTATTAAACGGGTTTAAAGCATGAATGTTTTATGTGCTCGTCCCGGTGTCACCCGGCTCCCCGGGGACGCCTCTCTACAAAACTGTACTAGCACTTAATTAAGGGGAAGGAATGGCAAAGGGAATAGATTTTAATTAATATTGCGTAGTGATTTCCAGGAACCCATTGTTTTATATATATAGCGAAGCCCAGAAAAGTAATTGTTTTCGAGTACACAACGACAGAAAAATGCTTAAGTAACAAACAGTAACTCAAACCAACTCATTTAAGACTTCCGAAAGCGGGGGCAAGAGAACACAAAGAAAACGAAGAATATTCTTTTAAAGAATTTAAATAAATTCGCACTGAAGTGAGAGCAAGCTCCCGTTACAAAAAGGAAAGCGGCAGCTAATAAAAATAGCCGACTTAAACGCGTAATTTTAAAGCAGTGTCAAATGGATATACCGTCCTGATTTAAATTCAGTTCCGGGTAACAAATATGGCGATAAAGAGGGACTGGGAGTATATTTTATCGCGTAATTATTTGAATTCTTTTAACATTTTTGTAGGTCTTTACAAACAAACGGATTTCTAAATATAATAAACATACATTGGTAGATGACTCGAAACGATAAATCATTTCTAAATACTCTACATTGAAATTTATTCTATTTTTACAATTCATTACATGTACAAGTAGGTTGTTTTAATAAAGTTTTTATTATAATTTATTTTTTTAATATAATAGATAAGCATCGGTAAATAAGTGAATGTATTTCTGATGCAACAAAATATTCAGTAATCTTATGTACCGACTGTGCATCGAATGTAAACAATAAGCTCTCTGCGCAGAGGAACCCCTCAAATATAGTGGTTAGGGTGACCAGTTATTAGAATATTAAATATAGAATATTATTTCTAATGTGGTAATTCAGAGTAAAATAATAACAGAAATAAGTATCTAGCATAATATATCTAGTATAATATTTAACTAATCAGTGATCTAGGCTCTTGTTCGTTAATATTATAGAGTAAAATTGTTTATGTGTATAATATCATTACAAATTATTGTGCTACTGATATACTACACACAATGAAAAATAATCTGTATATTGTACTAAAGGTACATATGGACAGTTCTAAAATCCCTATAAAAATAACAGTGACATGGTTACTACACTAAAACGACGCACGAATAACTAAACGGTGTTATTAGCAAGAAATAATAACTAAAATTTAAAGTACTTATCACTTATCACTTAATTATATTTTATAGAGTTAATGAAACAAACCATATCTATACGTCTATAATAATAGTTATGAATACTCTTTATTGTACACATAGAAGAAATACAATAAGAAAAACAGTAATATCTAGTCGTAGCGATGATATATGATTCCCTTCAAATCTTATAAAAGCAGCCATCGCTAGTAAACTCAAAATAAGTTTCTCTCGAAAATGGTAAATTATACTATTATTATATTACTAATTATATATAAATATATAAAACAATTTAGGCCCCCTGACGCTAAGTAAGGCACGAATGTTATCTACTGTTATGGATTGGGTCGAAAGATACTTTTTAAAAAAAGAACAATTCTTTTGTGAGGTTTCAGTGAGATTCATTTTTTCATTCCCTGTGGTTTAGCCAAAACCGCAAGTAATTGGAAAGGCCTAACACGACGATTTCAGAATTGTGTTTGTAATACTGTAACGGTACGACGTGTCTCACATGATAATGTGATGTCCGTGTTGTTGTACAGGTATGTAGGCGACGTTTACCACTTCATATCAGGTGGGTTGACAGCTTGTTTCCATGTCAGGGTAGCTTAAATACATGGCCAGAATCATGCGGGGCAATTCTTTAGTCAAAGTGAATACATGTGAACGAAGTGGAAATCATTATATCTATTAACAGGATCGGTATGTAGATGACGAATAATAGTTTATGCCCACTCCATATCTAAGAAGATATGGAGTGGGCATAAACTATTACTCGAAATACTTACATTTCTTATCACTATTTGTTTATATGTCATGACACGTTAAACCAAATTACAGTTCACTAAATCAGCTGCTTGCTACCAAGATATTCGAGCAGACAATCTTGAACAGTGTCCCTGTACCGAAGTAACTTATCACCCAACATGCCTACAGTGTCTCATTTAGAAACAGCAATAATGCCTCGCCCCTCGTGTTTAACTTAGACAAACAACACTTATCCCTACTGCGTAATATCGATCCTGTAATAAGAACTTAAGTGGCCTATACCACGAAATAAAACCTAAATTAGATACGTCTCGCAATGGTAAGCAGTTATTGCGTAACTAACGTCTTTAGTTCTATTTTTTTTTGTAACTGTAATGGCAAACAATCTGACAATCTATCTGATGGAAAATACCAACAGTCGTCTATGTTTAACCTAAATCGCACTATTCACATCACATACCATGTAATTTCGCTGCCATATCTCACCCTTTAAGCTGCTTAGAGGTAGAAATAGGAAATCAAATCTTTTACACCGGTACCTCGGTTAAATTTCGATTACTATTTCGATACCTGGGTTTGTGAACTACATGATAAGTCGCTGGCCACTTCGAAACTGTTTTTCTTTAAAAAATATTTAATTTAATAACATTATATGCTATGTATCCTAAAAAAAATACAATATAATTTACTTTCTTTTATTCTATGGATTCATGATTTTCCTTATTCAAGTAGATGATATTAGTTCTCTGAAAATAAAGAACCTGCAAAATAAATACATAACATACATATCTACTAATATAAGACCAGCTTTTGTACCTTCTTACTCTGTAAATTACATATTTTATTTGCATACATTTGTGGTGAAATACAGTTAATAAATAAATAAAAATATGCATCAGAATCGAATTGCTACAAATATTTCTTTATAAGCTCATTTATTTGCTCTGGAAGTGAAGACCTGTATAATTGTTATACGCATTTATTTCACTGCTTCATATAAATATGTAATATTAATGGTTCAATACTATTCTAATACACACTTCTACGAAGAAGTATTATTTTAAAAATTGTTTTCTTATATTATCATTGTACTACATAATAGAAAATATATAGGTAGTAAGTTACTTTATACTTTATTTATTCTGTTATATCTTTCGTAAGCCCCCTGAAAGTCGACCGTGGCGATTCGTCACGCGGTCACACAACCATTAATTTCTATAGAATTGTACATTGAATGCTTTCCCAGCACTTTCGATAACACCAAAACGACATTAAGGTCTTATTTTTAGATGCCAGTGAACCAAGCCTGATATATTTATTAGAGCAACTTTTTATGATAACAAATAAGAATGTAGTTAGGTTATTACGTGTATGTATTAAGTAGTAGAAGCTACTAGCATTTGCTTAAATGTACCTAACAGTCCTAATTACCTACCTATATCTGTATTTATTTTACGATTGAAACATTCATAATAGTACCTAGGTATTTTAATGCTCATTACCTAAGTATAGATAGAGGGGGGAAGGGGATTGTTAGTAATGTGGATTGATAACCGCATTGCTAGTAATATACCATGTCAGGTCGACCTCCACACGGTTCCCCCTGCAAACCATCGTGTTAAATTCCTGGTGAAATTGTCACGATGGGCTAACTGACCTGACCTCATGCTCATGTTATCATCCTCCACTGGTGCCCCGCCAGTATAAACCGTTAGCGCAGGCGGGTGCACCATTCCATTATCATCAACAAAAAAAAAAGTATAGATAGAGATAGTATAGTAGAGTAACAAATAATAATACATTAGATACAGTGTCATACATTCCCCAACTATACAGGTACGAAACAAAATTATATTGAAATGCAATCTTTTGATAAGTTTATAATTTAATAATATAATTTACTAATATAGGTATATACCTATACCTATATTAGTAAATTATTTTAAAAAGAACACCTTTAATTAATACACATATATGTCTACTAATGTTTATATAAGGTAATTTTACATTTAACAATTGTACATTTGTTAATACAATTATTGATGAGTTGCAATTGAAGAAATTTATAAATCGAGGCAATTTTTTATAGTGAAATGAAAAATTAATGAAACTGTCACCCGCACCATGCTACTGCGCACATGATGTAATCAAAGAAAATACCTAATTAAAAAAAGCTTAAATTATAAAAACGTATATATGTAATCCTCTTGTTTCAATAAGCTGATTTAAAAAAAACAAAAATATATTAATGAACTGTCACTGTCAATGCTGTAATATCATTTTTGACATTTGTTAATACCACAGACTACACTAACATTAACTCAAAGTTTACAACTTATAAATTATACCCATAACTCAGGGAGAAATAATGTATAACTAAAAAAGGTTTTTGTAAAATATTGGTATGTGGATTATGAAATATCAAATATTGACACTTATTTAATTAGTTACTATTAAAATTATTTACAATAATTTATATAGTTATGGTCAATGTACATTAGACATGGATTTACTATTCGGTAATAGGTAAATATTTATAATATTGCAGGTGCATACCAATCATTAATTACATTTGCTAAATAATACTGCAATACATTGAGCCAATATCAAAATTTCCTCTTGACATAAAGTTTGCTCATGTTCCTTCAAACAATTATAACCATGCATAAAAGAGCCCACAATCATTTTTATATAGCTGATGACAATCGTATCACTTAACGTGCGGTGCTAAATTTGGCAGGTATTTGATACTATTATGATTAACATTATAATAATAGCGGTCAAGCTATTATTTAGAATTGATTTGATTTGATGACCTAATTAAAATTCTCAAAAAGTAACATGTATATATATATACATGTTACTTTTTGAGAATTTTAAGTATACTAGGGGGCGTCTTTTTTATACTATTATGGTGGTAAACAAACATAGGGCCCATCTGATGGTGAAAGGTTACCGTAGCCTATGGACGTCTGAAACGCCAGTGATGTCACGTGCACGTAGCTAATTCGTGTCTGAACATGTCTTAGTTTAGGGTAACAATTTAAAAAACTAGCAACCCCGTAGACGTCACTTGACGACTGTATTGATTTAATTTTTTTTACAATATTACTGTATGACATCTGTGGTCATCAAACAAAGCAAATAAAAACAAAACACGGAATATTTATTAAACTCGTAATTTGTGACTATTTTAATCAAATTCATATAAAATTATTTACTCATCTGTAAATAAATTTTATTTATTAATTTCTTAAAATGCTTTACTGTAGAACAAACAGGAATTTTTTCGTGATGTCGTTCGTGAATTTTATGAAGCTACTTTGTAGCTATTCGCTATATTTATCTAGTTTCATGATCATTTGAGGTATGTATATTAATGGTGTTTAAAAATATGAATCTTATCTAATTATATTGGATTTGTCATAAACACTAGTTTATAACCATTATAACTAAATGATTATTAATGTTTATAGTTTTTAAGATGAATACATATTATTTTCAAAACATAAGAAGCAAATATAAAATATACCTAGGTATATAAACTTATATTTACTTAGTACAACTGATTTCATTTCAGGATCAACTATGAAAAGATACGGAAGCATACATTGGCTGGTGCCAGGAGTTGGCAGAGAAGTCGCAGTTGAGCTTTTACAGAACTTATTGCAAATAAATCATACCCTTATTTGGAATACTATTGTATAACAAATGCATTCTTCTATTCTTCATAACTGGCTTTCGCCCATGCTTTGAAGCACACAAAAATTCTTACAAAGATTAATAACTTCTTAAATGGTCATGGAAAGCACTACTCGTTTCATACATATATAATACATACAAATCACTAAATATAAAAATTCAATTACAATGGGATTTAAAAAAAAATCTAATTTACTATGGCTACTAAAATGTTTTATATGGGAAGGTAATTATCTAGAAAAAGTATATAGCATAAAAAATTTAACACTTTTTATTAAAAGAACCTGGCTTCATTGAAGTAGTGGTTTAATTGTATTAATCTTTTTGCAAATTTAATTCATAAATTGAATATTTAGTTTCTCTATATTTCTTCTTCAGGTTATAAAAAGACATTCTATTCTAAAAGAGCTGGTTGCCAATTTAAGTAATCAAAGAATAACTGTGGATAAATTGAATATGAAGAAGGTAGTGTGATATTGCATTATTTTTCAACAAAATCATATTATTTAAACTTATTAATAAACTAGCTGTACCTGTTACTTCGTCTGCATGGAATCTGACTTTATATTTCTAAAATAAATTATATCGGCCAGACCACACTTTATAAAAGAAAAAATTATGACTGTAATTTCATTGTACATGTACCACAGTTTATTAAATGTACACGATAAAAGAAATGAGCTAAGTAAGATTTCAGATAATCATAATTACCACACGCGAAATAAAGATAATATACAATTGCCAAAAACAAGACTGGATAAAACTTTTAAACAAGGCATTACTTTAAAAATAAAAATGTATAATAAGCTACCTATTACTATCAGACAATTACCTTCAAAAGAATTTAAATTGAAAATAAAACATTATTTTGAAAAACATCCTTTTTATAATATAACAGAATATATGACTCAAAATGTAATTATATAATTATACCGTAATCATGATTTTTAAACATTATTATGACGTATTATAATTGTTTATACCGTGTATTGTGTACGTAATTAATTTATTTTATTTTATTTAATAATATAATTGTAATCGAATTTAAATTTTATAAATATCATTATTGTATATTATGACTTACCATATATGTAAAGATGTTTTTTACATTGGTCAATAAATGAAACTAAACTAAACTAAACTAAAAGGATTTTTCTAAAATTGAAGTAGCCTAAGTTACTCATTACTACACCAGCTAACAGCCAATAAAAGTCCCGTTAAAATCGGTCCAGCCATTTCAAAGATTAACCGGAACAAACAGACAAAAATTGTAAAAAATGTTATTTTGGCGTATATACCATATTTATATTCATATGCATATAGTAAAAAACGGTTAGTTCAATATTACAGACAGTCACTCCAATTTTATTTATATGTATAGATTACTAATGTTGATATATCTGTAACGGAGTGAGGACTTGTGAATATTTAATGGATTTATATTATTATGGGCTTCTATAAAATAACACAAATTAATAAAATAAATATTTTCATTATTCATATATGTACATAATAAATCCTTGTAACTTCTCATGCTATCAAGTCAATAAACTATATGTATCCACATGATGTACCAAAAAGTATATGCATGTGAATTAATGTGAATGTAGCAGATGCCATAAATAAATTAACCTAGAACAATTCACAGAGCACCATCCAATCGGAGCTTGTGACATGGGTACTAAACAACTAATAGAAATTCTTCTATAGTTTACGTATACATAATATTCATAGAAATCATAGAAATACAAGTACATAAATATGTACTTGTATTTGTGAGTATTTTATGATACAAATGTATAATATATACTAAGTTATCTTTTTTTTTTCAAAAGTGCAAAATTCCTAGTAGTTGTTACCAGTTGTTAACAGTTTTATTTTTAATTTCAGCATTGAATTTCAAAGCAAATGAATTAGCTGAATTTTAACCGAACATCCACCTGCCCCAGCAAAGAAAATCTGACCGGATCCAGAAGAATTTAGTATTTAATACTTAAAATACATATGTATATTCTCCAAGATTATATATTTATGTTTGAGTTTGCATTATATTTATATGTAAAAACCATATTGATCTTTTGGTACACTCATTATCAATTGCTGATATGAAATTTATAGTCGCTTTCCTTAGATTTTGTTAATGCCAAATTCTCTTAAACATTCTGTTAAAAACAAAACAACCTATCTACAAACAACCTCTGAAACTATTATTTAATTTAATTATTATTAATAATAATATAAGATTTAAAGGATCTTTTTATTTTATATAGTTTATTTTTATATCCTATATCTGACCCAAAGCATAGCTTTGGATTGCTAAAGAAATTGTTTGAGCCTGATACAATTTTATTTTTTAATTATGATACAGAAGTAATATTTATAAATTGCACCTATGTGTATGTACTTATGTATATATATATACAAGAAATAAAATTATTATTTATTACCTACATCTACAGTGTATTATTTTAAATTCACTTAACATTTTATTAGCCCATCATGGCCATTCCAGGGGGAAAGGGTATTGTTAGCAATGAATATACTCATGCTAGCAATATACCATGTCAGGGATTATGTATGATAACAGAATGATGCACCCGCCTGCTGCAGACGGTTTACATTGGCGGGGCGCCTGTGAAGGATGATAAAATGAGCATGAAGTCAGGTCAGTTGGCTCATCCAAATGGTTTTCAGAGCCAACATGACATGGTACATTGCTAGCAATAGGGTTATTAGTCCATATTATTAACAAACCTCACTCTCCCTACCATATCAGGCCGACCTTTCATGGGTCTCACTTGATAACCGACGACTTATTCCTGGTGAAATTGTATTGACATTTTACCAGCGGATGGGCCATATGCTTGTATGCTACCATCGTGGCATAAAAAAAGTCGCCAAGATGGACTAACTGACCTAACTTTATTACGTTACGTTATATGATAACATAACGTAACGTAACTGACCTACAGTTACGTTACGTTACGTTATCATATAAAACTCGTCCTATCCACTCGTCAAACTCCACTGGTACCCCGCCAGCGTACATCGTTAGCGTTATATTACAATCCATTGACAAAAATTATAACTTTCTTAAATTTTGTATCATTATCATTATTACATATTATAAAACAAAGTCGCTGTCGTTGTCTGTCCGGCCCTATGTAGGTATGCTTAAATCTTTAAACTATCCAACGGATTTTGATGCGGTTTTTTTTAATAGATAGAGTGATTCAATAGGAAGGTTTACATGAATAATACTTGTACAACCGGCAAAGCCGAGGTGAGTAGCTAGTTTAATAATAATAATGTCTCTAAAATATAAAAAAAAATCGTAATCCATTACTCACAGACAACTTCTTTTTTTATCTTATTATCATCATAATAATAGACTATCTGTTTAAATTAAACGTTTTCTAAGCTAACAGTTTTTCATAGATTTTTTTTAACTGGAATGTAAATCGCATACCAACGATAACAGAAAAATATTTCTTAACGGCACACAATATTACGACTTCCGTTTCCTGTTTACTCTTCCTGGATGTAATTTTCAACGGATAATATCTAGTTTGTCTGTGAACTGAAAACTGGTTAGATTTTGCATTTACGTAGCATTTTTTTATATGTTAATCTTAACAAAATTACCTACATGGTCAGATAGGTAGCTAGCTACCTACTATTCATAAATGCCAATAGATCAATTCAGTACCACAACAACACATTATTCATCTATCATGAATACCATTTATCAAAATAAACTTTTTTCAACCCGTTTTCTATAGAAGTTGAAATATACAAAACACTGATAAAAGTTTTCCACACAATGAAACGTGAAAGTAAAATCGATTTTCTTGTTGACGTAGACACTGTTCATAGCAACGGCGGTCAGACAGTGTGTACCCCTGAAACATACCGTATAAATAATTGCAGTGATGGACGAGGATAAGGCGAAAGAAGAAGCCGAAGATTGGAAAGTTTTTGAGGCACTGTGCAGTAAAAGTCCCACCGAGGTAAGCCAAAAGAACCTTTTAAATCGTATTTCCAAAACAATGTTTACATAATTTCAATAACCTACGTATCATATAATTCAAAATACCTATGCTACTTTTTGAAGATATGTAATATAAATACTAAATTACAACTTAAATTACTTCAAGAAATAATGTTGTCATTGTCAATAATAATGATATTATTTGATTATTTCTATGGTCAATGTTGTGTCTGCTACGTTTTCAACTGACTGCCAAAATTATGTGGTTCTCAAATCAAGATGAATTAGTCTATTGTTTTTCTGTGTTTTATACATATTTTTTAAGAATACGTTTAGTAGATAAATAATGCAACTTTATATTAACTATATATTATTTGTTAATTATCTATGTAGTTATATAAAACTATATACCTACTAGCAATGCCCGCGGGTCACCTGCTTTAAATTTCAATATAAGATATAGCCTATAGGTTATTCTCATTAATATGCTATATTACTGTAAAGTTTCGTCAAAATCCGTTCAGTAGTCTTTGCGTGAAATAGTAACAAACATCCATACTTACAAACTTTCGCGTTTATACTATTATTAAGATTATATTATTATGTGTATAACTATTGTGTAGACTGATTGTGATTATTTAATTGGCTACAGACAATATTACCAGTGTAATTTACCGGTCCTTGGTGAAGTAGAATAAGAATAAAGATGTCTTGCAAGATACCCGTTCGCAAAACTAATCTTGGGTTGCATTTAGCCTCGGTGATCTAGCGATTTAGCACACCGCTTTACTTCCGATGGTAGCGAATTCGATTCCTCTCACGGTGCAAGCATTAGTATTCATAACTATGATTGTTTGTATCGGTCTGGGTGGTTTCTATGTATATTAGGTATATATATGTATTTAGAAAAAAAATGTATATAAGTATTCATATCAGTTGTACTATTACGACACCTCAAGACCCATGAATGCCTGCAATACCTACCAATCCATCGATCTTTTCAATTTTTTTTTTTTTCATAAATATGGAATTGTGCATCCGACTAAGCTAACCGTAGGTACCTACCTATCACTTTCCATTGGTTTCCAGCCAATATATACCTACATATTGACAATATATAAATGAACATAAAGTCTTGTAATTTAGTCAAACATGAAGAATGAACCAGGAATTACCTACGATATTTTCCAGGGGGCAACCTTGTGGAGATCAACAATGAATTAATTTGAATTGTCAATAGTTCCTATTACTAATTCATTTTTATTAATTATTGTGTAATCTACTTATTGTTATGTATCAATATTTTATAGAAATCCTGTGTACATATAGATACAATTGCCTAGCTTTTAATCCACATTATTTCTCTGCGCTGTGAGATCAGTATCCCTATCAGCCGTAATATTTAGGTCATTGTCTACATACGAATATATAAGTTGTGTAAATGCTAGACATCAGACGTAGGATATGTTTTATTCCCTAAGAAGAATAATTAATCTTATTTTATTCCCCTAGTTGGTTCTTACAATATTTTAGAGGCACGTTTTATTGTTACTTCGTTACACAGATAACCGTATACAGTAAATTACATATATTTTCCTCTGCCTGTATAGTTGTCACTCGCCGAGAAAACAAAGTCTCGGATACAGTAGAGTGGACATACACGACAAAGAGCGGATATATGTTAATTACCTAAACATATGCTCATAATCACTACAGTAACATTTGCTTATCGATTTTTATAAAAAAAAATACTCTATAAGTATATAGGTTTATTACACTACACACATATAGAATTTATACCTACACATAATACTAAAATTAAAAATAGATTTGAAAAAGGCGGACTGATGTTGATCTGAAGATGTTAATCTTTTAACACACGTAGATAACACAACTATGTGACATAACCTATACTAATTAATAATATAATATTATAATAATCATGGCCTTCATTAAATTAAATTATGTTAACAGAAATATTTTCATGAACTTGGCACGACAATTGTTATCCAATTGCATGGCCTTATGAGACAAATACTTTTAAAGTCATACCTACCGACTAAATTCTTATCATTTTCCACTTCCAAAAACACTCATCAAGATCACTACAAGTTTAAAAATTATACCTATTAAATAAGTACCAACTAAAAAAAATCTAGCATTACCATCTTTTTCTATATAAATATTTCCTCTCTAAAATGCTCCAATGCTTATGATCCCACTAAATCAATATATATATGTAGGTATATACATACACTTTGTAGATACATTCCTTAATATGAATGCACGAAGGGCAATCCCGTACCTCGTACCGATTTCTCTAAGACATAAACATAGCTAACTATAAATAACATGCAGGTCATAGCTTCATCCCTCCTTTTAAAAAGGTTTTTATATTTCAATGGTACGCTCCTTATTCAGTCGTAGTAACTCAAAAACGTCGCGACCTCGTTATCCAATCAATAAGCTAAACGAAATAACAATTTGGTGGGGAACTCTCCCCAGTTTCATGCAAATAACCAATGTAAGTTGGCATAGTGAGCATGAAGATATCGTGACTTGAAATAGCGACCCGTATCACGCTACATTTCAGAGCACTTATTACCAGTAGTCGTCTTTTGCACGCCAAATCAAACTGTCCTTTTTCAAATCTCATCATACATACGTCAAATAAAAGCAGTATCATGAAGTTTTGTAAGTTACTATTAGAGTAAATTTTTACATCTTCCTTATTTTGCAATCTTCCTTGACAAATTATGTCCTTGACAAAATATATAGTCTAATGCATTTTATACTTTTATAGTATCTGAATATTGTATCAGTAATTGTAAAAATAGTCTTACGGAAGTTATTTCGGAGACAACGTTCCTATTTTGGGTTTATTAAACAAATATATAATTTACAGATGGATGCAGATGTTGGTAATGACGTAATCACAGCTTTAAGAAGTGATCTTGCTGCTCTACAATATAAACGGGATAAATTGTTATCTGAAGTGAGTTTTATTTCACAATAAACCGTTATTACTTTATTTATTCGTTTACTTATTCTTTAAAGGTATTTTCCAGAATAGTGATTTAAAAAATCAAATGCTTTCCCGCGATCAACGAATATTAGAACAACAGGTTGAAATAGACCACCTTCGTGAACAAAATGCACGACAAAATGCTATCATATCATCCCTTAAAAAGAAACTACAAGATTACGAAGAAATACAGAGAAATTTACATGCATCCCAAGGTAGAACTGATCTTACTGTGCAAACTTTACAAAGAGACAATCGCTACTGTGAAGAGAAAATAAAAGACTTGGAAAAAAAATTAAGATCCCTTGAATTGGAGTGCAATAATGAAGAGCAGCAGAAAGAAAATGCACGTTGCCAATTTCACGACCTGGTTCGTAGATTATCGTCCGCACTTGATTTTGATTTTTGTGACACTACACATACACATTCTCCTGAAACTTTGATTATAAAAGCCGCAGAACTTGTACAAGAAATCACAAGATTAAAGAATAAGTGCATGAACACAACAGAGAACTTATCGAGCGTAGAACAGGATTTAAGGAGTTGCAGAGATGCTTTGGAAAGATCAAACACGGACAAAGATATGCTACAACGACAGTTATCTTCGCATATTTTAGATATCGAAAGGCTCAAACAAGAAAAGGAATCATTAACTGTGCAAAACAGAGTTATAGAACGAGAACTTCTTGAAGCAAGAGACAAATTATCGCATTGTTCCAAGAATTTAAACGTTGTTACAGATAACGTAAATCAGAATGAATCTATAATAGTGCAACTAAAAGGTACGTTATGAGTAACAACTAGGTATAGGTACTTATTTAAAAAAAAAATTGATTTTCGTAAAAGCAGAGATACTATGATAATTAGTTTTTTTCAGAGGATTTGAGGCACCGTGAGGAAAAATATCAAAGACTCCAAACGGAATTTCGAAATACTATGGAATCGCTTGCAATCTTGCTCAGTTTGCCTACTCGTTTTGTTGAGGCACATGAGAGCACAATAAAAGACAGAATACGTGAAATATTAAGTGAAAATAAAGACCGCACTGTGGTAAGTTATCTATAAAATACACCAACATGACTTTGCAAATTGCTTAATATATTATATACATGCCTTTAATCGCTTTTTTAATTAACGCCCTAATGGTCATTATTTTATTGTCTTACATATAAAAAGGTGCCTACCTGTATTTAATTATCGTCTAATTAAGCATGTATCATTGGATATATTTAAAAATCTCTATATTTTCTAAAACATTCCCAATCTTCATAATAAATAAGTTATTATTTTATTTTATAAGCATAAGTAATTATAGCATAAGACATTACATTGACTATTTTATTTTAATCAATAGCAATTAGATGCACTTCGCGATAAGTTAGGCTCTGAATCCCAGCAGCTAAGCAGAACGGCACATCTACATGATCAGGCTACGACAAGAGTGCGCATACTTGAAGACGAGCGTAATATGCTCGAAGCCAAAGTGCACAAACTCGAGTCTGAACTCAATGCCGTCGAACTTTCTCGAGACAGTTTGCGGAAGGACAAAGCTAACGTAAGTTATTTATTTATAAATTTCATTTATTTTATAATCTTGTTATGTTATTGTTTTTACCATATCTAATTGTAACACTACAGATAAAAATAATTATATGCAACAATGAATAATCAAATGATATAAAAACATTTTTGTTTATTTTGTAAACCATTGTTTCTCTTTTGGCATATTCACAACTACGGGATTCTATTTATTTATTTATGATTATTATTACTTGATTAAAGTTATTAAATGTTCATCATACTCAACGGATGTACAAATGTATATTTATATTTTATACTAAAGTACATTTCAATGCAATATAGTGTATTTATTATACAATTTATTTTAAATTAAATATTTATTTCGTATATAACATATTAATAAAGGAAATGTCATTTAAAGCAAAGTCAGTTATTAGTTATTATGATATCAAATTATCTTGATTTGCTGTAATTATACGATCTAGTTTCCTAAACTTTACCTGTACGATATACATTAAAAAACAAATTGATATTATTGAAATAATTAAAATTACCATTAAAAACTACTTTAAACTTTAATGTGCCACATGACAGTTACAGCAATCCATTTTAATAACATCAATGGCTAACAAGAACGCGGAAACAATGATTCGCGTTAAATGTTTTATTGTTACAGTTTGTAGCATTCCTTGAGCGCCTGGGCAGAACGCTAAATATGGATGAGTTGACCCAGGATATTGGCATAGAGCTACACACCGAATCCATTATCCACCGTGCAGAGCAACTGGCGAGGCTCGAGAGTGATAAAATTGTTGACAAGGTCAGCTGTTACGATGCAGTAGCCGGTACATTACGGGAAATGATAGCTGTGGTCTACAGGATGTTGTTAATACTATATTTAATACTCACTTCTGTTTAATTATTAGAAAAAAGAAATAATGAGAGTTATATTAACAACAATTTATTACATTATGATCATAATACAAACACACTATTATATCTCCATTGAACAATGAAACACAGGTACACTTTTGTTAGACACATATATTTTTGTTAAAGACGTAACTTTATAATAATTGTAATATTGACCATTAAGTGCGAGTTCGATTTATATTCAAGTCTTTATTAAGTACCTATTTAATAAACAATTTGACCGTGGTAATAATGGTAGGCGTTCAGGATGTATAGTAAATCTTGAATGTATTTTATAAAATTACACATCGGTTCCACCTCCATAATCGACTTCAACCTTTATATTTATTGATCAAAATACGTTCCATTAAAAATTATGATTCGAATCCAAAATATAGGTTTCCTTTACTTCACGTTTTTAATTTGATTTTCAAATATATTTCATAAATGATACTCCAATTTTCTTTTGTATACTATACTTGATCACATCATGTTTTTTGATGACCTTTACATTCCATTTTTGATTTTATAAATCAAGAGAGATCATTTTATGCGTATTGGGTTTTTAATAATTTCTAAAACCTTCCAACAATAGCTATTAAAAACAACATCCTGTGATCACAACTAGAGGAAGTTGCTTTAATATACGTGTTCAGTTATGTTTTTTATTTAGCCTACGCCTTTTATTCAGAATATTTATTATTTATGTACATATTTATGTTTGAGTATTGTATTGTGTGCTAATCAGTGTCTTTTATGTATTTAGATGCTATATTACGGATACTACGGCACACTGCCGAGACTGCGCAGAGAAAGGTCATTCCATGATTTGCCTTATCTTAAAGAAGTAAGATTTCTATCATTCGGATTTGGCATGACATTCAAGTAGGTTAATATTTACTTTCGAGTAAATAGTGTTGTCTGCTAATAGATGCCTACTAAACACTATTGAAAATAATATACGTACCTACCTATATCTATAGATACTGACTGCACCAATTATTAATAATACACTCTTTGTAATTCAACTTAATTATCAGTAATTAATCATCACTGAAAAGTAAAAATAAAGTTATACAGCATATTGTTAAATATAGTACGCCTATTATAAACACCTGACATTTAGTATTGTTCGTAGGTACCTACATACATCCTATTTTATTTTTGGTCGTGTTTAATTTATTGTTAGTATAAATGTATTGGCATTTTCACTCACTGTTCATGCTTATTGTTCAAATTTATTCTTTATTTTTAACGTATTGAGATCACAGCAGTTTAACGGTTATAATCAGGTAGGTATAAAGTATTTATAGTAACTCACTACATTTATACACTTCCAGGTTCATATTTTTAATAAATGTCTTATGTTTTCCTTCACATTTATGTTATTATAATTATTCCAGACTGCTGTCGTATATCAATTGCAACGAAGAATAAGAATCCTTAGGGAGCAACTGCAGAGGAAAGACTTGCATTTAGATTTATTGCGACGAAAGCTGAGCATTCAGGTCAGTCAGTCTACAATAGAATACTTAGAACTTCTTGCCTATTTATATGTGGAAGTAAGAAAAAACTGTTCCATTTCTTTGCCACATACATGACATATACCTATGTAAAATTTATGTTTACCTAAGTGGTAGACTCTCCGTAAATTTGGGAAATATATTAATTGTTTTTTTTATAACTTATGTATTGATTGCAATTATTATTTCATACACACTTATACTATATTACCTTATTAAAATAAAAAATAACTATAAAAATTGGTGATGTCAACCGTTCTATGTTCTGAATAAGTAGGTACGTATTTTACATGGGAGTTGGCAGATACGTAGGTTAAGTATCATACGTCACAGAGTCTTCTAAATTCACACGTTTGATCGAAGAGTAAGAAATTACATAGTAATTAATTTACATGTTTAAAAAATAATTCTCATCGCAATACTGGTGGAAATATGCAGTAATTAAAAATATTTTCCTTAGCAATTTTATCTGTCGTAAGAAGTACAGGACATTACATAGTATTTTCTTAATAAAACTATTTAATAATAGATATATCAGAACCTAGATAAAGATATGCACACTACGTAAATGAGACGTACTTTTGTCCTTAATTTAAACTTAACTTGTATCTAATTTTACACACATTATTACAGACATTCGTGATTTTAACGTTACGCACGATCTAACGATAAGGTTTTTGCATTGTCTAAATAAGGAAATTGATGTAGATACGTATTTGCTTTTAAAACATATAGTTAGATTACCTATTCTTATCATTAGTCGCCAGATTCATTACTATATTAATGAGTTTTTAATATTAACAAATTAGAATTACCTAATGTGTGTACTCAAGTATCACTTATAAATATTAGTGGGCGACCTTGATTATGCAGCGGTTTAATATGCTGTCTCTCTTTTCATTGTCGCCAATACGAACCCCGCCAATAAATAAGATAGTTAAATAAAGCTTACCATGTCTACTATAATATATATGGTATCAAAATGGTACCCATGCAGAATATTTAGTCTTAGTAATAGATTTTTCTTATATAACTACAAACATGAGAGACTGGCTGACGGTTGCCAAGTATTGAAGTTGGTACCCCTCGCCTGTATAAATGAACAACACCTTGGATATTTCGCCACAGGACATCCCTAGTATACCTCATTTACATCAAAATTTTCCATCCTACAGCCCGTCCGATTGTAATACAATATTATATAACTCTAAGTACGATGACTTGATAGTCCTCTAATTGTCAGATTATCTTTTTTTTATTGTCTTCATAGTTGAGCAAACTCAACTCAAAAACAACGATATGTAAGTGAAATTACAGGGTACGTAGGCATATCATCTTATCATTTTTCAAGAATGGCAATACTGTTCATGTAGTCAACGATTGCCACTTTCCATCAGATGGGTCATCTAATTTAATATAAACTACTAATGCAACTAACAAGCTACTCATACTTCAATTAGTGACGATCCGCGGATCCGAGATCGACCGAACCGATCAAACGCCAAATTTAGATGTGCGCAAACAAACAGTAGTTATTTAATGGTTCATATACTATAATCAGGAGGAAGGGTCCCGCGTTCGTGCTGTGCTGCAAGCAGAACGAGATGAAGGAGTGACGCGCAGCAAGAAGCTGGCTCGGCAATGCGACAAACTAGCTGTGCAGCTGAGCGACGCTCGCGCTCAGATACGAGATCTCAATGCACAACTGGCAGATGCAGCCGAGTACAAGGTAAATTTAACACCCATTACAAACTCTTGACAAAACTTCTATTAAAAAAAATTTATAGAGAATATGAGAACAGATTATAAAATATTGTTTTTTGTTAATTATTATTAACACAGGTAAAGACAAAATTTATTATACAATCTGTGTCTGCGGTTTCACCTACGTGAAATTTATTATTCCTTTTGATGTAATCTGATGTGATTCTGATCCTATATGTTATTCTGATGGTGAAGGAATATTATTGTTTTAAAGTTTTAATAAAATCCATTCAGTAGTTTTTCGTGAAAGAGTAATAAACACCTATCCATCCATCTACACGCACAAACTTCTGCGTTTTTAATATTAGTAAGAGATCCCTTCATTATACTAACTAAATTCTAAACTATACTAACTGCAATATAAATCAGAAGTAGCGTTTGGTGTAATAACTACCAAATTTTAACCTAAAAATATATATATAGGACATAGCTTATTCAACTTATTTAAAAAGTAAACCGAGGGAGATTTTATACAATATCGCCTGCGTGGATACGTCCTATTTCACCTATATCATTTGAAGGCTATATGTTTAATAAACTTGCTATGCTTATGTATAATATGCCTTAGTTGAACTGTAACATATGTTACAGGATAAGGAGACATTACAACGTAATATTAAATCAAATGGAGAATGGACTTAATTGCCATTCCAGTTACACATAAAAAAGTTAGGTTTTACAAATCTTTGAACTACAATCTGTTTTAATACTTTATTTCTAAATTCAAAAGCATTGATTACAAATAGCCTAAATAAATATATCTACAGCTATCTATAACTCTATTTAATAATTTCTCAAGGAAGTATAAGAAATACAATCTAAACACTCAGTTGTAAGCTTTAACATTAAAATTCCAAAGCATAGGTATAGTGGATTTACTGGAATAATTTACGAGCAAGGTTAAAATAATTTTCTCAAGATAAACGTGATCTCATTCGTATTAAGCTATTGTAATTCGCTAACAAAATTATATGCATTTGTACGTTTGAATAAAAATAATATATTCACTAGAAGAAAGCCTTATTTTGTCTATAAATATCCCCATTTTTGTTTGTACTTTAGTTGGCTTATTAATACTAGGTCATAATGTATGTGAGTAATTAGATTATTTTCGTATTAAATGGAGATCGGATAGAAATATTCTATTTTAAAATAATGCAAAAAAATATTGTCTTTTTTATATAATTTGTTGCAAAAAAGAAAGAAATTTGGAACTACATCATTACTAGTAACTGTTAGCCTTTGTGGAACTTTGAATGCATTTTATAAACCCATACGTCCTTATTCGCAGATTATCTTTTTTATTTTACTAGACCGGTTTCGCCTTTTAGGGTATTACTAAAAGTATGTACAAGTGCAATCAAAGAACGGAAAATTTAATAAATTAAAATTCTAGTTTCTATTTTGTTTGACTAGGCAAGTAAAATAAAAAAATCTATAGAATACGAAAACGTATGTTTATAACATAATATATTATTATAAACTAGGTATAAATATATCCTCTCATTTAAGTAATTTTGAATTTAAAAAGATACAGACTAGACTAAGTTTTAAAATAAGAAAACTGAGACTTGAATAATTATTACTTTTTTTTCATATTTTGTGGTTAATAAATTATCTGTTGTACAATTACTTATTAATTAATAAGAAATTATCTCCGAAACTACGTTCGTATGTATAATATATTATATACGAATTCTAAAACAATGAATGCATAACAATAATAATATTTTTATACAATTGTATTAAAAAGAGATGTAGGTATATCAAAAATAATTAATTGTATATAACTCAAAGTGTAACATCCAATTGGAATGTGGCAGAGGCCTCGATATCTGAACCCACGGTAGAACACCTTGTTTCTCCGGTCACGATTAAAAGGCATGACTGTCTAGCCCATAGGTTCTCAAATGTATATTGTAGTTCCTTCTAGTATTAAAATATTAAAAACGGCTTTTTCAAGAGCTGGCGTATTTATTATATTAAAAATGTCTGATTTCATTATATAACAGTGAAGCATGTAACCTTTATTTTCAGGAACGAAAACTTTGTTTTATTTTATTAATATAAGTATTAGTAAATCTTAAATCAGTAAAAGGTAAATTTCCCTCATGATCTTAATAATATAATTTCACTATAAATAGCCGTTCGTTCACTTCAAAGATCAAACAAAATCTGATTTCTTTGAGAACCATTGATCAAGATCGAGGTAATCGTGCTATTGGTCACATTAAACTAGTTATTTCTTAGAAGATATGCAATGTTATACAATAAATTATAATAAAGGAAAATTAAAATAAACAGAAACTTGTCACTTATATGATATTTCGTGACATTTTATATTAAGCACGTTTATGCTATTGAAATACGGAATGAAACCAAACGGACATAAAACGACATAAAGACAAAAAAATGTTATCTGAATGAAACTTCTCCTCTTATGATGCCATTTCATGGACTTCATGACAAAGAAAGTAAGACATACATATCAATACACAAGGAAAAGAAACAATACAACAATAAATTGGACTAGGAATAATTAATTAATTGTAGATGGTTTAATGCTGACAAAATATAATTTCTTAACTTAAAACTCTATGTCGTATTTTTCTCAGGTTTAGCCTTTATGTTCAATATACCTATTATGTAACCCATAAAAAACAAAATATTCTGCGGATGTACCTTAATTACGTGAAACCTTAAAACATAATAAAAAAAATAGTTTTCACCTCGTTACGATTTTATTATACTAGTTGGCCGCAAGTATGTAAAATGTTACACTAAAGTTAATTAAATTTGTGATTCTGAAACATTCAGTGAAACATTCTCCATATCCCTAGATCCCATGCTACGTTATCCATATATTACAGTTTATAATAACTAAAGTACTAAATAGGTGATACAGAAGCATTCATAACGCAGTTGATTTAATCTGGACTGTATAAAAATTCTAACATGAGTATATTCTGTAACATACGAAAGTCGACTTTTGATTGACGCGAAATGCAGGCCTCATCCAGATTTATGCGTTTATGCTTTGATTCTATTAAATTAAATAATATTATTTCCACAAAATGTAGATAATAAAACTTTATCTTTATCATGCGTATTGTTGTTGTATTTATTGATTGAAACCTAATCTTTATAAAATATTGTAGCGTTTAGTTTAATCACTGTTTAATAATAAAAAATAATATATATATATATACATATTTAACTTTATATTATGTGAATGTATATATATATATATTTAACTTTATATTATGTGAATTTTTAATGCACAAACCTAACAATATTTATTTCTAAAGATATTATTTTGTAAATAGATAAAGTAAATTTACCTTTTCGTAATATATTTTTATTCAATGTTTTAAACAATATTTTCCTTAGAAGTGAATGTGTGCGCGTGTGCTGTGGTCGTTTACAGTTTTAAATAGTATTTCAAAGCTCAGTCGTCTATATAATTTAAATGTGCATAGGTATACATATTATTGTATAAGTATCTCTATAAGAGAATAAATGTATTTTTACACCCATTAAAAATATTTTAATATCAGATAACATCTCTGGAACGCGCACGCAAAGTCGAGGATTTACAAAAGAAACTAGACGAGGCAGATCTTTTACGGGCGCGATATAACCGCAAAGTGAATGTACTAAAAGACCAAGTCAGAGCGACCGGTGAAACATTTGAACAAGAACGCAATACGACTGAACACCAGATTTCAATGCTGAGGGATGACTTGGCTAGAACCAAAGAACTCCTTGCTGAATGCCAGAGACGAGAAGCTCAGTTACTCAGCTTTAGGTAATCATTTATTTATTGACAAATTTGAAAATGAATTCATTGCACACATACTACCGAAATTAGGGTAATAAATTTAGATGTTTTCTGATGTGAACTAGGTGTGAGATGAAGTCTTAATATGTCAGAGGCCTGATATAGAAGCTGATATATTGCTAACAATTCTCAATCGTAATAGATAAATATCAATGGGTTTGGATATATTGCCTATGGAATATTTTTTGGGCTATTAATGATAATAGCCCAAAAAATATACCATAGGCAATTGCAAAATTGTACATTGTTTGAATCTGTTTCATTGAGATTTATTAATAGCAACCTGATATATTAAATATCCAAATTCATTAAAAATTACATAATGATACAGTTTCAATATTTATGTAGGCATTCCATCGCTAAGCTCCTCGGAATATTGGTACCAGCTTCGGTATCGGACTTCGAGATGGTATCCAGACTCCAAAAGTTGATCGACGCTCATCATGATTTCACTGTGGTGTCGCGAAGATATGATGATCCTGCACTACTGCGCGCTTCCTCCCGTTCACCACCGCCTTCCAGATGCAGAACCAGAACGCCGGAAAGGTAATATCGATAATTATATACTAATGTAAAGTATTCATTAATAACCATGTAAGCTCCTTGAAATGTTTAAGACGGCAGGACGATTTATAAAATTGCATCTTTACACTCATAAAGTTAATCCAACCAGCTATAGTTACCTAACTGTCCTGACAGCAGAAGAACATTTATAAATATTAGTAGTACATATAGGAAATACCTATTAAAGTCAACTATTTTAATTATAAAACACAATGGTCAATAATTAAGTCATAGCAAATGATAGCACAGTTCGTATCAAGTTTTAAAAATAGTTTACAATTTTCCACTGTATCTCGGCTTACTATACCAAGTATAACCACATAGCCTTGTAAATGTTATTATATATTAAACTAGCTGTACCCGCGACTTCGTCCGCGAAAATAGTGACCTTGAGCAAATAATAAAAAATCTATATTAATAATCTAACCCAATAAAAAAGTTTCATCGTTCTAGCTTCAAAAATGAAATTTCCATACATAATTCCATACAATTCAATCAACAGCCAAAAACTATGTTTCAAACTACTATCTTTAAAATGAAGATACTTCCATACATACCATACATACATTACATCTCCCCTTTCAACCCCTTATAACCCTTTTTCTTGTTTTTTTTAATGCTACTTATATTAGTGTCATCATGTACCAATGATAAGATGTCGCTATACTGTAACCATTTATGGCTGAGTCCTGTGGCGGTAGGTACTGATATTTTCTCAACAGCCTAAAAAATGGGTTTCAAGTTTCTAGCTTTAAAAAATGACAATACATGCATACAACATTTTAACTCCCATTTTGACCCTTACAACCCATTTTCGTTAATTATATTTAATCAATACGCAAAAAAATAAGATTGAAGTTTAAACTTTTAAAAAATTCCTCTTTCAGTCTCTTATAACCCTTTTTAGCATTAAAAAGTAACCTATGTCCTATCTCAAGATCTAGACTTTAAATTTCATTTAAATCAGTTCAGAAGTTTTGGCTTTTAAGACAGACAGACAGAGTCACTTTCACTTTCATAATATTAGTAAGGTATTTATTAAATAAACTGACCCAAAAAAGCGTAAGAAAAAAGCTTCATCGTTCTAGCTTCAAATATGACGAATTTCCATAAAAACTTTTATCTGCTATTTTATTTTACCCCTTGAATGGTGACAATGTGATATTTACAAATTTAAATGTCATATTTATTTATATTTAATAAACATTTTGAACATTTCTTTAAATTCTTTTGAAAATTGGTGGTCCAGTTGGCCAATAACATAATAAAATTTTGTTAAATCAAAATAATAGATGTGATATTCTAAATTGCAAACTATCCCTCTACTTGCGCGAACCATATCTCTGACTCTACTGGCCAGAATGGAGAAACGCGTATTCCGAACCTGAATAGCTCGGATGGAACGGTAGATGTTGTTTCTTCCAAGGAAATGTTGTTCATATGTATTGACAACATTTTTAATATTATATGTTGTTTTATTCTTCAAAAATATTAATAATATGTTCTTACGCTCTTGTCCAAGAGCAGGGTCATCAGTTATAGGCTATACCAGGATTATATTTATGTATTTATAAAATAAAATTGCAGAGCAAACGTTTATTCATTTAAATTCATAAGCAGACAACGGATTGACAATAATCAGTTGCGCGCGCTGCTTATACAAATGACATATATGTTTATTTATGACATATGAGCGTTAATAAGTCGCATATCTAGTACAATACTGGTGTAATTCAGAAATTAAAAATTTTTGAAAATAGACTTAATAACACAATTATAAAGTAGACTTTCCAAAATATCAAATTTTTTAGTTAAGCCATTATTATAATAAGTGTGTATTCAACCGCATAAAGATAACCTTGCATTACCATTTTCAACCACTTACAACCCTTTTTTCGCATTAAAAAGTAGCCTATGTCCTTCCTCGGCGTCTAGACTATATGGTTACCAAATTTCATTTAAATCTGTTCAGTAGTTTTGGCGTGAAAGCGAGACAGACAGACAGACAGACAGACAGAGTTACTTTCGCATTTATAATATTAGTAAGGACTAGTGGTTGAAATTCGATGGTAATTTATTTAAAATATAACTTTGAGTATTATTAAGGTTCTTTTCAAAAACTATACTTCTATAATCACAAGCACTGGCAGTCACACAGGCAATAAACAAAAGTATATACATGCATGCACATATAAACATGTGTTTGTTAAGTACATGGTTAGTGTGTAACATTTTTATTATTAAGTATTTAATGTATTTATTATGCAGTAATTTAAAAATATTGGGATTCTTCACTCCTTCACTATATAACCTATAAGTATGCATTTGATACTCCTCCGTCCGTGCAATGTTTTATAAAAAGGAGTACAGTAGTTTTTGTTTCTTATTAATATGTAGATATATTATTATATGTTAGAAAAATATTTTTGTAAAGTAATAAACTGATATAGCAACATAATTGTTGTGTATTAAGGGCTATGAAAAATTCCCACATATATATTTATGAATAGTAGGTACTTTGATTCATGTAA
Source organism: Achroia grisella (assembly GCF_030625045.1). Taxonomy (NCBI): domain Eukaryota; kingdom Metazoa; phylum Arthropoda; class Insecta; order Lepidoptera; family Pyralidae; genus Achroia; species Achroia grisella. The sequence goes on from NW_026712703.1 coordinate 3,047,780, forward strand.
AATGCCTATGTCCCTTGGTCAAAATTAATATAGTGTCAAGTAAAACTGACGCTGGATAAATGACTTTAAACTCTTTAGGTACACCTTATTTGTAAGATGTGAAAGAACATGATTGCAGCTCATTTATGGAATGCGATTATCTTGTATACACGACATGATTTCTGACGTCGAATCAAACATACACAGATAAATGATTTGCATCCGTATAGTGACGGGGTAATTTTGGCCTCACCCAGGGTATCCCTTAATATCGTAATTATTTTAAATTTTATCGTTAATTTGACCTTTTAATTTGTATCGTCCGTAATTGATTGTTATTTCATTTCATTGTAAGAAACAAATAAGTAAGATACTTTTCTTAAGAAATTGGATAAACTAAAAAAGAATGCAGTCTGTGATATTCACATTACTGTATTTAGTTAGAAACCTGGACTGAACATTACTGAAGACAACGTTGTTGAACTATTATTTTACTAGTTATCATATCTTAAAATAGGTAATTAAAAAGTCGATATTGAAATTTCAAAGCGTGATTTTCTCGTGATTTTGTCTACACATTACGCTTTTATTGTATAACAATTGAAAATCCGTGTCTCAATTGCTGGACTCCTATTGACAACCCTGTTTCAGGTCATTGCGCTACGATGACTCTGGGTACGCAGACCCAGCGTTCGACCTCGACGATGAATTGTACAAAAGTCGCGCCGCCTTGTGACAATCACGGCGCCGCGCCCGCTTCTAGAGGGACCCCGCAGAGCATCGTGACATTACTCGCCACTAATTGAACAATCATTGATATATTTTTTAAGATAATCAAAGACTACAAGTCATCTTTCTATCTACGAGTATATCACTATATTGATTTAGGGTTGGCGTAAAGGTTTTTATAATTTTATAGTGCGGTTTTAGAATATACCTCAACTATCGGCTACCTATCTAAAGTGAAGTCTCTGGGGGTGTTAATTGTTAGTAATATAGATTTGTACTTATAAGCCCACAGCAGTCAAGTAGTTTTCCACACAGTCTCCCCTGGAAGCCGTCATGTTAAACTCCTCTTGTCACCACGATGGATTAACTACCTAACTTCATAGTATAAATCATATGAGGATCATACTATACTTCACTTGAGCCCCGCCAACTTAACCATACTAATCATATATATTATTATGTTGTTAAAAACAGAAGTCAACCCTATTTCATCAAGCGTTCCTAAAGAAGTAAGTGTAAGTACTGCAGCCTCTTTACTAAAAATTATACTCGTATAGGTACTTGGTGTACACACAGGTCTATGGCTAGATGCGGTGGTAGCGGCAGCTTCCTGTATCTTGTATTATGTTTTTAGTGAGATTATTATTACCTATACCTACCTAAAAAGAAGGTTTTTTATATAATTACCCAGTAATGAAACACCTCGGGTAAGTTTAATATAAAAATATTGCAAAAGATTTTTGCTAAAATATGATTATGATTAGTACAATTTTATTAATTAATTTATTATATGAAAAGCTTATCTTGAATAAGCGCTAACCGAAATAGGCCACGAACCTATAAAATACTCGTTGCTATAATTAAGCATAGTATATATATAATATAGTAACTCTTAGAAAATAGTTTATGCTATATTCAGAATTCGTTTTTTCTCTAAATAACGTATTGTATAATTATAGGTATTATTTGTTACAAATAGGTACGCAGGTGTTATCTTCTTAGTAATCTCAAGTTAAGGGTCGACAACGCACACCAGACACACCCCTGTTCAGGCGTCTATAATTTATTCGATGACCTTCAAATGTTTGATTGTCACTACTGTTGTATAAATAAAACCAATATATACCGATAGTTAAATGTAAGTTCTCCTTTATCTGTTTGTATGAAATAGGCGACGCTTATTTATTAGAATGTGTACTACCGTAATGTAAACTTTTATATTGTTGATTGAATTACTTTAATCAAAATCAATAATCGATTATAATTAATATCAGAATTTTAATATATTTAAGATATAAATCTGTAATCAAGTAGATTTTTTGTATAAACAGAATCCCAACCAATCTATTCCATTGCTGGGCAGGAATCGCTCTTCATTAGAGAATGTGTTCAGGTTCCCATTAGATACTACGCTGCCATGGCCACGGTTCGGTATTGAGTTTTAGTTCGACTTTTTTTCTTAGACATCAGTCTATTTGTGTTTTATTCTTCAAGTTCAGCTCTTGTTCAAAAATTCTAGACATGAAAAAACTACATTAGCTGTATTTAGACGACACATTCTTTATTTAGGAATTGTATTGGACTATTATTTTTGTTCACTTTTTAGCGCATATATTCCATTTCATATCATTATATTTTAACCTTTCCTTTACAGATGTTATTTTCCAAAAATACGGTTAATTTACGGTTTATTAATAATAAACTATCAATAACTTTACAATTATGTCTTTGCTCCACTGTTAAATGTCCGCCATTTTGTAATGATAATTAATTAATAAAAATAGGCGCTAAAGCACGCACGATTGAAGATCGCGGGAATGCGCGGCTGGCGGAGCGCGTTGTTTCTCGTTCCTTTGTTTATATTTACATGCACATTTTTTCCAGCATGAAACCCCATTCGCGCAACAATGGCAGCAATTCAATTTTTACTCTGTCATCACCTGGAAATACCCAATCTAATATAATCTGGTCATATACTAAAATTTACTGTACATATTTAATATGTAGATATCTCATACGCTTAATAATAGTAATTAGTTTAAACATTTCCGGTTACTGGAACTAGTCAGCTGTCTCTTGTAATTAAATAATTATTTTAGTAAGTAAATAAAAATAAATCAAAATGTGTTCAATCTATTATAAGTACCTCCTTTACATTGTAAAATTATATGTTAGCGTTTGTTAATTATAATGTTCATATATGTATTTCAAGCATATGTTTATGTTAAGTGATTAAAATAATTATTATCCTAACAAAATATCTATTTATTACAACAAGTAGGTACACGCAATTTATTATAGTCGTATTAGAGTTTTAATTAAATGCAAAAAAGTGATTTTAATGTAGTAGGTAAATACATACTTTATAATATTTGTAATTACACCTAAATATAATAGTAGGCATTAATAGTATCAGTAGCCTTTATTAAAGTCAATATCACACTGAGAAATATTGAAATCAAAATAAGCATTATTTATTCAATGATAATCATTTCAAAACCGGTAATATAGCCAAATTGGTTTGCATATATATTTATATTCAGTAAAAATATAACCCTCGTTTTAGTAGTCAGAAAATCTAATACAATGTTTTAGTATAGGTACTACATATGTACCCGTGAGAGACTTTGTAAAAAGTCGTCACGCCTTTGTCCACCTATATCAGCCGCTAAGCTGCTTTGTAAACTGTTTCGGTTCGTGGCTCTTCCACATAAGGAATTGAAATTACAGATCACATCTCATAATATCTTAGACCTCCTTAACTTAGACCGAAATGAAAAGGCCTGAGTTCAATCAGGCCGAATTTAATTGCTATAATGTCCGCCATGACATGCTATGAGATGAGTATATAGACATAACCACACAATTAGCTATGAGACGGCATAATGAAGTAAATAGGTTGACAGTAATTAATAAACTAGTTTAACTACTTTAACATATAATTATGTCACCTAAGCAATTCATGGCTGATTGAACTTGTGTCAAACGTATTATGCTAATAAAGTTGTAATGACGTCGAGGTCTTGAAAAGAGAATGCTACATAAGAGCGATCATCAACCTCCCAAATTCTGTTATATTTTTATATGTACGGCAAAGAAGCTAACGGCCCACCTAATTGTAAATAGGAACCGTTGCCTATATACTTGATCACTGCCTATAATATCCTTCCATTCCATCCTTGTCTATATGAGTCTAGGTAGCGAACTTTGTAAAAGTGCATGCACAATATTTCAATGTATTCGTAATGCTACAGGTCTAATGCACCTGACACAACAATACTACAGACATTACTTCCTTAGTAACGCCATCAGAGCCTCAGAAAACTAAGAAGTCACCCGTAACCTGTAATTTCACTGCCTTATCTCACCCTTCAACCGAAACATATCTTACAAAAGCTGTAAATCATACTGGTGCAATATACCATAATCATCATTTAAAAAAATCTAGAATACAAATATATGTGTTAATATTACCATATATTATTATTACTTTTTGCTTTTCAATAAATATGTCCTAGAAACAGTACAGTTAAAAATATCCAATTTAAATTTAAGAAATTAAGTTACATCCGAGCTTCCTTTCAGTATTTTTGTATCTTTGTGATTTAATCCCATCTCAATAATTAGACTTTAAACGAAATTTAATATAAATACAGATAGATCACATTACAAAATATGTCTAGGTACACAATTCGGTTATGGATTATACCTAATTTATTTCAATGAATTATAATATGATTATGTACTTCATATAATAGTTCATGGTACTTTAGTGTTGTTATATTATTATCGATAAAATATACGAACACTGTAAAGGTCACGCAAATAACGATCATGATAACATGAAACCGCGACTCCCAGATATCACTGTACAAATATGATTCAATAAAATAGTTTCGCATCTGAAAGGGAATATATAAGTACACCTCATAATAAATTATTAAGGATAATTAATCATTAAATAAAAATGAATGCATACTACTACGTATAGAATCTGTAGTTTTATTTTTTATTAGGTACATGCTACAATTTCTAAACCTGTTTATTTTTTATACGACTTTAAGTACCTATTTTGTTTTGTGTAACCAAATCTTTGACATCTTAATATATCAAAACCGAAATACCTAATTAAAAAAAAATTAAGATTGGTTTTGATAACATCAATTACATCCTAATTAATTATACCTATAGGTACCTATATCCAGTAACTCATAATAATAATATGGTTATTGAATGTGACTGATGGAGTAAATAACATACAGGTAATATTGAAATAAAAATACGAATGGGGTTCTTTGCAGGTTCTTATCAAATAAAGGTTAGCCAGAAACAAAATATTTTTATGTAAATCTGTGATACTTACTCTTTTTAGCACAGCAATTTTGTAAGCAATCGCATGAGCGGAGATCACATAGAAGTTTAATTGAGGGTAGTTTAAAATTTCAATATGACTTACATATTTAAACTCAAGTCTAAAACGAATCAATTTAGTAATTGGTTATTCATCATATTGGTTAATCAGCTCGTGTGTCAAAATTAGTTTTTTTAACATTACTAAAAGAAATGTCCTACGAAATATTTTATTTTGTTCTTATCTTCAGTCCCGGTAAGTATATCATTTTATTGTTTCAATAAAAATCGAAAAAGTTACAGAGAAATACCTATTATCACCATGCGGTTACCGTAATAGCACATTCAATTAGGAATTTACTACTTACATAATAATTAATATTTAAAAAATCGGTTATTCACTGCAAATTTTATTATTCTGTAAATAATATTAGTATTATATATGTCAATTAAATACATCATAAAATTTTTGTATTTTCCTTTAAAAATAATTGAATAATTATTCTCTATTGATAGTACCCACATACATATAATATAATAATATCTACTCGTATATATATATATATATTATTATTATTATTATTATCGACGATCAGCGCGACAGTTGACGGGTCCCATCTGGCAATACGTCCACCATGTATACAATGTGTTCAGAAGACTTACTACTTAAATTGACATAAAGTAATTTATTCGACCGACTTTAGAAAGGAGATTCTCAATTCGCTATCATGTTTTTTGTATTGGATGACTTGAATAATTCCGAATCATAATTTATTATTATTTATTATTATAAATAATAATAAATTATGATTCAAAAATATATATCTCTTTTCTATTGAAAAGAGATATACATTTTTGGTGTTTTTATTTTCTTTTGTGAAACGAATTACTGGTAAAGAAAATCATCATCCTTACTTTCATTTTCTATCAAAAAAAATTATAGTTACAGAAGTGAAGTATATTATACAAATATTCTACCTTAAATTTACTAATTAAAATAAAACCGTTATTTATTATTATACAGCTTTATAAATTTATTTTCTATATTAACAAACAGTATTATCAAGACATATAGTGCCGCGATATTCAGATTTGGACGACGAAGAGCAACATTTATTCCGTGCTGCATATGACACCCCAGCATATAATAACGACGAATACCAGTACTCCGAGGACCTCCCTCTTGGCAAGCTGGATCTCATGAAGGACGGCGTGTGGGCTCTGAAAGCTAAGATCAAGGAACTAAAAGCATTCGATAAAGCACTGGCTGCGAATATGCTAGATACCAGACTAAAAGTGAAAGATCTTCTGGAGAATCATTTAAAACCATTAAAAAATCATCATCACGATACGTACGACAAAAAGAAACCGTATGTATACCAGGTGAGGAATGTTATATTACCTACATAATATTCAATAAATAATTTTATGTCATAGTGATATTTTATTGCAAAAGTAATTCTGTCGCAGTTATTTCTGTAACTAAATAAAGTAAGTAAGTAGCTAGCAAAAGGAGTTGTAGAGTGAAATTACGGGACAAGTGTGCTGTCACGGGCGTCACAGTGTATCCTTTTTTATCCTTAGTTCATGTATATTAATTTGTCATGAAAATAACGGTCTATCGCTTTTGAAATAAATATCTTAAATATATTATATAGTACCATTCACACGATTTAGACTTGTGAATCTCTCAAAATATTTGAAATCTGATTTAATGCTAATTTAGACCAGTAGGCATTGAGAAGTGTGACCCCATCCCATCCTTACCATGACGTGTTTTTTATTAGTAAATCAATTTGTGTTATCACTTCCAGGCCTCATACCCACAATACGAGCCGGTGTATCCGCCGGCGCCGCACTATATTGCGCCCCAGTACCCCGCTCCTGTTCAGCACTACGGAGGTCAGCAATACGAACACGACCCTTATTACGGACATTAATTTTCACATAATCAGTACCATTAAAACGCAGGACGTATCCAATTATTAATTAATTCTCATTATCTTCTTTTAAAAAAAAGAACAAAGTGTTGAATTAATTGCAGGCAACATTTATGTCTCTTTTTAAATTATTCACGTTATTGAAGTTTACTAATAATTATTTCAATAAATTTGCTGTGTATTAACAGAACCCTTTGTCTTGTGTATCATTTTGTACGCGGTCTGGTTCTCCGCTGGACTGCTACAACCTGATATGATTGTCATAAGAAAGTGCATTAATAAAATAAAATCTTAATTGGCAAGGTCAGTAGTAGTGCTGGGTGTTGTAGTCGAATGCGGCGCGCGCGCAGGGCACTCGTGTACTAGAAGCAAATCGCTTTTCCAATTCGAAATTTTGAATAACGATTTAGAAGGTTTCGCTTAGTTGTGCACAGTGTATCGGAAGCCGCCAAATATAAATAAAAAAATAAACAGAATTTAACCGTTCCTCAGTAATTTACATTAAGATGATCTTATTAGTAATACCCGAAAAAGTGGACATGTCTCTTTCAATACAATAGAATTGGCGAGTGTATTTCTGGAGGTGTACACCTATTGTTATAAGACGAGATGATTAACATCTATTCATGGATTTTTTTTCTGGTACGTTCTTGATAGTTATTCATTTTAGTATACAATAATATCTATAAATTAATGTATTCCAATTTAATAACAAATATTAACATAACATCTACTCATCGTTGAACAGTTCTTTATATTTATATACTCACTTATTTCCTGGCCGGAAATATTAGGTATGTTATACTATTCACGAAACATAGCAAATTCCAACGTAAACTAATCCAAAAGAATATTTTGTAGATTTTAATGAAAAAAATCTTTATCATTGCATCCGTTATTACGAAGTTTATACTGGCATGAGTAGTTCATATTTGCTCTAATTTCTGAAAATAGTAATAACAAACATATTCATATGCTAAGTACAACACAAATAGTACAATAATGTACATAATATAATACTATTAGAGAAGTCAAATAGCTATCAGAATAGATGCTTGCCTAATAATTTTAAAGTGACTACATAAGTTGTTTGTCATTTATATACACCTAAGTATGCCAATATCCATTACAGCAATTCCTAAACAGCTTCTAGCAGTTCATAGTTTCAGGTCCACCTTTACCTACATAAATTTTATTCACTGTTAATAAATAACGATTACTAAACAACAGAAATAACCCTTGCTATAAATACATTTTAAATATTATAGAGGAATATAAACGTATTTTAGGATTCATAACAAAAATATATGAATTGTATTACGACTTTTTATATTCATTCATGTATCTATCACAGTGTTATATTATATATCAGAAATTATGTATAAATGTCATAGATTAGAAATTTTCATTACTTTTCTATTCATTTTCATTATTTAGAACCTAACCATAATAAAAAAAAATTATTACTATTTTACAAAATATGGTGTGAGGATATTCTAACAACATAGGATGTATTAACAGGAATGCATATTGCAAAAATTCCTGATATAAGGGTTCTTAAAACAAAAATCTGCAATAATTATAGATCTCTTTGTTACTTAGCTCATATTATGCCAGTACCTATTTAAAATAATATAATATCTAATCTATACCAACAGGGTTCTAATCATATTAATTAAAGGTGTATATTTGTTACACGTACAGAAGTAAATCAAAACACACTCTTATTAAGAACCCTCTGCCTGCTAATTCATACTATGATTACTTTCCAACCGGCTCTTAAAAATAATGACGTTCTTAATTCGACTGTATGTTTTCTTATTTGTATGTGAACCGATTTTAATTATTGTTTTGTATTTTAAAGCTGGTACTTGTCATGTGTTTCCACATAACATTCATTAAGATCTTACTAATAGTTTTGGCGTTATCTTGAAAAGGAAATGGTATAGTAAAATATGTATGTAAACTAGTCATAGCGGTATCACCATTCTTTTTCATCTTTTGATATTAATTACTAACGACCCACCCCAGGTTCGCACGGGTAAACTGCAGTGTTATAAGTTTATCATATACCTGTATTATAATTATGAATTTTCTAGCATAAACTCCCAAAATGGTAGTGACAAACGTATCAAAGTCTGTTGCGTGGTTTTGAAGAGGTACAGACGAAAACAGCGACTTCTATGTACATAATTGTCAGATGACAGCATGGTTAAAAAACTTTTAATAAAATATTGAATCGTATACTTTGTCCTTCATAGTTATAATAATTAGACAAATAGTTTTGTCACACCTTGACATACCATTCCTGTCTAATAATACGATCCAAATGTGACAATATACCCGATCTTTCCCTAGATAAATAGTAGGTACCCATATATGTATTGTCCTACAGTAATTGGTTTTGGTTTCTAATATGATTTCTAAATCATCACTCTACCTTATTATTATCATTACTCTTTTATTCTGCAGTCTATTTTTAACTTGTCTATCCACAATTATGTTACTTATTGTTTTAACCTCCATTTTCATAAAAGGTCTTTTGCCTTGTACCTAATGTGTGAGGGAGGGTTTGTAAGAAAAAATACAGAAATATTTAAAATGTAACTAGTAACAGCGATATCATAATAATCGATTGCTCCAAAAAAGAATATAACAAAAAACTATGATTAAAGAGCTATCAAATATTTCACTACATCCTTTTAAATTTATATTTGGTTATGATTTATTTTTTAACTTGTAAGAAGCGACAAAATACTCCACGTAGTACTTACTCCAGTAAGGCACGAAATAGTCCTATTGCTAGCAATACTAGCAATAAAAGGTCTGCCTCCACCCTCCTCAGGGTCTCCATGAAAACCATCCTGGTTGATTCCTAGTGCATCCACCATAATAGATTGACTCCAGCTCTTTCGCATCTTATAATCTTCAAGTAATACTAAAATACTAAATATACTTGTGTCTGTACAGAAAACGATAAAAATTATAAGTAGGTATACGAAACACTTGTATTCATGAGTTTAAAAAAAAAATGAGAATACTAATATCAGAAACAGCTTTATGGATTTGTATGTGGTTTTTCTAATATATTGTAGCAAGCATTCCGTAGCAATTAGGGTGTATCTGATTGCAATCAATTCACAAACTAAAAATTAGGAGTATATCTCGTAAACGACCTGTCTATTAGGTATTATGTAGAACCTATGCTTATTACAAGTACCTAACTCAGTTGCGTGTGCCGATAGCAATAGATAAATAGATAAGCTTTTGATACAGCAGTATGTGAACAATGAACTATGTTAAAAATGTATAAAATGTCTTAAACATCTGAGATCTTAATCGTATTTTACATTTACCTACTTCCAATATGTGAACAGCTCTCGTTAATCTTCACCATCGCTGCAAAACAAAAAAGAACAGCAAATAAAACACAGCAGACGTAGTTAATAAATGCCACCGTGATATTTACATAAACTTGATCGGTGACTAAGAAAAAGTGATCTAGTTGAAGCCACAGCAGATAACTTCCTGATGCAAACGGTGCATGCATGGTTAAGGTTTATTTTTATTCTTATTAAACATAATCAACCGATTTCAAAGAAGAGGAAACATAGGCCATATTTGATTTTAGAGATTCTGCTCGATATTTTCATTCGATAGATTTTGATTCAATGTTTTTTCAATTAAAAATTATACTCTCTTATTAATTTCGCATTGTTTTTGCTAAACTTACAATATATTTATATATACCTACTGTTATCTAGTATTATATTCTATTATCTTTATATTATTATGTGTACAAGTAGGTATATAATATAAAAATTAATTTAATAATTTATAGAAATTAAATTTGTTGTCTGTAGTGAAATAAATAAAATGAAGTTTCCCAAAAACACTATTCATATTCTATTATACAATTGACAGTGAATGGTATATTATATTTCATATTACTTGTTTGCCACACCCATATTACCAGTGCGACAATATATAAACTCCTTCCGATATATTTTAGCACACCTACATACCAAGTGAACTTGACAAGGTTACAAAAAACCCGACAGTTCATTTCTACAATTCTACGGTACAAAGTTTGTCTATACCTTACTAATATTAGATACTCGAAAGTTTCTGAGTATAGATGGAAGGATGGATATTTGTTACTCTTTCACATTCACTCGTGAACGAATTTTGATAAAACTATACAGTAATAAGCTTTCACATCAGAATAACACGTAGTATTGTACTTAAATATAGAAAGAAATATTAGGAACTCTCAGAACAGCTAACAAAGCATAGATATAATAGTTACTGCGCAAAATCTTAATTTGTAAATTAATGTCATATCAATACAACTTATATTGTATATACACATATAAGTATAGGTATATATTTTGTATAATTGCTATTTCCTATTAGCAAATAAGGAGTCATGTATACTGTAACGCTCATAACTATAAACTCATGAGTTGTCTCTCTTCGTGTTCTCTGCTTAGAGATTCCACTTTGTCAGGCCTAATTGTCTATCTAGTATTGAAATTACCTACCTAATAGGATTTTTAGTGCGAAGAAGTGTAGAGTAGAATGGAAAATCAATAATTTATTCAAAAACACTTGTGAATATCTTTCACTTTTGTTTATCTACAGCTCATTCGGAAAGCTTTTTCATCACGAGAAGAACGATAAAGACATTTAAATGTTGCTCTTTTAAAAAAAAATTTTGTAACTTTATATTATTAAGTTTAAAGTATGAATACAAACTACCAATTATTCAGCAGAATCAAAATATTAAAAACACAACGAAAAGTAACATACAATTAAAATATTATAATAAGTATGCCATGTCTTCCTCAGACAAATACATCTTAAAAATCAGGTTCTTAGACATATCTACTTTATAAATAAACCTTAGCATATATAGATCCGTTTATCCTTTGTATTCTCAAGTTCTTTATCATGGCACAATTTATTTGCATCCGACTTTAAAATACCGCACGATCTGGTAAATCAGAACTGGTTTACTCGCCTCACCCTGTAGGCCTATACAGCCGATAGCGACTTGTACAAAGCACATATTGAAGGTAGCTAATAAAATATAATATATCATGCCGGCAACCATCCACATTTAATAATAAAATGATAATAACCCTGGATAATTCACACAGCGCCATCTAATCCCAAGCTAAGCAGAGCTTGTGCAATGGGTACTGGACAACAAATTTTTTCGTAAGTTTGTACTACGTAATATACGTAGAAAACAACTAGACTTATACGAACACACATTTTTATGAATACAAATGTTTGAAACGTGCGAGGAAACTGTTAGACCACCGAGGTCTGAATATGTATCTCTCTGTTTGTTCGTTTGTTCCTTTAATTTTTTTCATGATTAATAATTTTTCATCTAATAGGTATTTTAGGAATATATTACATTAAATCGAGATTTCTTTCATTTCATTGACAAATTCGTGAGATATGATAACTTATACGTATCTAATTATTTCTACTGAAAAAAAATATGATTGTACTTTTGTAAACACAAACAATAGTAGAAACAATTAGATCTACTAAAATTTTACATAAAGACTCTAAAAATTACTAAATCAAAAACCTATTTCTTATATTTCTAATCTATTTCATTTGTTTTTTCCTATAGACCGGAGTGTCTGCAGAAAACCAAATAAAATTTTTCAAGACTATTTTTAATTACTATAACGTGTATAGCGACATAGATATAGATATACATTTTTATATGAATTATGTATCTGTAGGTAGGATTACGTTGCATCCGTTGTCTTACCGTGTTTTGGCAAATTCTTTATGTAGCATGCTTACATATAATTAAAATCTTAGAAACCAACAGTCGGTTGCAATGTAAGAAATAAGAATTTTATAGTATAGGATTGTTACAAGAAAATGATAAAATTATTGTTAATTTAATTATGCGCAACGAATATCATTCACATCTATTGGCTTCAAATTATAATCACTGAGATTGGTCTGTGGTAGGATATAGCAATTAGTACAGGAAGGGCGTAGTTATAACAAGAAAATCGTTTCTAATAGCAATCTCAGTCAGTATTCCAATACCAATAACTTTGATCCGTTATTAACTTATTATCTCAATGATTAATTCTGATATTAATCATTGAGTCTACAAGTAGATATACCTGTAGACTGTATCTATTTATTGAATATTAGCAAGTGCGATTGAATTTACCTACATTAATTTAATACAATATTAAAAAAAAATATAACACGACTGTTATACCAAATGTGGTAGGCACAGGTGTCATTGTCATCAGTTTTCAATGTCGTGGAAACCGCAACTCTTAATATATCCTCATTTCACTAAATACATCCATCGATATTTTCATTACTGGAGAATCAGTCAAAAACATAATCTAGTTTGTCGTCGTATATTCAGTCACACTGCCATAAACTGACCGGTATAAAAGGTTCATATGTGTTAATGAAGCTGAAACTATAACAAACAAACTATTAAATTTATGTTACCATTTATACCATTGGTAACAATTAAGACGCAATTATTGAAATCTTCTGTATTAAAAATATGTAATCGGTAATGAAATCTACATCAAAATACGTTGTTTGGTGTAGAAGCAACGAAGTTTTACTCGCACTTATGTCCTGCCTCCGTACATACCATTAACGTAGGTAGAATCACAATTGTCATCGTCCCTAATAATAGTCCAACCGGGTGAAATATTATGTATTATTATGGCCTGCCACATAGTGGAACACTATTGAATCGTAACGAAATAAAATCATTAACAACTACGCATTCCGCAGTAACTACATAAAAACGTAACTAAGTGTCTTGTAGCTTTAAATTGAGATGACCGAATCCTTTTTTAAAAAGTATTGTCATGGACCAGAATTCTAGATATTCAATAGTATAAATAAATAAAACTACCTATTATAAGTGTAAGTATCTATTTATTTCTGCTAACCTTTAATGAAAAAATCGTGAGGCTCGATTAAAATATCGTAGGTACCTAATTTTTAATTGAATGCCATACCTATTCACCGGTAATGATGAACAATTTCCGGAAACTACGTACCTACCTACTTGTTACTCATATATTTGAAATGAAAAATAAAAAATATTATTACATTGTTACTTTATTTGGTAGGGACCCCTCATTTCTAAAGCAAATACAGTAGTAAATTTAATTAATTCAACGTTAATACGTTGGTATGACACTAAATATTTATTAATTTGATTTAATAAACTATTTAGTCTATAAATAAACTCAATACAAATTTGCGTCGATACCAATTGATAAATTTAAATTTGATTAATAAAGTATTCGATAAATAACCATTAATTACTATACATGTCTATTAGAGTTTTAATTAGGAAAGCAATTATTCATGTTTCGGGTGTCGTTAGATGTTACATTATTATTAACAATGTTTCGATGCTCCAGTTAAATGCAAAAAAGAAATATGTTGGCGGCCTTCGCGTTTCACTGCCACGACACCGGCTCGTGGCGTGTGGCGTTAATCGTATTCTTATGTAGTTCTCGAGCGAACTAGTTTCGAAGAATACTCCCAAATACGAACTACACCAACTAGTTCGCAGATTTCTCGCTATTTAGATCTTTTGGTGAAATAATATAAGGTAATATTATTGTATATAAAATAAAGATACAGGTGTTGAGGTGTGAGTTGAGAGGTGACCTCTATTATACCGAATGATACCTACAATCAATCAGTCTTTGTTACTTGCAAATTACTTAAATGTATGATATAAATGTAGATAGAGAAAAAAAAACTATGATCATAAAAAAAATAACATTTTTCTGATGTGAGGCATATAAGACACATTGGTGCAAATAAAAAGTTGAGATAATATAATACATTGCACGAATCTGATGTGATGTGATATAACCTTGGTGATAAATTATATTTGCTGTTTTTGTTGATCATCACTTTTCTATTGCAGCGAATAAACTAAAAGAACGATATAGTTCGCAATGTCGAAATATATTGGCTCGTGAACTATTATGCACAAGACTAGTTTGTAGGCTGCCGCATGGCTACCTTCAAACCTACAGGGCGTGCCTTACTGACTTATCTACGTATTAAAATAATGTGTGGGTACGTTTACATACTTTTAATTTTTGCTACATCAATCGTGAAACCATATAGGTACCACTGTAGTTTCTTGTAGAAAAAACCTTACATTCATTTACTGTCACTGTATTGAAATGCTGTTCAAAAATAAGACAACTTGGACTTGTCTCTTATATATGTGTTATTATAATTTGTGATATCAGGATCTCGTGAAAAATTTTACAGCTTTGAAGCAATGTCATTCTTGTTTACATTTAATTTGACGGTTAGCTACATTAAAACAAAGCATAAATACAACACTTGTTTCCCACCGCAAGTAGTAAGTAATCGGTAGGTCGGTAGTAAGTATAATTCACTGCATTGAAATAAATTCTAAATACGTAATATTATTTTTTAATTATTGCATATTACCTATCTCTTACTTTGACAGTTAATTGAATTGAATTTTTGCTTATAAGGTCACACGTGTCTACGTTACCAATTTTCAATGAGAAAGGTTAATGTATATTGTATAATAGAAATATAATCATTGATTTGATTACATGGATTGGTGGCTACCAATCCATGTAATCAAATCAATGATTATTTTATTTATTAAAAATTTGATTATATCCTATCTGCCTATCGTAGGCGGCTGCCTACGATAGGCAGATAGGTCAAATGTGTACCTACTCAGTTAGTATTTATTTTGTAATAACCAAAATCAATATGAATTCATATCGATTGCAATTATTAAGGCATTAGATGTAAAAAACCTTTTCTGCTAATTTAAAGCCATCTAAACAAATAATTTGATTCGAAACATTTTTCACATTTGGCTGTAATTTCTAATTCCGAGGTTTATATATACAGCATATTTACTTATTTATATTTTATACATTCAATATAGAGAGAGATATATACAAAATAAATGAACTTGGATAAATCAGACAAATTAAATATTAACTGTTGTATGTGATTTGTTAATTCGTTATGATGCTAGTACCTACATAATTTATAAATAATACTGCTTAGATTAACACATCTGGATGTGCAATCCTATATATCTACCAATGCGTATAAATCGTTGGTACGTTGCATAATAATTAATTAGTAATTTTAGCAGTCTTTGGCAAAACCTTTTAATTTCTGAATGAATAAAGCATCGTACATCATACCTTGAGATATTTTATAGTCTAAATTCACTCACTCTAAACCGCAAATAATACACACATTATCTGTAGCAACAAATAAAACTGACGGGTTTGTTTGAACGCTCTATTGGATGGATATAAAGATTATTTTATTTATGATACCCCAATTCTTATCATTAAAATATCATAAATAAAAGGAGGCCTATTTAATTTCACGCTAAGCCACGACGGTCGAACCAAAAACAATTAGAAAAATTTAGACTAAACCCAAACGATGTCTATGGATACAGCTAGTAATTTGCACGATTTGCATGTAAATTTTTTTTAATAAAAATACTTTACGTGATAATTAGAACATTTATTGGTAGCTACATCTGGAGCGCTATCATGGTCGCGTACTTAATATTTATTTATCACGTCATCAGTAGGGATGTGAAAAAATCATCTATAATGGAAAAAAATATTTTTGTTATAATATCGATATATTTTTATAATTAATATTAATATTCTAGTAAATCTTTTGCTTACAAATAAGGACTGTAGGTACACTGACAGGCTAAGAGACGTCAAAACAGTTTTAAATATTCTATAAAAATGATTCTGTTTTTTGTTATTACAAAAATCGATTGTTTTTTTATTTAATTGTAAACAAACAAACGTAACACATTAAAATCATTAATAATCAATTTTTATGCATAATAGCACAACCCTAAGCAGACAGCCGATATACCGCCCGCACCAGCATCACGCTCGCAATCCACCGTCGCTGTCTGCCGCTCTGCTGAACTGTTTCCGCTCCTCAATTTGTAAACGCCCCGTCGCACTTCAATGTTAATTATTATAATTAACATATACGATACTAATCCATTCCATTTAAATAAATTAGAACTGCATGAAGTAATTTTCAATTCAAAAAAAACTTACGCGCCGATTGGTACATTCTTTTAGCAATGTGTATGTGTAGGTAATAACATACATTGTTAACTTTTGTGACATTATCAATCACGTTTTTTTTTATATTTATTACTTATTTCACTTATTGAGGTATCAATAAAAGAGGTCAAAAAGATGTGTTTGAGAATATACAAGCATCTATAGGATTAGTGTTATGTGGGTAATGCTGTTACTAATAGTTATTATATAAAATAAATTTAAATCTACAACTTTGCATTACATATTTTACACTTGCATTAGAAAACCATACTTAAGCTTCCTTTCGCAATTCTCAAATAGTTAATAATAATAATAAATAGGTATACTTATCAATAATAAGTTTGTTGTTTGACATCGGGACTATTAGAAAGTAATATGAACATGTACTAAACCTAAAACCACTAGGGTAATGAAATCGATTCCGTGTAAACGTGTGTGAAAGAGTGACCAGGTAATGACTTTAAACAAATGTAGCACAATGTAGTTAGTGCTAACCAGTTCCACATATCTCATAGGTCAGACTGACGTATTAACTTTTTACACTGACAAGTTAAGGCGAATGTCCGTGTTCAAGTATCCGGAACGTGTCGCCGAGGTATTTCAATTACGAATGTAAAAAGTTACAATTAATGTTTTGTTTGGTAATTAATGTAAAATACCGCCACTTACTTATATCAGTCAAATACCATATGTACCATAGTACCTTACATAATTATTTCCTAATTATGTATAATAAACTACCAAACTAACAATAATATTAGGTACCTACATACATTTTTATTTTGTACATAAATTATTTTTTTAATGTTTCTTGGTTATAAACACGAAATAAAATATTTTGGCACTTACAATAATGAATTATTTTGTCTTACAGATCCTGCAATGTGTTCTCGTTACACCGTGGCCTGTCCATATTGAACTGGATGAAAAACAAGTAAATTCTGAATATGACCACAACACTCAAAATATACCAAAGTATGAGAACACTGCTTATCCTCATAATGAACAAGTCATATCTGTAAGAATTACATCGTCAGTGGCTGTAGGCAGGCAGAAAGGAAAGCATGTGCCAAATAATTTTGAAAGTACTGGCTATACCTATAACGAACCTATAATATCCACCACAGATCCTACGACAAAAATAAGTAATTCAGAAAATGTAAGGAATACAGTACTGGAAACTTCTAGTAATGCACCAGCTAGTCTTATTGGTGCTAACATAGAATTTATTAAACAACTCAATGCAAAGAAAGAGTTACAAGGACTATATAATGAAGAAAATATTCACCCAATTCAGTATAATATAAAAAAACATTCCGAAGAGTTTCATCGTCATAAAGATAATTATAATGATGACCGAGATACCCCAGCAGACATTCTAACAACGGATCATAATTATGAACAGAACGACTACAAAACTGATAATAAAAGTAGGAATTATAGTAGTGACTCGATATTAGAACACCATTACGATATCAACAGTGAAATTGGCAGGAATAACGAAAACGTACCAATTGCTCGATCACTGACTCGATCATTGAATAACGATGTTAATAAAAAGAACATTATAGTACGTGATCCATATCAATTTGAAACACACAATTCAAACTACAACGAATCGGATGATTCTATTGCTGAATCGTCAATTAAGGCAGTTTTAGAAATTAATGACAAAAATAATAAAAACAATGAAAACGTACCTATCGCCAGATCAGTACCAATAGTACCACCATCGAATAATTACATACAAGGTCTAAGAAATAAACCTCGTAATGAAAGAGGGAACAGCGCAAGTCTGACAACTGTTAGCTTTAATATAGTGCATGATGCGCCCAATCAAAATAATTACGATGAATCTAGAGACGTAAACAAAAATTCAGATACTACTCACGGAAATTTACAAACATTTTATGATCCGCCAAAAGTTTACAGTGAACCCGCTAAGATATATAGCGAACCTGCTAAATTTTACAGTGAACCCGCCAAAGTATATAGCGAACCAGCCAAAATTTACAGTGAACCAGCTAAAATTTATAGCGAACCTGCAAAAATTTACAGCGAACCAGCAAAATTTTACAGTGAACCCGCATCGCTACATTTACCTCCAAGCGTTCCTCCAAATTACTCTCCTTGGCAACCTACTCCAGTAGACGTCACGAGCACCGATAATACTACTCCAGTAACAACAATTACTAATCCCTCAGATATAATTATGAGACACTCGGTACTAGAACACCAACCAGAGAAAAATTATGAAGTAGATGAGAAAATTAGTGTTTTGAGTGAAGGTCGCATACATGGTGTTCAAGAGACAACTACAGAAAAATGTAAACAAGATAATTGTAAAGTAGGATATGTTGTAGAAGGAAGACAATACAAAAAGTATAGAGTAGAAGAAAGGACTTCAGATGGTTTTATAGTAGGTGAATATGGAGTGGTAAGAAATGAAGACGGAGCACTTAGAGGCGTCAGGTACACGGCAGATAGTGACGCTAGTCCCCGTCTCATATATGACGCTCTAATGAAGTTCCTACAGCTTAAGTGAAGTTAATAGTCAGGATAATTATAGGAACTTATTTAATAGTTGAATAAAAAAACACAACACTTATTTGCTCATTTATTAATATGTATGTACCATATTATATATATAAATAGCCAACAATGCAAAGTACTTCACAGTTTAAACAAATGTATTTTATTTAAGACTGACTTTATAATTGATAATTGATTTTCCATTTACTTCTGCAAAATCTTTCAGAGAATGAAAGATTTTGCAATCCATTTATTTTCCATAAAATAACTAAAAAATAACAAGGTAAACATGTAATAGCATATACATGTATATCAGTACATAATTTTTGTATTATGTCACTTGGATATAATTTCTGTACAAAACATTTAATTCGGTTCTACCCCATTTTGAGTCTTTGATACCGGAAAAGAAAAAAGGTTGGCTGATAGTTTGTTATGTATTCCTTCTTATATTTAACATATTTAGAAGGAATGTGGTGCCATGATCGAAAATGTTTCTATACTCTTTGTTTTAGAATATTAAGTTAACAATAGGCATTTTAATCTTATTGTAATTTTTATGTAGGTATGTACATAAAAATATGAATAAATATTGAGGAATATATTCTTTAAATGTTTCTTTAAAAATTTCAAATGATATGACACTTAATTTTCCACAAATTAGTAACAGATTTGATAATTACATGCACATCTATGAATTGTAATGTCACGTTGGATAGAATACAATGTTGACATTCATTTTGTACAGCTTATAGTAGGTTTATATTGCAACATATCCTGTCACTATAATTGAAAAAATCTATTATATTAAAGAGATAATATATAATAAATACATGTTTCTTAAATATATAAAAATCCATAGGTAATTACAGTTTCATTGGCTTATAATAAAATGAAAATCCTTTTATGCACAAACATTTCCTTATTAGGAAATTAGAGGACGTAAAATAGAGTCTAAACCAAAAAATATTCTAAAGTAATCAGCTTAGTTATTAAGAAAGTTCAATACATCACTAAAAAAGTTCCATACGTGCAATTGTTGCCATGCATAACCGCAAGTAGTTTTTTTCCGGACTACACAAATGCTGTTGCCCGCAGCTAACCGGATGATAGGGAGCGAGTGCAGATGGCACTCCAAACCCGCGAGAGAACTTATGGAGCGAATGAAGGTCAACTTCTTCTTGATGGTTGAACCTCGGTTCAGGCCGTAGTAATTTCGACCCGCGTTTGAATTGGATCGATCGGGAGAACGATGGGAGGGGAGACCGCAAGTGGTGCACTTGGCAAACAAAAATCTATTTGCCACTATATTCCCTCGAAATATTATATTCATATTTTATTACCCATAATAGATTATTTTAACAGGATCGATGGATTGTATTTATTCGATTATAATAACGATAACATCATCATTAGGTAATTAAGTATAATATTCAAGTTTTACCTTTTTAGAAACTTATGTATACAAATATTTAAAGTTTCCTATGGGTTAATTACTAGGTCATCGTTTCATCCTTAATCCTAATCAACAGCAGACGTTTAACTTTAAAATGTGGCATATTATTTCTTAACGATATCGAATAATATTAAATATCGATATTACTCATTATTACATATTCATTATTGTATATTTTGTCTAGAATTCTTATATAACTTGCAATCTTTAATAATGAATATATCAACTAGTATGTCGTAACAATAATAAATTAAATATTCTTAAAATGTATGCTGTATTGATTATGAATCATTTTTGTCAGTTAAAATTGCATTGTTCTGCCATACTGAAATAATTATAAATTATTCTAATACTTTCATTATAAAACACATATTCAAATAAAAATTATGTATGACCTGTTCAGGTAACTAGTACCTTTACACAACATATTGTCCTGCGAAAGTTTTAAGTAGAATTTGCTCTCAAACCAAATATGAACTCGACCTAAGGATAAAATTTGGCTAAGACTTTCATAACTTACATATAAACTTGTTGGCATATCAATTCGAATATCAGATATGTATGAAGTTGGTACAACACCTTCAAAGAAAGGTGAATTTTAATTCAAAATGCTAGTCTTACAAAATATTATAACTTTATACCTAAGCATTATTCCACAATGTCAATATGTTTGTTTTCGTATGCTTTCTATTTTAGATATTTAAGATATCTGGAGAATCGACGATATGGGTGGAAGAAAGAAAATATTTATAAAAAAATAAATATCATAAAGTATTTTAAATATTTACATTAAAGAAACTTTTTAACAACACTTCGTGCATTACCTAATTAACAACAATTTCAACACTGGTGGAAGCACATGGCATACAGTTACTCATCCTGACAAACAATATTTCTATCGGCCTGAGAGTACATGTTTATAAGATTTATATCATAGTAATGTTTCATTAATATTTTTAACATCTGAAATATTTTTACAAAAAAGATTTAACATGTTCCTAACAACAAGATGAGTATAAATATTTTTCCCATTCTCATCAATAAAACAAACTAACGTTTCAACAATTTGGGGGTCTATATTATTATATATCTACAATCATGGCCGACGAATGTGTTGTACGTCATGGTCCTTGGCTTATTTTATAGTACCTAATAGTTTAATAAATATCTATTTTTATCACAAAATTTTCTAATGCAAGCTAAACTAAATACAATTAACATCACTTATTAGACACTATAATGCAGCTAATAATGAAAAAAAGGGTAGCTTGAATAATGATATTATATGCATAAATATTTGATATTATTTATACGCTTCTTTTGCGTACCTGCCCATAACTTATGTAATGTATAATAGAAATTATTTGAAACTATCCATTAGAAAAGAATGCGGAAAAAAGTGGCGTTATTACAACCGCACAAGAAAATCACATTAACTCAAAGAAAAATCAAATCGTTGCAGCAAATACCTATAGGCCGACGAATTATAAATAACTAAAAACAAAGTCAGAAAATATGATAAAATAAAATAAAAAAATACTTAGACTTCACTACTTACCTATATATGTTCGTTACTTATTATATTCGCCAATGTTCGTTACTTATTACAACATTATTCACACGGCGACTCATTATATTCGAGTATTCATAACGCAAAATTTTGCTAATAAAAAATTAGGTATGCGGAATAAAGTTCATACATAGATACACGGTACATACAGACAAAAATACTTAGGTATAGACTTAATTTTATACAAAGAGTAAACACATGTGATATTAGATCAATAAAGTGATTAAAAAGAGTTATAAGTAATAAGTGTAAAATTACATCAACATATTACTTTGATACATTTTAGAAAATCTGATTGAATTGTAACCGCAAAAAGACTGTATCAAGCCTTAAACCATACATTTATAGCATGATTGACTAACTTATATATAGGTACCTACGCTTTACAATTACTTAGTATTGATATACCTAATGTTATTAATATTTAGAAATGCATACATTTTCAATACCAGCAATAGATGCAGCTAATAGGAAATAAGCATTCTCATAATAAGTATCCACTTTCGCATTGATATGCTGAAATCCACCGGATTCTTTTTTGATATCGCCCCTTTTCTGTATCACTGATATGGTAAACTAAATGGAGCCGAGCAGTTTCCGCAACCTACATATTGCGTTCGTTTTTAAACACATTTTGTTTTCTCAAACTTTGCTTAACATGTATCTTTAAATTTCCTAGAAGAATCAAGTCTAAAGAAATTGTCAGTTGTAACCTCAGTAGTTAAGTCAAAAAGTAACGAAATAATAGTTGTAAAAAAATAAAAGTCAGTTGACACATGAATTTACTAGATCGTCTTAAGCGGACTGTCTTAAGGTTAAATAGTTAAGGACATGTTCTAAATGTAATATATAAATCCATTACTGTACATTACATTTAGGTATTTATGACAATTTTGTCACTGTCTTGGTAGGTATTGAGCCAGTTTCTGTGATGTAATAAAGACTATGAGTTCATAATGTACATCATTTTACCTACCTCCGTTTACAGTTCACAGCTATTCATGGTTGTTAGATACCTAGTTATGTTTCTTTTAGGACAATAAGAGTTTAAAGTAAAAGATGTAAGAATAAATATCAAGATAATTAAATACTTAGTTCATTTTCAGTAAATAGTTTCCTGATTTATGTATTGATAGAGCGAAGTAAATTTAAACATATAACAAGAGTCTCTCAAATTAACTATATCTGTGTGTTACTCCTTAACAATTATACAGCAGAATTTTGATAAATTTTAGTATAAATGTTCTTAGATAAGTCTTAGGGAAAAAATAGTCAACTAGGTAATAAACAGGCTACGGCCAAAAAGAGCGGAGCTGCAATTTAAAGTGTTGCATTTTAAACTGGGAAGATTTGATGCAGACAAAGGTAGCTGACGCACGTCAGGTAGTTGGTTTTATAAGTGTGTCAAAAACTTTTATAACTGATAGATTATTCAAAATAAGTACATATTGTATATATATGAATATAATTTCAATTATGAAGTACTTATAGTACTTCAAAATTGAAATTTCATTCATTATGATAATATGTATACCTATATATATAGATATATATCAAGGTGTAAACTGAGGATATTGAATAATACATAAATTACCGTTTTATCATCAAAAACAAAAATACTTAAAGAAAATATTTGTAAATATAAAAAATTTTACCTACGAACACACTTTTTAATTTATAAGTTCTTACAATTCCTAAGCACATTAAGCTTTAGTAGCTTATCATGTTTAAAATCTATTCTCAAGCTAGATACTACATATATTTGAAAATAATTATAGATTCTACCGCATTATTAGGTATATAGATATATCTAATTATGCTGATAGTGATATCTTTTACTAGTGGTGGTAAATCCAAACGGTATAATAAATATGGAATACCTGAAGAACAACTATACCAATCAGACCAAGTTTAATTTTGAATGAAATGTCTAAATAATTCTGGTTTCATGTAAAGTTTTATCATCACACGCATCACAGAATAAATACCTAAAACATTTATGATGGGCATATTTATTCTGTCATTCCATCTAATACAGCAAAAGCTATAAAAACTGTAAACCTTAGGAGTTGATAATTTTTTTTAGTTTATTATTTTTCTAAATATGATTAACCGGCATACAAAGTCTATGCGCCTATGATCTATACCATCCAACATACATATATGTCAAAGTTAATGCCACTTGGTTAAGCCGTTAAGTGTTTAAAGCATAACATACGAAGAAACATACTTTTGCATTTATAATATTAAAATAAACATGAGCTGTATAAATATACTGCAATATGCATCACAATAATATTAAAAACCTACAATTCGTCTTGAAGCTAAATATAATATATAAAATACAATAGTATATCAACTTTTAAAAGTGAATAGCAAATTTACCAAGAGAAGAAAGGACCGTGAACAAACATCAAGTGAAATATCGATTTTCAAATGTTAAACATACACTCAAATATTTCCTAGATATTATTTAACATTAAAAATAATTCCGCCTATGTATATCCACATAAATACTATTTTTAACACAAATATTAGCAGTGGCAATAGTTACTTATTACGATACTGAACATCAAACGTTACCAAGCAAATTAATTTCAAAACAATTATTGTAGATATTCCACTACGCTATTAAAACTATACAGGCAGTGATATACATGATGCGTAGTGAAACCGACAATACATGGATACATATGTATCAACAAGTTTCAAAATTTGTAGTACCTATAACAAATTGTCTAGAGAGTCATATAGAAGTCAAAGAATCAAACCTTGAGCAGGCTATGGTAAAATCATAAATATATCTATCAGCTGGAAAACACTTGGTGACTTAGACACTACACTAGGCATTTCAATAAACATTATTACTATTTTTGATTTATGACTTTCCTGTTACCTCGTAACGTCAACCACATTATGTGAATCCTTTTGTGCTGAATAATGCACTACATAAACAGGAGTCGGTTGCGGCTGCAGTTCATGTAGTATTAGATGTCCCCGTATCTACTTATAACATACCTATTATCCATTTTCTCTTCATATACCTACAAAATTTATCGTATAGAGTATAACAATCTGAACGTCTCTGATTATATTCATGAAACTAATGTAAAGTATACAAAAAGTAAAGTGGAATGTCGAAAAAATTTTTTGAAATCTTTATCCAAAGTAAACTTAACCTCTCTATTAAGAAAATTTCCATATTTATTTTTATATTTGTGTCTTGTTGCAGTTCTGGCTTGGTACTCTACAATTAACCCAGTACATACCATACTTATCGTTTTATATTATGTCTAGGCCACCAGAATGTCATTTAATATTTATGCATTTTACCATTGTCATTGAATAATTTTTGGTAGTTCCTATTAATTTATAAAATGTATTATTAACATTAAAATTGTAGGTACTTCGAGATTAAGTACAAAACTCAACGTTTAACAAAATAAGCCGTTAAACATTTTTTTCACTTCTAATCTAATCTTATAACAAGCGTAACCAATAATACATATTCACATAAGCATATGAAATTGCTACTGGGATACAAAATGTGAGTTGTCGCATTAATCGTAGTTCTCCGATTCCTGCTGCACCAGCTTGAAACGGCGGGGACTCTTTACTGCAACCGAGCCGTGCCCATCTAATGACAGGCGTCCCTTCATTTGAAGGTATCTGTGAAGTAACCAAAACATTTGATCTATTTTTTTATGTAATAAAAATTTAAAATAATATAAATTATCTCAGGACAATTCAGACAACGCTGTCTAGACTCAAGTTAAGCAATTAAAGCTTGTGTTATGGATACTATATACAATATACATTACTGCTACAAATATTATACATAAAAAATACCCAGACTAATACAAATCATACTCATGAATACAAATGTTTGTGCCGTGCGAGGAATCGAGCCCGCGACCATCAGAATTAAGGCGATGTGCTAAACCGCTAGACTACTGAAGAACTGACGAACCACCTTATTATACGTTATAAGCGATAATTGTCGCTTATTTATCTAAAGATTGTCACGGACAATACTCCAATATGCGACGCTCGTATTACCTGTAGTTTCATGCCACCAGGGACAGTATATATTAGGTGAAATAAACATTTAAAAAAAAGTAAATAGAACAATAGCATAACAGTAAGTAGTTTGTAGTAGAAGTTGACAATAAAAGATTACTCTAAAAATTTCAGAATCCACTTTATAATTCGAACACAATAAAGATAAGCTAAAAAGTAAATGACTCAAAAGGCAATATTAATGAAATATCTAAAGTATTAGTTGAAAACTGTATTATATGCATAAATATTCAGATTAAATATTTAGACACAAATCAGCCAAACGATTTCGATACCTACTATATCAATGTGCAAAATTAATTTCATTATAATAGTAAAAATACAACAGCATTAGAACTATATTACAGACAAGTACATTCTTCAAACTATATAAAATATTTAAGCAATATTATTACCTTTTAATGTAGCGACAAACAAGTTTCGTCGGACGTTGTTGCCATTCGTCTAGAACTTCTTTCGGAGCTAATACCTATAAATAATAAATATAAAAGAATAAAATATCTAAGTTCACGACATTTAGGGTTGACCTCAAAAGTTTTACTTGATTATTCAACGTATTATTATTGCTGTGAGTATTTGAGAAAAATAATTATAACATCAGACACAAATTGACTCAAAACAATATTTAGTTTTAGCTCAGATAAGATAATACTACAATAGTATAACAATAATAATATAATACAATAATAGCTATAGGTTAAAATGTAGTGGTTACTTGCTCCGTGTTATTGGTATACGATTTCTTGATATCATATGTTACCAGTAACTAAATAACAATGTGACGATATTTCCGTCAATTTCATTTGTATAGGACTCCTTACATTCGGGCCGCTGGTTGGCACGATATTTCGTATTTTTAGCCTTCTGCTACCATACATACTTTGATACGAAATATACTTTAAAATATAGGTACTGTTACTACTATAATTACCATAATCGTTGGCTGCACAGTACACACAGTCCCACACACAATTTTATTTTCTTTATTTATTTAGAAGCTTAGAATTACAATAGTGAGCTTCTTGTTTCATGTGAATTTAACAATTACTATTTTAAGTTGTTATAAGGTTCTACCACCTCCAACACACCACCGTCCAGTTCTATCGTCCCGCTCTGCACAGTACGAGGGAGAGAATGTAAAGATAGAAGGAAGAAGAAGAAGTGAAGTTTGTTTCTTAAAACCTTAATTGTTCCTTTCATCTTATATTTCAATATGTTTTTATAGAGTTATTATATCGACCACATGTTCAGACATGCAATCACTAATATTTATAAATGTATTTTTCGTATCATCAGCGAATCTATAAAAAATAATTAGTTCTACATTAAATAGAACACTTTTGATAAATAACTATTTACCGTACAAACATTATTCATACGTGTTTTGATTCGAGTATATGAAATAATAATATAAATTAGATGTACCTGGTCACCCTTCAACCTGTCGAGGAGCGTCACACAAACGACTGCCGCTTTGATGCCGGCGTGATGAGTCAAGGCAGCGAACGCCAGCGACTCCATCTCGATGTTCACCACACCCGCCTACGAATGTATACAATATTCTACGTAATAAATACAATAAAAAATAATCATTTTAATAAAAATATGCCAAATAATACCTGCTTTGTGCACTTTTAATGAATACTTATTCATATTAGAAAAAAACAATACTCAAAGGTACTTTGGTTGAACGTTAATCCGTCTACTTGTAGTCATGTTGACTTAGTAAAAAAACAAAGAGTATTATGTCCCTATTCCATGAAATAATAATGAATAAACAAATATAACAAAGCCGTAAAAAATATATTTTAGTAATACAATAGTGTAGTTACATTTTCAGAATTAAAGGACTGAATGTATTTTTAAAAATATGTCATGAACTATCTCCATATCATATTTAATATCCTGAGAATAGACATAGCTAGATATATTATGTCAAAAAATTCTCCAAGTGAATCAACATAATTCAGTTTAGTAAAATCAAATTAAGAATAGAAGTATCAACATATCAGTGAGCGATGACATAATAAAACAGATATTCTATAATCTCAACGTTGTCATGTCATGTCCATAGGCGAAAATTACAATCTCTATAAAATATTATAGTCCGGTCCATAGGGCAAAATTGCAGTCTATGAAATATGTATTATATATCGTTCTCTACCGTCATACCCCAGCAATGTTCGAAGCCTTAATTTTGTGACTATGTAAAGTTAAGGATTACCATTTGCTAAACATACATGAGATTATTTAGAGCAATTCATACCTTGTGAATACCTTCTAAGTACTCCATTTTGTCTGCCTCAGTGAAGTCACAAAATGCACCATCTAATCGGCCTTGACCTGAAAGATTAAAATAAACATTCACACGTCATTGAAGTAAACCGAAGCTATTTAAGCTTCAGTTAATTTCTATGTCGTAGCCGTAGCCGAAAATTTAACAAAATACCTGTACTTTATCAAACACAAGACTCCACTAACGTGTGTAATAAAAACCTTTTATGTACATGAAATTAAACTAGCGGTTGAGAAATAATTATCGGCAGACCTAATAGCTATATACAGTACCTACATGAGTGCAAATGTAATACATGTTTTTAAAATTAGAAGAAAATGTGTTTAACAATAAGTTATATAGATAAGCAACAAATAATGAAACATTATCCCCTTATCTTAGACAATAGAATAATTATAACATAGTTTTAATTATAACATATAGCTTTCATAAAGTAGGCAAAGATGTAAAAATGCAATTATAAAGATTTCCTTGTTTAAAATTCAGTTCAAAATGAATGTCTGGTCACTCATTATCAACTTCTGCATTCAGTCTTCACTCAGTATTTCCTTAATTATTTAAGGCCATAAGACAGACAAACAACTATTCGACTTCCCTGAAGGTAGAACGCCGCCTATAACGCCAGAAACATTGTAAGTATATGAAGTATTGAGGCCGTCTTGAACTTGACATTGTATGATCTTTACGGGAAAAATTATATTATACAAAGAGTTCAAATCATACCTTCATAAAAATCATAAGTGCACATTGTCTTGCCGGTAACAGTATCATACGGATCTTCCGGATCAGCCAATCCTTTCAGCTCCCGGGCTAGACGTCGATCGAGTTTTGCAGGACGCTGCACGCTTTTGCCTAAAACAGTCTGAAATCGCAACAATATAATTCTTAACAATCTCTTTCTTGATAGATCTAATTTGTAGAGTCACATTTTAAGAGTTTTTTTTTAATTTGGAGTAAACTTTAATACTTATTTCATTATCAAACTGTTACATCTGGTGAAAACTTTTTAATGACAACATAACTTTTTTTAGTTATATAACATGAGACACGGGAAATTAGGTAAACTGTGAATAATTTCGACAACATACCACTTCAAGCACATTCTTCAATGCTCCATCTACTGCTTCTTCAGATATTACTACGGTGCCGCCTTCGTAGCCAATACCACCACATGTACCGATTCTAAAGAAAACGGGATCCCGGACCCGAGCGTGATACATCAGCTTAATGACTTCATGGAGCAATATCCCCACTGAAGGTATACCCATACCGTGCTAAAATCATGTACACAAAAATAAATCAATTTCTATGGTGACACTCAATTTTATTATAAACTATAGTTACATATACTAACAACTGTACCTTTGTTTAATAAATTGCTCAGATGTGGATAAGAAAATATTTACATATACAATTTACATAATTGTATAGAAACTAAAAGCCTAGGCTGTGATTCCGTGAATAATATTATGGCGAACAGTGTGTCTATTAATTTGAATCTATTAGATATTATTTGTAGAAAGTTGACTAACCATGTTTAAAGAAATAAAAACAATGCACAATAAAAAAATCCTTAACATCTTAAACAAACATTAAACCTACGTACTATATTTAAGCAAGATTCTTAACCTAACATTAGTTTGCAGCAACCTCTGTTTTGTGGTAACAACAACGATATATTTTAGTTAACTTAAAAAAAATATATAATATTGATCGATCACAAAAGACACATCTTCTTCTTCCTCATCATATTTATTCGGCGTAATATGTTTTCCTCTTCCATTCATCCCTGTTCGCATTCATCTCGTTATTTACTACCTTTCCAGTTCATTCATGATCAAAATATATATAAAATTAAAACATTGCTAGCATGTAATTCAAAATTATAAATAAGTGAAAAATGACGTATTGTAATGTGATTGGTCCGTAATTTCTATCTAGAATTGAAGGTCTTACTTTACTTAAAAGCAAATCAATTTTTGATACTATTGGAAACGAGAATAATAACTTTGAAGCTTCATTAACAAGGGAAAAGTAAGCATGTTATTATTTTCATAGCATATTACTGTAAAAATAATAACAAGGTTATTTTTCTTTAAATGTGTAGTACTTGATTCTTATTAATTAGCGTGACATCACGCTATAAATGAAACGAAGAAATATTCTAGCAAGAGGTATTTTTGTATTACTGGATGTAATTTGCATAGCGCATAAATAATTTATATAATTCTGG
The DNA here is from genome assembly GCF_030625045.1 of Achroia grisella. Classification (NCBI taxonomy): domain Eukaryota; kingdom Metazoa; phylum Arthropoda; class Insecta; order Lepidoptera; family Pyralidae; genus Achroia; species Achroia grisella. The sequence continues at coordinate 3,079,111 of NW_026712703.1, forward strand.
TGATATTTATTTGGTAACAATATCGTTGCCAAGCATAACAATATATTTTTATAACTATAAGTAGTCATAATAATACATAAAAAGTGAAGGTCAGTAAAGTTAATATAAAAATACTCGATTACAGATATATTTGCACTGTGATAGTTATATTTTTTTCCCACAAAAGACATCCATGTTAGCCAAAAGCACCTACATATGGTAAAAAATACATGCATACTGTTGTATATACCTACATGTTATTTTGCGACTTATAAATCAACATCCCGATTTATTAAAAGTACTTTTACTAACTAAATAAGTACTTACGAACTGAATAAATAAAGAATGTTTGTCAATTCTGGACATTAATGGGACTTTTAATAGAATTTCCCATTAATATAAAAGACTCGTACATACTCTTCGATAACTTATTGTTAAAATTTTATGTGCGTAATCGATTGTACCCTCAAGGCATTATCAAATGTTTGCATACAACTACACTGTGTGCGTACGTCACGTCCTCCACTCGAAATGTTAGTGACATTACAGATTTCCCTCATAATAATTGTATTATATATCTAAGTACTGACTTAGATATATAAATCTATGTTAATACATATAAATATAAAATCTATATAATTCCATTATAAAATTTAAATACAATACTCTTTAAATATATATATACATTTATTAGCTAAATACATGTGAAAATATAAATAAATACATAAAAGATTAAAATATATATATATGTTATCAATAAATATTTAATAACAAAATAACTGTCATATTTTATAAAATTTAAAGCATAAATTTGAGAAACTACGTCATCGCTATTTAATATTAATGACGCGGCGTTTATATACAGGGAAATAACGGTAATAATATACCCACAAAACTGTTATCCGTGATGGGGTTGTAAGAACTGTTGTTTACTCGATAGTAAAGAAGACATTTTACAACCTCATAGACGTCGTCATCGAAAATACTTCGTTGTGAATAAGTTACATTCACAACGTACTTTTTTAAACAATGCTAATTACATTATACGTCATTCCTCTAAAGGAAACGGATGTAATAATTAATCTGTAGACATGTGATGCATACTTACACTAATGGAAAGCACAGGGCCTACTTTATACATCGAGTACCGGTAGGAGAACTGACTGATATCCTGTAGAGTGGTACCACAAGGTAGCTTATGGCCGATCTCGGCCATGATCGTATACGCAAATTGTTCCATACGCTTTGGGGTCCCACCCATGCACACAAACTATGGACAAAAATATATATCTGTACATTATTGCTGTAACTGATAGCCGTAGATATTATTAACCTCTAGTACATTCACAATTTCTGTTTACAAATTGATGACATCAGTGTGATAAGATAATGTAGAGTCCCTTATTTGTGTACATTTGCTATTGACCTACAAAACTTTATTACATTAGCGAAGTAAAATAAGAAACACTAATACATTTCTTCAATAATATCGTTTAGAAATACAAATAAACAATTTTATACACATTTTTCATCAGCATATATTTATATATATAAAACTCTACTTTCATTATCATGTTTTGTTACACTATATATAAAAGCCAAGAAAAAATACGTTTAATACAATATTTGTTATTTATACTTAAGATTTTGGTAGTTTTATTACGTACCTTTACGTCACCAAACATCTCCACGAGATCATGAGATCCACTGCCAAGAGCCAGATGGTATAGGATATCCTGATCCATGAGCTCGATGTTAGGATTACGTAGTCGGACTGTTCCATCGGGATACCTGTTGAGAATTAGGAAGACATGTATCAACACATACGTTAAGACTAATGTGGACAGTCAATCGAAAACATTGTCAACTGTAGATATCATGGTAAACGCAATCTACATCTGTCTCCTTCACAATCAATCATGGTCACCAACATATCTGGGCAGGCATATTTGAAGACAGGGGGCCAGCCTACTGCCGTCTCTCAGATTTATTTTTAGTATGTATATTATTATTGTTTACCTCACCAGAGAGTTAGTCAGAAATATAAGCTGTACTTTTTTCTACTTACGCCTATTTGGCCTAAGTCTAGATAGTAATCTATTGCCATGATGCCAACCTATGGCCATGACACTCTCAATCGAAGTTATGTTATATATTATAGACACAACACCTGTAATATATTTGATTAAAATTTAACAATTAGTGCATTCATATGCAGGTTAATTTGTTAGTATATGCCTTATTCTATATTACTATTATTTAATTTAGGATTTAGTAATATTTTTTTCAAATAAAGTAACGGAAAGGTTTATCATTAAGATGTTTAGGATCACGACACTGAGCATGTTAACTTTATCGTAACTATTATTTGTTATTACATTGCTAATTGTTTAATTTTAATCTGCTGCTAACGAGAATTCATATCAACAGAATTACATAATGCAGCGGTGCATGTTCAATGGCAGGTTTTACATAACATATATGAGCTAACCCTTTTATATCCTATAGATAGCTAAAGCACATAATCATGACTTTTATATCCTAAACTATATTTTAACTATCTGTTCTGAATCGTCTACTTGATTTAACAAAATTTATAATTGTATAGATAAAAACAGCATTGCAGATAGCATTCTAATACCGTAGTGAGTTCGACATCTATAAATAGTTTTTGTACAATCAATGCATGAGTTTAGTAGTGAAACGGGTCGTTTTCATATAACTAGAACCAGAGCTAGCTTTCATACAGCTAGTTGTATTGTCTATCTACTCACTCATATGTATGTCTATCATACTTTATACCTACGTGTCTCATCATCATACTTTACATCGTTATATCTACTCATTTCTTTTATGACTCTCACCTTTCATTTAAGGCTCTACCTAATATTAGAACCGAATTCTGTTCATTTTAATTCAAATTGCTTAAATTTTAAAAAAAGAAAAAACATGACATTTCTGTAATCTGCAGCTCCGAGGTTTAAATATACTTAGTGCGTACCTAACTAAATATAGGTATAGGTCCTGTCCGTCTAAGTATTTATACTTAACTACTACTCAGGTACTCACGAAAGTAAAACCTACAGATGTAAATGGCCAAAAAAATGAACGTAGTTCCAGCACCATAAAGAAAAAGTAAAATAAAAATAAATAACCTAACAATATATTCTTCATTATCGGCAACAGGTTCGGTTTCGTCGGCGTCATACGTTCTCCTGTGCGGACGACGCTCATTGAGCTCTCCAGGTAAACTATCCAGCTTCGCCTCGCACGCAACATTATGTTCTCTGCAGCCACTTGCCGCATCCATTTCGCAGTTACACGGCATTGTCAACTAATCAGGCAATATCAAATAATAAAAAATATCTTCACGACTGTTGGTCACAAATCGGGTAGTCGCATGTATTCTAAACTACCGACGTCCATATGAAAATACCTGACTTCCTCCTTACTAATTGAGGATTTGAATGCATGCGGACAGCCATTCAAACCCTCAGGGAATAAGTATACCGCCGTATTTGATTAATTTGGTTTATTTTTCGTGTTTCTATTACAGAAGAGTTAGAAATATATTTTACATGATATATAATTGAACATATATAGAAAGAAGTGACCACTCCATTGAACCTGCTGAATAAATAATTTATATTTCTGGTTTAGAAATAAATTAAATGCAATGAATTGGAAGACACATATCTAATCTCGGAAAATTATTATTTCAATATTCAGTTGTCTCATGTGGACATTAACTATTAACATAAGGTTACATGATTCATCTTATTATATTTATTTGGTAAAAATTATCAATAGATAGCTATCTGACACTCAAGTTTAACTCAGAAAAACCACACGCGTTATTTACAAACAAATAATCCGCTCAAGGTTATGTTAAGTCATTTCAGTTGACAAATATACGTGAATAAACTGAGAGTTGCAGCTGCGATATGTCAAAGGTGATACACACTAAGTATCTATTATGTTTACACGATCCATGATAAGTGAGCAATAAGTGTTTTTTACTAACAGACAATTTTGCTTATGATAACGAATTGCAGAAAAGTTGTTTGTAAAGGTGTTGTTGTACCTAACAAAATTACTGGAATATTTTATGAGCATGTCACTGACAATTTAGGGAAAAGAAGAATAATAAAATTTATTGATAAAAAAATAAACTTATTTATAAAATAGTTACGTCAGACATTTTTACGTAGATATATGACACATCTATTGCAAATAATCCAGTTTTTTCATAAGGATCTTCAGTAGTCGTAATAATATCGATTATAGACACACACTGAAACTCAAAATCCTAGATTCCAAGATATCAAATTTGGAAACTGCTGTATATTTTCTTTTATAAATAAAATTAATACAATACCGTTATTTTTTATATCCTATTTCAACCAAAAAATGGATATATTTTATATCAGAAGTGTAAATTAATAATTTATAGTACCAAATATAAACCTATCTTATGTTTTTGATTTGACATTGCTAAAAATTTAATCTATTTGTTTATACCTATATATTTGGGTATAAAAATAGCTACGTATTTTTAATATTCCTGTCTGGCGAAATACCCTAAAATAGGGGTTTCCTTTCTCTTCTTTTTGGCTTTCGCCATACCCGAAAACAAAATAAAAATATTCCTCTAACTATTTTAATTTATTATGTTTTTTATTGTTATATTTGTAACCAAATGTCACTTATTAGCACAATAAATCATGCTCAATTTGTAGTTTATCCTATGACCCTGTACGACCCAACTTGATTTACGTAGAAATATTGTATCTAGAATGTAGATTAATTCTATTCTATATTTTACTTAGACATAGAATATTATTTGATAAATAAACGATTGACCCAAGGGTCAATCGTAAAACTCAAAACGTCAAAACTTCCATAGTCACTGTTTGAAACTAATGAATATTTAAAATCGGATTCGGCAGTTTTGCTTTACGGAAGTAGTTACGCATAATATAGCAATAATGCAATTAAGTAAAAAAGTTTCATACTTTAGGTACTTTTTCAAGGCAAATGACAGATTCCTAAATGTAAATTATTAGTAACATTATTTTTTCTGCCTATAAATAGTCAGTACAAGAATTATTTACTACATTAATTCTATTACTATATTATAGCTAAAATTACTACATACTTATTAAAAGACTTTTTATATAATAATATTTGTACATAACATGTCATTAAATTTTGTTATACCTGAACATAAAACATTTATGGTCTCTTGTTTTCTTTAAAAGCTAAATCGCAAATAAAATCTCTGAATGTTAATTATATATATTATGTAGTTGTCCTTGTAGTCCTTGTATTACTTACTTTCAAGCACAAATATTACGCGGAAATATTTTCACCATATACCATAAATAAATAAACAACAATCACACACAGAACAAGCACTGACTCTTTATAACGTACTGTCGCATCAGCTTTCAAATACCGAGTAGTTTACTACCACAATTAATAGCAATAACATACGTTGGAATGATGAATCGTACGCAACTGAATGTCGTCTGACATAACGTGCGAAGTCGTCATCCATTGGCCGCGAACTATCGTGATATTACACACTGTACAATAAAAGAAACCTAGCAAACACTCAAGCGATTTTAACAGAACGACTGCGTAGGTAGTAGGTACTTGGAAGTAACCAAGATCATATTGCAGTTATTGTTATTAACGATAACATTACAACAATTGAGTTCTTCATGGTCGTTCCGTTGTTACATTTGTATAATCTTTCTACAAATATATTGTTCTTATTTATTATTTAGCTCAATATAAAGTTAAATAAGAATCGGGAAATTTTGATATATAAATAACTTAAAACATAATACTTGATACCTATTACAGGTATCAAATAGGTATCAATTATTATGTTTTTTACATATAAGGTACCTTGGGTCGAATATGACCAGCCTGAAAATATGACTATACCCCTACAGGACCAAAACTATGGCGCCATTTAAAATCCTTACTTCCTTACTAATATCATAAATGCGAAACTAACTCTGTCTGTCTGTCTGTCTCGCTTTCACGCCAAAACTACTGAACCGATTTAAATGAAATTTGGTACACAGATAGTGTAGACCCTGAGAAAAGACATATACTTTTTAATGCGAAAAAAGGGTTGTATGGGGTTGAAAGATTGTATGGAAGAATCGTCATTTTTGAAGGTAGAAGCTTGAAACTTATTTTTGAGGCTGCTAATTAAATATAAATAAATATGACATACAAAGTTTTTAAAAATGTTACCCCTAAGGGGGTTAAATAAATTAGGGGATATTTTTTATGTAAATTCGTTATTATTGAAGCTAGAAGATTGAAACTTATTTTCGAGGGTGTTGATTAAATATAAATAAATAAGCCATGAAATTTTATAAAAATATTACCCTTAAGGGGGTAAAATAAAATAGGGGATGAAAGTTTTATTGTAAATTCGTCATTTTGAAGCTAGAAGCTTGAAACTTATTTTTGAGGCTGTTGATTAAATATAAATAAATAGGCCATCAAAGTTTATAAAAATGTTAGCCTTAAGAGCTTAAATAAAATAGGAGATGAAAGTTTTTATGTAAATTCGTCTTTTTGGAAGCCAGGAGCTTGAAACCTATTTTTGAGGCTGTTGATTAAATATAAATGAATATGACATTCAAAATTTGTATAAAATTACCCTTAAGGGGGTAAAATAAAATAGGGGATGAAAGATTTTAGGTAAATTCGCCATTTTTGGAGCCAGATCTATGAAACTTTTCTATTGAATTTAGTTAGTTTATTAAATACCTTACTAATATTATAACTGTAAAAGTAATTCTGTCTGCCTGTCAGTCTCACTTACACGCCAAAACTACTGAACAGATATAAGTGAAATTTGGTACACAATTAGTCTAGATCTTGAGAAAGCACATAGGATACTTTTGGAAGCGATAGAAGGGTTATAAGGGGTTGAAAGGGTACATGCCATGCATACGAGGTTGTCCGACCTACGGTTCTGGCTGGGTGTGACTGGATGTCGCAACCTAAAAGTGCCAGGCGCCGGCGACAAAGCGAACTCACTAGCCGCAAGGTTAGTGATCTTGCCAGTAGAAAAGGTCCGGGTCACCAGGCCGGAGAAATCGGCTGAGCTGAGACTATGTGATCTGGACGACTCAGTAACATCTGAGAACGTCGTTGCCGCGAGTGGGAGGATGCGCGGATACAAGCATACAGGCGGGCGAGGTCCGGTGCACTCCCTCCGGCGTGGGCTCAAACTGGGTGCGATGCCCGGTTGCAGCAGCCTAAACCCTAATCCAGGCGGGTCGGATTAAGGTAAGGTGCTTGCTCAGGGGACACGTAGGCCAACGGTGTACTGCAGGGGAAGACTGCAGCGATAGGTGCTATCGCCGTGGTCAGGGCGGCCACAAGACCGCGAGATGTGTCGAGCCATCGCCACGTTGCTGGTACTGCGCTGCGGCTAACCGATGTTCGAGGAGGAATAGTCGTCAGGTTTTTGGCCGATATGAATCCGGCAGTCCCCATTTGGCCCCTAAGCCGGTGGGCCTCTACGAAGATTTATTCCTGACGTTAAAAAAACACGGTTGTACTTAAGAATCGTCATTTTTAAAGCTAGAAGCTTGAAACTTATATTTTAGGTTGGTGATGATTGACCAACCTAAAATATAAGATGATGAGATGATGATTCATAGTTTGTAATAATTTTACCCTTAAGGGTGTACAATAAAATAGGGGATCAAAATTTTTATGTACATTCATGACTTTTTAAACTAGAACGATCAAACTGTTTTCATTGGCTTTTTTGGGTTTATTTATTATATACCTCACTAATATTATAACTCTCGATCTCGCTTACATGCCAAAACTACTGAACCGATTTAAATGAAATTTAGAACATATAATCTAGAAGACCCTATTTTTTATTGTGGAAAAGGGTTGTAAGGGGATTGAAAGGTGCAAGGTTGTATAGATATATCGCCATTTTCGAAGCCTGAAACTGATTTTTAGGCTGTTGATTAAATATAAATAAAGAAAAATGGGTTGTAAGGAATTTAAAAGAGAGTCATATGTTTACATGCAAATATTGTCGTTTTTAAAGCTAGAAGCTTGAAGTTTAATTTTTAGCCTAATTATTAAATATATATTAAGAAAAGAAGTATAAGGGGTTGAAAGAGTTATGTATGTTAGTTATGTATGAAAGTATCATTTTTGAAGATGAAATGATGAAACTTTTTCATTTGGCTTTTATTGGGTTAGATCATTAAATATTTTTTTCATTATTTAGTCAAGTTCACTATTTTACGCGGACGAAGTCGCGGGTACAGCTAGTTTTATTTATATACGTTATGTGTGAGTAATGCTCAGGCGTCGCTGCCATCTTCCCTGCAGCCCCGTTAGCCACGCAATGGTAGTCGAAGTGAAACCACGTCTCACGGATACAAATATTCACTTGTAAGCTTCGATGATTTTCTTTGTTTTTGTTGACTTTTACTTAAGAGCATTTAATCTATTTTTGTCATTAGTATTCATACTTCATATGTATATGTTCATTCTCAAGCTTCCTTTTGTATAGTATTAGTTTTTATCTTTTAAGTGAAATATCGAGTACGACTGAAAATATGACCAGTGGCCATATTTTGGGCACCTACTGCTTTGTTTTGTTGTTGTTTTTCTCAATTTTATTTATTTCTTTTTCCTTGCAGAATATGGCTCCATGATACATACATACAAAACAGATCAGAGGAAATTGGTCAGAATCTGATATGAAATCAGCAATAGCAGTCTTCAAAATTGGTGAAATGAAGGTTGTTGCGGGGGTTTATCTGCTGCCAAACACTAAAGTTCCCAGACGAACACTTCGACGATATCTTACAGAGAAAAAGAAAAGTAAATCCAAATTAGGAAGGAAAGCACTTCTTAGTAATCAGAAATAAAAGGAGCTGGCGTCTCGTACCCAAGAAAGTTGGTATTGTTTTGTTTGTGATAGAGATGAAGTCGCCGACATGAGACTTTGCATCAAATGTGCTTCATACGTCCATAAAGAATGTGTTGGACATTACATCCAATGATAAAGAAATCTTTATTTGCGTGAAATGCGAGTGAAGACTGAAATATTAAGATTCAGACTGAGTGCAAACTTAAGATAATGTGGTTTCAAATTGTGTTATTACAGCAATTAGTTACTTAATTACTAATGTAAAAGATTATTTTTGTTCTGAGATGTCTTTTTTTTTGTTCCTATATTAGATAAAACATGTTGTTTCAATAAATTAATTTTATTTATAGCACTAAGTTCCCTTGCAAATAGAAATTACCTTGATAGTCAGTTCATACTATTAATATGGCCATCACCTGGCCATATTCACATACACTGTCGGAAATATGGCCATATTCCCAACTTTTAAAAAAATTAACACAAATTCTAACCTATCCGTTTCTAGGTTTTTCCGTGCCCGCGATATATTACCTACCTAAATAAATACGTTATCAAATAAATATTTATTTGTATCTTTTCATTGTTATAAAATACGTTATTGTGTCAAACCTTAACGTGGCCATATTCGACCCAGGTACCTTATATCAAAATTGCTGTAAGCAGAAATATACGTATTTTGAGATCGATTACAAATCGCCTTAAATATACAGCCTATAGCACATTCGCAGGCACCTCAGCTTTAGTAAGATTAATCCAATTCTATCTCTACATCTACAAGTATTCTTATATGTTACTCTAAACGAGTTTCGATATATCGACTAGGTAATGTATCGAATGTCGCGATGTTTGTGCAAAAACAATAAAAGTAATTACATTGTTCAATTTTTACTTTCTTACAATAGTATGTACCTACATACCTACACCTACTAGGTAATTATGGTTATTCGTAAACACTGGAATATACCTTGATACTCACCTCCATTTTATATCAAATACAGCAATTTGTACATGCTTTATTTCCACGAATTTATATTTATTCCTTTATCATTTTATATTCATTAGATCAACAGGGCGAATCAACAAAAGACGTTTGTATAGCATAAAAGGGCCGACGGCGTCGTTGCACAACTGCCGTAACCGTCAAACCTTTGTTAGCTTGCAGAATTTCACAAGTAAGTTTGTATTAATTAAAATGAGACCTCTCTTTTGTTAACTCAACATTGTATGGATTTTACCAGCTGCCTACATTCATGATAAGTTGTTAGACTTCTTGTTTAGAAAAATTATAGATAGGTATATGTATCTCCGTCAATTCTAAAGACGACACGTAACGAAAATATTATTAGTATCTGAACCTTTCCGTTTAATGATCTCGGAATCAATACATGAGATGACTTGGCCGCAGCTTATATATATATATATATGTTAACGCATTGTAACACTTAATATTTCATAGAAAAGCATATAGATTTACCAGTCCCCTCCCCGCTGGCCCATGCACACAATAGATATAAGGGCACGATACAAAACCTTATTTGAATAGGTAGGTACTCTATGAGCAGTCGTGTGACACGCCATAACACAAAATAAAGAGCGTAACCGTATGGGTTCTTACCACAGCGTACGTTTGACACAGCGGCCCAAGATATACTTTTTACCATAAATGGCGTCACTCCACTCATTAGTGTGTATAATGTGTATGGTACCTACTGATTAATTTCATTTTCCAATTAATACATTATTCATTGTAAATAACATGTGACTAGTGTAGAGAAATGAATTTTTCATCTTTCCTTTCAATAAAATTGGTTGCGGTAAATCCCAGATTATGGTGCCGTTCTCGCGAATTCAAAAGAAAGTCGAACATAACATTATTCCAAGTGAAAATCAAGTTCGTTTCTCAAAATGTCGAATCAGTTATTTCTCAACGGCAAGCTTACATTATCTCGATTTCCCGATTATATCGAATGAAACGAGAATCGTCCCATAACTGGATCACTTTTTATCCTAATAAAATATTTGATGTATAATAATTTTATAACTTTAGTAAATACTTAAGTTTAATTCTGATACATCCTCCGTTTTTTAAATAAATATTATTGAGATACGAAATTAAATGTCAAGTCGGATCTCTAACACAGGCTACGTGGTAAGAATACTTATTTTAACACGAGTACCTACAAGAAAAATTAGGTTACCAATAGATGGGGAGGTCCACGCGTATTGGGTGTTAGTAAGGATTAATGTTTGTGATAGAACACTTTATTCTTTGTCATTTCAAAGGTTGCCGTGTTCTAGCTAGATAGCAGGCATCTAGGCACGTAACATACCTGTAGCTCTTTTCTATTGCATATTATCTATAAGTTGTAGTTAAATGTATAATAATACTTACCGAAAGTCTTTGCCTAGCACCTTTTATAATTATATTTTTTAAGTAGGAAATGTACGTATCTAATGCACTAGGTAATTTAAATTTAAGACTACATGAGTCAGTGTTTAAGTCTTTTTAGATAATTAAGGGTCTGGTAGATGCCTATCCCTATTGACAAATAATTAATTTACTTAACCATATCGTTAGTACCTACCCAATATGCAGACATCGGGCGTCGACAAAAAATCATTTAACATTGGTGATTCGTGTGGTACTTACTCATCACGGAGTTCATCTTTATCGAAGGACATCGTAAGCAGCACTGACACTACACACTATATCTAAGAATTAACGTTCTGACCGATATTCGTTGTACAAAACGGCGTGGATCGATGGGTGTTACGGCAAAAACAGGCTAAGGGCGACTGTTTGCTGTCAACAAGGGTTTCCCACCCAGCCTCGACAGGGCGCGGGCGGGACGTGACACTTGCGCAGAGGCTTTGCGCGTGGACACTGCCGCTTGATAGTAGATGTATCTACTATGTACAGTTATAACTACACATTGTAAGGATAAGGAAAAGATTTTTTTTTTCGAAAATAGTTTGTATTTTCAAGAGGTATCTGTATAGTTCCAATAAATAGCGCTAAAAAAACAACTCTACAAAATTAATAAAAGCTATAACCAACATTTTTTAGTCTATTCATTATATTAATGATAGGTAAAATTTTTTTTTAATAAAAAAGTTATTAATTGTTAATTACTTAGATAGACCTAACTATTATTTATATACCTATTTATCCACAATGTACCTAAATCTGTCCATCTGATGATGATGTTGGTTGCTAATACTTTGCGCTAATATTACTAGCGTTCTAATACTACGCTTTGTAGTAACCGAAAGAAAAGATAAGACAAGGCGCGGATGGAGTCATAGAGATCACTATGTAATCGCGTACTTAATACAAAATGCTTCATTAATTATTATTCAAGACATATTAGATATAAATAAAAAAATTGCAACAAAAAATGAATATGTAACTCAGATTTTCATGTTTTTTGAAAACAAAATACTAAGTACAGTTCATTTAGAAAATGGTGTACCTAACATGTCGGGTAAATTGAAAAAATATCTGAAATAATTTTTTTTACTTTTATAGTCAACACAATTGTTTCCCTAATTCTCAACAAACACAGCGACAATGTAATGAAACGAGCTTAATTCAATGCTTACACACTTTATTTCAGAAGTAAATAGCATGAACATCAACAGGTACACTGTACATTGTGAGAAAAAAACTAAGTATATATATGTCATAATGGTAAAGATTGAAGACCTTATCTACAGCAGTTGATATGATTACATTACAATTATTAAGAATAGTTTAATTTCATCAATATTTTATTACATAGCTAACAGTGAGTTTGTAAATTATTATATATCTTTTTGTACCTTTAAATTAATTAATATTATGTAATATAAAAAGAAATCATTTAAGGATGCGTTTGCAGGTAGGTTCTCAATAAATTATATTGTAACATAAATGTACTTTAGGAACGGTTAAATTTAATAGTTTAATATATAAGAATAAACAGAAACATTATCTAAAATATGATTCAATTTATTTAATTTGATACAATTTATTACTTGGTAAATATCCATTAAGGATTTTTTACCAAGTAATAAATTGTAGGTATATAGTTGTAGAAAAAATAATATTAAAGCTAAAATTTGAAGCACGTCATTAGTGTGTAAAATAAACCTACAACTATGTATCAAATTACAAATTAAAATTATTTCCTTAAATAATTCTAATCCTGAACAAATGTCACTAGAGCACTGTATTCACAAATTCATTTCTTATCTCATTTCATCAAATTTTATGACAAGTGTAAGAAAGTTTCAATCGAGCGAAGAGGAAATCAGCTAACTCACAAAAGTAATTAACTTTAGAATAATAAGCACCTTTTACTATATATGATAAAAGTCTTCAATGTCTGAAACAATTTTCTAAATAGATGTATAAAATTATACAATTGTCCGTTTCATTATTTCAACATTATCCTAAGTGCTGTGGAGACGTGTTACCATATACAATATGGCAATAGGCAAATTTCTATTTCAAAAGAATAGAATAGCCTTGTTATCAGTTCTTCAGGTTTAAATTCAGTTTTGACCAGTTAGTTCTATGTCGATATTATCTGGATAAAAAAAATACTATATAGAAACACACAGCTCACAATAATGCATTACATACCAATGGCTAATGATAGATTTTTACTAACATACATGGAAGATACCCAGGATATAATGCTAAGTAAAGGAGCGTTTAAAGCAATATTATGCTAAAATAATTATACTACTGACTAGTAGATGAACGTACAACATCTCATTTGACTCGCAAGAATATGCAATAGTTAAATTGTATAGTATTAAGAAAAAAAGCACTGAGATCCAGTGAAATAGGTCCTCAAATTACTTACAATACCTCATAATGGATATCGCGATAGAATAAAAGTAACGAGCACACTAATTAATTGTTTCTAAATATTCACTAAAAATCACGATAAATCGAGCCTCATATAATTACTTGTTAATATTAACTTAATCAGATTTCCTGTTTTCATTGGCAATAGATATACTTAAATGAAAATAACACACTTGGAACTACTTATGATTGTAAATAATTTTTTACTGTAACGTAATTATTTGTAAACCTGACAAATATTTGATAAATTTGATCTTATAATACGTAACGGTGATCAAATTACACTATAAAATATTATTTTAAGAATCGTGTTCCAAAAATATTCTCATTTGATGATTTCTAAACTGAGTACAATATTTTCCTATATTTTATTAAAATTAAATCGTCAATGGTATTCAAGTTTTTACATCCTATATTCAGTAACGTAATGTACTTCTAAATAATAAAATATATTACCAAGGTGTCACTTGATGAAATTGTGCAAGTATAGACATAATATTTACAAGAATGATGCTATTTTTACAATTCCATGAATCAGTGAAGAAATTGAGCAAATATTTATGTATTGATATAATACTATTCCTAAACCAACCAATACAATACATTTATAGAATACGTCCGAAACGAAACAAAACTGCGTTCCTATTATATCGCTCATATTATATTTTAACTTACGACACTATCTACGTACTTTTTTGTTCTGTAACTCTTTTTTTTTTATCAAAGACGATGAAACCAGTCTATAGCATTTTTGTCATGATTAGTTAAGTTTCCCCATAAAATTAAACTAGACTGATGGTTTTATGATATTTAGTTTGATTCATATTATAGGAATAGTTCATGACTCCATTTCGAAATAGCTAATAAATACATAAACACGTGTACATAATAGAGTACATCAGTCAAGAGAATCACAGGAAATCATTACACGCAGTTAACTAATTGGAATACAGGGAATGACACTCAGTAAAGGTAATTTTGCCTAGGGAATACAGCATGTGGCTCCTTGTAGTTAGGGTCCGGCTGGTTGCGGTAACGCCGAGCAAGCCAGACTGCGAATAACTGCAAATTAAGTCAGATATACATAGATTAAATATACAAGTTATACAAATAGATGCACAATTATATGAAACATGCTGCAAAATACATCGAGCAATGGAATTTGGTTAAAAAACATGCCTCTATACACAATACATTTATATGAAAAGCGTCAACAGCCCCAATTCTTCTTCTATAATTACACACTGTGATGATACCTGAGCAACCGAAATATTGTAAACAAGAGCCTCTCAGCCGCTAGGCGTCATCAAGCACTTCATGTTAAAACTTTTAATTAAAATCTTCTGCATGTACTACTACTATTATAATAGGTATGGGCAGACAAACCCTATTATATATAACAAAATTTCAACTTCTACTATATAGGCAGCCAAAATATCAAATAGTTATCAAAAACTATAAACATCATAATTATGATAGGAAGAACTAAACAGAATATGGATAAAACAATATTGTTACATTAATGTACTATAACACATATTCACGCATAATAAAGCGATTGTAATGAATAAATTACACACAAAACGATATGATGCTAAAATAGATGTTATGAAATGATTGACAAGCATTAAATTCTTTTTTATTAAAAACACCTCATGCATGACCGTGTTAGATAACATGTAGCGACACTTGCGTGGAACCTTGCGCATGCAACGCAGGACGTCAATATGAGACCATAGTAATGTTGAAACAAGAATTTTGGTAATCATAATATTTGAGATTGCAATTTACGCACCTCACCGCGTAGTGAAGGCAATATCAAACACACAATATTAAAATTACTCGGGCGCTAACTTCAACCTAAATACGTAACAAGTATGGAAGACTACTCGCTAGACATTCACCAATAAAGTTATTCTATATGACTGCTCTCACTGGACGTCCCGCGGTTTTGGCATAAGCCCTAAGCAAATGACAGACGCGTAACATCAATCCACCTCAAGTGATAAAATGCTGTAAGTCCCAATCATCAGTTAATTCACAGAAATGCACTGGGGTTAGCTCGCGGGTCCTTTTGGTTACGATATCTTACTGTCAACCATACACCCAGAAACTGTAAAGTAATCGGCCATCTGTTAGTCACTAAGGCAGAAATTGAGACACCAACTCAAAAGCAGCAACTATTTACAACAGGCACAGGATGTAAAATTGTATGTATGTACAGAGTATAGTACATTATTCTGTTATTGTTATATGCCAGGTTTTTAAATAACACAAAACATTGTTAATTCCCTTTACTTACATTAATTTTCGACACTTATAACAACACAATTAAAAGCCTGAGCCAAACAATACAGATAGGATAGCCATAGCACTCAAAGTATATACTGATCAAATTGCATTTTTATCATTGTATAACAATAATACGTTGCAATTGCAGTATGTGCTAATTTCTTTGCATAAAATGTTCATATGCAATTTATTTAATGTACTTCGCCGATATAGCTAGTTTTACTGTTCTGCGCAGTACTATGGTAATGAAATTGTTAATAGCAGACTTAATGTATTTTAGTTACAAAAAACAACTATTTTATACAATTATCTCTTTCAGTACAAAGCAAGTATTTAATAAAAAGATGAATTCGGAAGTAGATGACGCTATAATCCATGACAGGTAGTTGATGAATGGTCCCTCATGGTCCCATGAGCAAACATTAGATAATACTACTTCCATTCATTAACATGTCTGTCTGCGAATAGATATTAACAGCATGCATTTCCCACAGGAACATAAATCTGAAGCTATGTGTTTTTCATTTCTACATAGAAGTATTATATACTTATTTAATTAAATTTTTGAATTTTCACATTTGAATGCATTAAGTTATAATTTAAATTGTAATTGTATAAAAAATAAGAGGTTAAAAAAGAATTTTTGAATCAGCAACTTTTTTCTTTATTCATTCTATTCCATGCTTAAATAATTGCAATAATAAATATTTGGAAAGTCTGATTTAACACAGACTGCGGAAATGCACATTATTATTACTTAAAATCAACAGTAAGTAATTATATTCGTGCCCATACACTATACTAAATATAAGTTACAATAGCAGGTGCACTCTGAAGCAGAAGGGAATTGTATAAATAGAAACTAATATTAATAATAAAAAAATCTACTATTATGGTTCTGCTTTTTTTAATCTTCGTAAATAATAAGACACTGGTATCTCTGTATTCTTCGTTACGTCTCAGTGTAATTATTATTTTGGCTATGTACACATGATAAGGTTTATTTAAGGAAATTTTTATGTATTTCCCAGTTACGCATATTTGTATAATGTTCTAATTCATCGCTTTATCTACATATGAGATAGCTACTATAAATGTATCGATAAGGAGTCATTTTATTGCGACCAACATACCTCCGTGAAACTGAAGAATAATCCAATCCCACCACACAGTTTGAATGCATTATCAATAGTTTCCTTTAGTTTTTCCATACAAGGCTCACATTTGCAGTTAGGGACGTTGTGCATATTATTACAACATATTTTCTGGAAAATACAATATTTAAATATTAAACTAAGAAAAAAATAAATATTAATTAAAGCGGAACAAAAGGTATAAGGAGTACTCATAAAATTTATGAATTATAGTTTAAAACAAAAACCATTACCATTACTAAAATATAACAGTACACTATTTTTCAATGACTTCTCAATCATAATAATATATCATCTGGTCAGTTAACTATACGACTTATGGCAACTTTAATGGCATGACAAGATATTTTACTAAAAAATACAGATAGATACTGTTTACAGTCTCAAGAAATAAATATGTATGCAATGACAGTTGTATACTTACATGAACAAGTTCACAAGAAGGATTATCATCAGTGCTATTCACTGGTTGTATACTGGATTGGAAGCCACAACACTGGAATCTTTCTTGAACCTGTTCCTTTACATCCTTGTTCACTTTTTTCCAACCCTTAATATAAAAAGAATACCTATATTATTTAAAAACCAATAATAAAATAATAATATCTATATACTTTTTATTGGAGACCTACAAAATAGACACAATAACATGCAAACTATAAAAAAATGTTCCTGTTAAAAAATAACCAATCATTCGTAAACTAAGTATTTTGTTTCATTGCTTTTCAAAATCGACATACAATATAGACATTACCAGAATTCGGTAGTAAAAGTTATTAATATTGTTACCTGTTGAGCAATTGTTTCCTGTTGGTCAGAGTTGACAGCAAGACAAGCACACGCAACAGAAAACTGAACCAGGAAAAGAAGAAATAGAATCACCATGTACTGATGTTATTGTTAATGAAATTATTTCAATTAATCATATTACTACTGTACTCTGTATTATGACGGAGTAAGAAAACAATGTATTGTTTGTAATGTACTATATTACTGTTCACCCCTAGAATGTTGTATGAGAGAAAAAAGTACAATTATTAGGTTTTAGGGAAAGTAAAGTCGATACTAATCTGCCTTATATTGGCGGCATTGTAATTGTATACTAAATCATTCTTCCGTGTGACCAATATTTATTAATGGAACCAAGAAGCATTTAGATGTTTCCATTGTAATTACTTGATCTCATTATAAACTATCGGTTTCCAGAGACGACCGCGCGGAAATCGATCCGACAGAATACATTACTACCAACTAGACCATTGATCTGCATTACTAACAATCGCCTCCTTTGCTATCTATGTGTTTAGATAGCCAAGGTACAACATCTATTAGGTAATGTATATTATGCCCTGAAAGTATAGTCTCTTTAGAAATAAAATCGAACTTAGTTATCATTCTCATTGTCAGTCTATATTAATGTAAGTAAAGAGACTAGGATTCTATCTGGTCCTTACCAAAGTTTGCGTGAAGTTTATGATTACAAGTATTTCATATAAACATTGAATGCATATTTTGTAATATGTTACAACAGTGATCATGATAATCATTATGAAACCATTCCAAATGAACATACTCAACATATTATTATCATCTTATTATTATCAATCATATTATTATTAGGTTTGATAACAAAAACAATTTATATGGAAAATATAATGTTTCATCTTTATCCAATATTTTATATGTTGTAATCATAAACATTAGTCAGTTGTCAAATAATTTTGTTGATCTTGCTTATAGTATAAATATTACATATTCTTTCTCTTTTTATTTGCTCTTTTTATTTAAAAAGGATACAAAGAATAACATCACTTGATGATGTTTCACAGCTCCAGCCAATCCCAACAATGATATTAAAATAAGAAAAACTCCACAGGCAAGGATTCCACCCACTATGGGCAGATTACCACCCACAGATGATGCTTGTCCATATACTGCCACTGAGATCAGGATAGATGCTACCACCTGAATATAAAAGATTTATGAATGGATTTAATAAACATATATGCAAGATACATAGAGGCTGATTAGTCATAGTCATAGTCATTTATTCATATAAAGAATATAATTGTGTTTCAACATAAATATAAATTCATAAAAAATATTGATTTGCCCTATTATTATTTTTGTTCAGTAACCATAACATAAATTTATTTTTGAACATTGACATGCTTTGAATGTCCATTATATCCACGGGCATTCTCCATCGGACAAATTATTACATGAGCACTGTCCATAATATCAAGCTGTATAGCTTGATATTATGGACAGTGCTCCACTACTTTAGGACTAAGAAACAAAGAAATTTGAAAGGTAATCTTTCAAATTTCTTTTCCTTGTCTTCTGCGTGTGTCTGTGTGTGTTCCACAGTTTCATTTTTAATCATATCTTTTTTCAAGTCTGGTAAAAGTACTAATAAATACAGGCTAGGTAGAGTTAAAATTTCTAGCTAAGCAAAATATGTTTTGCAAGATCCCCAGGGTAGTACATGTACCATTGCTTGAATAGTTCTTTTTTGTAAATGAAAAATGAGAAAAATATTATTTTGTCCAATTTTGCTTCTTTGCTTTCGCTGGGTTTAATTTTACATGAAGGTTTAAGTTTACCTTACTTATGAACCACATATTTAAAGTATTTAGTGCATAATTTACAAGTATAAATTATGCAATATGCATATGAGTATTTGCAGTTCAGAATAAATGCACATTATTTAATAAACTCATAAAATTTAAATTATGTCCAAACTATAGATATTTTATAAGTACTTATATGTAGTATTATTTAGTGTTAATCAGTGTGTAACAACAAATGAACAGATTGTGACTAAAAATATATGACAACCACTTCACATGTATACCAAGTGCTTACTAGATGGAGTGTATCATATAGGATCCATATACATATGGACATAATGCAGCCTAACTTAAACAAGCTGCCAAACACTAAATGATGGCATGGACAATAAACATTTGTGATAAAATGTAATTGTTAAAACATCCAAAACTATTTTTTTCAAGCAATAGATTTTTATAAGTATCATTTTTTATGGATATACACAATATACACATACACTATTGTTAATGTTAACTCAGATGGGGTAGTAAGATATCAATACTAAAAATATTAATCTGTGATTAAAGCTTTGTTATTCACCTTTTTAAATGGTTGTTTACAACCAAGCATTCCCAAAGATAATACTTATGATAAACATATAGTAATGATATATGTGTAATTTGGAAAAAGTTGGTATTTTAATGTCCATAAAGAATTGTAATAAAAAGCAGATTAGTAGGCAACATTATTATAGATTCTATATATATCAATACCAATATCCTTTAATTTAAAATAAATTCAGGTTAATAAAAACTGATACTAAATTATTCTTTTCAGAGAATAACTTTGTATGTGTTTTTATTTTATATTTTAGGTAACTGTAATTTTTTATTAATTTCACATTTCAATGTTACTATTGAGATGTGTAAGTGACAAGTGAAACAAAGACAAACATATGCATATAAGTACAATCAATTAAATTAATATTTATACATTTATAGTGGAAAACATGAATAGACTTACCACATACAGTACATTTAATGCAATTAAAGCATTTTTAGAACAAGTGAACCCTCCACACATTTTGATTCGTTAATTAAAAATATACAAAAATATCTGTACGGTACTGGTTTTATCTGCAAAAGCGGATTCACGATACGAGTGTTCCACTTTTTATCTGCTCTTTATTTCCGAAATCTCACAGAGTCACAGCTTTATAGAATTGTCCATTTTTATGTATTGAAATGTAAAATAGACCACAATAAACAGATGTTTAGAATCCAACTGATAAAAAAATATTAGGTGCCTTCATTAATATTTTATTGATAACAATTTTCAAGACCATCGGAACAGGAACACAGAGATTTAAAGAAATTACAAATTTGATGCAAGTCTGCAACAAATAAATCCATTAATTCCATACGATGTAAAATGACTGACAGATACCTCGTTGGCATTTTGATTGACTTGACACTAAGTGACAAGTACTGTCAGGCACGCAATGAATTAGAATAGTCTTATGGCTGTATAGGCTGAATCCTTTTGAACGGAAATATTCAAAGTAAAAAAAATTGAATAGTCGGGCTTGCGACACTACTATAGAAATAAATAAAATAAAACCTCATGTAAAATAACATTAAATAATACAAGAAATGAATAACCTCAAATAATACAAGAAACTAAAAAAAAATGTCTCCAAGAATGACATTACTTCTTAAGTTAGTTCAAGTCTATTTTAATTTTGTTACTATCACTCTTTTCAGTATCCCCGGGTGGCTGGATTTAAACCTCTTTCATTTTTATATTCAATTTTGGTTTAACCGTCACAACCACGATTTTTTTAATAAGTTAAACTAAACTCTAAACTGTATTGATTATATATATTTATACATAGCCACCACTGGACTCGTTATTTTTATATTCAATTTTGGTTTAACCGTCACAACCACGATTTTTTTAATAAGTTAAACTAAACTCTAAACTGTATTGATTATATATATTTATACATAGCCACCACTGGACTCGTTATTTAATATATATATATATATATATATATATATATATATATATATATATATATATATATATATATATATATATATATTATGTGACTTAAGTATTACGTGTTTGTAAAATGGAGCTAGGCTATAATTATTGTTTGTTTTATAAATATGATTATCCACATAATCAGAATAAAAAACGATTATTTAGTGAGATATTAGAAGTGAGGACTATACGTCCCAAATCTAAATATGTAGTGCTGACTGGGTTATACATATTATGATTCAACTAGAACACAATATTTAATTTATAAGAAGAACTGCAAGTCCAAATATGGTGATTACTAAATATAGATTAAAATCGCACAGTCAAATAATCGACATGATGTTGAAAATACTGATTGAGGTCAGTGCCCTGGTTTGTTGTGATAAAAGAATAGCCACCAGGCAGCTAGTCGATATATGAAATTATACTGAACCGAAGTCCATATTATATTTAATATATTTTATTTTACTGAAGGATTGTAAGCCCTACATTGTGTAAAGGCCCAAGGCATGATGATTATTTTAATTACATGCTATTAGGTAAGCCATAAAGTGGGTTGTATTGTCCACATAACGCCTATATATACAGGGTAGCAACATATCGCTATATTGGTAGATTAGACACAAAGCAGGCTTATAAATAATGCTCAGGGTCTATAACCTTGATAACCATAGAGTTATAGGCTAAACTTAAGTCTCTATTGTTTTTTTAGAAATGCCCACAGAGATCTCAACTGTCGGAAAATGTGACTGTATCAAATGTTGAAAAAACGCAAAACTTCTATTACCGTAGGTTACTAAAAATGTGTAAAGATAAAAGCATTAATACCTACTATTACGCTAGACACTTGTACTCAAAAAAGTGGCTTGTAAAGATACTGAAATAAAATAATAATGGAAATTTTAATATGAAATGTCAGTAATTATTGTCTAATATCAAACCTACCCTTATCAAAATACGAAAGTACACATATAGACAGGTCGTATCGAAAACTATCTGATAAAAGCTAAGTATTAATCAGTAATTTAATTTCCACTACAGACTGTGTATGTTCTATTAATATAAATTATCATTTAAGTTGACACTTATTGTTTCCATACAATCTACTTAATAAAGTGTAAGTGCCTAATTAAATGTTAACATATTTTAATCCGATAAATGAATTATTGAGTAAATTCCGTCGCAAAAACTAACTGTATTTTTGCTTATAGACCTTAGAAGAAGAATTTAAATTATATTGCACGTATATTTGTAGATCGTGTTAGCACAAACATTTACCTACTGTAATGGCCTAAATTAGAGCATAGCCAGGTAGGTACCTAATGTTCACTATGTTCCTACTTGCCGAATTATTCTTTAACTATTGCGATATAAAATAATATATCAAGAGGTGGCACTAACTAAACTGTTAAAATATACATCGAAATAACACACGCATACACACTCACATTCATTACATCCAATAACACAAATTTCAGTTTCCCTGATGTCAGGACCTTCTAATTTCTACCTCATATCGCGCTCTCGACGCTAATTTGTTTAGTCGAATTCTACATTTGAGTCTCTAGGAGAAGTAAACCAATTTTACATAAATAGAATAGATCTTAACGCCTGATCAATTACGACTATGTACGATATTATGTGGCGCGTAAACGCTTTTAGTTATAGAACTCATAATCACGCAATATAAAATATTATAAATATTTTTCTTTATAAATAAGGTATTAAAAAAGTATTAACCATCAAGTAAAATTTTCAAAATCATTTAATTAAAAAGAGTTCATTCTATTTATATATTTATTATTACAAAAATATAAAATAAGTAGGTACAATCGTGAAGTCTTTATCTTACAAAATAACAAGGGTTTATTGCATTTACAAATCTCCTGTAGATTTCAGTATATCAATTGTTTTGTCATATAATAAATTTTTAGCTTCAGTTCCCCACATGAAATCAAGATGAGTAAAGAATTTATGTGGGACTAAAATTTTTTGCGCGGGCCGTCCCAGTTCGCTCCAAAGTCTTTCAACGTCAGGCAACGCTGCAAATGGATCTACTTCGGCATAATGCAGATACACTGGTGCTGTAACTAGTGACAAATCTAAAAGAGGAGGCCTAGTTTGTCCATACGTAAGTAGATTCGATGCGCGGCCATGGTCGTACCGCCTAAAGTAGTCCTTGTGGATAAGCTGACCGTAGTGTGCAATTTGTCGGATTGAAATACCAGCAGGTGTGTGTGCTAACTTAAGAGGAAGCATTGTCTGAAAATAAATATTACGAAAAATGAAAATTTCGTTAAATAAATTTACTATATTTGTTGTTGGAAAGGCAATGTAACCGCTTGTTGGTCATGTCACTACTGAATTTTTACACCAAGAGATTTAATTCTATATTTTCTGCCTGTCTATGAACATATAATCAACAAAACACAAACAACTTGATTAAGTGGCAAATTAATTCAAAATCATTAGGTACAAGCACCTAGCTGTTTTAAGAAATATTTCAATGGTTTTATAAATACTTGATATCTGCCTTGCATTAAACTATTTACCAGAAATCTAATCTAGTATTAAATTAGAGATGCGTAATCATTCTAGCAAAGGAAATGTAAAAATTAAGCCCTATTAAATCTTCTAAAGTAGGTAATAGGAGATTTAGCGTATAGTTTGTTACCTAGTATTGTTTTCTTTATGTTAAGGGGTTAGGTACTATTCTGATATATAGATATTACATAGTGTACCTTTAAACATAAATTTAACCAACTTAAATTATTATTTTTCGTTTAAGAATAGAAAATTAGGTTTATGTCAAACACAATATCACAACAATTAAATAATGGTATGGTATATCAACTTACCGCATTATGTAAATCTTCATTTCTTCCACCAACCAAAAATAGAAAATGAGAACAAAGAATCTGGGAAATAGATTCGTCGGAACAGAACTTCCGTCCCACCCAAGCATAAAATGGCCTTCTTGCTACTATCTCGTTGAATCCCAATAAACTGGCAAAAGTCTAAAACAAATAAAACGTAAAAAAAGCTGTATTCATAATATACTTAAATATATATATGAATTATTTTACATATATATTTAAGTGATATAAATTATTTTTTATTTACCTCAATGCTGTTTGAGTAAGGTGCAAGAGCTCCAAATATCCGATTCTCATTGTGCTGCATGTAAGCGACTGGAGCATAGGCTTGCATAGAGATTATTTTATCATTGTATTCTGGGCGCAGTGATCCCATTACAAAAAATGCTGTGGTTCCTTGAGAATGCCCTATGTAATGTAAACGTGGTTTTCCTGTTGTCTCTAAAATGTGATCAATCATTGCGGGCAAGTCTTTGCTTCCAATCTCTTCCCAACTGAAAGCCCAGAAATTATTTCTCCCCAAAAGTGATCTACCATCTGGATCCAAAGTCAAATGCCTTCTAGAATAATAGTTTCCACGTGCATTTCCCAGCCATACATCGAATCCAGCCTCAGCAAATATATAAGCTGAAAAAGTGAAAATTTATTAATATGAATTAATCCGTATATATTTATGTCAAAATAAACCGGACCTCTACCCCAGACCTTGGTGTTGGCACATAGATAAGAGATTTATTACATTATTATGGGAGCTTTTTGAACAATAAACCAATTAATATAAAGAATAATTATGCCAACTCTGACCCTATAACTGAAATAAACAATTAAATTAAAAATAAACCGGCTAAAAGTGAAATTACAGAACAACTAGGAGACATCTTATTGTTAGTCCTCTCAAACGGCAACACGAATGGTAAACTGATGTCCGCGATGCTGTTTATGTAAATGAACGACGATTACTGTTTACCACCAAGTTCTTCTGTCAGATTCTTTTGCCATTCCAATTACAAAAAATTAAAACAAATATTTTCAATATACAGTTTTGGTCAGACCCTAATAGCAATAATATGTTATTAAATACTTTGCATGTTAATTACCTAATGCGGCCCCTGGTCCCATAACAACAAAATCAGCGGAGGATGAACAGAGCCCGTGCTGAACTAAGACTATCGGTTTGTTTGGGTCACGTACATTGTACTGGTCACGGCCATGAGGAATTCGGTGAAGTTCGAGAACATAACCATCTTCCGTAATTACATTGTGTATTTCTACTGGATACCCATATTTTTCTATTAAACCAGGCTGAAAGTAAACATCAATAATAAACAAATGGCAATGTGTCTAACTAATATAAAAAATGTGAAATTTTTTGTGATATTTGTTTTCCATTATTACTAAACGACTAAATTTATCCATTGACATAGAAATATCGACGGATAGATGAAAATATAGAAAAAAAAATTGATTTGTCGCCAGAGATAATACTTAATCATTTTTTTTCATTAATGAATTATATACTAAAATTATAGAGGTAACTAATAGTTTATTTATACTTATGCTAAATTACTATATTACTTAATGGATTTATATTACATATTTTGTTTAATTCCGCTATATTGTCTAATTTGTGAGAGAGCAATCACTACAAACATTCAGTGCGGAAACCTAAACATTCTTAATCATGCCTATAGCAGCGTAATTAAAAAAATAGAAATCTTTTAAGTAAACTAAATGATTTCTGTAAAATAACACTTTAATCAAATATATACCTTTGTAGATAAAATCAGATGAAGAAGTCATAAAACTATTTTCTGTAACAGCATTAAGAGAACAGAACTGAATTATAATTTTAGTACAATCTCTTAAAAGAGAAGTAAACGATTTTGTAACTATAATTTAATAATGCAGAAATACATGCATTATTAAAATTATTAAAATTACCATGAGTACCACGGTTTCGATATTAGGCTCGACACATGCCGCAGAGAATAACTAATCGAATTTTAATAAAAATTAATTAATATTATTACTTTTTTATTAATGACTTACCACATCAAGCAAAGCATCCTCCAGAAGATTGTTAGAGTATCGTCCAAACTCAGGGTCTTTCGAGAAGTACTCTTCTACGAGGTCTGCATTTGGAGAACGGCGCGCGAGGCCAGGTGTTACGCTAGCGCACACGATCGCTACAATCAAAGCGCCCGCTTTCCACATGACAATTTTTTTTGTCTGCTTTTTGAATAGTAAGCAAATGAACCGTATTTATATACTGAATGTAAAGATAAAATAGCACGTCACTTATTGATGATAAAAATGTATGCAAGCTGGATAAAGTCATGTCTAAATGTCTAATCTTACCTACCCGATAGACCGGTCGATTACCTAATTAATCTATTTTTCAACCGTCTTCTAAAAAAAGAAGGTTCTCTATTTATTTATTTTTTCCTCTGCGTGTAACAAACAACGATACGCAATGTACCTAGATGTCTTTTTTCTAATCAATATGGTTTACTATTGTTGTTTCCTATGACTTTTGTAACTTTGTAACTGAATGTTTGATAGTATTCATGCATCCTCGTTTATAACACACAAAGAACATCAACTCTCTATGTCTACACATTATATAAATAGGCTGTTTACCACGATAATATTCATTAAGAGTTCCTGATATTTCGACTCTGTGTCGAAAACAAAATATAACATTTCATGTAGATATATAATTGTAAACAACCGTGAAAAAAGTTTAAAACGGTCGATAATTTCTCCTAACTAATTCCTTTTCCCCTCCTATAATAATTTTCTCCTAACGTCCATCCGTATTGCATAACATATTTAATTAACACTTAAGAGCATCACCATGTCACGGGAGTGACCCTTTAGAATATAGAGCTACGCTGTTTATAATAATTGTTGCTTGATCGTTGCCTCACCGTTGAGAATCGCGACTCTACATAATCTTGTCGATCAGCTGTCGCCATCTGTTGCTCTCAAACGCCCGGTGTGGTGTAGTAATTATAATTATTAACCTAACTTTATATTCTAATATATTAGAGAATCTCTGTCAATCACGATAGAAGTCATATTAGGAAAAAAGAAAACCCGTTTAAATAAGACATATGACCATGTCGAGTACCTAATAAGTAAAAATTGTAAATAAATAGTGAATTGGATTTTTTATCTGTACCATACAGCTCTATGATATTCCAATATTAGAATATATATTTCGTCTCTATGTAAAAGAATTTTTAAATCCATTGTTAAATGTCATATAAGTGCAGATATTAAAGAAATGAAAATCGTTGCCAAATAAAATAATATTTATCTTCAAGGGATACACTAAGGCAAGGGGATCCACTTCTATAGTGGATCCCCTTGCCTTAGTGTATCCCTTGAAAGACCGAGTCAGCAAAATAGATACATAGAGAATATGCTGACCAACAGTGTTGCAGGGAAAATCTCGTGTAGTTTTCGAATATAACCTAAATACACCAATGGGTCTCCCCCGCATCCTGTAAACTAAAATAGGGTGATTTTGGTTCTCTACCTACGTATACTGCACTTTGAAACACTTTGAAAGTCTGCATGATGGGTACAAGATACCTCTGTGTCAACTATTTCAGTCACAAAGCAGCAATCATTTACCTGCACCCTATAATGTTACTGCAAAATGTATGATTCCGAATGATAGATTAGTCCTCTATAATGACTGCAAATAAGGGCGTACGAACGTCACATGATATCGTGACATTCATGGTGCCGTGCACATAAAAATATACACGTTGATGACTGTTGCCGACAATATGCATTCCATAAATAAAATTTATAAAATCAAAAGTTTTGTTCATGGGTAATAATTACCCAAATTCGAAGATTTTATATCGGTCGATAATAACTTAAGACTAGATTATTTTATTAGGTATATTATTGTAGTATTTATGAGCAATAAAGTTATTAACAATTTAGGAAATAACAGCTTATAATAATAATCTTATATATTTTCAAGTGTATAGTGTAAGTAAAGTTAAGAGCAACTGAAAAAAGTTCAAATCCAATATTCTAAAGCTTTTCTGAACGTTCCTACACAGTAGGTACGATAAACCAGACCCTAAAAAAGTATTATTAGAATTTTTAAAATTGACCGCTCATCTCACCAGATGTTAATGTTGTGGTCTAAGCTGTTTTTTTATTGGATGATAATGGAATGGTGCACCAATAATTTACTCGATGATAAGATGAACATGAAGTCAGGTTAGTGATTCCATTGTGATAATTCACAGGGAATATATCACGATTTTTTCCAGGGGGAACCGCGTGGAAGTCAATCTGACATGGTACATTGCTAGCAATAGGATTAGTAGTCCACATCACTAACAATCCCTTATGGTCTAAGACAGTAGTAGTATCTATTCGCTCTTGACTTGAAAGATCAACTAATAATAACCTATATATGTACATTTGAAAAATGTGGAAAAAGATTTATAGCCATAATTATTTTATTGTAAATACTAGTTGTTACTTGCGACATAAATCTATACGCAATATAAATCTATTCGGTCGATAGCTAGATAAAATGTTTTATAGCCTTTTTATTTTGCACGGCTTTGACAGACATTTATGGTCGATAAATTATCAAGTAAGTAGAGGGAGTATCTTAATCTTACAATATCTGTATTAATCTTTTCTAATGAATCCACTTAACCCATGGGGGTGCTAGATTATACAGCCACGAATTTTTTTCAATTGTTCGAATCAACTAGAAAAATAAGTAAACTGTAAAATATTATAAATAAATGGGTTGACCCGGCAACGTTGTTTAGCCATGTAAATTAAATCGCTATTAAAAGTAAGTGTCGTTGATGCAAAGGTGAAAATTTAGTTGATTTGGGACATCATAAAAAAATCCAAAATAAAAAACTTTTTTGTAGCTGGCCACTCTTAACACGGGTATAGGTAGATAACAACTTATTCTCAGACCTACCGGGTACAAATATAAAATTTAAAAAAGGATATGTATACATATAGAATAGAATAGAAAATAATTTATTCAAATAAACTTAATTTAAGCACTTTTGAACAGTCATAACAATTTTTTTTATCTACCGCTCGTTGGGAAAGCTGTCTCATCACAAGAAGAACGAGCAAGAAACTTGTGTGTTGCTCTTTTAAATAATCCTTGTAAGTTTACATTTACAAGT
The DNA here is from genome assembly GCF_030625045.1 of Achroia grisella. NCBI lineage: Eukaryota > Metazoa > Arthropoda > Insecta > Lepidoptera > Pyralidae > Achroia > Achroia grisella. Next base: position 3,109,008 of record NW_026712703.1, read on the forward strand.
CGAAACGTGTGAATACAAACTAACAACCAGCACTAGTTTATTAAAGTCAAATATAAATATGCAAAAAGATATTATCAGTCGTAGTGTTAAGAACAGACCAGTCCCTAAAAGCAGCACTCGAAATTCATAGATGTAAAGTACCTAATCCCAAGCTGCTAAGGTGGAAGAGGTGCCGCCTGGGAGTTTTTACAAAAATTATTCATCTAATTATATTGTTTACATTGATATTACTCACGTCTTTCATTCGTTTTTATCGTTCTAGATCGTTTGATTAGTCAATTTACAATTTATTTTATTTATCATTCATAAATCCATTAGTCATACTTCTGTCTAACAGGTTTTACAGTGTTCACGAAGTTATGTAAGTAACACTAGTGCCTATATTACCAACGTACTTTTAGTTAACAACCAACTTAAAAAAAATAAGGAAGTTAGGGTATATATTCAATTGTATTTTTTTAGTTTTCCTACCTTACTTTTCACAGCAATACTTATCTATATTTCTATAGGACTAATCTCCTCGATTCGGTATTTAGGTTGTAAATCAGATGTTTGTGCGAATTTGTCAGATGATGATAATGAAGATGTAACCGTAATATTAAATTCAATTAATTTATGTGTACTACGTGGCAGATACTACTAGTAAAACATAGATCTTATTAAAACATAATCATACTTGTTAACTTTTGAAGTCAATATTTTTTGGCACCAATGATATTCATATACTGTGTGTTAATTTCCATTGTATGTATAGGTATCTGCTTTCTTATGTCAAACTGCTTCTTTTTTATATAGATAAATCCCAAAAATGGGCATTCGTTGAAGATAGCTTGATTATTATAGCAACATTACTTCTGCAGCTCCTATAGGATTAAAAAAAAATACCATACAGACATGTTCTACAAATTCTTAAGAAACTATATCACAATATTTTAGGTTGACTGAAAGAAATCTCTATTAGAGATAAGTCCTCCTTAGCTAGCAATATTTCTAATAGGTACCTATTTATTTCAGTTTTGTATAACTGGATTAAGAGTAGGTATACATAAGAATTAGGTATTTATTTTCTTATAAAATTGGTATTTATTAAAAATACGGAAAAACATTAACTACACATTAATTACTTCTGAGTCACACAACATTTAAATAGTAGAGATATACTTATCTGAAATCTGAAAATTAAATCACCAGCAGCTGTTGTTTTTATGCCCATTCAGCCAAACAAATACACACACAATACTACAGGTAAGCATTAATTTTATTCAGTATTATTGTTATTATTTTATTTTAGTACATAATGTGGGGTCAACATCAAATAAAAGATATTTGTATGCAAAACAAATCATTAATATGTTGTACGGGTTGCGTAATTTTCGACTTATGCTATGATAATAGAAGAAACCTTAGTAGAAAATACATAATAATGATGTTTATATAATAACTTAACTGTCTAACCCGACACGCGCTTTACCTGATTCATAGATGGTACAATTGTTTTGGATTTAACACCAGTTTAACTTCAAATTAGCTAATTATTGCATAATTAAAACACTACATTTTTCTCCATAAAATACGACAGTGAAGATTCGATACTCCTTGAAGTGGTATAATAAATTACGTTTATTATAACAATAACTTCATGATAGAATGAGATTTAATGATAATTTTGTATTTTTCATGTCTAAAATACCATTTCTATGCCATTATGATTGGTTGAAAGTTACATTCTCCGACGATAAAAATTTATGCTCTACAGCACGATGGAAAACACAGAGTATATAGATGACCAGGGGAAAGATTCAAGCAAGTATGCATAGAAGAAAAGGTAGGCTACGGTGGTGGGTCTATACTCGTGTCGGCCTGAATTTCATCTGAGAGTCGCACAGAACTGATGTTCATAGAAAACGGCTCTTTAACCAGCGTAAGATATGTGGAAGAAATCCTTAATGAACACGTTGGGCCATTTGTGGTTTATTTGGGTGAGGATGATATTTTTATGCATGACAATCCCCGACTTCATACAGGTATAATTGTGAATGACTACCTACAAGAGATGAACATTACTCATATGGAGTGGTCAGCACAGAGCCCAGATATTAACCCTATGGAGCATGCTTGGGACGAGCTAGGGAGATGCGTAAAACAACGAAACCCTCCCCCAATTACGCTTCGTGAGCTCAAAATTGCTCTCACAAAGGAATGGGAGAATATTTCCCAAAATCGTATAAAGAACTTGGTGTACAGCATGCCAAACCAGGTAAACGCAGTAATGGAAGCACGAGGATAGCAATACAATGTATTAAAATTCGAGAAAATCATATTGTTGTACATAAATGTCATGTTTCCTATTTTTGTTTTACAGCGTGATCGGCCGTTTTTTTTTTTATTATGTAATTTTTAATAAATAAAATGTAGTGACTTATAATTTTTATTACTTCTATTTAAGAGGTATTATATTGTCTATTAGACGCAATTTATATCATTAAGCTAGCATTCCTAGTTTCCAAGATATGTAGGATTTTTTAAGTGACCCGAATTCATTGCTCTCGAGTGTAGGTTTGTAAAAGAAAAAAAGTGATTCGTCTTTTTACCTCCGCCATTCTTAAATAGGGACTACTTGGTATAAACCATCTTCCTTCCATATACCGTAAATACGCAAAAGAGCCATATGCATGCATTGAAATTATCTTATTAATGTATTGAGGTAAAAGAGCTCCCATCACAAAAATGCTATAGATGACCAATAATCAATATGCTGTGATTGACCAATGTAATGTAGGCGTGGTTTTCGCGATTTTCTAAAATGTAGTCAATCATCGCCGGCAAGTCCTTGGTATCCATTTCATGCCAACTAAATCTCCAGAACTGAGCTCGTGTTTGAGGAGAATCAGAATTTAATGTCACATGTTTCCTGGAATAGTAGTTGCCGCGACAATTACCAAGCCATACATCGAAACCGGCATCGGCAAGAAGATACGCTAAGACGAAAAAGAAGACACAGTTAGTAAAAATATTTGGATGCATATGTAGAATTATGAAATACTTAAAAAACAGACGATAAACACAATTAACCAAAATTATCAAATTGATATGGGTGATCTCTCATAGGGCCCTTAGTTTTCAGTAAGGGTATATAAGCAAAGCATAGTGAAGCCAGTGGGCTAGCAGGTCTATTGAGATTACACTCCTCTTAGGTTCGGTTTCGATCTAATTCATTTTTATACCATTCTTCTGAAACTTAATCAAGACTAAACTAGATAAATCGATAGTAATATCAGTTAATTTACGTTGATCAAGAAATTACAGTTTAAACGCACTTGTTTATACTCTTAAATTGTACACGAAATATGTGTATAGCATAAAAAGGTGCTATACTATACTGCACAATCCAATGTCATTGGGCCGTAAATTACTATACCTACCAGAGTAGGTTGGCCTTGCTTGTTTTCTTTTAAACATTGAAATAAGAGTACCTAATACATAAAAATCGGCAATAAAGTAAGAAACAAGAAAGTAAACGTGGGGAAATACTAATTCACTTAGTAGATATATGTACATACGAAGAACATACTTAATTTTTATCTATTAATATTACATCGATTGGCATGACACCTGTGTTCCTATCAAAAATACTTCATCTATTCATAATAAATAGGTATAATAAATAAGACAATTTATTCTTGAGTTGGATTTTGTAAAAAATAAAATTTGGCGAACATAAGCATAAGTAACCTGCATTTTTACATATACAACATATTTAAGAAAGTAAGGAATAAATAAAGCGTATAATACAGTTATTATACCTATTGAATTCTCAGGGCCAGGAATAAGAAAATCTGCTGAAGATCAAAAAGGCCATGAATTGATTAAAACCACAAGTCTATTTAAATATATAATACTGCTATTTCGGCCATAAGGAATATAATGCAATTCTAAAATATAGCCGTCCTCTGTAACTACTATGTGAACTTCTGCAGGATACCCATTTTTCATTACAAGACCAGGCTAAATATACAAATAGTATTTTTTAACAAACAAGGCAGTAGCATACTACAAGGATACGTCTGTTTACGTTTGTATATACAGATGGTGAATGTGAATGGTGTGAATGGTGATAACCATTTACCCTATTATTTACTGAGAAATTACTACGGAATTTTGATATACTCAATAGGTACATAAATAATATATATACCTACACTGCAAGAATGTCATCTATATCTTCCACAAATGCAGTTGCGTTTACTTTTAATAAATTATCTACCACGTTGTCTGCAAGACATTGCTTATAGCGATAAGCCCGCCTTTTCTTATACCGACACTTCCAAACGGGGAAAAAACAGTATTTTTATTCTTTGTGTATTTGATCGCTATAAAGAGTTAATATCTGTACCTATTGTCTACGACACTAAGCTATAGAACTAGAGACAACAATCAATAGTTAATTGTCTAAACTAAAACACCAAATAATGATATTCTTTTTTTTTATTTCTGTGGATATGGATCCTTCCTTTTTTTGTAATTATATCCTTAGATAATAATTATGATCTCCATTTCAAAATATATACTTTTTATTAAATGTCTAAATTATGTGATTCTGAATTTAATATATAGGTAGGTACCCAATAAATTTAACTATAAAAACTAGGAAATGTCTGTAACATTGTCTTTATGTCTACCTATGTAGACATTGATATGAATTATATTTATCACACGGCAGATAAAAATAATTAGTAGTATACCTACCGAAATTAATCCCTTATACAACAGGTGTTAATCTTAAAATTCGTTCATACAAAATGGCTTTGGAGATAACAAGCAACACCTGTTATTCATCCGTGATCAATTAAAAAACAAAATACCTATAATCAGACAACGATACCTAAGTCTATACTCAGATAATAACGAATTCATTTTTCCCGTACCTCTAACTAAATATCAAATAGATTACTGTGTGTTGTGTCCCATTCACGACACAACTTTGGTTTCACTTAGGTAAACAGATGTACTGTAATTATTATAGAAAAAAATGATAGCATCTACCCAACATAAAGACTAGCGGAGACACCATAGACTTTTTATTGATGAGAAGTTACATTCCAGCCCTTTCGTCTTCCGTTACGGATGGTTCTAAATGACGTATTTAAATGATGAAACCAATTAAGAAATTTACACAATATTACTAAATAGTTTTTTTAAACCAACTTATTCCTTAAAGAATTTTTACACTAAATATTTAATAATAGTAGATATCATTGTACACGACTCAAATAAAATGCTTTATCCTAATCTCCATACACATTTTTAAAATTTATAATTTAGTATCAACGTTAAAAAATCTATGTATACTTCAAATATTTTATAGTTTGTCTCTGATTGCCTGCCTCCTATAATTAAACTATGTTTAGAGGAGGCAGGTAATCAGAGCTAGCCTCTTTTTATATTTTCCTATATACAATAAAGATATGCTTGTGAATAAAGTCACTCACCACCTCGAGCATGGCATCCAGTATATCTTTTGAAATTAATTTCTCCATGGGGCTTTTGTTTTGATACCATCGCAGCAATTCGGCGGGAGGGAGTCTTTGTTGAGCAAGCGCAGGATATGTCACAAAACAGCTATAGCATATATAATGACCACATAATAACTAACTGCAAAAGGTCGCTCAATTATTTATCTATCATTATTTATACAAACATTAGTTTCCTAATAACTACTACATAACAACTTTTTTTAAATATAATATAAATTGTTATTCTATTTCTATTAAATATTGACTGCTGGGTGTTACCTAATTGTGCTTTGAGAGTAAATCCTACCATTGCAAGTAGATACTAAAAACTAGAAGATATAGGTAAATAAACATACCAAAATACAATTTAGTAGAGGGTATTATTTTTTATCTTTTTTGTTCTTGAACTTGAAAGAGCCAGTTATAGTTAGGAAAGACGGGAACATGTCTTTCCTAACTATAACTGGGACACGTATGTACTTTAACTACATACGCAGCAATTTTGCTGATAGGCTATGCAGGATATTCGCCTTTAAATAATTTATGTCTTCTTTAAGATTAATCTCCTTTTTAATTAATATACAAGGCACATGTATATAGTCATAATAACCACTTAGATCGATGTGTCTAAACTAGCAAGTTGCAAAGACTACTCAACTTATTCAAAACCGAATCGCAATCTTTACATTCTTTTGCATTATAATTATTTATATAATGCGAATATTTAATTATATTTGCGTTATATAAATAATTATAATGCACTATAATTTTAATAACTGCTAATATTAATATATATTATTTCATTGTACCAATGCAATCATACGGAAATTATTATGTTGATATCTACCTACTTAGTTTGTACATGTACAGGTGCCAACTTTGTATTTATAAAACTAACTAATAATAATAATAATAATGTAGAAGGTAACTCCATTTTTATAAACTCGAGTAATATAGAAATTTGGATACGTAAATTAATATTCTGTCAAGCTATCTCAATCTCTTGGTCTTCTACCTTACATTGCTCTGTTCGCAGGTTCCGGTGTACAAAAATAATAATAAATTGTAAGCCTGTCTAATTGTATTGCTTTGGTGCGTAAATCTCAGGAATATCTTAATCGGTTTAGTTGCTATTTATTTATTATATTGTGGTAAGCTTCATTTAAAATGTTGTGCTTTATTGCAATCGGTTTACAAACAAAAAAGTTATCTTTACTTTATTTTGGATGACACCCCCGTAGAGTCTAGATGATTACGTGATCGGTAGTTATTTACTTTTTTACACGAGTGTCATCCCTCAGACCGTCTTTGCTAAAAAACAATACATTAATTGAAAACTGTTTACGTAAGCATGGGGGAAGGGTTAATAACTTTGCCTACTTTTGCTGACAAGTGGGATGGGGGGTAAATGGCCCCTTTGTAGTTTGCCTATTACAATACTACCACTACTAACTTCACCGGGTATATATTGTTAGGAATATAGAGACATTATTAAAAATTACCATATTAGATCACGATGATCCGTTAGCCCATCGTGTTGTAAATTAAACACGATGGGCTAACGGATCTGACTTCATGACTTCACCGATAGGGTTTGCAGGTGCACCGTGCTATTGTCATCCATTAAGAAAACAGTGCACATGACTTCTTCGACGAAGGTCTAGCTGTTTAGTATAACGCCACGCTTCTGATGTTCGCTACCTCGAATCTCGCACGGCACAAATATTTATATTGAAAAGTAGGTATCACTTTTTATATTTGTCTGCGTGCTTTTTGTGCATTTTATGTACCTATATATTTACAAAAACAAATTATGAGTAATTCTATCAATTGTTTAATACAATGGTACAAGCTCTGCTTAATTTGGAACTAAGTAGCGCTATGTAAATTGTCCGGTTTATTATTATTTATTATATCACGGATTCATATCGATGATGATAATATGGGTAACGAAGGGTAAAGCAGGTTCGTCATATTGTGTAGATAAATTTTTTCAATTGACTGTACCTGCAAACTCTCTTGCAATTAGGTATATATTAAATTTAATTATGTCGTAATTCGTCGTAATATTCTGTTATTAATTATGTTGTGTATTTAATTAATGTAATTTTGTTAATTAATGTAAATCTACTTATTAATGTAATTGTAATTAGATTGAATTTATATAAATATGAATTACTGTATGTTATGACTTGCCATATATGTAAAGAAGTTTTTTACATTGGTTAATAAAAGAAAATATGAAAAAGAAATTATATTAATAATTACGTTAAAAAAATACAGTAATAATACTTTTGGTTATCGTATAATTTTATATCCTTAACTTTATATCCTACAAATATTACTCATGATCATGAGAATGCAATTGTGAAGATATTTATATTTTCCTTTGTCGTTAATATTTTAAATGGATACTATACAAATCCTTACTAACATTATAAATGAGAAAATAACTTCGCCTGTCTGTTGCGCTTTCACGGCAAAACTACTGAACCAATTTAAATGAAATTTGGTACACAGCTAGTTTGTGTCCTGAGATAGGACATTGAAGACTACTACGACGGACTACTTTTTAAAGCGAAAAAGTAAGATATTAAGTATAAGATAAGGAATTGAAAGGGGAGATAAAAGCTTGTATGGAAGAATCGTCATTTTTAAAGCTAGTAGCTTGAAACTTATTTTTTAGACTGTTAAAATTGAATTAAATATAATATTTATTTATATTTATTTCAGTTGTAATAGTTCAGTTCAACATTCAAAGTTTGTACAAATTATACCCTAAAAGTCTAAAATAAAATAGGGGATGAAAGTTTCTTTGGCTTGAAAGTCTACAAATTTTTTTTCAAGAATTGTTTTTTATTTCATTCGTCAAAATTAGATTAATTTCGAATTTAGTTAACTTTATCATCATCATCATCATCTCATCCCGGAAGACGTCCACTACTGGACATGGGAGGCCTATGTCAAAGATCTCCACGACGATCAGTCCTGAGCTGCTCGCATCCAATGCCTTCCAGCGATATTGACCAGATCGTCGGTCCACCTTGCTGGAGGCCTTCCCACGCTGCGTCTTCCGGTCCGTGGTCACCACTCGAGGACTTTATTGCCCCATGAGCTATGTGCCCTGCCCATTGCCACTTCAGTCACCAATTCTTCAGGCTATGTTGGTCACTCTGGTTCTTCTGCAGATCTCCTCATTTCTGTTAGTTATCTCCTCAGTTACGTCAACAATTTTAATAAGCTGTCAGACACTCCAAGTAGCTTATTAAAATATATGTATATATGGTACATGTCTTATTTATAAAATAGTTTGCCTAAATAAACAAAAAGGTCATTATTCCACGTGTACAAAGTCGCGGGCACAGCTAGTAAATCATATAGGTAACAAATTAACATAGAAGGCTTTTCTTGAATTTAGGTAGGTAAATGAGTGACACCGCAAGACCCCATAGTAGGTAACATGTATCATGAAAGAAAGTTCCACGAATATACTAACTAAACTAAATATTTGTGTAGTTACAATATGCAGTTAAATAGGTGGTAAAATTACATATACAATACAATAATTTCACTGCCTTACATCAGCCTTTACCATACGAATCTCGCTCACGTAATAATTTCTTAAATTGAATAAAAATTTGTTAAACTGTAAAGATTGTTAGTTTCTATCTTCTCGAGCCATGATCCTCCCCCCCTATTGCTACGCTTCATGTAGATAATATAAATTTTCGGAAAATTTAAGGTACAATTACAATAAAATAATTGGAATAAAATTATTTGATAAATCTCGATATTAAATCAATTTCCTATCTAATTTAAACGTGGATAGAAATTACAACGAAGTCATATCCGTGCTTTATCCGCTTCATAAGTTCTTCTACGAGTTTGCAATGCCTCCGCACTGCGATTAACAACATTGACATAGTTTCAAAAAAAGAAGACAGGATAAGTTCTAGGAAAGTTATAAGGTCAAATTATAAAAAGAATATATAACAATAAATTGCTGTCTATTAAATTTCACTATTAAATTAAATTAACAATAAAAATATACTTCACACTCTTAAATCATTTTAATGTTGAGTTATTCAATCTTATTCTTGCTTGGTGTTTTCGATTTCTTTATACTCACACAATCTCTCTTCAAAGAACTGTTTTCGATGCACTAATGCCAAGCGAGGTTGCCGGATGCCAAAATTTTCATTACCCAACTTACTATATTTATTTTCTCCCTCTTTTCCCATAAGCTCCCTTAAGGCCTGGTTCCTTTGTAGTAGTTTATTATAAAATGTTACTCCACTTTCAATAAATTCTGGTCCTAACTCACACAACTTTTTATCGACTTCAGTTTCATAATATACCTCTGTTACATCTTTCATAAGAAAATAGGATCCTAATCCAAAAACGCCTAAAATACTGTATAATGTAGCCCTAATAATTGTAGGAGCAGCATAAAAGTTATATTTACGACAAATATACTGAGCCAGATTATATACAAAGAACACACATGTAAATGGATATGCAGACTCATAAAACACTTTTTTATTTTGAGTCATTAATATTTCCCTACATATTGCAAATTCTTTGACTTTGTCTGGTAAAATAAGGGCATCTGCTAATTTCTTTCCAGTTTCAGAAGACCAGTCTACTTTCTTTAAATTAACCTGTAACAATCAGTATTATTATTTTCGTATAACATATCACATACAAAAAATATATAGAGTGAAAAACTGATGGAGCGATTTCTAAGTCTCAATGCTATGTCAAAAATTCTGGCGTTCCCTGAAAAAACACCCCTTTTGGCATATACAATAGATCACAAATTAGTTAAAACTAATAAAAATTAATTTTACCTCTATACCATGATTTTCTAAATCAACTAGAGATTTGTATGAAAAATTAACAGGTATTCCTATAGCGCCACCAAATTTTGAGCTTGTACTGCCTGTAATAAAGCAATTTAAAGAGATATAAAGTACATATTAAAAAATACAATATTTTTTATATTAACATACAATGCATAATTTTATACAAATCTTACCAGCATGAAATAGATCATATCCAAATACACTAAATGGTGACAGATATTTCCTGTGTATATCTGGAACTTTAAGTACATCTAGACACTTTTGATATTGATCACATAGATTCTTTGGTAATTCAACGGGCTGCCCATTACTGAAACAATTGCATTGTTAATATTACTGATTGGTAAGCAAAAGTAGCAAAATTTTATAAGTCTATATATTACACTTCTATTATTATTTAATTAAATGAAACAATAAACAGCACCTAGTGACAGATAATTAAAATAAAAGTTTTAAAAAATAGAACACAAATGTCAATAGTTGCTCATTGTATAATAAAAATGAAATAGACTTTTTTGAAATTAATAACTTTTGAAAAGTTATATTATAGTTTACTTCCATGTGATAGTATCCTATCCATAGATAAATATTGAAATATATTTACACTATATTTTAACTGAATTTTATTTTTAAGTTATTTATCAGACTGGTGGCTTCGTTTGAATAAAACAGTAATGTTATATTCATACACATGTACTCTAATACATACTTTCTGAGATCTCTTAATGAATCTATCTAATCTATAAGCATTTATTTGGCACTGGCTCCTGCTAACACAAATTGAAAATTACAAGGGAACGTATAATAAATTCCATATGTATTTCTTATAAATAAAAACAATCGAGTCACCTGTAATAGTGAACAAAGTCTTTATATTTATCTAGCAAGAAAGTGTGAGGTGCAAATTTTGCGGTAGTCAATGCTATACCAGTTCCAGTGACTACTGCGTAAGAAAACTTTCTACCCGAATCCGTTAAAAACCACGATATTGAGCGTTTTGTTACCATTTTGGATTTAATACAATAGACTTTCTACATGCATCCAGTAATTAATTTATAAATAAAAACAAGTTACACTTCAATAATTTTGTACTTAGAACATGATATCCTGAGCATGAGCAGGATGTCAATAAGGATGTAACTGTAATCGATTACGAAAACATCGATTGTATTCACCAAAATATTGGATAATATTTAATCAATTTTAATAATGTAACAAATTAATACATTTTTCAGTATTTTTTGTCCTCCAATATTTATCTAAATGGCTTAAAAAACAAGCCTACTGAATTATATAAAATTCAAAAGCGAATAAAAGAATAGATATTGTAATATAAATTCCGCAGAAAACATAAGGCAGACTTTTGGTAATAAAAAATAATTCTTTTCTAGATTTATTCTTTTTACTAATGTAATATAATATTGTAAGCAATATAAGAATAGTAATGTGACAAATAATCTTCTTGATATTTATTATTATTCCAACAAAAAAATATTATTTTGTCTATAATCGATTTTTACAATGTGATAGTGTGTAAGTATGAATATTTGTTTCTCTTTTACACAAAAACTACTGAACGGTTTTTGATGTGACTTATGCATAAGAACACATAACTTATATTATTTTATTGAAATTTAACGCGGATCAAACCGCGGGCACAATTAGATTATAATATATTGATCCACTAAAAATGTAATCGATATCTTCTCGATAATAATCGATAATCGCATCTCTACATTATGGCATCACGAATGGTGAAGCATGAGTGAATGGCACGAGACATCAGTAATTCAGTAGTTATGTCATTTTCCACTACCATACCACAGATAACATAATATTACATAACCATACTGTCGTGTTGACTGTCGGGCGTACAACCTATTGCTCCCAAATTTTGAGCAAAATTATGTATTATCTCAATGATCGATTTGCTTTATATGCTCTACAATATTATACTTTTAAAAATAATCTACTACGCTTTTAATTACTAATATTGTTGCCTAAAGTCCCACAAAGTTTATTTTTATTTTTTAACATTTCATGAAAATCTTGACGATTGTTTAATTTATCTTAATTTTTTACTTCTAGGGGTTTGTTTTATTTTTATTTTAGGCTAATTTCTTTCTACTATGGCATAACATAAAAATGAGCATCAACTCTATGGTAGACATAGTCTGTGGCCTCTGTGCCATAGTTGTAATCTGAATTTTTTGTTTACAATTCCCCAATAAATTGTCTTTTCTTTTAAGTTGTCAATTTAAAATTGTTTAATTTAAATATTTGTATTATTTATATTTCCAATTTTTCTCTTTTCAATAGTAATGTTGTGTATTTTTTTTAACAATAATTAACTTGTAATTCTTGATATTTCAATGAGTAACAATGATGAATGTTATCAACGAATTGAATGCATTACATTTAGACACTCTTAGTGACGAATGGGTACAGGCAATTTATTATTCAGAGTTTCTAGAATTTGGTGATATTCCCCCTGAATATGAAAGTATATTGGAGTCACTTGATATTAAAGCAGTATTTCAAAGTATAATGAAATCTTTTGATGACTGGCTCAATACAACAAATTCTGATGATAAATCTTGGGCTACACTCTCCAATCATGTGATGCATGAAAAACTGCTCGCTATTATAGCTTATCACATTGACTATGGTAGTAGAAATATACTAACTAAGGAATACAGAAATAATGCCTTGCTAGCATCTCGTTTATATTACAAATTATTATTTGTACCTGGATATAAAGCATACCATATTTATCATTCTCAATTATTTGCACATTCTCTTGGCTGCCTTGGCTTCCCAAAAGCGATGTGTGATAATGAAGATAGCTATTATAACACAAAAGAGCTAACAAGAGAAGTTAATTCGGTCATAAGGGAATTAAGACACTTTGTTCTTGATTTGCAAGCTATAATAAAAAATTTACAACTAAACCCTAATGACATGAACTTTGAGGACATTTTAAGTAATTTAGTTGATATAACTGGAGGTGCCATTGTTAACAAACTGAATGTAGGTTAGTATACTCTATTATGAGACATTTATGATTTTTAATATGTAGCTTTTGGTGGTAGGAATTTAAGGTCTTTATTTCAAAGCAATGTATGGTAAGGTGGAATACGCAGGGGCGGATGGTGAATTTGTGGGGCCCTGGGCTAAATCTACTTAGATGCCTACCTAATTATATTACTCATCTAAAAAATACACAGACCAAAAACAAATGGCCAGAAATTCCATGTGCATGTAGTTAATATTATATCACATAGACATACATTGAAATTTCTGGCCCCAATCATAGTTCAGCTAGCTGTTAAAGTTTTGAAAATTTCAAGTCAATGTAATTTAAAAGGCCTTGTTAGTAATAAAGAATATTTACCCTATTACTAACAATGTACCTTATCAGTTTAACATCTATGTGGTTCCCCCTTAAAAATATTCTGTATGACTAATCATACAGAATATTTTTAAGGGGGAACCACACATTTACACAGCCAAATTACAAATAAATATATGAACAACACTAAGTTCATATATTTATTTGTAATTTGGCTGCTTCAGGGATCTAGGATGCATTACCCCAAAAATTGGTGTTTGATTCCTGGCTGTGCATAAACATTTTTATTCGTGACCATGGTTATTTGTATCAATCTGGATATTTTATATGTATGTATATTTCTATTTACAAAAAAATGTATCTAAGTATTTGTATCAGCTGTTTAGTACCCATAACAGACCCAGCCCACACCCAATTCTGTTTAAATTGGGATTTAATGATGCTGTGGGAATGTCCTGAGATATTATTATTATATTTAGTACATATTTTTTTATAAAGTTATATGGGCCAGAATACATTTATATTTTACAGGTGTGAGTATATGTCTATAGATAACTTTTCCTTTTTTATGATATTATTATTACTAAATTAATAAAACCACTTATTTTCAGACAAAATTGAACTAGGGAATATATCTAGAGTAATTTATGAGTTGATAGATGTATTGATATGTGAAGCCAATGGAGATCCAAATAAAAATGCAATACAATTGGTGTTCAAATGTATTCTTCCAAAATTAGTAGCAGCATCAATGGACTGTAGGAATGCTAATGTAAGATAATTTATGAACTAAATATGATCATTAACTTATTAACTGTCTTTATTAGTAGTTACCTACTGCCTAAGAAAATTACAATACTCTTTTATTTATATAGGATAAATTTGTAACTCTGTCTCAATAAGAGGTTGAGTGCAGTGGAAATTTGTACTAGACTTTAAATAAAATGAATGTTCTTTGTGTTAAGGCGAAATTAGCAAGCATATTAGGAAACTATACATAATTTGCTTCTTAGAGATATAAAAGATTTTTTTTTCCATAGACTCATTTTATTTATTTATTATAACCTTTTATTAACATTTGTAATATATTTTTAGAACCTTATAAGAGCATCTTATGTCACATATTCTGGTTTACTTCTAAGTAGATATGGGAAATCAGCATTACCTGGATACACTATATTACTGCAACATCTGTGCTATACTTTAGATGGTTTGGTGAGTACATTAAATAAAATGAAGAATGGCTCGTTCTTAAATTTGTTAATTATTTTATGTAAAATAAATAAAATTATACACTCAATTAATTACTTCTAGTTAATAACTTTATTATGTTTATAGGAGCGTGCAGAAGTTCGCGCAGCTCGTGTTTCATTAATCATTGGATTAATGAGTTTACTTCCCCAGAAGTCATATAGTAACTTTGTTAAATGGATAATAAAACTGTCCACTACTTCAAAAGTCTCCCATCGTCAAATTGCAATGGTATGTATATATATTGTACTTATAGCTCCAATTTTGTAACCATATACCATGCTTGACCACCTACCTACACATATACTATGATTTAGCTCCCTGAGTATTGTCATTTTTTGCGTCAGATACTGAACTACTTCAAGCAGACTATGTTTGTATTTTTTTTTCTATAATGGATAGATATTTATCGTTCACTACTATATTTTTTGGAAAAGTCTCTCGTCGTTGCTTCCACAAAGCCTTAAAACAAAGGTATAAGGTATAATCAGTGCATCCTATCCGTTATTACTAATTACGGAGCCGAAACGTGCACGCTAATGAAACGCAGTCGTTTCGTCAGCGAGTCGGCCTACCAACTCTCAACGAGCTATGGAAAGAGCAATGCTTGAAGTTTCTCTGAAGGATCAAATTCAATACGGAGTGATTCGCCAAAGAAGGTCACCGACATAGTTCTTTGTTTTTGAAAGTTGAAGTTACAGGCTGGTCATATCTGTCGCAGAACCGATGCTCGCTGGAGTAGATGTGATCTAGAGTGGAGACCGCGATTTAGCAAACGTTGTAACTACACTACGTTTGCTAAAACGCGGTTACTCCCCGCAGACAGGTGGAGCGACGACATACGTAGGATTGCGGGTAATAACAGGAAGAGATGGGCTGAAGATTTAGCCCACTGACGTCAGTGGGCACAATCTTCAGCCTTTCTCTTAAGGTACGTAGAAGGTCTCCCAAGGTGCGTACCAATTGCAGTCCCATAGGACTGGGCTGATGGTGGTGATGATGACTATATGTTAGTTACAATATAAATAGAACGATAAAGCACAGATAAGTGTTAGGTTGACCTCCACGCTGGACACGATTATGGCAATTTCCAATGCATTCGCCACGAGGGGCTAACTGACCTGACTTACACATTGTAAGTTTTAACGACTGATTGTTTTTTAGGAAATGCTCTCTAAATTACTGAGTAATGACCCTGAAGAAGCTAAATCTAAAGAACCCGTGATGGAGACAGACAACTCAGGTGAGAGTAGTAATATTTTTTTTTATTAACCAGAAAGAATAATTTATAACTAAAAATGCATGAGTATTAGTAATATTACATCATAAAATGGCTTCGGCAATGTAGTAGTTTAATTCACCTAACCTCCAAAGATCGCGAGTTCGATTTCATGGTTATGAGTTGTAGAGAGTGAAGTGATAATTGTAAATAATACATAATTTTTTTTTTATAGTTTTGATTATAGAACATAAGAAAACTTTATACTATAATCTCAAAAGACAAGAAGATATAATATCAAAAGACTTTCTCAACAATTTTTTTACTGTTTTCCATCTTTAAGATAATTCATTGCAACCTACTACTGAACAGCAACCCCAAAATGAAGCTCTTGATGAAATGCACAAAAATCCAGTAGACATAGCTGATAATCAACTGGCAGCTATGTCAACCGATGATGAAAACAGCCAAAAGTTACCGAGTGCAGAGAAAGAAGTTGTACGTATTTTCCTAAATAACTACTATAATACATATAAATTCTATTCTATTTTTGACATAGTAATATTTTTAAGCCTTCTTGTATTTATACAGATGTATTGATAAATGTTTAAATTAACTGTTCTTTGCCTTAATACGTACGCTCTTTCACGCGCGAATCCGTTTTCACGCAGAAAAGAATTAGCACGTAAACGAGAAAAATGACGCACGACACCAACTCTGCGAGAGTTCATGAATCGTAATCGCGCGTGAAAGAATGTGTCATAGCAGCTATTGTTTGAGCCGTTATATTATTATGAAGTAATATATCATCTTAATTACAGATATAAATACACAAACACGTTACAAATTGCATTGATTATCACACTATTGCATATAACAGAATAATATTGGACTTTGTTAATGCAATGCCGTTTATTTTTCTATTTACAAAAAGTCTTATGGTCTGAACTAGGTTCACTAGCGTATCAATACATTAAATGTTAGGACGAGCATGAAATGACGGAGGAGGAGGTGGCAGAACTGCTGAGCGCGCGCGCACACACGGTGCCACTGGCCAGCCTGTTGCGTGCCGTGTACGAGCGCGTCGCCGATGTTTCGGGCACGCTACGCACGCGGGCGCTCGTTATGCTCGCCGACTGCCTCGCTAGCGACCGCCCCGCCATGCATCAAGCGATCGAGGTATGTCACCACATAAAGCCATAGAATTACCAATATAATGTAAGCACTACTGTTTAGAAATATAAAATTATATTTTAGAAATAAAATGTGATCACACATTGAATGACTTTGTTTGTAGTGCGAAAAAAATACGTAATGATACATATTAATATTAAAAAACAATATAAAAATAAAAAACAAATGACTGTTGTTGGTAGTTTTGTTGAAAAAAAAATTCATATATTTTGATATTTTACCAAACAAAGTCTTCCTTACGTCTTTAACAAAAAACACTTTTTATAATATATATACGTACAGCTCGGTGTAGATTGATACGTATGCCGCCCTCGACGTATAGTAGAAGATTTAGACCTAGATAGGTACCTAACACTGAATTTTGGAAGAAATCCTCATAGAATTGATTTATATTTAATTTGAATACATTTATTCAGTTCTTATATTTTAAATTTTGTATACGCCCTAATTAAAAAAAAAGTAATCAGGCATATGTGACAGGAGTTGAACGGGACTGGAGCGGTGTCGCGACTGATGGCTGTGAGCGCGCGCTGCGTGTCCGACGAGCGTGCTGCGGTGCGGCGCGCCGCCGTAGCGCTGTTGCAGCGTCTGCTGGCGCGCCGCTCGCCGCCGTCCGCCGCCGATCTAGGGGTACGCACCTCGCTACTACCACGTGCACTACGCAGTATATTCGCAATGCAACCGTGCCGCGCGGCGCGCGTTGCATTCGCCGCCGATCTCGGGGTACGGACCTCCCTACTGCTAGGCACACTACACAGTATATTCAATATGCGGCCGTGTGGCGCGCCATCGTGCTGCTGCTCCATCGGCTGCTGCCGGTAATATTGACTCAACATCATCCCCATTTATATCGCGAGGCATCTTGTTTTGTAAAGTATATTTCGGTTGAACGGTGAGATACGGCAATGATATTATAGGGTACATATCATCTCAGTCCTCAGTCAGTCAGTAAAAACAAACTTTAGAGTAAAAGTTTTAGTTTTACTTTGGAGGACTGAGATGAGATGCACCCTATAATATCATTGCGAGCTTAAGAGAGCTTAAATTGAACATTGGCGCCGACAAAAGTTTCACGTTACCAGCTTTATATTTAGAAATGTGTATATCAAATAGTCTTATCTTGTAGATTCTTGTGGGTCTGTGTCGCGACGCGAGCATCCTGGTGCGATCGGCAGCAATCACCGCACTTGGCGAACTTGTCGTACAATCACCTAGTGACCCTATGATTGACGCGTTCCTTTCTGGACCCATGCATCAACTGTCAGACCCCGAAAATAAGGTAACGTTGATTATGATTCTGATTATGATATGATGATTATGATTCATAATGAGTGTGTGCATTTTAAAGCACGAAAATGTTTAAAATAACCAACGTGTACATATATTTAAACAGGTTCAAGAGCAGGTAGTCAATCTCATACAACAAATATTGATCGATCGTCTGCAGAAGTATGAGATCACAGACATAGAAGACCCTTTGCCTTGGATGTTCCTTGCTGGCATCACCCGCCACAACATGCGGAGACACCTCCAGAAGGCCTGCACCTGTTTGACTAAAAGTTCTAATTGCATCAAGTATGAAATCTTTTCAATTACAAAAAGAAAGTGATCACCAAAGTAAACTTCAAGATCGACTCATATCACATATTACAAAAAGAGACTAAAACATACCGACTACAGACCTGTACAATAATTATCGAGCTTCTCTGCATTGTCGTACGCGTAATTTTAAACTTGAGACCAAATTGATCACGTAAAGGGCCAGTTTGTATGAAGATTTCAATAAACATTTTATTTTCCACTTTACTTCCTATATACATTTATTTAGATTCATGAATACTGTAACTTGCTTTCGGTTTACTAATTCTATTTAAAAACATCTGTTATTAATACGGCTCAGCTTATGCTCGAAACCCGTACCGGACCGGAAGGGCCAGAGAACGACCATCAACTATTATTAATGAAAGTGTAATGAGAGCATCAATATTGGCCAAAGTCGGCCCACCGGGAATTAGACGCTGTTAATTATATTCCCCGCCTGCAACAGACTGCTGCTTTTACACTAACAGGCGAAGACGAGTTATTCCAGTGTATTCACTCCGCAGTACGTCCAAGTAAAGAGCAAAGACTCATAGACTAGCAGAGAAGCCAGAATAACTTAATAATATTTTGTACCTTATTTACATGCTTATTTTATTATTATAACATCTGTTACATACTGTTAGTCAGTTACTACAGTACGACAACCACTGTAGTAGGTTTTACACTTCAATTAAAATTAGTAGTTTTTGCTATGTACGGGAATTTAATGACCTATGTACTACTTTCGCTACGCTACGCTATAACGAACGCGCCGTACTCATTGTGAAGAAGACTTCTAGATGAAGTCTAACAAAGACGAAACTTAACTTACGTTCATTAAATTCTCCTACATAGTTTCTAAATGTGCAAAATGAACATAAGCTTCAAATATTTTTTTTCCAATGAACAGTCACCGGCTGGTAGACATGTTAAGCACGCACCTGGGGACTGCGAGCGACGAGCGCGACCTACATTGTCTGGTGCTACTTACAAGCATCGCGCGCTTGGTCGACTACTCGGACATCAGTTTTGTACTCGACTACTATTACAAACTTGCTGATGACACGAAGGTATCTTCTTATATATGTATGTGTATTATATTATAGTTTTAGCAGTCATTGGTTTTCATAAATTATTTATTTACCTATATTAGAACTGATAATGTGATCTCACCAAGTATATAAAGCCGATATTACATTATGAAATTGTATTGAAATGAGCATAGCTTTGTAACGCGCGAATAGGCTGACGGTACACGTACGCTCTGTCATGTGCAAATTTTATATGTAAAGGCAGCTATTGTAAGGTTTGTGTGGTGACAGTGGCGCGACGCGCGGCTTCTGCCGCTGGCGCTGGAGCTGGCGAGCGTGTGGGCGCGCTGGACGGCCGCCGCAGCCCGCCACGCGCTCCGAGACCACCTCGTGCAGCGACTCGCCGCCGGAGACGCAGACGGTCACCTACCTCTTACATATTTATTATACACTCCACAGAACAAAAAGTAGATACAAATATTTGGGGACGCAACCCGCGTGCCAATACTACGCGTTATAACACAATTCGATCTGCGTTCCAGTGCCGCGGGTGTTTCATGACACGAAGTATTATTTTTATTTGGTTGGCTAAGTACATTTAGTTTATGTATGTTTTTTGAGTTGCTAAAAATGACATGAGAAGTACCTATGTTGGCGTGTACGTGGAAGTGTGCGTGTTGGCGATAGTGGTTATGTGAGTAATTTGCCATTATCTGTCTATCTACTTCTTTGTTCTGTGATACACTCCAGAACTTGACCACCACCAGCAGTCTGAATACTGTTTTGCTATCTTTCGTTGAGCCTCCGAAAAATATAATACATATTATTCTCTTGTACATATATTAATTTCAATTGTAAGTCATAAAAAATAAACTACTAAATATATAATTACACTCATTCTAATTTCGTCTAATAATAAGTATGAAAAATATAATATAGTTACCTTATTTTATAGTAATTATTATTAATTATCTTAAATTATACATAAAATTTACTCACTTTGATGTCTAATTAGTAAAATAATATAATTATATCTCATTTAATAAGTAACTATTTAATATTGCAGGATGCCGCATCGCGTGTGCTGCTCTTGCCGCGCAGTTAGATCCTGATAATCTACAATGGGCAACTGAATTAATGCAATTATGTGAGTATTGATATATGATTATGTTATCACTTTAAAATTTACACAATTTAAATGAATATTATCATATAGAACTACATGAACAACTTAATTATATATAACAATTTAATAGCTACATGGTATTGTACAATAATTAACTTCAACAAATTATCACTGTTATTAGGGATGCAATTTATAGATTCCTTTATAGGATAATTGCTGAATTTCACTACTAATTAAAAATATGAGGGAGAAATAATTGAAATTAGTGTGTAACATTAACAATAATTCTGTGAGTATACTATGTAAACTGTAAATTTTCACACATTAACATTAATGTGTGAAAACTTTACAGTACAGAATATTTTTAATAAAGACGTGGCAAAACAGTGTTTGTGTATTTCAGTACAAATTGTGTTACTCAAATATGTTGAATTGTTGCCAGCGGAGAAACAAGCTCTGGAGGGTGGACCAGGTGGCGAGATGGAGGAGTGGATGCGAGCGGCAGACTTGTCATTAGTGGCGCCGGTGCCACCGTCTTCTAGCTTACTCAAGCTCTTCCTTGACGCTCTCTCTGATCCTCCACCAGGTATTGCCTTCAAATGAAATCAAAAATAATTTATTCATGTAGGACATTTTAGTGATTTTAGCCGCTTATGAACCGCGTTAGATTATTTATATTATTACTTTTTCCCTATCATCCTTTCTTTAACAAATAAAGCCTTTTTAGAATTGCTTTAATATTTGTTTATACTTTATGTTAATACAGAACACATGGAATTAAATTGCATACCACACGTGGCTAATTAGTTCGAAAAGTCATAACAATATATGGAATGATGATGCATAGAATAATAATATTCACATAATAATATCACAGCAATACTCTTACTGTCACTTTTTTCAACTTGTTCTTAAAGTGGTTCTAATTTCTCAGGGTTTCCATATAAAGCAGCTCATAAAGCAAGCGTCCTTTATAAACGCAAATAGTGAAATTATATTCCATAACCGCACCACATGCTATTATTTTTATCAAATTTAGAACTAACTGCAGCGTGTGCCAGCCATTAGGCAGCGCGCTAATTTAACCAAGTTACCAAGGACTGCAACAAGTTACATGATTCTAGCCATTAGTTTCGTACTGTAAATTCGGCTTTAACGTAGCATCGTGGAGCTCGGAGCGCCACTAGTATAGTATTTTATATTGCGCTTTAAAGTGTACAGCGTGGAGCTCGGAGCGCCACTAGTATAGTATTTTATATTGCGCTTTAAAGTGTACAGCCTGGAGCTCGGAGCGCCACTAGTATTGTATTTTATATTGTGCTTTAAAGTGTACAGCGTGGAGCTCGGAGCGCCACTAGTATTGTATTTTATATTGCGCTTTAAAGTGTACAGCGTGGAGCTCGGAGCGCCACTAGTATAGTATTTTATATTGCGCTTTAAAGTGTACAGCGTGGAGCTCGGAGCGCCACTAGTATTGTATTTTATATTGCGCTTTAAAGTGTACAGCGTGGAGCTCGGAGCGCCACTAGTTTCGTATTGTAAATTGGGCTTTATCATATACAGCATGGAGCTGGGAGCGCCACTAGTATCGCATTGTAAATTGGGCTTTATCGTGTACAGCGTGGGGCCCGGAGCAGCGCGGCGCGTGCGTGGCGGGCGCGGGGCGGCTGTGCGTGCGGTCGCGGACGGCCGCCACCGCCGTCGCGCCGCGCCTCGCCGCGCTGCTGCCCGACGCCGCCGCGCCGCTGCCAGCTCGCATCAACGCGCTACTCGCCCTCACAGACATATGCACCAGGTACATCACGTCCGCTCCCTCTACTTTTTTTTTAATAACGAGGCGAAATGTTCCTGACTACCATATAATAAACTCATGTCATGCTCACTAAAATGTCCAGGCATGTGGCGGCGTGGTGGGCCGGGTCATTGGGCTCCCTAAAATATGGTCGAGTGCTGTGATGGCTGGCTCATCCGTCATACTCGTGAACGAGTGCTGCTTGTAGGGACTGGTCTGCTCTTATCACTGATTTAATCTTATTGTGTTTTTATATTTGAGCCTAAATAAATTAGTGCTGGTTGGTAGTTTGTATTCACACGTTTCGAATTGTAAAATGTGAACTTACAAGGATTGTTTAAAAGAGCAACACGCAAAGTTTCTTGCTTATTCTTCTTGTGATGAGACAGCTTTCCGCTTTCTTTTTTGCGTTGTGGCCCTTTGGCATTTAATCAGCGATATATATGTAACAGATACACGTGCATCGTGGAGCCGCTGCTGGAGACGGTGTGCGGGTGCGTGGCGGCGGAGGCGCCGGCGGCGCTGCGCAGGGCGGCCGCGCGCTCGCTCACGCGGCTGTTGCTGGCCGGGTTCCTGCGCCTGCGCACGCCGCTTTACTATCGGTAATTAATCGGTTATTACTTCTAGTTCCAATTCTTACTATTTTGTAGCATTTTTATGCTTTTTAGTTTATTTATTACTACTAGCTAGCTGACTCGCGCTACTTCATCTATATCATTCTATATCGCCCAATTTACATAATATCTTTTTAAATTATAGCCTATGTGAAAGAGTAACAAACATCCATCCATACTCACAAACTTTATTAGATAGGAAACCCAAGGCTAACTATACACATGTTGAATCAATATAAAAACACACTAAGCCAATGACAGGCTTCACAAGTAACAACACACATAGACACAGACACAGATTAATTGTGTTAAATTTGACATCACCGCATATAAAATTAGAATAAGAACAAGAGTACAGAAACATAAATAATTTATACAAAATATAAGGTAAAGGGTCATATTATGGAACATTGTACTAGTTTATGAAACAAGTGATAAAAATCTGAATTACAAATAATTTCTACCGTATTGAGTATTTATAATAGTATCTTTATGATCTTTAATAACCTATTTATTGATTAAATTAATTTATTTTTGTAAACACCTTAAAATGTATAGAAAAAAATATAGATGAAATGCCCGTGTCAGGTTGCATGAAAGACTGTCTTTTAGATTTAGAGAATGACACGTGTCATCACAATTGTTTTAACAATTTGAAATATTTGTCAATGATTCAAAAATACTTGAAACATGTCAATCAAAAGTTTGACTTATAATCTACTGATTGATAATGAATTTAAAATATTTTAATAAGGTATTTATTTTTTATTTAGGTGTTTCATAATTGCGCAAAAATTTCTAAACAGACCGTATTTATGGAACAGTATATTCAGTGTTCCACGTCCCCCTCACATTCGATTTTCTAAGTTGTCCGTAATTATAAAACAGCAACAAGTGGACAATATTTAGTTAATTTCGTGTTAATCATTGTTATTATTGTAATTAATTATAACAAAGCAATTCATGTTAGAACAGTTTATATTTCTAAAAATTTGCGTTTAGATAAGTACATAGATTGGAAAATTCCATGAAAATGAAAAACTAACCTCAAAAATGAATAAGCTGGATGATAAATATTGTTTTATATTAATTAAAACATATACTTAAGTAGAAAACCTGCCAGAAAAAATTAATAGCACTTTATTTTATTCAAAATATTTACGAAGTACCTACATATCACATTTTTATAGATGTTTTTAAAATAAGATGTTTTTAATAATTTTTGTAGGTACATTTTTTTTTATAGAATTTGATATCTTTATTCTATAGACTTATTTTATATTGTTATTTTTATTCTTGATTGTTTGGTATAATTTTTATAATTTGATATTGGTTGGTTTTCATGAAATAAATAAACCAACTGTCAAAGAAGTGACGTTGGTAAATTTTAATTTTTAGAGAAAAAGACTAGAACAGTAAGAAAATAATTTGATTAATAATCAAGTCGAATAATAAAACTAATGATTACATGACACTTAACAATGATTGTCATTCTTCTAATAAAAATTCTCCTCTGATAAATACCAGTACCCAGTCTCAACAAAGCAGCCATTCCTGAGGTAATTACTGTATGAAATTATAGTATAAATGGTTACCGAAGCTCAGTCAGGTATTAATGAAAGTAGTAATTTAAATTGACTAAATTTAACTGATATTTTGAAGCGTAATGTAGGTGATGAATTAATATTTGATTTGAATTTAAAATTAAGAAAAAATGGAAATGGAAAAATGTTTTTAATGTGAGCAGTTCAGTTCATTTTGAGTTCCATAATTTGGGACATTCCCGATGGAACACCCTTATCTTTTATTTTATTCAATTTATTAGCATTTTCAACTAAAACTCACTTGATAATAATTATTATCACTTCAGTAGATATCAGGCAAACTGTTAACTTAGAAAAATTCAATGTTTAAAATATTCAACTCCTACTCAAAAGGTGTTTCATAATATGGCCCTTTACCTTATACATGGTAGATAAATTTTTGCTCGCTGATTTAATATTATTAAAAAATAGATGGAAATTGACAGTTTTAGATAGTTTATTAAAATTGTTGTTGGCTTGCTAAAGAAGTTAAATTTATTTGTACAATTCAATGATTATGACTTGATTAATGATGAACAGTCTACTAGATAACTATTCTTAAGGTAAGAGTAGCGAAACTTTGATTGAATGAAAACTTATATTGTTCCATGTTCCAAAAAGGATTGTACAATGAATTTAATAAGCTACAATGACGCTATCAGTCAAATATGTGCAGATATTGCGCACTACTGGCGGACGACGACCACGATGTACGTGAGCCGGCGGAGTACTACGTCACCAGCTGCCTCACCGCCGAAACTATCTACTACCACTTCGTCGACTGTGTCTTGCATTATAACAAAGAAGGGAATGGTAGGTTAGACCTGTACGTATAGTGAACTGATGGATTTCTTCGTAGATCAGGGCAGAACAATTTTAAAACGTAAATTAAAAAAACTTGGATTGAAAAATTAATAGAAATAATCGTTATTAATTCAATTTAATATTAAGCACTTTAGAATAGTCGATTGTTTCTATTTTTATTCTGGTGTTCCTTCGGAATGTAGATTGAGCAAAAAACTTGCCTGTTGCCCTTTTAAACAAATCTTTTACATTTTGTTGTACATTTTGCAAGTTGAAATTTTAAAGGTAAGTTATTAAATTTATCTAAATTTTTAATCGGTGTCTATAATACGAAATGATCCTCTATTTCTATACTTAAAAGTTGTCAGTCAAGTGATAGCGTACAACAAAAACATTTTATATAAATTTGGACAGAGAGCATCACGTTCGACGCGCGGCAGCTGATCTACGACGTGATGCTGCAGCGACTGTCGCTGGTGCAGAAACTGAACGTGCAGTGCCGGCTGGCGCGAGAGGTGCTGCAGCACGCGGCCGACTCGCTGGACGAGGCCGATGACCTTCCGCCAGCGCTAGAAGCCGCGCTGCTCGATGCCATCACGCTGCTCTGCGGGCCCAGGATGAAATTACCAAGTCAGTACTCACATTCACCCCTAGCCAAGGAATAAATGTTGGTCGCTTCACTAGTATGCAGTTCGCAGTGAAAAACTGGATGATAACTACCTGGTCATGATAAGCTGACTGACATCTCTTCTTTTTCATATTATCGTCCTACATTGGTGTCCCGCCAGTGTATACTCCTAGTGCAGGCGGATGCACCATTCCATTATCATTCCTATCCTTTTTTTGTATGTGATGGGTATAATCGATATATTATAAATACCACAGTGCTTACAAAATTGCGATGATCGGTCCTGTTATTTGGTAATTGAGCACGTTTCAAAAACTTAAGTAAAAAAAAAAAATTACTACACGCCTTGCGTATTCTGTTTTTGAGCGCAAATTAAACTATGATGTACACAGTATAAATAAATTAATACTGTGAATACAGCGTTATAATTGTGAATGCGTGTCCATTTTTACCTGTAAATCTATGCAAAGTAAATTTAAAATGTATCATAATGTCAATTGAATTATTTACGCAATTCTTGGTTTAGAGCTCATTTTGCATGTTTCGTTTACGCACATTGCACTCGTTCGCCGTGAGCATTAATAAGATTATTCATAATGCATAAATTAGACCTAACCAAATACAGTTTACATTCGACACTTACCTTACCGTGTGTTTTCATTAATTCCATTTTACCAGTCACCAATAAATTTTATATTTTACTCTTTAACTTTTCAATTATTATTTAACAATTAAATGCACAGTGTAACAAAACCGTAAACATTTAATTCACAGAGAAACCACAAAACACGGGAGATGCCGATATTGATGACCTGCAAGAACGAGTCACTACTAATATCGTATCTCATGTAAGTCTATTATACTTGTTTTCCTAGAAATAATCTGTTAAGAATAACAAACTAAGTCACATTATTTTATTAGCCGTCCCATCAGAAATTGATTCAACATTTTTGATCAAATACCATTTCAAGGATTTAGAAGGAGGAACAAGTCTATTTATAAACTTTGTTTGATAATTAACATAAAATATTATTATGGTAATTACCTGATTATTAACAAAAACAAAACGTATTTGGAATTTATGGTTTAAATTGTAGATATGGTTGTAAAAATTGTAAATAGGTTTCACTAGCTGTGCCCTAGGTTTATACCCTATGCCTTATTCTGATGTGTAAGCTATTATATATTACTGTAAAGTTTCATAAAAATACGTTTAGTGGTTTTTGCGTGAAAGGGTAACAAACATCCATTCATACTCACAAACTTTCGCGTATATAATATTAGTAAGAGAAGATTCTATCTCAATGTCGTCCTTTTTACTGTTAACATTGTCTATGGTCAGAAAATGAAACGCACGGTAGCGGAGGTGGTGGTCCCGTCGGTTCTGCAGCTGTACGCGCGTATGCGTCCGCGCGGCGGACAGCTGATCATGTCCCTCGTGCGCATCGCCACTGACCTGCTCAACGACTACCGTCACGAGGTAACTTATACATGCTTTTTTTTTAATCTGTGGAAATTTTCAAACGAACCTCTCTAAAAAGTACACTATACTTGTAAGCGTCTATGCCGGTGCTGGAGGTATCGAATCTAACCGGCTCTGACGGCGACAACATATACATGCTAGAGACCCGTCTTCGTTTGGCACGGCCGTAATAATTATAGATCCTGTCGCTGATAAAACGCAACATTCTCCATGGGAATATATTTTCAAAATTTTCAGCAATTTCTTAAAACAAATTTGCATTTTTATCGTTTTTTTTTAGTAAACTGTTATCAATGGGTTATAATATATGTGTAATGGTGTACCTATAATAAACTAGGAATGCATATTGTATTGCTAGTTTATTATAATACAGTAGCAACATTATTTTTAAGTATTTTGTAAAAGAAAGTGATAAATGGATTGAAAATTTTTCTCATTTGTTTATCTATATTGTGTAATCCCCATGTTAAGCTCTACCATGTCTGAATTTGGTTTTGTTAAAGTAATTTATTAATTTAATACTCTGTTTAAAGTATGTATTAAATTAATAAATGTTACTTTCAAAATACAATTATAGCACAGATAATATAATATTACATACAGATACCCCATCCCATACAAGAAAATGGTTCCTTCCTAACTCGGGCTATTCTTCGGGCTATTTTATTTCGCCGCCGTAGGCGCTAGATGTCGCTATATCTGAAGCAGTTTGGATTACTAGTGGGTGCTTAGTAACAAAGCATGAAAATAGATGGCAGAGAATTCGGTCTACATGACATCTGTTTTGCAAAGATACGTACATAATAGATATATAACTGTATCGAACTCCTGATTGGGTACAATCGAAAATTCAATGTAGGTATAATATTGTTCGCTGACAGTCTACAGACACGGCTACCTATGTATCTATGTATCTATGTACTATGTTACAGTTACTTTTTTACATGCCTACTTTTTTTCTCCCGACGAAGATATGTCGTAACGCGTCTGCACTAAAATCGGGCTATCGGTTAAGGAGCAATAGCTCCTTAACGAATAGCCCGATTTTAATACGGTTTTTTTTATTTAAATTGTTATGTGATAGTGATAGATTTTAGCTATAATCAATTGATGTGCATATGGGTACCTCATATAATTTTCAGTGTATAATTATTTCTCAATATGTAGTTAATTATGGTAAACTGGCAATTTGTAAAACTGAAAATAATATCTGCAAAACATCAATCTGTTATATGTAGGTTCTTTCAGGGATACTACATCGGTGCTAATGACATGTAGGTACTTATTTTGATGTTATACCTATTTGTAGAACCTTCGATATCTACAAACTACGCCTTTACTGCTAGTTTTTTGGTATTTATGTAAGTTGTTATTCAGTTGAAATTAAGCTGCGAAATTACAGGATATTTGGACATAACATCTATGTTCTCCGGAATGATAACGTATGCGGGATATAGCGGGCACGACATGATGACGTAATGCTGTTTAATAATATATGTGTATGTATGTACGGCGGATAGCGTCGTGGTTGGATGGATCGTCAGCTTATTTACCATTTCAGTTAATAATAGTAGGTAGTAACTTTTGACAATATGGATGAAGGAGGGTAACGGTGATGATGATGAGATCAATAATGACTGTTGACGATAGTGACGGTGGTATTTATTTATGACCACCATAAAATTCATCATTGGCAGCATTCTCAACATTATCATCATTGTTCATCATGATGATTGAGATCAAATTAATTAATTGATTAAAAAAGTAGCAAGTATTAGGTAGGTACTAAGTCCTTATATGACTTAAATACAAGGTTCTGGGATGCTGTGATATACTAGTCTCTAGATTTTGTTTCTTATTAGTATTCCACGACCAAAGTCTATAGACAGAGAAATATAGATTTACACAAAGTTTCTTGATGTAAATGGGAATTATTATACACATTGCATTAAAAAATATATATGATTACCATCTAATACAAAATCATTATGTAGTAAATAATTCCTGACATTTTAAATCGAATGAGGTGAAACTAACATTGCATGAACACAACACTTGAAGATCATAACATTTTCATTTCAGGTAATAAAACACTTTTAAATAATTTATTAATCACAGAATAAACAATTGTTAATAATTTACAATAATAGTTCTTTCACTGCTTGTCTGTTATACCACTAAAACTTCAAACACTTCTGTTATTTTTATAGTATATTCCAAATAAATCAATATCAAGACATAATATTTCATCAAAATCATTTCATATTTAATTCCTGGTACACAAAATATTCCTGGATTTGTTGATGAAGCAATATAATAATAATCATGAGCTTAAATCATAAACTTATTTGCAGTCGGTTACACATAATATAATTACTTGGAATTTCTTCTCATCACTAGTCCGTTGCTTTCTTACTTATTTAATTATATTATTAATTGCATTGTGATTAATAATTTACAGATTTTTCTTCTGCTTTTTTCTCTTATTTTTACTTGCATTATTATTTTATACAGTAAAATGTTCATATATATATATATATATATTTCTTATTCTTTTGAACTCCTGTTCTTTACAGTAAAAATGTTATTTATCTTCATCTGAATGACTAGGAGATTTAGAATATCATCTCTTATTTGTTTAAACTTTGTTCAGTATTAAGTTGTTGATGTCAGGAAAATCTGAAAACAATATCATATACCATGTTACATTTTCATGAACTTACATGAATGAATTTACATGAAAGTAACTAAACTGTAACCTTATTAGTACAATAAACATATTATTCATACATCATATTCATTCAGTTCTAATAAAATATAAAAATAATACTACTGTTTAGTACTTTATTTTGATTAATAATTTTCAGTATTTTCTCAATCAATCAAAAATTATAAAATCAGTGTTAGTTTTTTGAAGTTACATTCATAGCAATAATAAAAACATAATAATACCACATTAAAGCGGTCACCAAGTACCTATGTTTATTATATTTTAATATGAAAGATACACACGCATACATATGCAAGTTTTTAACAACTTATAGTTATACCTGGTATGAGATAATCCTCAAAGACACGATAGTTTACTAAATATTTGTAGTAGTCCTTAGACACATTTAAATTATTGAGTTTGACAAAAAATAAGAAGTTCAATGAACTCTGAACAGGGACAATTCAAAAGTTGAAGTACCTACTTAACTTAAATGATGAAAAAAGAGAAAAAATCCAATGCTAGTGAAAATATGTTTTAAGTATTTGACTTAAAGTCGTTTATCCTATTCTTTTATTCCTATATTTTATATATTTAACATTTCATTTATGTTGCCAGTACTCGTTGTCATTTCGATATAATAAAAAAATATGGACCAACCTACGATTTTAAATCGATATTTTTATTTGTGATGAAATCTAATAATATAAATTATTAATAACCTACCCTTGAATGGAGATATTAAAAAACTAATTATCATGAATAGTAGGTACTAGGATCAGTAATATATCATAGTATTATGAATGATTATCGTTTCAAAACCTTGTACAATTTAGTAAGGTTGAAAATATCCTTCTACAAAAGCAAAATTCGAGTATTTGTAAAGTTTCTTATGAGTATTTTTAAAAATTCGAGGATCCTCATATTTAGCTATCAATGTCAGTAATTTAGATACCATATAACACTTGTTTATTGAGGTTTCATAAAGGTATAGCTGACCTTATATACTCTATACCACATTCAATTCTCGTTCATTAAATTACAATAAGTAGGTATTTATTTTTTTTAATAGAAGAACTATGTCACTTATGTCATTAATTGCTATAATTACCAGGGTGACCGCGTGGAGGTTGATATAATAGAGTACACTTGTATCAGATCAATCTAATTAATATTTCCCTCTTCAAGTTTCGAAGTTATGAGCGAACAGATAAATATATAGTACTTGCATACCTGTCAAAATCTCTCTATTTTGCCGTCGTCAAGTAAAAATTATGCATTGCAATTCGTTCCAAATAAGAGTATAATACAAAATGATGAAATTTTACTGTTTGCAAAGACTAATTAAAAGCACCATCGAATAATGCGTTGTAATATCCTGTTATCGATTATTCGAAAAAATCGATAAATCTATGCATTTATTTTTAATATGGCAACACTTTCTAAATAAGTATTACTGGAATAATATGGTTTTCTTGTTTAGCTGTTTTATATTTACTTAAACTTTTTTTATGTTTAATTTATCATAATAGTATAGTAAGTACTTATTATTTGAAAATATAAAATAAACATTTAAAATACGGTGATACAAATGAAAACAGCGCCATCTATGAAAGTATTTTGGAAACAATAAGCCCCAATTAGCAATGATTAAATTGTAAACAAATACAGGGCAACAACAAAATGAGTAAATATATGAAAATTACTTTTCAAAACGCATTATTTCATTTTAACATCTATATATGACTTTTTAAAAATAGATTAAACCTTTTTAAAAACATAGTTTTGGGTTTTAAACGATTACAAAACAATGTTGAATTCCATTCGATACCAATGACGCCATCTAAATCCGTTTTTCGAACTAAAAATGGCTACTATGCCATTGATCCCCACTGATTATAGTAAGTGCACCATTCTACAGATTGAAGAACTGATAGAGAACGACGAGGAGCTGGTGGAGCGCGTGCAGCAGTTCCAAGGGACGATCGGCCTGGAACCTTCGTTCGGCAATATGCGTAACCTGGTGACGTCATCGGCACCTCCTGAGCCAGACACCCCCCGCGCCCCGCGGCGACGCCCTCGCCCCGTCACCTACACCCCACGACCGCCCAAGAAACGGGCGCTACGTATCTAGCAGCGAGCCGACACGCCGGAGAAGTATTACTACGTGCAATAATAGTCAAGTCACGAGACCATTCTCGAAACAAATTTAATTAATACGCTCAGTATTGTAATATTTCTAAACTAATCTGAGTCTATATTTAAAGATAGGTATTTCTAGAGAAATTGCAAAATACTTCTATAAAGTAAATATATATTTAAATAAATTTAAATATTTTTCATTTCAACCCTTATTTAGAATATTAACGTTGCTAATTATTTACTTGGGGTATTTTAATTAATTATTCTTTTCTCACTGCACCACCTTGCATTAGATGGTCTCGAAATCTCGATTCGATGAGTATGATTGAAATCAACTTGATCGTAATCGTAACGAGAAAATATGTCTTTTTCCATACAAATGAGAACAACAACGATAAATTCTAACAATAATAAACATAACAAAAAGTAGGTTAGATACGATACGAGATCTAAAATTACGATTTTGTTAATGATATGTATAAAAACTGTTTTCAAATTGGTTTAACTGTTTTTTGTTTCATATTGACAGTCTAATAATTAGTCTATATTGATTTTACAGATATATGCAACTAGTAAAACACTCTCACATGTATTTCTTGTATTCGATTTAATCCATCAAACCATAAATGAAAAGTGACATCAAAATATAAAACAAAATTATAAGCAATTAACAAACTTACATTATCTTTAGGCATTAGAACTTGCCATTTAATAAATAATTCATTATATATTAGTATCACTTGCTTAAATCTAATTTAACTGCTAAGTCGTCTTCTTTCTCAATTTTCAATTCTTTACTGAATGCCTTTTTCAGTAAAATATCTATAGCAGCTTCTTCTGGAAAATGATAGTTTAATTTAGAAGGCGATAGGCACATGGTGTTTGAATTGAAATAAAAAATATAATTTAGTCCAAATATATAATTAGTAAAATTTTACTATATAATATAATTAGAGATTAAAGTTAAATAATTAAATTATATGTTTGTGAAATAGACCTCAAAAAAATATAAACACCATAAAACAGCACTAACTAAATGTTTTATTCCCATCCATATAACGCTCATGTCAAAAGTAATATTACGCATATTTGTATTGGTCTCAATGTTTTAATAGGTTCACGACAATCATCAGGTCTGCTGTAATTATACAAGCGCTACATAGTATATACTAATTGGTTTTCTGCCAATGATACTTTTGTAATTTTGTAATTTGTAATTTCGATTTGATTCAACTTCGACTCTGTCATTAATCAACTAAGGCTAGAAGACATTGTACCTAGTCATCTGCATAGGTACCTATGTCAGCCAAGCAGCTTTCTTTGTACAATGTGTTTCAGTTCAAGGGTGAGATAAAGCGTAAAATTACATGATATGGAGGCATGAGATGTTAGTCCTTCGGAATACATGATACTCTAATGAGCCCAATAATGTAATGTCTATATAACACCAGAATGACTCATGTTGTGACATTACAAACAAAAGTAATCGAAAAAACTTCACATTATCTAACTGAATATACTAACCAGTAACTTGTATAGCCAATAGTTGATGAACTATATGGCGAGCTGTTATTTTAAACAGATCTCTACTACTTATCTTTTTCTTCTTATAGTATGGCATAAGAAGTTTCACCACTAACCCTGCAAGATCAACTTTCTCTGCTTTCTTTATTGATGAACCTTTTTTCTGTTTTGATGCCTTACGCTCAGGTTTAATTTTATTACTACATTTCTCGTTTCTTTTCGATGAATGTCTCTCTCTAACTATTTTGGTCAGGCTTAAATTACTTCTATGTTTAGATACTTTATGCTCTCTAGATAATTGTGGTGATACTATTGTAACAACTTTGTTATTTACATCAATGTTACTCTCAGATATAGACTCCGCTTTAGACAATTGTTTTGAATTCTGACATACATTCTCTGCATTTTTGCAAACGGCTATCTGTGGTTTTTCATAGTTTTCATTCTTCAACTCTAAATTATTGTCATTTGCTATAATTGAGTTTATATTGTTACATTGATCCATTTTAGGAGTTTCAGAAAATTGCTTCAAAGTTTCTAGTACCTTATCAGCTTCAGCACTTAATTTATAAGCCTCTTCGAATTTCTGATCCTTTTCTTCAGGTATCTTTAAAGAAGGTTCATTTATTGAATTATCGTCGATCAAATCATTGGTTTGTAATATACCTTCATCAATAACTAACTGACTATCAGATTCACTGCCCGATAAATCACCAAATAATGATGAAGGAGAAGTTTTCTTTTGCATTAAATCTTTTGTTTCCTTTTCTGTTTTAATATTTTCTTGTTCGCTTTCATATTTCGAAGAGGGCTTCTTTTGCATTATATTTATTGATTTCTTTTCAGTCTCTGTTTCTGTCTTTATTCTGTATAATGGAGAAGTCTCTTTTTGCTTTATATTTTTTGTTTCCTTTTCAACTTGAATATTTACCTTTTTCCTATTATCGTGTTTATCACTCTTATGTCGCTTGTGATGTGAATTCGCACTGATTTTATTATTATGTTTGTTAGCTACTTTATGCCTATGTTCATTGATTGTCAATACATTTTGTTCTTCTGTTTCAATATCACTCTCAGATGAATCGCCAAAAAGTGCTTTAATTTTTCTCTTAGCTGTGGAATTTATATTTCTAGGCGATTTTAACATTTTTTCTGTATCAATTTCCTTATTCTTGTTGATGCTAGGTACACCTTGTAGAGTAATATTTATAACAAAAGTTTTTCCTTCATTTTCTTTTGTAGTACTTGTATCATATAATTTTAATGTTGTATTATTGTGATTCTTGTCCGAATTCATGGTATCATCTAATTTTAATGTAGTATTATCGTGTTTATTTTCGGTATCCAAGTCTATAACCAGACTAGATTCTTCTTCACTTTCTTCTGTAGTAGAACTAGGATATTCATTAGATTTTTTTTTAAAAAAATTTTGTAATTTTGTTTGCTGTAAAGGATCTCTTTTAAAAGAATTCGCTTTCCGTTTTGTTTCTTTATCTGCCTTTGACAAAGGTCTTGCTTCATTTTTACCATCAATATTTGCTAAAATATAGACCAATATAGTTTTATAAAATAAATATTCAATATTAGTTGAACAATTATAAAATAATTTTACTAATAGATGAAATCGTATACATACCAGCTTCTAGTTGTGATGCTGCAACAAAATCTTTAGGTTTTGTTTTTTTTTCTGATTCAAATTCTTCTACGAATTCGCTAAGCGTATTTCGTTTACTAGGCACAAACATTTTTAATTGCGGAAAAAGATGATGTGTAGACGATTTTATTGATGAAATCTGAAAAATAAAGCAATTTTCTTTTATGATCAGGCTGCGTTACTCATTACCTCTGCTAACATAAGTTCTTTATCGTTGTAATTTCTGTTCTACAAATATCCGCGTTCTGATTACATCGAAGTATCTTTTAGGCATCTTGGAACAGCATCTAAACAAATTAGACTGTCTTTTCACAACTGTAATTATTGTGTACATTTTTTATTACTTTCTAATTAAATGGTTGTCAATTCGTTACTTCAGAGGCTAAGTATTCTGTACACACAAGGTTATAACTCTTTTTCTCTTATTTGGCTTTTCGCTTAAAGGCAAGTTCCAGTTTTAACTTTGGTTATTACATATTATATATATTAATTCATTGACTCATTGACAGTTACTGCAATTAGGCTTTGGAACATAACACTACTCAAAAGAAATTCATTTAAAAGAAAACATTCAATAACAAGAGTCGAAAAAATTAGTGTTTGGTTAGTTTAGTTTATTTAATATGTACCTATATATTCTTATTTCAATGATATAAGATATATTACATCTGTTTCAATGTTACGTAAGTAAAATAGTTTTTATACATATGTCTTAATTTTAATTACAATTATTTATACCAATACATATTCTTACCAATTTGGACATTGAGCGTCTGTAGAGAGTAATAACTGTAGTTGTAGAAAATATTTCATATTCCAATTGTACAGCGCACTGTTCCACGTCATGCCGCATTAAGCGATTGTTAGGAACATCTATGTTTTCCATGTTTTGTAAATTATTATTTAAAGCATCAGTTAGAAGAGACAGATAACCTTCGCGCCCTGCCACAGTTAATCCATTTACCTGAAGAAATCAATTTACATATCAAAAATAGCTACAGAGAATGTAGAACACTACAAAGAAAACTCAATATGACAACCAGAAGTACAATATAAAAAATTTGTTCTTTTAAATTCCTAACATACATATTATCACCATTGTTGTCAATCATGAGTCAATTGTTGACTACACATAAGCCGATGACATACCGTACGGACATTGATTAGGTTGCCCAAATGTGGCTAACGTTCCGATACGTCTGATTGGCGCATTTCCAATGATGCGGAGAGTAGTAAACAAATGCACCATTACACTAGGGCAACTTGTCAACTGATTGACTATGGTAGCGGTCTTATTATTCTCTGTCTACCCCATAAGGTATACGATAAACATCTAGATATTAAAATATTACCTTCGTTCCTGTACTACTTGCTGCTTTACACTTAGAATATTTGGCTGATTCTGTATCATTACATCGTTTATCCTTTCCATTTTCAATGCTCTTTTTTCTGTTAGCAAACTCCTTCATTATAAGTGATTTAGTCTCCTGCGCAACTCGACGCCGGCTCTCTCCATCTGACTCGCCGCTATCGACGCCATAGTATGATTCAGTTTCTCTATTGAATTAAATTCAATCATATTATTGGAATATCAATTCTAATAGTAGTACATATCATCCTTTGGAAATAAAACTTTTCCTTTGACATAGGAAGTGGGCTGTATTCACTTTTCTCTACGTCCGAGAATAATCACACCTGCAACCGATGAAGATAAGATGGAAAAGTACTTACGTGTTGTGTGAGGCGCGGCCGCCGCCGTACAGGTCGGTGGCGTCCTGGTGCGAGACGAAGCCGCCGCGCTCGAGGTGCGAGGACATGGCGCGGCGCTGGTGCTGGTCGAGCGCGCGCCGCACTCCGCGCTCGTCCGCGCACGCGTCGCAGCGCGCACGGCACGCCGGTGGTTCCTCGCCGAAGTACTCCGCGAAAGTCTTATGTCGGCATCTATCGCAATAAGCATCAGTAGCGCAGGGGATTGTTAGTAATAGGACAAATAGGGACTATGGGGCCTATCGCTAGCAATACAATACGTTAATTTAGCCCTACGCGGTCCGCTCTAGAAATCATAGCGGTCAATTGAAATGATGGCAGAGGCCATCTAGCGGTTTAGCACACCACTTTACCTCCAATGGTAGCAGGTTAGCTTTCTCACCACTCATCCCTTGCCACCCTAGCAGATGCAAACCAACGCCGATACCGTGTATCACCCCGACTCTACT